>NC_068342.1:36128737-36871237 GCF_014633365.1 Diospyros lotus | reverse complement strand
ATATATATAAGGTCTCTGATAGTTGGTATTATGAGATGATAGGCCTGCTTGTTGTTAGAGCATGGATAGCAAGGAAAGAAAATAGCTTCTCATGCTTGTTTGTGTTTGCAGGATGAAGTAGCAGTAATATGCATTGTTAGTGATACAGTCAAGAACCCACCAGATAATCATTATTTTTAGGATTATTTAATTTTGCTTGATTAGAATAATTACTGATTTATATGATTTAGTATCATTCAAGTTTATCTTATAATATTTTACTTCTATTAGGATTTTTAACAGACTTTCTGATAGAATTGGTGGTTATATATTAGCACATCACATGGCTTAGTTTCAAAGGAGTTCTAACTGTTATAAGATTTTTATCAGGCCTATAAATATGACTTCTTGATGTATATGAAATTATGGTAGTGTTTAATGGATAAAAAATCACAGTTCCCTTCCCTCCTCAGCTCCATTCTCTTTTTTGCCCATCTTTTGTCTCTTCTTCTCTTTGATTTCTTTTTCTTCCTCCTCTTCTCTTCTCTTCTCCTTTCCCTCTTCTTCTTTTTCTCCCTCGGATCTGCATCAGGTAAGCCCCACATAAACTTCATGATCCTAGTTCTATTTCTCAAACATCTCCCATCTTAACGGTTTGTTTGTAAATTGAATGGTCCGAGTGTAATTTCTCAAAATAATTTCTTGCATAGAGATGGAAACACTGAGAAAGTACCAACATGTCACAACAAAAGTAGAAATATTATAAAATTCAACAAGCCAAGAATTGATCCCACACCACGCATCTTGGGATTGGTTCATCAGTTTCTTCAGAGGCCATGTTTAAAACGTGCATAATTTCCACTAAAACATCCATGGAACATGTCATCACCTTGACAAATTAACTTCAAAATTTAAGGATGTCTTATACAATAAGTTACATAAGGAGCCTCCATTTTTTTTGGTCACATATTCTAGTTTTTTCTTGGATACTAGAATGACCCACACAACTTTTTAGTGTTGAAGATATTCCTCTCATTCGCAACCAACTTGAATCCCAAATAACAGAGGAGTATTACTCAGATCTTTCACCATGAATTCATGTTGTTATACTTGGGTTCAATACCCGTGGAATTCAGGGGAGAAAAGAAAACACTAATTTTCAGTAAGCTTCTTCCAGTATACATGCCAAGACTAGCATGAAAAATAAATTTCAAATTCCATGGAAGACCTAATATACATGATAAGTAACAAAAGAAGATGAGTCCTGCATCATTAATACCCATAAGGAGATTACTTCCAAAACTAGAATATTAATATCATGTGACAATATCCATCCACCTTCATCGTACCGCAACACCCCACCCCCCCCAAAAAAAGAGTGCAAGATAAAAATACTTTACATTGGTTACAGCAAACTCCTTTCATTCTGCACAAAAACTTTCAAAGTAGATGTTAACTAAAATAAGTGTAAAATCTAGTATGGGGTAACAGGATGAAGATGTCCAAACTTGTGAAGCTATAATCAAGCAAGTCAATTAACACATTTCAGAGCATTTTGTCTCATTGACATAAAAGGTCAATTTGGATGGTAAGTCAGAGATCAGAAGTAATTAATCTTAAAGAACTGATATGTTGCCCTTCCCCCCCATCATATCCCCCACATATATGGAAATAATTTTATATATTTTTAAATATTATTATAAATTATTATTATTTAAATACATTATTAGTTCTGATCTGTTCAGTTAGAATTACAGTTACAATTATAATTATTTTAATAATTATAACTATAATCATAATTAACAATTTATTTGTTTTTTTAATCATAATAGAATTTATAACTTTTTTTTTTAATCATGTCTATCAGATAAGGGTGTAACTGAATTGATCAAATTATTCAGAAGGGTCTAGCGTGATTTAATTTGGGGGGGGGGGAATTGGGGGTTTAATTGAAAGGAAGTTTTAAATATGTTACTGGGTTACGTCAGTGTTCGGCAACATAAACGATTGGATATAACCGAATTATTCAAACTGAACATACCGAATTTTTTTAAAATCGAATCAACTCGATCGAATAGATGCTCAAATTGAATAGATTGAAAAATAAAAAAAATTAAAAATATCGAACCGTTTATGTTGCCCAACACTAACGTTGCCCAGACAATAACAGACTTAAAATCCCCCTCCAATTAAACCCTCCATTTCGCCCTCCCAAATTAAATCACGCCAAACCCCTCTGAGTAATTTGATCGATTCAGTTACATCCTTATTTGACAGACACAATTAAAAAAATATAAAATAAGTATAAATTCTATTACAATTAAAAAATAAATAAATTATGAATTATGGTTATAATTATAATTATTAAAATAATTATAATTGTAACTGGACCGTATTGGCCCAATCTTGGCCTTTGGCCCTCGGCCCACGACCTAGTCTCAGCCTATGGCCCAAATATCAACTAAAGCCCTATCCTGTCTCTGTGTCAACCTGCAGCAACATCACCACAACTGCATATTGGGTATTCTCGTACCCGCTTAAGATCTCATCCTCATTGATGACAAATCTCATCCTCATTAACGACGGATACCATCCACATTAATGAGGGTCTCGTCGGCACCATGTCACCCTCAAGGAGTCCCAGCGGCGCCGGATATCCAGTCATGTGACCCTGCAAAAGCATGACGCATGCATACAGGAGGACCATTCCTCCTCCTATATAAACCAACTCTCTTCAGAGCCAAGATATATTATCTTTCTAGCTTACCCATACTCTGCTACTTTTACTCCCTGACTCGAGCGTCGGAGTGCTTGTAGGTGCTAGCTGCCCCCCAACGGACCAATCACCCCTTTTGGCCAAGAAGGAACAGTAACTATAATTCTAATTCAATAACAAGAACTAATAATGTATTTAAATAACAATTTATAGCAATATTTAAAAAAATATAAAATTATTTTCATATATGTATATATGTGGGATAATTGGGGGGGGGGGGGGGGGGGGGGGGCAACATATCAGTTCTCATTAATCTTATCCCCTAGTGTGTGCTTTTTTTCAAGCAGCATTGCTTGGTTATCGTGCTTATTGCTATCAATAACTGTGGTAAGCCATGAGCCTGTAGTGGAGCTTTTAAGTACGGTACAACACTGATTTTGACCCATCACTGCTATCCACTAAACCATAAAACTAAATACAGGTAAATAGCGCATTATGGGTGACATGGTAAAATTTTTATGCAAATAGAAATTTTTCAAGATGAAAGTAAATTCCATAGTTCCCATCCCATCTCAAGTCCCTCCAAGTGTTGTTCAATCAGGCTGTTATATTAACCCACAATGACACTAATACAAAATGTATGGCACTTCAGAAGTGAAAATTTGATGTTTTAACTAATCATCCTCAAGTAACATCAGTTACCACACCCCATGAAATGAAGGTTTAAGCTAGAATATCTCACGCTTTTGCAGTGCCAACTGCGATCTTCATTCTAATATCCCAAGTTAGAGGACTAACGGGTCCTACGTCGCCATGTAACCATTGCTCCAAATTGCCATTGTCTATATATTCATACACCAGCAACCTGATTGGCAGTATAAGTTGCATCAGTTATTTTAGGATAATAACAGGAATTACTGTATGTGTTTTCAGAAAATGAAATGAGATAAGGTAGCCAACAGGCTAACAAAAGCATTACCTTTTAGCACCTTCAACACAGTAACCTATTAGACCCACCAGGTTCTTATGTCTTACCTTTCCAATTGCTTCTACCTCCACCTTGAACTCCTTCTCTGCCTGACCCCTTTACAGAAGAGATAACATTCAAAAAACTATTATCAGAAGCAAAAAGTAAACACTTCCTAGAGACTTGAAACCGGGGGAAGAAAATCTCTATTACTTTGAAAATGTGGTTCAAGATTGTTCTTTTTTTCTCTCTCTTTTTTTTTTTTTTTTTTACAGTAATGAGCTTAATCCCTGCATATAATAAAAACTATTCCCAATTTTGAAGGTGGTGTTAAATAGATTATTATATTTCTACTAATTTACTAACCTAAATATACAGAATTGTTATTTTAGTTATATTTCCTCGAAGGCTGCCCTTTCCTTAGAAACCCCAACCCTTCCTTGTTTGGGGAGAAAATGTTCACACGAACAAAAAAAAGAATCACAAACATGTTATGACATTAATTTTGGAATATTGATATTAGAATGAAAACAAATCTAATCCATCGACCCAAAGAATTGGAAGAGAGAGAGAGAGAGAGAGAGAGAGAGAGAGAGTAATTAACAAAAGTGAACAAATTCAACTGCAAAGGCGAGCTAACAAGAAAAGGTTGTAAAGTAGTAGGGTATAAAAATCTACTTATCAAGAATAGGTATGAAAATCAAAGAAGAAAATAAGAAAAGAACAAAAAGAAAGACAGAAGCAAACGTTTGCTTTACCCAAAATCAACAAATCAAAAGAGAAAAAACAAACTCTGTTGCCGATACCGACATTGTATTCCAGATCTAGAAGCTTTGATAATCTCTCCATTTGAAGACTTTACTAGCTAATTGATACCACTCGAATGAAATGTAAGATGTCACAATAGAATTCAACATTAACTCGTACTTCAAAAGAATCAAACCAACGCATCTCTAAAGTTCAAGGCTACTCACTTGTTGTTGTGAAGATTTTTCACAGCGACCACACTTCCATCCTGTAATACTCCCCTATATACAATGCCATAGCCACCTTCACCGATCACGTTCTCCTCGGCAAATCCACCGGTAGCCATCTCCAGCTCCTTCAAGCTGTACCACCGCCCCCATCCAATGTTCGGGACGTCCGCCGATACGGCCGATGACGACGTCTCGCTCTGGCTTCCGCCAGACAGATTACTTCCTGAACTCCCTTTCTTCCCCTCAATCTCAACCCTAATCTCTTTTCCCAACACTCCAATTCCAGTTCCTTTGCTCTCTTTCTCAAACTCGCGGATTTCGCACTTCTCGGCGCGATCCGAGCCCTTGATCTCGGCCGTCTCTTTGCGGACCAGAGGCAACAAGCCTGAACTGTGCTTCACTCGCATTCGACTCCGTTTCGACCTTCGATTCGAACGAACGCACAGAAAAATCATAACAGAGACCACGATCAGAACCGCAACGCCTATTCCAATCAAAACGTAAAGTTTCAACCCGAGAATTGACGTTTTAGCAGTGAAACTGTCGGCAAGAGAGTCTCCGGAGGTCTGGTGTTGGCCGGAGGATTTCCCGGCAACCGCCATTGTTCCCGGCAGGGCGAGAAAGCGAGTGAAGCGTTTTACTCCCAACCACTACGATTTTCCCATTCGCGTGAGAATTTCCCCTGAGAGAGCGCCGTGACTGTGACTTGGAAATAAAGAGAGAGAGAGAGAGAGAGAGAGAGAGAGATAATAAAGAGGGCATTAAAATAAAATATTTCCGGAATTTGGAAGAGCGAGTGAAGCATTTGCTTTGCTGTACTGTTGCTGGCCAATTCAACGCCGACGGTTAAATAAAAGAGGGCCAGTAACGAGAACAACCCCCCCCCCCCCCCCCCCCCCCCCCATAAAAAAAAAAAAAACAAAATGGACAGTGACAGTAGGGCGAACGCGTGGAGGATCGCTTCCATTAAATGGGTCCAGACATCAGTTATTTTACAAGTATGCCACTGCCTTGCCTCGTTTGACAAAGCTAGCCTCCATTTATTTGTTTAATAAATATTTAAATATGTTTGTATTTATATTTTTTAAATTCATCTTAATTTGAAATAAATAATTAAAATTTATTTTAATAAATATTCAAATAAATTTTATTATTAAGACTCAAAGTACGAATTTTTCATAATTATTTTAAATTTAAATAAATAAATTATACTCATTTATTAAGTTAATTATAAACTCTACTCGCAAGAAAAGATATATAATCGTCTCCATAAACATAATACGATTGGTTCTCAAATAACAAATTATACCCAAGAAAAGATACCTAATCGTATTTGAGAGCACAAGCATTGAAGGCTCCGTAAAAGTGGTCATTCCAAAAAAAAATATATAATTATAGGTCATCACACTTGAAAAATGAGCATCATCTCTAAGAGTCCAGATCTAATCAATCAAATGAGAGAGTTTTCATAAAATCAAATTGAAAACGATTATCAAATAATCAATATTATTAAATCTTACGTACTTCTAGAGAGTTTGTGAGACTTCACGCAAGTTAGTGGGAGAATAATTAGTCTCACAATTTCCAAATTATTGAAGCATTGTCAATGTCTATTCTCTACTACCAACTTCCATGGAGACTGGCGGGGAGGGAAGAGGCCTAGAATTAGTGGGCTGGGCGACAATGAGAGTCTATCTGACGCATCAAATGCTTGATAATAAAGGAGATGAACCAAATTGGTAATCAAATAGAGTTTCTTTTTTTTATTTATTAAATTACCACTAAAATAAACATAGTTACACTTACCAAAATGCCTAAATTCCGACTAAATTTTCTTAATATTGGTTATTGTGGATAAATTTCAGTCATTTTCATTCATTTTGATCGTCCCAATTCAATCAATTATTTTAATTAATTTTGGCTTAATTCAATACGATTGCCAAATCACTCTATAAATGTGTCAAATTAACTATTTTTTCACCATATAAGGTAGTGTTTATTAATTAAAATATAAATATAAAAAAATAAGATATAAAACATATTTCAAATAAAAGTATTTTTCATTGTATTTGTAAAATTTATCTGACGATTCTTAAAAAAGAAGTTGCGTGATTTCTTATTTGAGTTTTTTCAAATAAATTTATCTATTCCCTTTTTCAGATAAATTTATTTTGATCTTTGCAGATAAAAAAAAATAGTTCACGTGTCCTCTAGTACATTCTAAAAAATTTAACAAATAATTTGATAAAAATCTTAAAATATTTCTCAATTTTATTTTGGACAATTCCATATTTTATTTTAAAAAATATTTTAATTTTATCTTGATATAACATTATCTCATTTATTTTAACAAACACTATTTAAGCGAATACAATAGACAAATTGAGATTTAACGCAATTGAAGGAGAATTATAGAAAACGACAAAAGGAAAATAAAATTGTGAAATCCGAAAAAGTTATTAAAAGGCTATTCTATTTTCATATAAAAAAAAATTAAAATGGAAGTCGAAAAAATAGGAGCTGGGCAAATTGAGCTCCAAGCTTCTGCTTGTGCTTGCCATCGAAATGCGATTTGACTTGGAAGCAAGCCGTTTGATTTACGGCGAAGAAACTTAACCGAAAGAGGGTTAAGTTAGAGCGGCAAGGAACCACGAAATATTTGGACACATTACAAGCGGTATAAATTATTAAGGCCAATGGAAGAGTCTCTTGAAGCACAAGCTACCCTAAATTTGTCCCGAGGCCGTTGTTTTTAACTTGGGGTGCACATGGGACAGGGGCAGCCAGTGTACCTGCCCACCGAATTCACATCAATCGGCTACCATCAAGGTAAATAGTGTTACTATTGTTGTTAAAATAAACAATGATTTTGTTTGTATAGGTGCAAGGGCAGATCCAGCAACTTGGGGTGGGCTTAATTGGGGGTGGATTGAGAGTAGGCTGAATTTGATTTGGACTGAATTTTATCTATAGAATTTTCATTTTGTTGTAGGCTGTCCTGGGCTTCAGTCCAGGACAGCTCACATATGGATCCATCCTTGTATAAGAGAATGTCTTGATCAAGGGTCTACAAGTAATCTATAATGAAAAAAATTATTTAGGGGCGTGAGTGACCTTCCGTGCAAATCTTCTAATATTTAAGTTAGTTTTTGAATGAATGTGTAAAAAGAAAGTAAAATTATAGTAGATATAGAATTCTAAGCGTATATTTATTAGAGAAATAAATCCCCCATTTATAAAGAGATAGGAGATTAATAGATGGAAAGAGAACTACAATTCTCGACTGACATTTCGGCTCTCTTCCAAATTTGTAGGTGAGGATATTAAAGGTGTGATTGATTTTATTCTTTACAGTCTCGTATGAATAGTATTTGAAAATCATATTTCTCAGAATTTGTAGTCTCTCAAAATGGCATCTTAGGTGGTTGGAAGAAAAGCTTTTGGGGTCTGAGCAACCTATGAAAGTTTCTCTAATAGTAGTGCCCAAGTAACATATATTTTCTACAGAATGTATCTCAAATGACTCTAGAAAGGCTCTCAAATGAGGTTACTCAATTATCAATTAGTCTTAATCATTTAATTTTAGTCACTCAATTAATATTTTTCGAGTCTCTCAGTCATCCGAAGATTTCATGAGTTGTTTTTCTAGAATTCTTCATTTGATAGATTTTTTTGGCCTTTTTTTTTTTTTTTTGCTTAAACCAATTTTTTGAACACGATAGTTATAAAATTTTATTTTTACTATAATTAGAGTTTTACTCATATAAATTCGAGAATTGGTCTTTGATGTAACTAAGCTTATTTTTTATTTTATATATATATATATATTTTTTTTATTTCTAAACATGGGTTGGATCGATAACTATGAGTTAAATTATCAGGTCTTTAAATAAGACATTAATTAACTTCCATAAATAATATCAAAAACCCTACAAATTGCAAAGACGTTTCACAAAACCATACAAATTTGGTATAGTGAAATTGGTAGGACTTTCTGGTAATTTTTGGAAGACAGACAGACAGACAGGCTGAGATGACAGTGCCACGAGTTACTCGGGGAACACATTAATGATTTATTTCAAAATTTCATGAGGATTTTACTGCCTTGTCTCTCGGACAATTGATGGGTCGGGCCCCAAATGAGGAGAATACCACGCCTTGTGGGGTCGGGTTCGGGTCCACCTCGGACCCTACAAATAATTTGAAATTTTCGTATCCGTAACGGTCGGACAGCGATTGCTTCTACGAGGAAGATATTAATTATTACGTCTCGGGCCACGCTAAGGTATTTAATAGGGAAAACTGCCTCATCCCTTGGTTTTGATACAGACGCAACAATATTTTTGAGATTTAAAAAATATTATTTTTTTGTTACTTATCATTTTAAAATAAAATTTATTTATTAAATAATATTTTAAAATTTAAACAATTTTTTTGGTTGACTGAATAATTTAAAATGTAATACATTTATTATCAATTAATAAAACTATTTTGATGACTAAATAGATTACGCCAAATATTTATATGGTGTAAAATTAGTTGGTTCAGGAGTATAATTGAGATCAAACAAAGTTTAGGGTGCCATAATAAAAAATAAAAATAAAAAGCCTAATCGATTGGTTTATCATATTATAATTTTATTTAATTTTGACCTTTTGTTTCAATTTGATTATCAAACTTTAACTTTATTTCAATTTTATTTTCAATCGATCAAGCGTATGCCCAACATACCTGACAATTGAGGTGGCATGTTGATAGGATACATTAGCAAAACAAACCCATCATCTTCAACCCCATGCCACTAAGGTTTTACATCTTAAAGAATTGTCGCTAAGGGCGAATCCAGGAATTTAGAGCACAAGAGCTAGAAATTAAAAAAATTAATATAATAATGTTTAGTTGGGAGCTAGGCTACCTAATTTATATATATATATATATATATATTTATGTTTAGTTACAGGAAGATGAGGGTGGGTTGTTGCGAGAAAGACGACTGGGCTATTGGGTATATATATATGTTTAGTTACAGGAAGATGAGGATGGGCTGTTGCGAGAAAGATGACTGGGCTATTGGGTTTATATATATATATAGTAAAATTATTGTTCAGTTGGGGCTGACACGAGCTTCAACACGTGCCAACTCCCATACATCGGCCCCTTATTGTTGCCCACCCTATTCATCATTGGCCTCCACCCATGCCAACCCCCTTATATCTGTGCCAAATTGGCGCCACCCTATTCATTGCTGGCCTCCTTATTCTTTGTTTATCGTCGCTAGCCGCCTCTTTCCACTAAGGTTTTATTAATTGATAAGTCGTATGTTGACCGAAAATGACATGATTTAAATTCGAGATAGGAGATCAGATGTATCTCAAGTTGTCACCACGACAATTAAAATGAAATGACTACAATATAAAGAAGTTGAGGCTATGATACATAAGATCACACTTGATCATGGAACATTACAAGAAAACAACGAGTTTTTGAGACGAAAATTTCAAACGAATTTTAGGACAGAAAAATATATGTCTCAATTTTAAGATGGAAAATAAATCCATCTCAGATTTGAGACAGATTTTGAGACAAAAATTAATTCGTCTAAAAAATGAGACAGATCTCCAAACAAAATTATCTATCTCAAATTAAAACGGATTTTGAGATGAAAATTATCTGTCTCAATTTAAAGACAAATTTTGAAACACAAATTTATCCGTCTCAAATTTGAGAAGGATTTTGAGATAAAAAAAAAATTCGTCTTAAATTGAAGACAGATTTGGAGACAAAAATTATCCGTATCAAATTAGAGACAGATTTTGAAATAAAAATTTATCCGTTTCAAATTTGAGATGGATTTTGAGATTGAAAAATTTTCATTTCAAATTAGAGATGGATTTGGAAACGAAAATTATCCATCACATATTAGAGACAAATTTTGAAACAAAAAATTATTCGTCTTAAATTTGAGACAGATTTGGAGACGAAAATTATCTGTCTCAAATTAGAGACATATTTTGAAACATAAATTTATCTATCTCAAATTTGAGACGGATTTTAAAACGAAAAAAATTTCGTCTCAAATTGGAGATGAAAACTTATCTATCTCAAATTAAGGACGAATTTTGAAATAGAAAATTATTCATCACAAATTTAAGACGGATTTCAAAATGAATTTTATATCCGTCCCAAACTTTAGATGAATTGAAAAAATTAATTTATAAAAATTATTTTTTAGTTATAAATATATTGCTAAATATAATATATTTATTAAAATTAAAGTATAAATATATTTATTTAAATTCTAAATATATAAATAAATATATTTCATGTGCACAAAATATAAAATAAGTATACATAAATGTAAACTAAATATGAAAAAAATTATAAATTAAAATATATATTAAATGTATAATAATTAAGTATTGGTAATATTTATTAAAAGCATACAAAATGAAAAAAAAAAAAAAAAAAGAGAGAGAGGAAAGAGAGAATAGGGCACTTTCGCATTTAAAAAAAAAATTAGTGTATGGATTATATTTTGTTTAATATTAAAAGTATACCAAAGCTTAATTGAATAGTATGTAGATAATATATCAATATTATTCTTAAATTGAAGGGATTATATAAATATTCTTAGATTGATAATAGAGACAAGAAAAATGCATTAAATTTAAAAATCTTGATATATTGCACGATTAACACTACAAAATATTAGATGATTTGTTTAATAATCAAATTTAATTTGTGTTTGATTGATCAATTTTCCTTTAAATTATTTTTGTGGAGGATTTTATTTTTTTGAACAAAACATTGACAATGTCTTTTATATCTCACAAGTGCCAAAGCCCATGTCAGACCCAATGCATGAGATTTGGGTGGAGATGATTGAGATTAAGGATAATTTGACTTAATCAAAACCAAATAAGTGAATTTTGGATCGTTGTAATCAAGTTTTGAGAAACAAAGTGATTTATCAAGTTTCAATAGAGAAACCACGCAAGAGAATAAGTAACATGGGAGTCTGAGAATGTCATTAAGAAGAAATATCCTCACTTATTTGAGGAAATGGAAGTAAATAGGTAAGACTCGTTCTATTCTTCCAAATGTTTTAATATTTTGACTTGTTAATGAAATGAAGTGTTTCGATCAAGTGTTACTCCATCCTATTTGTTGAAGGCTATGAGCATATAAGGGTAAGAAATTAAAAATCTCCAACAAATAGGAAATAGACTTTTGAAAATATTTGAAATATTATCCCATAAAAAAAGAAAAAAGTATTATTATCCCAAGAGGTGAAGTGGTGTCCAAGCGTGGTTGGATATAAATAGGGATCATGACTTTGGTCTTCTAAGTTTTTGAAGATGAGCATCCAAGTGAGAGATAGAAAGAGGAATAAGGAACTTTCGCTTAAGGTGACTAAGGAAATGTTCAAATGCTAAGAAGAGTAATCAAGATATTTTTTTCTAAAGAAATCCCAATGTGTGGCCTACCCACCCACAAACTTTTATTTTGTAATTTTTTTTGTGTTGTATGCAAAATTAATTTTGAAAATGTACTATTGTTACATTTTTTATTTGTATCAATGATTATATACCACATGTTATTTTGCTTTACGCTGATTATGTTCAAGGGGACATGGTTAGGAGTTTTTTAAGAAACACTTACGATATTGGTTGAGAAAGCTCTTGGAAGCATGTCAATATTGTCACAAGTGAATCGCGGAGTATAAACTTACATCTTCTTCCACACACACACATTTTATATAAATGTTACATTTTTTGAAATTTCTCAATTAAAATGTTCATTTTTTAACTTGGGTTCATAATTGGAATATGCAAATGTTCTAGGTAAGGCCACTAGTTCAAAGGAAAATGAAGTTCTTAAAGCATCGTTCGAGAACTTTATTATTATTATTATTATTTTGTGGCATGCCATATTTTATAGATATTATGTGTTTTATGTGATGAACTAGAAGCATATATATATATATATATATTATTTTGTGATATCAAACAAGCCTGCTAAAGTTATTGTATGAACTAAATTTTTATTTAAGGCGAGTCATTTTGTTTTAGTGGAAATATACAACTTTTACGTTCATATTTTGAGTTATAGTGATTTATAAATTTATCTTAAGAGTTCTTAAATATTTCAGGTCGCGATACTCAAAAAGTCTTTTTATTTTCTTTTAAATTAAACATTTCAAAAATAAAATAAAATTTTGGACCCCTTAGTACAAGTCACAAATTAAATTAAGATTAATATATGGAAATGAGTGTGTACACAGAAAAAGCCTCATATAAACTAAACAAAATACAAAATTTTAGATGTAAATATGAGACCTTTAAAGGTAAACTTCCCCAAGTGTTATTAAGGAGAATAATCTAAGTGAATTTGAAAAAAAAATAAATAATGAAAATTAAAAATTGAGTAAAAACACACTCTTTTACAAAATTGAGTAAAATATTGAAAATTGAGTAAAAACAAACTCTTTTGAAAATTGAGTAAAATATGTAAGGGGTAGTGAAAAATATTTAGAAAAAATATGTAAAAAATTATAAATTATAACATAAAAACACACTCTTTTAATATTTATTTTTTAATCATAATAATAATAATAATATATTTTTTAAAAAAATTGAGTTTTTTTTAAAATATAAATAAGCAAACAAATACTATTTTATATTTGTAGTTTTTATTTTTTTAATAAAAACTAAAAATTAAATCGGGCCATATATGTAAAGAACTAAACATATATATTCAACCAATAACGTGAAGACACGTGTTTTTATGAGCTTATAATGAGTTGAATGTTGGGCTGGGGCCCGATCCATGCTCATTGCTTCGACGTCTTCTGGACGATTTAAGTTCCATCCAACTTTTACTTGGTATTGGTGGGTGGGGCCGGTCCAGACTGGGCCCAATAAATAAAGTGCATTTTGGGCCTAGTCCTGGCCCGCCCACTAGCTGATTCTTGCTTCGTTTTTTTTAACTTTTAAGTTTTTTAAAAAAGTAATTTTTAAATTAATAAACCAAACCAAATGCTATAAAGACTTATTATAAGTTAGTTTTTATTTGACTGCCGGAATCAAAATACTAAGATGCGTTCTCTTTACTTTTTAATTTTTAGTTTTGACTTTTGAATTCATTTTTAATTTTCTGTTTTGGTACTCTGTTTTTAGAAAATTGAAAATGCGTTCTCTTTGTCATTTTGAAAAACTATTTTTTAAAATAGAAAATTAGAAAACGCGTTCTTTTTGAAATTTTGAAAATATTTTTTTAATAATATTTTATTCAATAAATTTGATTATTAAGTAAATTATAAATATTTAATGTTAATATATTATTAAAAATATATATACATTTTAAAGTTAATGAATTTTATAATATTTTTTTCCATTACAATAATAAAATATGAATAAATAAATAAATAAATATGTTTTGAGTTTTGAGTTTATTTTGGACGAAAACACTCAAAACAACTTTTTGTTGTTTTGAGTTTTTTTTACAATTTTTTTTTTGTTTTCAAAAATGCATTTCTAAAAACAGCAAAGAGAACGCGTTTTCAATATTTTAGAAAATTGAAAACTAAAAATGACTTGAAAACAACAAAAAGAACGCAACCTAAAATTTTTTTAAATTGATGAATATTTTGAACACAATTAGGATGTTAGTAAGAATTACTTGGCTTTTGATTAGTAATTTAATTTTTATTTTGAGTTATATTTTTGAGAGATTAGTGTTATTTTTTTAGAGAGATTGTCGTTAGTTGCCTATAAATAGACGACACGATATAATTTTATTTTTTAGACTTATAATTAAAATATAAGTTCTTTTACAGGATCAGATAGGTTGACAAATAAACTTACAGAATGAGAGTTAAAATACTAAAATATCTTCACCCACATTGCATTGAAAAAAGTATAATGTAATGTGACGATGACATTTTAATCTTTTACCCCCTATTCTGTAAGCCTGTCTGGCAACATGTCTGGCTCTCAAGAATTATTCTTAAAATATTATTGATTTCTCCATTATTTTTTCTCTCGACTTCTTTTTTTTTTTCTTTTGTCTTCTTCTTTTCTATCTCTCTCTTTTCTTCTTCTCTTAATTTTTTTTTAACAATGTGTTTTATTGTTGTTTTGCATCAAATTAGTATTAGAGCCAAAATCCATATATCAAAGCAACCCTAGTGCAACATCTTCTGAAAGTAGCCAAAATCTTTACCTTATCTATTTGGATCATTTCGATCCTTTTTTTTAATAAAAAGGCGGTCTTTGTCGTCTATTCAGAAGTCGTGTAGGTAGTCGGCAACCAACCTATTTAACTTATTCCATCACTTTTTGTCATAAGGCTAGGATTCGTTTGTTTGGGGGAAAGTGTTTTATAAAAAAACACTTATTTTAATTTTTAGTATTTGAGAGTAAGAAACATACAAGTCAACAAAAAAATACTTTTCAAACAATGAAAAATCAACCTTTTATAAGTTGGTTAATTTGGAAAAAATAACTTTTTTTATTTATAAATAGAAAAATCGTTATTTGAAACCTTAACTTAACACTACCATGCACCTATTTCGTCTCACTATCTACCTCATCGTCATCATTTTTGTCGATTATGCTCTCCATGCTTAGTCTCTTTCTCGTTTACGCAAAATGTCATTACATGATATAAAGTAATAGCATAACTAAAAAATTAAATATATTTTGAAAGTGTTGATATATGGCATGAAAATTCAACCATTGATTGGGTGTCTCTCCATTGTTTGGACATAGATGTATATGCATCACATATTAAAACATCATCCCATAACATCGAAGCCTTTACAAGTCAAATTCCTAATTCATCAATTTATTCATTTAGAATCTCCACATAATTAGAATTATTTTAAAACTTTGATTTTTCTCATAAATTCTAACAAAGGGTAAATTATCGGATATGGGTACGATCCAAGACACATATTAGTATGACTTATTATTCTTATTTGATTCGAGATTTGAAATCAAACTCTTTAAAGAAGAAATAGAGTGATTGAATCCTTTACAAATTAATAGATATAAAAAAATAACACACATTTAAATTAAAATAAATTCAACTGCTTGTGTATTGAATTCGTTGAATATAGATTTAAATTTTTAAATTTTGTAGATATTTTATCAATCGAATTTTTTTTCCATCTCTAAATTCAAAATTATTGAAACAAAATCCCTTCGATATGCATAAAAATGTATGATGAAATATGTAAGAGAATAGACAATTTCAAATTATTTAATTTTAAAATATCATTTTTTTAAAATATGTTGTCACCAAAAGGAGGAATATGTGTCGATTTTTTATTGTAGCCTATGCCACGTGGAGTTAAGTGGTTGTAGTACCGTACCATACGAGTGAACTCGAAAGTGGTGACTCATCTCTCTCTCTCTCTCGGGAGACATTTTATGGATAGATAAAACTTAAAACTTCAACCTCTTCCTTCGTCAGTTATACGAACCTTCTCTCTCCTTCACCGTCAAGTTTTCTCTCTCTCTCTCTCTCTCTCTCTCTTTCTGTGCGATCAAATCTAATAGTTATCGGCGATGGCAATAGTTGGAAATGATGGCGGCGGTGCTGGAGGGACTGGTGGCGCGCCGCAGAAGTTGCAGGAAGAGGGCAGCGACGGCCGCCACGCCTCCGCCGCCGACTTCGTCGAGCCCTCCTCCTGTCCCGAACCAACTCTATCCGAGGCGTCTGACAACCCGCCGTCTCTCCAACGCTCCAATTCTCACTCGCTGCTCTCTTTTTCCTCTTCCGACTCAGCCGCATTCGGCGCCTTCAACGACCCGGCCACCGCCGACGTCATCCTCCGGCTTTATATGGTGCAACCGTCGCAACTAGACTCGGAGTCGATCTCTGCCGAGGATTCTCGGGACAAATCCGAGATCCAGGTCTACTTACACTCCGGCGTCATTCGCCTATCAAAGTACTTCGCGGCGGTGTTGTCGGATAGGTGGCAGGGAAACTCCGGCGAGATGGATGGAGAAAACTCGCGGAAAATTTACCGGCTAAATTTGGGGATAGAGGCCGGGAGTGGATCAATTGAGCGCCATTTGACTGTTCTGGAGCTTCTATACACTAGTGATTTCACGAGCGTTATCAATAGCGTTCCGGCGGCTCTGTACATACTTCCGGTGGCTCTTCAACTGTTGTTTGAGGATTGTGTTAGGGCATGCGTTCGGTTTCTCGAGGCCGTGCCGTGGAGCGAGGAGGAAGAGAAGAGAATTTTGAGCTTGGCTCCGTTTCTCGGGAACCAAGAGTCTCGGGAGCTTCTCGCTAGGGTTTCGCCTGCGAGGAATGATTCATCCGAGGAAATGCTGCACGGGTTGATCGTGTCAGCGACTCATAACCACCAGAACACGGCGTTCGCGAAGGCTTTCGTGGCGAAGCTATTGAGGGAGTTCTCGTCGAGGGAATCGGCCCGGAGAGTGTTGGATAGAGCGTTCCATACGAGCCTGAAGATCGTGAAGGAGTCCTTGGAGGACTACTCGAGCCCAGACGTTAGAGGAAACCAAAACGAGATGGAGGCAATCCAGAGACTGCATTTGCACACGGCGATGACAAATGGAAGGCATTTGTTGTGGTTGGTTGAGAGGATGATTGAGTTAAGAGTGGCCGACACGGCTGTGACGGAGTGGAGTGACCAGGCCTTATTCACGGCTAATTTGCATAGGGCTTTCCAAGAAGAGGCCTGGAGGAACATTGTTCCGGGTCTTCCTACCGTGGTGCTTCGATGCACTAGCAAGCTTGCCAACGCCGTTGCTGCTGGAACCATTTTGGCTCCTAGAGAGGTACTGCTTTTTGACACCTTCTATTTGATATACATTACTATTTTCTCTGAAAGCTCACTTCGTAACTGCATGTTGTGAGAGTTGATGCTTATTTTGTGCTCTGAACGCTAATCTTCTTTCAATGTTCTTGTCAGGCTTGCAAATTGAACCTGTAACTGCATGTTGTGAGAGTTGATGCTTATTTTGTGCTCTGAACGCTAATCTTCTTTCAATGTGCTTGTCAGGCTTGCAAATTGAACCTGTAATTTCATATTGACAACATATCTGGTTGTGTGCAAATTGAGCCTGTAATCATATGCACAATTTATATGGTTGTTTCTGTCCCTATTTGCTCTTGTTTCGAGGAGTTTCCTCTTTTTCCCAGTGGAGTCATTTTGTTGCTTTAGACTTTTTAGTCGTTAAGTTTGTTGCTTAAGACTATATTTTCAGGGCAATTTGAAATGTTTCAACTTTGATTTTGAAGCATTCTTGGGTGATTTTCCAAACTCAAACCTACTGTGTTTTTATCCTCTTTCTTTGTTTCTGGGAAAGTAGAATCAGTGCTGGTAAAATTTCCCCATTTTTTTCCCCTGGGACAGTAGAAATCATAATATTATGACTTCTGGTTAGAGCTAGAGAGGATTTGGAGGTTTGGGACCAAGAGAAGCCTTATGAATACCGTTTTATGGAGGATTGACTGCAGTAGTAGTTGTTATTATGTAGCCAAAGTTGCAGTCAGTTGATACATGTCAATTAAATGCCTTGTTATATACAGCAATTGCAACTATGCTGGGGGTTGGTTGAATATTATTGATGTGAATGCTGCTAAAAGTACTGTATGGGGTCAGTTGAAGATATTTTTGGAAATGATGTTTTAGTCGTTGGTTGACCACAATTTTCGTTATCTCTGCTGGATTTTGCTTCTATGGAGCTTTGCATTTAGTGGTTTTCGAAACACGACAAATAAATTGTTCCATCCGGAATTTTTTATGGGTCCCACAAATGTGTTTTTTTCCCCTTTCCAGTAAGTCCTGTAAATGTGTTTTGGTTGCTGCACCGCCAAATCATGCAGGAGCTGTTATACTCCCACGTGGCGGCCCATAATTGCGCATTTGTTTTCTCTGTCTAAAATGTGTTATGTTTCCTTTTCCTTTGAACTTTATGAGATGAGAGTCATGAGACCATAAAAAATCCCATATAGGATGTGAAGATTATGTTATGTCTTTGTAGTTTGTATAGTTTCTATTAAGAAGCAAAGTCTTTTCTTTTCTTTTGTTAAGTGAAGCAAACTCATTGTTATGAGTCTTCATCGCCATGATGATGTGGTTTTGCTGCTATTCTTCTTCTTTTTGGAAAAATTGGTAATGAGGTGGAAATATGTTTTGCTTTATTTATGGTGTTTATTTCCAGTTACACTTAGTTTTCTTGAAAACTTGATACCTTTTGGTGCTTCAAGCCTTTAAGAGCTATGTTTGATATGTTATTTGCGTTGTTTGCCCTTTTAGTTTCGATGATTCCATTCATTTGTAATGAATAACACCTACAAAGTTCAACTACTGAAGGAAGCTAAGCTGTTTATATTGTGGTGATCATGATCAGAGCATATGAAGAAAAGAAGAAATGCCAACTATTTGGAAATGTATTTACCCTATATCTAGTAACTTCTTGTAATTACTTGTGGCCTGCGTATCAAAAAGATCAGAATTTTCAATTTGATAGCGTTCCATTGTCAAATATATAGCTTAGCATAACTGAATGAGTTAAACATGAAAGTCATACCATCTTTGCTAATCCAAAGATACAGGACTAAATTGGGTAATTTATATCAGCAATTATCTTCTTATATATGTGCCACTGTTCATCTTTTAAGGCAGTTCCATGTGCTAATGCCTAGTGGACATTGTTTCTAAGTTTCTACATAACTTTTAGGCTGGATGGCTCCATTTCTCTTATTGTCACTTGTGAGTTCGAGGCATCTCTCAACTCATTCAAACTGAAAGAGCCTCAGACTTGAGTTGGACTGGTTTTGGAGAATGGAGGTAGGGTAGTATGGTCCTTCTTGGTTAATAGCATCTCCATGCATTGGTCTAGAAAAATGATGATTTATTGTTGAGTGATTATTTGCATATTCTTTTTGATTTTTTTGTGGAGTACAATAGATTACAACAAAAACTTGTTAGAAAAGCAGAAGGTGAAAGCTACTTTTGCTTAACTGTTTTTTTTTTTTGGCTAGGTGGAAAACATACTTTTGCTTAACCTTTACAACGACAAGAACATACAAAGCTTTAATCCTACTATTTGGGGTCTGTAACATGAATGTTAGCTCACCAATCATTTCTATTTATGACCTTATATTCTGTAAGCCCATTATAATTCATATCATACCTAAGATTGTTCCACCAAGTTGTTCTTGATTTTCCTTCTCTTTTGCTAAGGTCTTGTTTTATTACTCCATCAACTCTCTCCTTACATGAGACTATTGGTCTTCTTCACCTTTGCTTGACCTTTGTGAAAATAAATTTAGAAATGGTTGGATAGTTAGAATTTATGTAGCTGATCTCACCTATTGGGATTAAAGCTTGTCATTGTTGTTGTTATTGAGTAAAATGTGTTATTGAAGTGCACTGTGAGTGAACCTCTAGTTCTCATCTTTGCATAGATGAGAACTAGAGGCCATCACACTGGCACAGGGTTTCACCTACCCTTTAAAAATTTGTCTTGGGCTAAATCTAGGCCTAGTTGAATATTTTGCATCTACCAATGATTCCCTTAGTTGAGAGAATGTTGAACCTGTCCATGTAGCATGCAGGAGTACAGTAGGATGGGGCATCTTTGTTTTTGATAGATATTGGGGTAGGAGGGGGGTTAGTTTCTTTTCCCAGTTGTACGTGGCCTTTGCTCGGTATTCTCTAAGGTCTGTAGAATAGCTTTCTAGGGAGTAAGCAAACTAGCTTTGAAGATTAATATTTTTATCATCTCCCCCCCCCCCCCACCACCACCACCAAAAAAATAATAATAATAAAATAAAACACACACATCCACATCTATGCCTCCTCTCTGTATTTTCACTTCATCTCTTTTGTCTCCTATGTCACAAAGAATGTTATTTATTGTCTTCTCATGATGTCTTTTGAAGAAATTCTCTAGCAGTTTGGACTGTGCCACCATGTAGTTTGAGTTATCTTCTTGTCTAGTATGATTATGATGTTTCTATTATGAAATTTTAATTATTGCATCTCCATTTAATTATAAAACTTGTGCGCGTGTAATGCACCTGTCATCCATGTCAAGATGTTAAATTTTCAGTGTCTGTAGGATGCTAAATAAGAAGACTTGCAAGATCTTGAGATCTTTGATAATTTCTTGTTCCTTTTCCTTTTTGTTTATTTCATTACTCTCTCTCTCTCTCTCTCTCTCTCTCTCTCTCTCTTGTTGTATATATATGTGTCTATTATCTCCATCTCTTCTTCTCTTGTTTTGCTGTCATTTAAGAAAAAATTCAAGCACTAGACAGTTCGGAAGGAGGATAATGTTTTGGTATTATTTTCGATCTCTTTTGTCTCTGCTTTAGTTTTGTGAACCAGAACAATAGCTGGAGAGAATTTGAGTTTAGCAAATGCTTCTTTCTGTTATTATGTAAACAGCAGAACAGAGACGGTTTCAAAAAAGTGCCTGCAATGTGCAGAACTGGTACACCCAATATTCACTCTTAATCTGATTTGACCTTCCAATGTCCTGTGAGTGAATTTTTTTTTTTCAAAAGTATGGATATAGTTGGAACTTTGAACCTCATGCTTCTTTGCCAGACATGTCACACAACAATAACAACGTACCAAACCTTTATCTCACTAAATAATATGGGGTTCCATGAATTCTAGCTCTCTCCAGTTATTTCTATAGCAAATATCATACTTCGAGTTTGCCAGACACAAATTCATAAAATTTCTTTTTCCATATTAATGAGTGCGTGCACATTTTCTATGGCAAGTAGTAGCTTACATGATTTAGATGGCTTACATTCTTGAGCATTAACTGATCTCTGCCACAGGTGAGGACAAAACTCGTAAAAGACTGGCTCCCAGTGGTGAGTATATGCAAAGAGAATGCCTCGCCCATGCTGCCGGGTCAAAAGGAATCGTATTTGGAGCTGGAAGAGACGTTCCTGAAGATCATCTCTACCTTGCCCATGTCGGATGCACAGGAGTTGTTGCAGCAGTGCATCAGCTTCACGACTCGGAATCTGGAGGACTGCCCGCATCTGGTAGCTGCATTCAATACCTGGTTCCGTAGGGCAGCTCTTCCCCCACAGCCTGAGAACCCCTAGGAGTAGAGCGCCGAATGCTCATCCATGGACACTCCAAAAAACAGGCCGTTTGTTCTGTGCCTTCCCTGTCAATTGTCAAACATTGTGCATAGTATTGACCTGATATGGGTGAGCAGCTGTAAAGCTTGATGCCGCCGTGTACATACAGCCATTTTCTCCGGCGACGTCAAGAAAGATAAAACTCGTGTTTTATGATCTTCTTGTACATATAGATATACCCATATAAATATATACCCAGTTAATTACTCCATCTAGACATTTTGTTTTATCCTTGTTTTGGGCACCTGGAGCTGGAAACTGGAAACAGAGAGAATAATAAATCTTTCAAGGTTTTGGCCCTACAGCGTCAATGTGTGGCTGATTCTGTTCAGTCCACTTGATGCTGTTCTTACCAATTATTTTAACATTAGTTTCATGATCTTGATTGATTGATGCTGTTCTTACCAATTCTTTTAACATTAGTTTCATGATCTTGATTGATTGATGCTGTTGATTATTATCCCAATCAAGTGTAGTGGGTAATGGGTATGATTTCTATAGACTAAAACAAGTCGTATCAATTTGTTTGCATTAGTTTAAGAGGAATTTGGTTTGCATTAGTCTCATGCTTCCTCTTTAACTGCAATTCATAAACAAACCTGTAGGTGGGACTAAGTTAGCTTTTGTTGTTAATCTTTGTGTCTGTGACCATCAGATTCTTATGTTCAATTTCCAATCGTCAGTAGAACAAATCAAAACTGAACCCATCTGAAAATATTGAGAACAAGAAGCAAAACAACATTTTGTTTTATAATTTTATTTATGTTATTTAATCTTTTCAAATAGTGGTGAAATTTTTGCATTCCATATAATATAAGAGTAATGATAAGAGTGTCGCATCTTTATTGGAGAATGTGGGAGGTAGAGGAAACAATGACACATGGTCTTTTTAACTTTCTCCTCCAACGAAAAAGCGCCAAATACATGACTCCTAATATTATTTATAATATAATTTTATTTCTCATATGTTGAATATATTTCACACTTTATGAAGTTGGAAGGAGATTATCATACAGTCGACGTTCAATTTTAGCCGAACCTGATTCGTTTTTGGACTGCGGTGAGTAAGTCCAAAGTGCCAAGAAGAAGAAAACAAAGATCTCAGACGTGAGTCAACACCAGGATTTTTTACGTGGTTCGGCCAGAACGATATCTACTCTATGACCGCACTCTAGTTATTTTCTCAGAATGGCGGTATTTGATTATTCTCCATATCCCTCATGATATCTATGATTCTTATTTATACTGAGGGACTTTTACAATTTAGATAACATATAGAAATACAATGATTACATAATGGGGGACAAACAACCCTTATCATCTTCACAAAACCGGGAGTGGGATCCTCATTACGAGGGGCATAGGCTGTTGCAAGTAAAGTGAATAGTCCCTATCTCTGACTTCTCAGCAGTTTTACCACTTATGCGAGCTAGCGATTTTAGGCCAGCGACCTGGGCAGTCCAGCGAACTAAGGGTTTTATAGCGAGCTCGTTAGTCGATCGTTGAAAGCTCACTAGAGGTTTTTACCAGGAGCTCACAAGATGCTTACTTTACGGGATTCGAGATTCGGTGATGTACGGATTTCCTTTGATGAGGTCGCTTGGACTTTCTGGGCTCTAGGTGATTGGGCCAGCCTATTGGACTGAGTCCGGCCCACGAGAAGTGAAACAGAAATGGCGTACAACATATACTTATATCAACATTTTGTGTGACGTGGATCACCATAAATTTGTACACACAATCCAAATGGTAGAAACCCTTGCACATCTAGCTCAATTCAACCTCGTTATGTGATTCACTTGCAACCAAAGACCACTTAAGACTACTTGAGGTGACCCCAAAGATGCCCTATGTTAGTTAGTGAGAATAAGGAGTGATAGATAATTGCTTGTTGCTTGTGATCTAATTGATGAGAATCAAAGACAATTGTTACCATTTTGAGGACATACATTGGGATAGGGATTAATCCTAATTTATTTTTATTTATCTTTATTAATTTGATTGTTATGATAAGATTGGCTTGAGTTAGACATTCATGCTACTTAATAATGTGGTGTCGTGTTGACATTGATAGGTTTATTTGTTGTGGTTAAGTGACAATTCGATACATTAATATATTTTATTTTTTGAAATTTATATATTTTTTTGAAATAAAATCAACTCAATGTCAAAATGCATTTTAAGCACTTCCATGTCTACATTAGATTGAGATGAAATTAATTCTACATAAAAATGCTATCCATGTTTTCTTATAATACACATAGATGATGAACTTTTAGTATTTTCTTATAAAATACTAGAGATTAACTCGTGCAATATATATGTAAATAAAAAAATATATTTGACATTAAAATTTAATTTTTTATTATTTTAGAAAAAAAAATTAAATCAAGAAGAGTTTGAAGTAATGGTAAAATTGGTTTTAAATTGATTTAAGAGGTCAGAAAAAAGTTCAAATTTTGTTCACATAATTTTTATTTTTAAATAAAATATATAAATAATATTTTAAAAATTACTAAGGATCACCTAAAGGGCACGAGGTTATTGTTGTTCTTCATTGGGGTTGGGTATTAGTCTTGAAAAACATTTTGAATTATTGAAAGGGATAATGTATGTGATCCTATAAGATAAGAAAAGTTATCGATGAATTTTATGCACTTAAATCAATGATAAATGATCATTGAATATTTGGATCGATTTATCCTTCTCACTATACAAATCACTTGTAACCAAAGATCTTTAAGATTATTGAAAATATCTCAAAAAGATTATACTTTGCTCAAATTAACAAAGATATATAAAGAGTGACAAATAATTACAAATGATAAGAATATATGTATATATAAGGAGTCTTTACTATAAAATCATTTTTTATGGGTCCATGTCTCCTTTGTCACCTTTTTGAGTGAATGGGTTGAGATAGGGATTAATCCCTAATCATCTCTATCCCTAATCGTCCATGTGCCATCCATGTAGCTTGCTAAGGCAGTGTTATCATGGTGTTGGTAGGCCCAGTTGTTGAGAATGGATAATCTGCCACATAAAAAAATGCTAATGGTGTTTTCTTAAAAAGTACATAGATAGTGAAATTTTAGTATTTTTTTATTATAAAATATTAGAGTCATAACTCATGTTATGTGAACGTGAATAAAGAAATATATTTAGATAGTATTTATTAATTAAAATAGATATTAAAAAATAAAATATAATTTTTTTTAATAATAAAAGTTTTTTTTTATATTTATTAAATTTATTTAGCGATTCTTGAAAAAAAAGTCACGTGACTTCTTATTTGAATTTTTCTATATAAATTTATCTCTCTCCTTAGATATATTTATTTAGATTTTTACAGATAAAAAACAAATAACGCATATATCTTTTAGTGCATTTATTTTGGAAAGTTTCCTAATCTTATCGTGATCATTCCATATTTTGGTTTAAAAAATATTTTAACTTTATTTTGATATAATTTTATTTTACTCATTTTAACATTAACATATGTAACAAATAATTCTATAATAGGTAAATATTATCTCTATGACACCGGCTTCCCATTGATTATGGGATTTCTTGCACCATACCGTAGGACTCGTTATCATTGTGGAGATATTGAGGGTCAACATCCTGAAAGTAGTAATGAGTTGTTCAATTTTCGGCATTCATCTCTACGTAACGTTATTGAGAGGACAATTGTTTTTTTAAAAAAAGATTTGCATATTTGAGGCATCAACCCTACCACAACATTGAAACACAAGCAAAATAGTCCTTGCTTGTTGTGTTGTCCACAACTTTTTAAGGGTTGATGATATAAAAGATGTTTATGATGAGAATGTAGATACTAGCGATGATGAGGTTGACCTTACACACGTTGATGTACCTAAAGACAATACTCCAAATGCTCACATATCTATCACAATTGAAGCAACATGGTCTAATAATAGGAATACAATTTGGATCGTCCAGGCCCAATCTCAGCCCCCTCTTCAACCCCGATCTCGGCCCAATTTGGTCTTCCTTCTGGACCTAACCTTGGCTCAGCGCCAACCTACCATAGCATCATTGCAATCCCACTGGATATCCGCACGACAGCCCCAAATCTCGTCCACATTAATGGCATATCTCATCCACATTAATAAGGATCTCGTCGCCACTATGCTACCACCATAGGTTGCACGGAAACGAAAAAAGGAAACGTTTCCGATAGGAAACGAAAACGCGAAAACGACATTTTTCTAAAAAAGTAAGAAACGGAAATGCGGGGTAAACTGTAAATTTAAAAAATATATAGATTTTTTTATAAATATAATTTTTAATATAAAAAATAAAAAATTATTTAAATGTAAATAATAAACATAAATTTTATAATGTATTAAAAATATATATAGAGAGAGACATATATATATAATGATAAATATATCTTCACATATATATATCTCTTGCTATTAACTTGCATATACATATATATATATATATACATAAATATACATAAATATATACATATTGTTAATATCTTCTCATCTTCTCAGAGAGTCAAATCTTTAGAGAATCAATCTTTTCATCGCAGTGCGCATTTGGGGAGGGGGAGGGTTCAGATGGAAGAAGAAATGGCCGGGTAGCTTGCTGGAAGAAGAAGAAGTAGCTGCCCAGCTCGCTGGAAATGCGTTTCCGACTATGTTTTATAAATTCAGAAACGGCCTCAGAAACGGCCCAAAATGTTTCAATAATTACACAAACGGCCCGAAAAACGTTTCGGGCCGTTTTTCCCGTTTTCGAAATGGGAAATGGTTCGGAAACGCCGAAACGGCGCCTCCAAGCCGTTTCCGTGCTTCACAGCTACCACCTAGGAACCTCCATCGGCGTTGGATAGCCAGTCCTATCACCTGCAAACGCAAGACTCATGCATGCAGGAGGATATCTCCTCCTTCTATATCAACTAACTCTCTTCAGAATTAATGTGTGTTTTGATCTCTGACTTACTGATACACTGCCTCACTTTACTTTCTTACTTAATTGACCGTCGGAGTGCTTGCATGTGCCAGTCGCCCCCCAGACGGACTCATCACCAGAGCCCGCATCCCGCCTCCGATTGTCCTCATTTGGTCAGGAAGGAACATCTGGAGCCCACTGTGGGGCTCGGTAAAACTTACCTACCCCATAAGCTCACCAACAGCCTTTCGAACTAACCTCTCCGCCACCACGCCATGGCACGAGCCGAAAACACATATGTCCAAAGGTCAAGGGACGACCACCACCGCCTAAATCCCTGCACCCTTTCTTACATTGACCCGCCCCCAGCCAGTTAGATAACTGAGATTGTTGACACTATTACTAGAGGTTTCACCAATGGAGTGCCGAGCTCGACACAAGGTCAATACCCTCATGCGGTCATGACGATAAACGATGCTAAGAAGAAACTAAGAAGAATGGCCCGACACCTCATGATCTGCTTCACAGATAAAGATCTCGATTTCGGTACCCCATGGTAATTTCGGTTATTGTCACGGATTTTTTGATAAAGAGGGTTTCGGTGGACCAAGGCAGCTCAGCTGCCCTACTATACCTATCTACCATGAGAAGAATGAGCATCTCCAAATGAAAGTTGGAACCCTTTAATGAAAGCTTGATTGGATTCTCAGGTGAGCAGGTAAGTGTTAAGGGTTACATAGACCTGCCAACCTCATTTGGGATGGCTCCGCTGGTCAAAACCATCACTATCCGGTACCTAGTGGTGGATTGGCACCGTACAATGCGCTCCTAGGCCGACCATCTCTCAACGCTTTGGGCGCAGTAATGTCCACCTCCCATCTATCCATGAAGTTTTCGATATCTAACACCGATGTCGAGGTCATCCACTCTAACCAAAAGAAGGCCTGAAAATGTTACCACGACAGCCTCAACACCCGGGGTGGCGAGCCTAGCGAGGACGGGAAGAAAGCTGACGCCTTTGGTAGTAACCAGGCGGCGGGCGTCGACAGCTAAGACTCACAGCACCGTGTGCATATGGTCGAGTTAGACCCACGAATGGAATTTTTGGACCGACGACCCCAACCTATAGAAGAGCTCTACCCTGTGAGCTTGGGTCCTCGCTCAGAGCAAATCGTCTGTATAGGCTCCACGTTATCAAACGAGCTGAAGAAAAGGCTTATTAGCTTACTTCGGTAGAATGCCGATCTCTTTGCTTGGACTCCAGCCGATATGCCCGGGATAGATCCACTTGTCATCTACCACAAGCTGGCACTAGATCCAAAGACCAGACCGGTCGCCTAGAGGAAAAGAATACTAGGAGAAGAGAGGCGGCGCACAGCCACCGAGGAAACAACCAAGCTCCTAAAGGCCGGGTTCATTAGAGAGGTCCCATATACAACATGGCTCACCAACGTGGTCATGGTGAAAAAATCCTCAAGAAAGTGGAGAATGTGTGTCGACTTCACTGACCTAAATAAAACATGCCCAAAGGATTCATACCCGCTACCCAACATCGACCGCCTTGTGGATGCAGCCTCTAAGTATAGGTACTTAAGTTTCATGTACGCCTATTCTGGTTACAATCAGATTCAGATGCACCCCAAAGACGAAGAAAAAATAGCATCATCACGGAGAATGCCAACTTCTGTTGTTAGGTCATGCCATTCGGGCTAAAAAATGCAGGCGCAACATACCAGTGACTGATGAATAAAGTATTTGCCAAGCAGATTGGCCGGAACATCAAAGTTTATGTAGATGACATGGTAGCCAAGACTTCATAAAAACAGGACCACTGCTCGGACCTAACCGAAATCTTTGCACAACTCCGGTGGCACAGTAGGAGGCTTAACCCTGACAAATGCGTCTTCGAAGTGTAAGTTGGTAAGCTTCTGGGATTCATGCTAACCAGCCGAGGAATTAAAGCCAACCTAGACAAATGCGAAGCCATCCTCGCAATGCGTAGTCCTGCCAACTTGAAGGAGGTCCAACAGCTAACATGCCGAATAACAACTTTGTCCTGCTTTCTTCCGAAGTCGGCCAACCAGGAAAAGCCCTTCTTCAAATGCCTAAAAAAGTCAACCGAGTTTCAGTGGACAGAAGAATGCAAAACCGCTTTTCAGGAACTAAAAGCTTTCTTAGCACCCCCAATCCTTTCAAGACCGGAGCCCAAAGAGGAACTCTCACTCTACCTCTCTGTCACCGTTAACGCCCTCAATGTGGTACTAGTCAGGGAGGAAGGCAAAACGCAGCGACCAATATACTTCATTAGCAAAACTTTTCAAGGGGCTGAACTGCGATACCAAAAGATCAAAAAGCTAGCACTAGCACTGGTAACGGCGGCCCGAAAGCTCAGGCCATATTTCTAGACCGATCAGCCGATTCAGTAAATACTATAGAAGCCGGAGCTTTCGGGGAGAATGATCGCATGGTCAGTTGAGCTTTCCGAATTCGACATACAATACCAACCACAAAAGCAAATCAAATCCCGCATACTCTCTAATTTCTGTGCCGAACTCTTCCCTCCTAGGCTCAACCTGGAACCTAACCCCTGGGTACTATTTGTCGATGGAGCCTCTAACATAAAAGGAAGCGGGGCTGGGGTCATCCTGGAAGGACCCAACGGCCTGATTCTCGAACAATCACTCTGTTTCAACTTCAAGGCAACCAACAACCAAGTAGAATATGAGGCCTTCATAGCCAATTTAAGCCTAGCAAAAGAAATCAGAGCATCTCGGTTAATCGCTAAGAACGACTCCCAACTCGTAACTAACCAGGTCAAAAGCGAATTCCAGACGAAAGAGCCATAGTTTGGCCGATACCTCCACAAGGTTAGAACCCTAGCTGAATCTTTTGACTATTTCAAAATTGAATATATTCCCAGGGAACAAAATGCACGAGCAGATCTACTCTCAAAGCTTGCCAACACTAAGAAATCTGGAAACAAGCAGTCAGTCATACAGGAGGCCTTGGATTTACCCACCGTCGACCTTCCAGACGTACAAACGATAGAAGTAGCACCCGAATTTTGAGGAACTCCTATCATCCGATTCCTTCAGCACGGGACGCTTCCTGCAGATGTTGAAGAAGCCAAGAGGCTCAAAAGAACAACTTGTTACTTCACCCTGCTCGAGAATCAGCTATATCGAAGGGGTTACTCCTTGCCACTTCTCAAATGTGTTAACCTTGACCAGTCCATCGACATCATGACCGAGATACATGAAGAAGTATGTGGAGGCCATCTCGGCGGGCGATCCCTGGCAACAAAAATACTAGGAGCCGGATACTATTGGCCAACAATACGGAACGACTGTTTGGACTATGTGAAACATTGTGACAAGTGTCAAAATTTTGCAAACACGCATCATTCCCCCCCGGAAGAGCTCCACAACCTCGGTAGCCCTTGATTGTTTTACAAATAGGGGATAGACATCCTCATACCCTTTCCAAACGCAACACTATTTAAGTATAAAAACATGTTAATCGGCACTATTTAATTAAAAATTGGGTTTGTCGAATACTTGCATAAAAAGTAAAATATAAAAAAAAATTAAAGATATAAGGTTTGGGGAATCGTGGATTTCCCGATTGCCGCATTGAAACCTCCGAACTTAAACCCGTTGCAAAACTGAAAATCCAAATTCATTGCTTGAAAATTTCGATGAGACGAGATAACTCTGGCAACAAACAAACAGCAGGCGATAGAGCGAAGAAGATGACGACAAATAGAGAAGGCAATGTGTGGGTTGTGGTTGTGCATGAGGTATGAAATATGTGGGAGAGGTTAATTTTGAAATATAGGTGGCTGGGAAGAGTAATAAAAGTGGTTGTTAAGAGTAATTATAATTTTTTTTTTAAGAAGAACAAAAATTTGGCAATTTCTCTTTCCTTAAAACAAAATTACATTTTTACCCTCGTGAAGAGATTATGCATTTTTCACCCTCAGATGCCAAAAGCATGCATGGGAGAGTGAGGATAACAAGACAGCAGGAGAAGCTAAAGCTATAGCAACACCATGAATATGAATATGATTGCTACATTTTAACAGATTTAGCAGCAAATTAAGCCAAATGCAAACGACCAGTTCCAGCCCATTGAAAATATCTCAAAATCCGATTCCATTTATCAGCATTGAAAGAGAAAGAGCAAATCAAGAACAGCGATTCAACCGTGATTATGTAAGAAGAAGAAGAAGAAGAAGAAAAGTAGTATCATGTCACTGTAACAAAGCTATTTCCTACAATATCAGGTGCAGGAGAAGCTATTTTATCAAGGAAAGTCAAAATTCAAGCAGAGGTGACTCTGAACTTGATCGCAGGCTCATGATCTCTTTGATGTAATCTGGAATGGGGTGGCCTCAGAAACCGATTAGATTGACAGGATTTGGATCATGAGGGAGCATAACAGGTGATGTTGGGTTAGAAAGGCGAGTATCAATGGTGTAGATCATGGCAGCCGTCTTCTGAATCTTCTGGTGGTTCCCTGGTAGGTTCGGACCAGTAAGCCGACTCCTATCCCTATTCCAAGGCAAATGCTGAGGCTGATTCCTACACCTACCCTGACACCGGCGTTGAACCATGACAGTTCCCCATCTTCACCTTCTAAATACGCTGCAGCACAAGGATGGTTGTAGTCTTCAGTTTCTGGCTTGTAGTTTGGGTACCCTGATACCTGAAAATAGTACAACAGCAAATGAAGCAGGAAATTTGATGCAAAAAGAAACCGAGAAACAGATCAAGAAAAGACACAACTAAAAATGAAGTTATCTGTAATAAGGTTGAAGTGGCCCTTATTGAAAATAAGATGTGTGAAACTCAATTAAGATGGTTTGGTCATGTGAAAATAAAACCAATAGTCTCTTGTGAGGAAGCTAATAAAATCAAAATATAGGGTCAGCATTAAGGATATGGTTTGTTCTATACAAGCACGGGAATCATCTCCATAGACTCTGACTACCATCTCGAAATTTACAGCCACACTAAGCATAATACAAGTTCCACTAGAAGGTGGAGAAGGAATGTTTTTTCCAAATAGAAGTTTAGGCACATTTTAGACTAGATTAAGATGATCTGGTCATGCAAGGAGAAAACTGATAGAGCTCTTGTGAGGAGAGTGGGTCGAATGGAAGAAGTGTCTTAACAGAAGAGGTAGATGAATACTAAGAAAAACTCAATAGGAAATTCTTATGTGCGATATGAGTTATAAGAGTTGTACAAAAAATCTGACCATCAATAAAGATAATAGGTGAACTAGAATTCATGTAGTTGATGTTCCCACCTAGTGGGATTGTTGTTGTTGCAGAAGTGTTGGCACATTTTCCCTAATATGGTAGAGCTAGTTATGGGGTTTGGCAAGATCCTAATAAAAATTGCAAACATTATGGTTGCATGAAGTGTTAAAATGTTACATTCAAAATAAGCACCTGTAAATTTCTTATGGTTGCATGAAAAATCCCTAAGGGTTTTATGTTAATGCCGTGACAAAGTAATGCGAAGGTGCAAATGCTATTTTCTTGTCAGTTAATTGAAAAATTGGTAATAAATCGGGTTGCAAAGTAAACAAAAACTTCCTAATGACTGAATAAAATAGTGTTAAAAGCTATTAACCACATAAGATGCTGCCATGTGATGTCTGGTTCTAAGTTTTTTAAAAAAAAAAACATAAAAAGGAAAATATTTTTTTACTCTTATAGCTTAGAAACATGTGCCAGCCTCATACTGTACTGAATACCTAGGATGAGATTTCATATGCCTGTCACAGCATCAAGCACTTGGTGCAGTGAAGAGATTGCTGCAGCAGAATGAAGCTTTTGGGCAGCAACTACAGAATACAGATTCAAGGTTAACACCATAGTAAAGTTGCTGATAAACTAGACACTTTTGAAGTTCATTAAAAATTTCAAATTTTTGGATTTGATAAACAGATATTTACCTGTGTGGCAAGACTGGACGGAGCATCTTCCAGGCTTTCAGCAGCCCCATTTTCTGGTCTTGAATTCAGCATCTTCTTCCTCATTTGCTTCTTTTGGAGATTAAGCTGCACAGTCTTAGTTAGGATAATAGGAGTACCAGCAAAGCAACCGGTAACATAAACCTCAATTCTTGGTGAAGCCAGCTCCAGATTCATGTATGGTTTTCCCCTCAGAAACCCAGTATCAGCAACAATGTCTGATTCACAATTCATACTCCAAGTCTGGCTGTGATTCTCTGATTGCCCAATGTAGCCATTTTTAGCACAGAAGTCTAGTACACCCGACAGCAAAAGAACATCCCTATCAAAAACCTCAAACTTCACACTCCCAGAAACCCTTATACTATCAGTACACACAAATGTTACCTCTTCAGATTTCTTATCCAACCGGTCCCTCCTAAGAATTGAAGACACACCATCAGAGTAGATGCTAGTTCTTACACCATTTATTTCAAGAAGAGTGTCATGATTTAGTGGAAAATGTTTCAGCCTAAGATGCTCGGGTGCTGAATCATCTATCTCACAATTTGTAACTCTCAAGTAAAAAACCTTCAAATCAAGCCAAGGCAAGGATACTTTGGCACTCTGTTGGTAGGAGTGCCTTGTCAGGTAGTGGCTGTTCTCTGGTAGTCCATTTCTGTTGACCAATTTGTGAGAATCCTCCATGGTTTGGCTAAGAACCTAATCCTTTTTATCACTGAAATCAATCAGCATTTGTTGAGATGACAATATCTGGAAAATCCTGAAACAAACAGGACTAATATGCGTGAAGGGAAACTGTAAAAATGTGAAGATATAATTGAGACATTGAGACACCAACAAACAAATAAATCAAGAACCCAATTACAATATGCACAATTTGAATTGAAAAGAATTGGACTCCAACTATTATGAATCATCATGAAACTTTGTTTGGTAAGAAAGAAATATCAATTCAGAAGAAACCATTGAGATATTGAATACCAAAAAACAAATAAATCACCAATCCAGTTACAATAGGAGAGAAAATTTTGAATTGAAAAGGGATAGAGTAAGTATTGTGAATATCAGTAAGATGAATCAGTATGAAAACTTCGTTTGGCAAGAAAGAAAAACCCACTGATAGAGAGAGGGAGACGGGAATGGAAAGACTTGGACCTTTTGCCATATTTTGTGGTTGAAATTCAACACAGGCCAGACAGGAAAAGAGCACAGAGATAAGAAGATGAAGTATATAAGTACTATTCCACAGGCAAAGTACAAAATCAGCAAAGAAACTGAAACCCAACAAAACTTAATTGCTCTAAACAGCTGGAAAAAGTGGTCCCTGTCAAGACTGATTTTACCCAAACAGTTCTTGGAAGGAAAGGAAATCAAATTTTCAAATCAGAAAAACAGAATTCCGCAACAGTGAAAATGGCATCAAAGAACGAGCTGGAGAGTGCAGACATTTTTCTTTCTTTTTCCCTTCCCTTCATTTGTGAGCCTGAGTTTCGAACTGACGAGAGATCAAAGCCCAATAGTTGCCATTAGAATTCTGATTAGTGATTACAACGAAGAAGAAAACAATATTAAACATAAAGAAATCGCCGGCATTAGACGACAAATTGTGCACGTCACAGAAACAGACAACGGGCTCTCTTCATTTTCATAAACTTCGCCAAATACAAACAAAAACAAGAACCATTCTCTGCTTACAATATAGTTTAAAACACAGATAATCAAAATGTAAATAAATTCAACTGAGCAGTAAACCGGGCTTCTACCTGCAGCATCCGCCGTCCGATCAATCGAATTCCGCCCGCCGGCGGTCTCCGGGATCGTTTCTGACGCAAAAGAACAAACGCGCCGAGTTAACCACTAAACGTTAATGAGTCGTTACATCACGAAGACAAAAGCAACCCAGTACCTGAAATTTCACGAGCAAAAATGGGTTGTTCTCTGGTTTCTTCGTTCATATGAAATCTTTGTCTCGCCGGGGATGCGTATTCATTCTGTTCATTGGCTTTGTAATGAAATGGATTTCTTAAACAAAGCCAATCAGGCAATCAGTGCGCGTGAATTTGGAAACCATGGTACCAAGTGGGGTCCACTGCAATCTGATATTCCTCGGATCTTATCCCTGGAAGGGAGTTGGATTGGCAAGTCCAATGCATTGGAAAGGATTTTCAATGGAAAATCATATATAAATATATGAAACTTTTTGGTAAATTATACTTTCAGTGTTTAACTTTTGTAATTTGTAATAAAATAATTCTTATATTTTAATTTAATTTATTTTTTATTAAATAATGTTAATAAAAACTAAAATGACACGTATTAGTATAAAGTATAAAATCAATTGATTGCAGAGTTCATATTAATTTTTATATTATGTGATTTTTGAGTTTATATTAATATATATCAAGTTAGTATTTTTTATTAACAAAATTTGATAAAAAAAATTAAAAGAAAAACAAAATTATAATAAAATTTAAAATTTAGTGGTTGTGGTGACAAAAACTAAAATGCAGTGATCAATTTATTATAAAAGTGCAAAAGTTAGGAAATATAAATGTAATTTATCTAATTTTTTAAAATAAAATTTGATATTAAGTACTTTTGTAATTTTTAATCTTTTTAAAAGTGTAATGTAGTGCCCGAATTTTTAAGATAGATTGAAAAATTGAGATCTGTCATTTCCAATAAACAAAAATGGTTGAACGGCAAATTTGTATTAATTTGAGGATATTTTGGGTAATTTACCAAGAAGTTCTATTTAATTTAATTTTCCAAAATATAGGGTCTTAGCACAATTCTTCAAAGATTGCTGCCAAGTTGCGAAGTTCAAAAATTGTAGTTTGTCTCGTTTAATTTGCTAAATTCTAGTTTAACCCTTTGTTTTTTCCATCTACTCTTGGTATATTATACTTAAACCCACTAACATTTGAGCTTTCACTTAAATGTTTGTTGGTATTCAATATCTCAACAAACATTTAAGTATTATATGATATGTTATTTTGCGTAATTATGCAAAATCCCAAAATGTAGTAGATTGCTGGGATTTTGCATATATTTTGCATTGCATATATTTTGCATAATATACCATAAGTATTATATGATATGTTATTTGTAGTAGAGGATGATGATAACGACCAAAAATTGGGTCACTTACATAATTAAGATGGGCAATGATGCATTAGTGGCGAAATTGGATTAGTAATTGGATAAAAGTTTTAGTTGACTTCATATGACTTATGGCTGGGATGAATTGTTGAACTCTTGTGTTTCTTCGTTATTATTTGTGTAATTTTTTAATCTAATGGAATTTTTGTGTGGGACTTTAGGACTCTATGTGATCGAGATCTTACTCTTGGAGATTTAGAATGACCATTTTTGTGCAGCTTTCAGTGCTTATACATTCGATTATGGTAGAGAAGATAAATCGTAAGTTGGGTCTTTGATCCTTACGCAAAGCGATGATCAAACTTATAACCCACCAAATTGACACTGATATATTGTTCATCGGACCACTCGACTTATGTTTTGGGAACTCTTACTCTTGATGACTTGATTGAAATTTTCTACGAATTTTTACTCGTCTTGGTAATATATTAAACACAGCCTGGTGATCTTAAACACAAGGTGAAACAACTATTAAGAGCCTATTTTTGTTTCTTGCGTGCAGGTATGTCAAAGTTGAAATTCAGGCCCGCTTACAATCCATAAACTGAACCCAGCATGGAAATTTTTGGGTAATAAATTGGATTTTTCCAATGGCCCTCTCATATAGGGAAGCTGATGATAGCATCTTATTTTAGGTTGTTTCATTTCTTATCATACCTGTTCCTCTATATTAATTCTCCTGCATTTGGTCAGTTATCATGAAGGCCTAAAGAAATGGGTGGAAATTGGAAATCCTGGCATGTTTAGACCTGAGATGATGGGACATGGCCTTTCCCAGCATTTGGTCAGTTATCATGGGAATGGCCTTTCCCTAACAAAGATCAATTGTCATTATTATTGACAAATTTGTTCTCATTCTTGTTTGTAAATCCTTTAAAACTGATTGAATTGCCATGAATCATGCTGAATCCCGAAGAGGCTTAACATGTTTTAACTAATATAACAAGGCGAGTTCTGGGGTATGCTTCCTAATTAATATTGATATTTACTTTTATTTTGTGAATCAGACCGACCATGACACTCTATGGGATCGATAATATCCGGGATCTTTTTGGTCACAAGGTACATACATATGTGTTCATTTCTTGCAAATACTCACTCTTTCTTAAAATTAGATAGCGGTTGTAATTATAATTGTACTTTTTGGCCTTTGCAGGTTGACCTTAGCCTCATCAAGAAAAACCCTCTATGTCGACTAGGCATAGAGTAGTGTCCAAAATGTTTCTTTCCCTTGTTCACGTTATAAGTGCTTTTGCTTTTGCCCCTTTCTGGGAATGAATTACAAATTGACACCCCCTGTTAGGTGACTAATGCAAGGGAACACCACTTTTTTAAAACAAGGCATTGGCTCTTGTATGTATCTGGACGATCAAATGTCCAGATTAGATTGATATCTACTTTCTGGGTTTTACTTGACGAACAGTCTACAATAGTCCTATGAAAAAGATGGTTCACTTTACTGATCCTCCGGTACCATAGCTAGCTCTGTGCAAGTGACAGGTGAAGAAAGTAAAAGAGAGGAGGGAATTTGGAGTTGGAGAACTTAAATGAATATTATTACTGAATTATTAACTATGGTGATTAGTTTTTTCATAAATTTCATACTCGGAACAGCTTCATCTCCAATGCCATGTCTGAATCTGAATACAGCTCAAACAGGCCAGCAATAAACTACTTTCATCAGTAGAAAGATTTTGCTTATCGGAACTCTTGAAAGAGATGACCAAAACATGTTCTTGTTTTCATTTTTTTTTTTTTTTTTTGCCATTGATGAGAATTCAGAGACATTACCCTTTTAGACACGTAATAATTCACAAATTATGCACGCCAAGTACAAAAAAATTACAGAAATAGGTGTACGTTCGCCTTTTCAAGAGGCTCATTTACTTTCCAAAGCTTCTTATGGTATGTGCCTTGGCATAATCTATCCTTTTAGCCAGCGCATTTCATATATGAACTAAGAAAAGAAAGGCTGGAAAGCAGCACAAACGCGATGCACGTTCACTATTATGAACAGAAACCAAGAGATCATACAACCTTATTTCTTAAAGGTAAACTCTACAATGGTTCAGAACTCTCCTCTGATGTGCTTGACATCATCTGTTCCATTGAAGGCTCAGCTATTCCTGTCTGAATACCAGAGGAAGAATAGTCACTCGTCAAAAAATCTAGTGAAGTCCTCTCTTCCATGGAGTCATTGTCTTCAGAATCTAATGGATCAGCATCTACAACGCCGGATTCAAATCTTTGGCGCCTTTCTACTGCAGCTCGAACCCTCTCATTGAATTGTTCGTCAGTGCCTGGCAGCATGTACCGCAGCTTAAAGTTTATCCGATTATCCACCAGAATCTTGTGCCTGGGAATTATTCGCTCCTCTAGCGAATAGCTGAAGAACCTACAAATAATTCCATTTGGTATTAGAGGTGCAAGATCTACAGAAGCGTTATCCTTCACTTAAACAAGGGAGTAACATTTTGGCAAACTAACACAACCAACACGGTCATTAATTTCACTACGTGAGGTCGGTTACATAAATTTTAGGTTTCTATACATCTCCACTCATTGTCATATCTTCTATAAAGTAGTCATTATACCCTATATCATGTTCTTGGCAAACTGAGAGTGAATTAAATTCTTTGACACACACCTTCAAGATGCAAGAACCCTAGTTAGTTCATCTTCTAAGCCATGCTCTCAACTTAAATGACATCTAACCATACCTTATTTTAAGAAACAAACATTATAGTCTAGAATGGGTGTGCATGTGCGTGTGTGTGTGTGTGTGTGTGTGTGAGAGAGAGAGAGAGAGAGAGAGAGAGAGAGAGAGAGAGAGCAAAATAGTAATACCAGAGAGACTCACCTTGGAAACTCAATGAGATCCTGCAAAGGGCGTACCATAACCCTGCGCAGATACTGGTACTTTGGGCGAAGAACGTCCACGTTGTATCGTAGTAGCATGGGAAAATCAGCAATCATCTTGCCCAATGTGCGGAGAGGAACGCCAAGGGACAGGAAATACTTGACATTACAATCCAGCTTATGTGCAATGCTGCAACCTAAGAGTTCTGGCCCCAAAGCTATCACCTTTCCAATATCCTTCCGAGTGACTCCAGCTTTTGTCAACAAGAAGATGACCTGGCATGGCATTCCAATATCAGTCACCTTATGCTATTATATCTCTTGCAATGTTTAAACATATATAACCTAAGGAAAGTTCTTTTGTCATGCTAAATCCATTACAATCAGCAAAAATCATTACATAATGTGTATTACCAACTATATGTATCGATGTATCATGCCCAGGAAAGCGAAATATATGAAAGCAACTTTCCTTCATAGAGAGAGAGGGGGGAGGGGGCTGTGACAGGAAGGAGACATTTTATTTTATTTTTTAAACAGGTAGGCAACATCAACAGAGATCAGTGGTTTTTGATTGGCCAGTTATACAATGATGCTGATCCTACACTGCATTGCAATTAGTTAAATGACAGCTATATGTGGCTATCCAGTATCAGAAAACTGAGATATTTGCTTGGGGGCAGGTTTCGTGTATCAGAGGTAATGTGCAGAAAAACATATGACAGGATTAGCCATTGTCTGAAATTAGCTACCGGAGAGGTTTATACAACCATGGATGGTTTGTTGAAAATAAAATAACTAATACAAATATTTAGGAGTCTGTACCCAAAAAATATTGCTGCACCCTTTCCATCCCTCTCGCTCTCTCCCAAATCCCAACACCCTCCAAGAGAGAGAGAGAGAGATGTGGATGTTCAACCGAGGTCCAAGACAATTTGCATTTTCATTCAATGACTAACTGAAGATTTCAGTCTGAAACACATAATGAAATTAAAAGTAGGAGTTAAATATGAGAACGATTTTAATGACCAAAAGTTGTTGATAATCCTTGCAGTTCAAGGAGTTGAATAAAGTATGCATAAATGGAAGGAATGAAGAACAAACCACTGGACGGATTTTCTTGTACAGGCTGTATGTCAAAAGTGGAGGAAACTTGACAAGCATGTTGCCAATGGCATCATCTCGAACTCCTATGTCGCGTAAAAATTGTACCTTTACAAGGGAAAAGAATCTGCTTAATGAAAGCTTGACAGCATGGCTGAATGGTATCACAACATAGCATTTCCAGTTTTGTGGAGTATAAATCCATAAGACAAAAATAGGAAAAGTGTAACAAGGTGCACTTTGAAGATGAAAATTCTTGGGTCAATTGGACAAAGTCCAAACCAAGAGCAAAAAGATTCTACAAGGTCATCCTTGTAGCCTTTCAAGATATTTCCAATTGAGAATATACTAACAAAGTTCAATACCTGCCACAAAGTACAAGAAGCGAAAGGATACCTTTGGGACAATGGTGCTATCCAAATCAACACAGAAAACCATCGGTTTGATGGTAAGTATTCTCCTCATACCATCTTTAGAAATCCCTAGGTAGTATAGATACTTGACAAGGGGCTTCCATCTTTCCTCAATGCTGCAACCCATCAATTGTGGCTTGAATGCTAGTAGCCTTCCAACATCTTGATTGGTGAGGCCAAATTCCATGAGATATCCAACCTGACAAACAATACCAGAATGTCTCATATTTTTTTACCTCAAAGATAGCCAGGGATTACTAGTTATTATCATAACAGACCAGTGAAGCCCACCTTAGCAGTAGCCAGGTGGTTTTTTGTTGCTTTGGATCAGAGCTATAGAAAATTATCTATAGTAATTGCTGCACTCCAGGGTGATTATAGAAATGGAAGATATAGTAGTGCAACAATTCCTTGTCTCCATAAATACAGACAAGTAGTAGTAGTAACTACAACATGATACCCATCTCCTTTGCCTTTGTATGCCAGAGATCATCGTCATCAAATTTTGAAGCTGTCAAAAAGATCAATAACTTGGATGAAAAAACTGAACCACTACCTTTTGCTTCATCTCTTCCATAGAGAGGTAGCCTAGCACTTTAGGATAATCAAAAACCATGGTCCCAAAATCTTTATCATTCATACCCATGTCCAAATAGAATTGCACTCGATTTTTCACTTCTTCCATACTATAAGACAACAATTGTGGACATCGGCTTATGACATAGCCCATCCAGTCCCTCCTCACCCCATTCTTTTCTAAATAACCAACAATCTGATCCAATTCTTCTGTATTTCGATCCAAAATATCTTCTCCTGACTTCATCAGTGCAACTCCAATAAATCTCCCGTTCACACGAACTGATTTCAGCCACTCTGCAACATGCCTGATGGAATCAAGATTTCCTCTTGACATGCATATGAGCTTCCCAATTTGAGGATATGACAATGAGTTGTGTTTCAACCACCTACACAATTAAAGTAACCAGAAGGGAACATGTTTCAGTAATCCCTTTTTCCTCCATTGTCATTTATACCAAAGGCAACTAGTTCCAATACTTGGAAAGCACCACACAAGGGAAAATACTCTGATAAATTTTGCGTTTTATATTTTATTTGTGCAAAATTATGGGTTTTGAGTTTGTGATATAGCCCCATCAATGTAAACAACAACTACTACATACCAAACCTTTATCTTACTATATGTGGGATCGATTACTTGAGTTTTATCGTGTTAATCATTTCAATCAATAGCCTTCTTTTGTAATGCCCTTGTAACTAATATTTTTCCTAAATGTCTCTCACTGAGCAACATACCCTCCATCACCAAAAAGAAAACAAATTCGCTTTGTTGATTTGTACCTGATAAGTGAGACAACATTAGAGTCATCTATGACGGCCTTAGCACGAACATTGAAAGACGATTTTGAAAATTCCGGCAATTGCTTCATGGACGCAGCCTTAATCATGACGAAATCGATAAATTCAGGCAACCTAGAAGCCAAATTGGTGTAGTAAGTGATCCCAAACTTGCCCCTCCTCATCGCCTCCTTGAAAATCTCCACCGTCACGCTTCGTCGAATCTCCAGCGCCTTCAGCAGCATCACTTCATCGTCGCCGCCGCCGACCAGTCTCCGGAGCGGCGGCAAGGAAGAGTTCACGTCGACGTCACTTGGGGACTGTACGAAGATAGAGCCCGGAAATTGGGGAGTTCTCTTCCGCACAAGCGACATCTCGAGAAGCTGAACTTTCTCCTCTTCCGACATGGAACAGCCTTCTTCGGGAACGTCGGGGTTCGGCGGTTGGTTTTCGGAGAGGTGGCGGAGGAGGGCCACCGTCGATTTGTCATTGTGTTTTCGGAAGATCCGGTTCTGGATGCGTGAGTCAGAGTCAGGGGCAGTGGCGGTGGTTGTGTTTTCTGGGTTTTTAAGGGTTTCGCGGTCATTGTGAGAATGGGAAGACGTGATGGCCAGGTGGCGGCGGCTGGCGGTGGTAGAGACGTGGAGAACGGCGGCGGAAGCGGGGTGGCGGAGGTGGGAGAGATGAACAGAGAGGTGAGGATGCGGAGACGATAACATACTTCCAGGGAAAGGAAATCCGGGAAGAAAAATCTTTACAGATTTTCTTTATATGTTCTTACAATTATAAATTATTTTTAAATATTTGTATTCAATATAAACTTAATTACTTTTAAGTTGCCTTTATACCTGAAATATAATTTATATTTTTAAAATCTTAATTATAAACAAATAATTTCAAAAAAATTAGTCTCCAAATATGATTTATTTTTTTAAACAAACTTGACCTTTGAATCCTCACAAAAGAAAAATAAAAATAAAAAAGTACCCTTTATTTATTGACCGTTAGCTATTAATTTATAGTTTATCTTTCTCATATTTTTATTCTCTATTTATTTCTCTTCTGTCCGTTTCTCTTTCCAATGCCCGTCTGTTTCGACTGTGTAAACTATTTCAATTAAAACAATTTCACGAGATGTTTTTTATATATAATATTTTGTGCATATATACATCAATCTCATAAAATAAGAAAATATCTTTATGCGCACAATTTGTATCGTAAGTCAAAAGGGTATTTTTGAATTTTTATGAGATTGATGTTACTTTCTTATAATTTTAATCTATACTTCATCGTATATATCAAATACATTAATGTTAAATTTTCAAGAATGTGATTCCCAAAAATGACATTTTCGAGAATCACGTTCAACAGATTTTAATTTGTGGGAAAGCGCCAAATGCAACCTAAGAGTGAAATTTTCTCGAATAGCGCTATTCGCACTGAAGAGAGTTTACAAAATTCTTTACAGGCGTGATTTATCACGATATATCCCTTGTAATATATCGTAATTTTTTTCACCCTTCTTCTCTTTCTCTCTCCTCGCCCGTCTCGCTGTCGCCACGCCTCTTCTCGCCGCTGCAACCTCACCGCCTCTCGCCGCTAGTCTTTGCCGCATTCAGCAACCGGTGACCACCCAAACCAACCGAGGATGCAGTAGGCGGCGGCGATCGGCAAGCGATAAAGGCGAGAGCGAGGCGGGCGAGAGAGAGATAGATGAAAGAAAAAGAGTTTTGGGTGAGGAGAGAGAGAGGGGAAAGAGAAAGAGTTTTGGGTGAAAAAAGAGAGAAACAGAGGAAAGAGAAAGAGTTTTGGGTGAAGAAAGAGAGAGACAGATGAATGAGATAGTTTTAGGTAGAGATGGGAAATAGGTAGGCAGGGCCGCCCTGCCTGCATCCCGCTTGGCCCACCCATTTGGTGGGCCGAGCTGAATTTGACCTGCAAGGGAGACGGGCTGGGTCGTGGGCCTGGCTGTCTGGGTCGGCCCATTTGACATCTCTACAATTGGATTTACTAAAGAGAGATTTTTTACACCAAATTTGAGGGTAAATTTGTAATTATAACACCCATTCCATTGAATGGGAAGACTTTGTGATGAAAAACTTTTCCCTCAATTTACGGGAATGGATCATTCCATTCATTTATTGCAACCAAACATATTTTGTGAGAATTTCATTCATATTCCAATTCTCTCGACCCTTATTCCATCTAACTAAACATGACCTAATAGCCAACTACTCAATAGTAGGTGATCAAATTTATATTCTATCTCAGAACAAGGGAACCACTAATTGACTACATTAGAATAAATGACCAAGTTTTCATTATGCCACGAAATAGTAGAACATAATAGTAGACTACTCCAATTATAGTCGAACTAATTCAAATTGACTTAAAAGGAAGGAGATTAAATGTAACATCCAGCATTGAATGATAGGAATGACTGAAATAACTTACCCTGATAAGTCTACACAAACTTTCTAGGGGTCACCCATCTTTAAGTTTCCTCAGTTCAAGCACGTTTAATCTGGGAGTTTTTTACCCTACATTCAGCCCAAAAGGTATCAAACTGGTGTTGTTTCATTCCTTACTTATCCTCGATATATACTACCATTCTTTGGTCTATTGGGGTATTATATTCTCCCCCCATTGAGCACACAATTCCTCATCATCGACCTTACAATTGGTCCAAGATCTTCTCCACTTAAGGGGCAATCATCTTAGAAACTTGCCAGGAACCATTCTTTGTACATGCCCTCGAGCCCTGACGCCACTCTCCACCCTCATCGGACCACATTTACCAAGGGTCGGCTCTGATACCACCTGTAATATCCCTCATTGTGCGATAGAAAGGATCGGAACAACTTACCATAATGAGCCTGCGCAAACCTCCCAAGAGTCACCCATCTTTAAGCTTCATCAGCTCAAACACGCTTAACTAGAGAGTTCTTTGTATACATTCAATGTGACACCCCGGCCCCACTAACGGGTGCCACCATAACCTACATTACAACCCCGGCCTGCTCGAAGGACGGTTATGCCCTTACCAATATAAATCTTTAAAATAATATGGGCGCCCTGGGTGGGGTCCAGGCTTCGCCGCCTTCGACCGGACGAGAGCTCGGGAGTTAATTGTGAGGACAACGAAAACTCACCCGAGTCTCGTACCTAATTAGGCCCTTGGAGCATAAATCCAATTTCAAACAAATTATATTAACAAGCCCAATAAATTACTTCAACCACCAAACATAATTAAACATATCTCAGCTTTCGGCTGTAGCCGACAGGTACAAGTTCCCTACCCTATCGGGTTTACTTATAGTGGGAACCTTAACTTGGTTTCGGTTTACTTCAGGTTAAGCCATATCCGACACTCATAGTTATCTCACAGTAGTTAAATTATATTATTAACATTTGGGGTTAACCCACACCCCCACGGTTAACAGTCACTGCCAACTGGCGGCTCATCTATTAGCACCGTCTTTCCTTTCTCGGATCCCGAGCCACTTGTTGGGTTAGTGAAAAAATACAGGAGTGAGTCCCGAGGACTCAGTAAGGGTAATATGAGTTGCAGTAAATTAAAATGCATGACAATTATAGAATAATGTGAAATGCATCATGCATGCTGGCTTGTCAACCTCACCCTAAACCGGATTTTGGTGGCCCCATTGATTTCATTCAGGACCCCATCTCGAGACTCACACGGCCCAAATCTACAGCCCCATGCCTAGACACTTCTCCCACAGTCTAATACAAGCCATGCCAAAATAAATTTACACGCAAACCATATTAAACCTTACCACGCATTAATCTCGTGTTGCGCGTTGGTTTCACATTCTAATTTCCTATACAATCGTAAAATAAAAATAATTTAATTAAACGCGTAGTCAATTTTAATTATTGCCGATACATTACTAATTAATTTAGCTAAACATGCGACTGATTCATAAATAGCATTACTAAATAAATTTAAAACATTTTTATACCTAGTGTACGCACACGGCTAGAGTTTCGAAGCGTTAAAAATTACGGAGCATTCACAGCGATGAAACAATGCTATTTATAGGCGCTAGAAGAAGAGGAATCGGTTAGGGGAGGAAAATTGGCTGCCAAGGTGTCTCCCGCATGCTGCCACGTGGCAGCAAGGGAGAAGGGGTGGGTGGCGCATAGCTACCCACGCGACACGGCCAGGGGGGCGCGCCTGGCGCCCTGGCCTCGTGGCTGCGCGCGGCAAGGAGGCTTAGCCGCGTGCGGCCACGCACATGGGTGCCCCCTAGCACCAGCTGTTACATTCAGCCCAAAAGGTATTTAACTAGTGTTGTTTCTTTCCTTACTTATTCTCGATATATTCTACCTTTTTCTGGGCTCTTATATATAAATACTTGGTACACATTCAAATAAATTGTAAAGAATTCATAAGCATTTAGAAATTAATTAAATAAATTCTTGAATAAATCCATGTGTTGTGAGCATACTTGATATGAGTGGAAAGCTATCCAATATTGTGGGATGGGCAAAAAGTATATGTATAAGTATAACAACAGCTTGTGAGATGAAATGTCATGATGTTTATATATATATATATATATATATGGAAGTGAATGCATGACATGTTTTGCACACATTCAGTATGTTCATGTTATGATGCTATGTATTATTTATCTTTGCGCAACTAATATTTTGCATGGAGGGAAATGGTACCCTAGAGCATCTGGCGCGGGATAAGATGGCCATAGCCCGACAAGTTGACTCTATATTTATTTATGAGATTATATTAAAATGATACACTTTTGCATGTGTTGATTGATAGCTTGAGAGCCTGCAATATTTGATATTGATATTGAAATTTTATGCACAATTGCATAGTGGTACATGGTGGCATGATATATTTAAATTTGAATTGATAAATTCATAAACTATGAATCTTGTATATGATTGTTGAGTTCTTGATTACTCTTTTTGGTATTACCATGTTTTTGGATCCTATTCATTGTTCATTGTTTCTAGAACCCTGTAACATCCCGCATTAAGTAATAGAAATGACCGAAACAACTTACCCTAATAAGTCTACTCAAACTTTTTAGGGGTCACCTACCCTTAAGCTTCCTCAGATCAAGCATACTTAACCCGAGAGTTCTTTGTTTACATTCATCTTAAAAGGTATCTAGCTGGTGTTATTTCCTTCCTTACTTATCATCGATATATACTACCATTCTCTAGTCTCTTGGGATATTATATTCTTCTCCCTTGAGCACATGATGTCCTCGTCTCATCCTCACCCTCATCGGATCGCATTCATCAAAGGTCGACTCTGATACCACCTGTAACATCCCGCATCGAGTAATAGGAAAGACCAGAACAACTTACCTAAATGGGTCTACGCAAACTTTCCAGTGATTACCCATCCTTAAGCTTCCTTAGTTCAAGCATGTTTAACTCGGGAGTTCTTTGCTTACATTTAGCCCAAAATGTATCTAACTGATGTTTTTTCCTTTCTTACTTATCCTCAATATATACTACTCTTCTTTGAACTCTTGGGAAATTACATTAAAATAGTTAACTATTTTAAAAATAGTTAACTACTTTGTTGTAACAACTATTTTTTTAGCGTGTTTAATTTTGTGTTCCTGGTAAACATTAAATGCACTTGTGGCCGTTGGGAATATTCAAATAAAGGTCTTAAACTATAAATATAACTTCATAAACACAAGAGAATGAAATTGAATACAAATTAAAGGGAAATTCTATTTATAACCATAAGTTTTGCTCTTCGCAATCACTATAGGTAAAATATTAAATTTTACTCTTTACAGTCACATTTATTACTTTGTCCAACCATTTATATACCAAATATACCCTCCAAACAATCATCCCTCAAAAAACACACCCCATGCGCATCCAAGCTGTTCTTTTTTGCATCAAATCCTGGTCTTCTTCATGTTCTCATTTTTCGTGCATCAAACCCTGTTATTCTTCTTCTTCTTCAGACCATTCTCATAGACCACCGCCGACCTCTCGTCGTCACCCACTTCGCTTGCTTGGCCCACCCTCTTTGTTGGAGTTCCCCAAAATTGTAGAAAATGCCGATCCGGTTAGGAGTTCCCAAACCGTGGAGTTCGAGAAACCCCTTATCCCTCAAACCTAACTATTCGGGGGTGAGGGTTTCTCTGAATCGAGGGATTTAGGGAAACCCTCACCCCATGAACAGCGAGATTCGAGGGGTATGGGGTTCCCCGAATCTCGCCCTTCATGGGGTAAAGGGTTCCCCTAACTTACCTAATTTCGCACAGTGAAATTTGGATCAGATTAGGTTGAGTTATTGGTATCAAAAATTAAAATTAATTCAAAAGAAAAATTAAAATTAAAGCAATATTAATTTAAGAAAAATAAATATAATATTAATTCAAAGATTCGGGACGATGGTTTAGAATAATTTATATACATTTGAAATAATTTATATACAAAATCATTATAAATATGTGTATAGTTATAATATATATATAATAATATACATATAATACTATATAATAATATAATATCCATATAATAGTATATAATAAATGGATACTATTGCATTCTACGTATATATTATATACTATTATATAATATGTTATATACATAACATTATATATGTTATATAATTGGGTTTGGGGGAATGCATGGGTCCGGGAGAATTGCATTCTCTCATATTCATAGATTGGGAAAAAATTATTTTTTCCGAATTTATGGATTTGGGGTGCTTATCTAACCCTGAGATTCGGGATTCCCCGAACACCCAGAACGCTGGGGTTCGAGCGGTTAAGGGTTTCCCGAACCTTGGGGTTTGGGGCATCCCCAAGCCCCCGAACCTCAGGGTTTCAAGGCACTGTATTTTTTATTTTTTAATTCATTCTATATAAATTATGTGATTAAATTAGTGATAGATGTTGTAAATTGTGTTTTTTCTCACCAAAACAGAAGTACTCTTTATATTCTCTGTCAAACTTTGCATAAATATTTGTGGATAATAATCATCCATCGCTGATAGTAATTGGTAATTGGCTATAGCGAGAAGAATTGGGCTAAGCAATGTTTGATGTTGAATAATAATAGTTGCGTAATGCTCGTTGTTAAATAATAATGGTTACGTGATATCCAGTTATGAGTGAGTAAAGTGGTTGTGACGATGATAGTCGAGAAAGTGAATACACACGTTTGAAGAGTAATGATAAGTGGTTGAGGGTCAAATATTTAAATGAAAGGCAAATATGAATTTTCATTTTAGGATATTTTAGAAATATTAAAAGCGAGTTACGAAAAACAAAAAGTATGACTAGAAATAGAATTTCTCGAAATTAAAAGTTCTTACCTCTCGAGTCTCAAAAAGCCCTCTAGGTCAAATCTCTCAAAGGAAAAGTATTTGTTATTTAGAGTTATAACTTGGTTCATTCATTTTGATTTAATATCATATTTGGTCTGAGTATAGATTTATATTTGTATATATTTTTACATAAAATCTAATCAAATCTAGGTATTTGTAATGAGTTTTTGAGGTAAACTTGTAGAAAACCCTAGTAGAGGGAACAAAACATAGGTTTGCCTTTGCAAAAACCATTATAATTACCTTATACGTGATTAGTGGTTAATTTTGTAAAAATTTTGTTATAATTATACCCTTCTTTCGATCTTAAATATGGTTTAAATTAGATATTAATATATATTTTATGGTTATATGCAAGTTTAAATTGAAAGATAAATGAAATGAAGTTCTAAAGTAAATAATAATAATATATAAAATTATATATAATACATATACATCATTATATGCATGCATGTACTATATATATAATATAATCTAATATATATGTGTGCTATGTGTAATACATATATATAATATATAATTTATTAATAATATTAAATTATTTTTTTTATTTTTAGCCATGAAGCATTCAAGCCCATGAAGAATTCAAACCCATGAAGAAATCAAGTCCATGAAGAATTCAAATCCATGAAGAAATCAAGCCCATGAAAAATTAAAGTCCATGGAGAATTCAAATCCATGAAGAAATCAAACCCATGAAGAAATCAAGTCCATGAAGAATTCAAGCCCATGAAGAATTAAGGCCCAATTTGAGCAACCCATGGAAAATATTATTTGGAGAAGGCCCAAGGATTATTTTTAATCCTAATGAAGATTAAAAACCAATTTATAGAAATCTATTTTTATTTTTTATGTGATAGCTTTATTGGGTGTGTTTTTTAGCTAAAATCCATTTAACTATTAGGTGGATATTATAGCTAAAATCCATTTAACTTTATGAGTGCTTTATTAGGTATGTATTTTAGCTAAAATCCATTTAATATTAGGTGTGTATTGTAGCTAAAATCCATTTAACTTTAAGTGTGTGAGTGCCCATTAGATATAATTATGTCTAATTGAATAATTGAAATTGTGTGGTTTGTATTGCATCTTGTGGCCTATAAATAGCTCACTTGATTGCATTTGTAAGTGTGATTATTATTCTTGAATAAAAGTTTAGTTATTTCCTTAGAATTCTCTCTTTGAGAATTGCTTTTGTTCTTTCTCATTTTCTTTAGTATTTTCTCTTGTGATCTTACTTCATTCCTTTCTTCTTTTAAATTCTTATGTCATTTATTATTACTTTATTATTCACCGCCTAAATGGACGGTTAGTTTATGCCTTTAAATTCTTGCAATTTTAATTCTTATCATTTAATTGTTCACCGCCTAAATGGACGGTTAGTTTATGCCTTTAAATTCTTGCAATTTTAATTCTTGTATTTTAATTATCTACCGCCTAAATGGCCGGTTAATTTTTTCTATTTTAATTCCTGTCATTTAAATTCTGTTATTTAAATTATGTCATTTAAATTCCTGTCAATTAATTTAATGGAGATGAGTAGCTAAATCTAATCTTGGGTTAAGGCAAGGACAGTGTCCAACGCCAATGATTCCCAAAGAAAGATGCGTTTTAAATAAGTAACCTTAATTTAAATTTCAGTATGAGTGTGTATTAATTATTAAAAAATCACTAGGTTTGGATTGGAGCGTAAGCCTAACTTAGAGCTTTCATGCCATGTATGAGAGTTACTAGAACTGGAAACGCTATCATACCCAAACCCGGATGATTAATTTAGTTGTTTTGTATATTAATTGTAATTGGATTTATGGTAGTTGCTTAAATTAGAATCCCGCATATCATGTATGGGGATTGCTTAATCTAGAACTATCATCATCTCTAATTGCATTTAATAACAAACCCTCATATCTGAAATTAAATTAATGTTGCTAATCTTTTATGCTAAACTTTGGGAATCAACGGGTTGGTACTGAAATTGTCTTAACTCAAGCACTATCCAAATTCATATTTTTACGTTTAATGTTTATTTTAATTTTTGCCTTACTTTATTTTCTAGTATCTGTTGTCTAAAAACAAAACCATAAAAAATCTTGTTGTCAATTTGTCCAAATGCGTGTGCGTGTGTGTGACATTCTTTTTCTTTTGCCATAAATAAATCTCTCAGTGGACGACCTGGATTCATCCAGAAAATATAAATTTAAATTTGGACTACAACTGCACTCGTACACTGGCGAGTATAAACCTCTCACTAAAATAAAAAAAAATATAAAAGTTTTATTATGATTTGTTTTTATTGTGTTTTAATTGCAGGGTGAGAGTGCAGCCAATACGTTATCTTATTATTTATTATTATAATCTTGATTTATTATATTGAATATTTTATATTGACATTCAAAAATAAATATAATCGAAGAAGATTATTAAAATGAAAAAGACATTTAAAACGAAAGTATACAAAAGTAGATGAAAAAAAGGAAGTTAAAAAGTAGTTTTAGAGACTTAGAAAAACATGTATGAAATTTATATACAAATCTCAAATTTCAATTAAAAGTTGTTTACAAGTGTGCATGGTAAAAACATATAATGACTTAACTTAGATGTAGCAATTTAACTTGGTTTTGACCAGTCATTGGAGTAGGGTCAAGGCTCTTTGATTGGGTTCAAGGCAAGGATCAAGATTTCTTAATTAAATTTGATTGGAATAAAAATGATATTTAGATATCTCAACGCGATTCGTAAATACATTGTATATGTAATTAAATATGTATGAATTTATATTGTTTGAACTAATAATAAAGACTAGGGTAATCTTGTTGTAGTGGTAAAGTTATACGACAAATTAATTATTATTTAAAAGTTTATAAAAAAGAGGTTGATTACTCCTATGTTTTTAAAAATGTCATTGAAATCCTTTAATTCTCTTATCATTAAGTAAAGATCGTTAATTTTTCAAAAGACTTCAAAATACCCATCATCTCTTTCTCAATTCTCATAAAACACACACACACACACACATATATATATATATATATTCGTGGTGGAGCTAGTTAGCCATTGTCGACCAATACAACTATTAGGTATAAAAGTGATTTAGAAAAGTTTATGTTATGTAACGGAAGCGGGGAAGGGAGATAAAAAAGCCATTGTTGTCGGCTTCACATGGTTGTCATTGGAAAAATAGAATATTGTTGCTTAGAGTTGAGGGAAAAGCAGACTTGCCATCGATCTTCATTATGAAAGATTGTAATTGATGATTATCATTTGTTTTTATGATTCTATCTTGATTTACAAAGAACCTTTTGTAAGTTGAAGAGAAATCAAACCTAATGGCCTTATATTTTGTAGATATTTATCTTGCTATTATCGCCCGCCTGCCTAGTAATATATGCTAGCAACACAAGAAATAGTAGAAAGAATAAGATAGAATGAGACGGAGATAATAGAGAAAAAAAAAGATAAAAAATAAAGAAAAGTGAGATAATATCTTAAATACGAAAGCAAAATAATAATTTTATGTTGTCTTTTAATAATAAAGAAAGTGTACGTTATTTTTAAAAGAGTCATGCTATTGGTACATCACTTATATACACTTTGAGCTATACAATGCATACAAATGACAAAAATATCTCTCGCGTCTCATTACGCCTCTGCACCTCACCACCTCTAATGAGGGATATTTTAGACAGTTTAATATCATTGTGTAGTTTAAGGTATACACAATAATATATCAATAGCATTTTTCTTTTTAAAAATACAAGAAAATTTTATACCTTTTGAACTAACCTCATGGGTTTTATGTGCAATTTATTCTAAAAACTAATAGAAGTGGATAAATTTCATATATTACCCTAACATTGGTCTAAATTTCACAAATTGCCTCTATATTTTTAAAAATGACACCAACCTTTCTTGAGATTAATTACAGCATAACACATTATTATTATCAAATAATAGTATTTTTTTATATTCTCAAAATACCTGTAGTGGCCCACTACCGGATAGTCCCGCTAGCATAGGATATCCGAAAGGAGGTCATCACAAGTGTGATATAGAACAATAACATACAACACCATAATACTATCCTTAGATAAACTCAGCGGAAGCTAACATAAAGGTTTACAACATCTTAGACCATAGTCTAAACAAAATGAAATACAAGGGCACTAACAAATTTTACAACATAAAATTTCCTCACACTTGCCCTCATCACAAATGCTAACATAGACCATCTAATTTGGAAGGTCTCTGTACACTTCTAACCCTGGGCTTTAGCCCCACTGGGCTCGCCCTCAACCACTGCTCTACTTGTACCTAGAATGACATGAGAGTAAACAAGGTGAGCCACAAGGCTCAGTAAGTGTATTTATAAAGCATGGAGATATAGAATCAAAGGCAGGGATAATCAAGATAGAATAAACAACTCTATGAGGAGATATTAGTATAACGCGACTTATAAGTTCTTGGTTTACATTAATTTCCCATGCCGTGATTATTACATATATTATGCACTCGTTCCCATGCTCATGCATATGCACCAATAGTAGGGAATTTTTCTGCATAATTCTCAAGGCTCTCACGGCCTATATATATATATATATCCATTCATGAATATATATGCATCATGAAAATACATCAACAAATGATAACAATTTGAGCCACGCCTTCTGGGTTGATGGCCACCTCACCCGCGTCAAGCGCTCATAGGATATCCTTTCTCATCCACGGACTTAGCCGTCGCGCAAAATAATAGGTGTGCAAATCAGTATAATCATGCATCACATATGCATATCCCCATTTCATGTCAATCCTCAATGATTAAGAAAAATCTCAAATCATGCTTAACATGCACAATTACATAAATTAAAGTGTGCATTATCTTATGATCACAGGGTAAATTTTAATACATTTATTGACTCATACTTATAGAAATGCCCAAACCAATATTTACGGTATATTTTTACCCCAATAATAATCGCAAGGAATCAAAATTTATACATGCAAGAAACACTAAATCTTGCATGATACTAGACCCTAATGAATAAATGTCATTCCTTAAGAAATGTAGGGTGACACAAAACCCTATTTAGATTTTTGCAATGTTCAACAAGAAAACGAATTAATATTGCAAGATTTATCGAAATAAGGAAAATAAAACCCTTTTATCCAACAATGAGGGTTATCAAGAATAATTCAAAAAAACAATGGAAGAACTATACAAAAATCATAATTTTAAACGTAGGAAGGATAGACTACATAGGAAGAGTTGAATAACAACATATTTCAGAAATTTCTAGATTTCAAGCATATTTTCAAAAATCCAATCTGGGCTCAATATTTGGTCAAATACCACAAACGATATACCAAATCAAATCCTAATGAGTCTAGTTTCTGGAACATCAACTGGATTTGAAATCGGAAATAACCACAAGGAGATATTCCACAAAAACCGAAACAAGGCAGAATTTGTAACAGTAATTTACAGAATTCTACATAGAATTCAACAAGGTTGTTATGGGTACAAATCATAACCAAAAATTTCAAATCTTATACCGAATCGAAGCCCATGAAGTCTATTTTATATAAAAAATAAATGGATCACAATTTGGATATAACCACAGAGCATTATACCCTAAAAACCGAAGCAAGAACAGATTATTCAAAAACAGAGCAGAAAATTTCTAGATTCTGGGCAAGAATTTACAAGGATACTGTAGGCTCAAAACACAGCCAAAAATTCTAAAAAATTTACCAAATGAATATTATCAAGTCTAGTTTATATAGAAACAAACGGATCTTGAATCGGATATAACCACAGAGAGTTATACCCTAAAGAGTACAACAAGGTCAGTTTACTCGAAAGCAGTAAAATTTCCAGATCTTAGCAGGGATTTACAAGGCTATAACATGATCAAATCTTAGTCAAAAAATTCGATTCTTGTGTCTAAAATGAATCTTAAGATGTCTAGTTTACAACCCAACAAACGGATCTCAATTTGGATATAAACACAAGGAGTTATAGACCAAAGAACATAACATGGTCAGTGAATCCGAGAATAAGAATTTAAGAGCAACAACTTAAAAATGAAGGAAACAAACCTTCTAAGATGGAAACAAGGTTGAAGAACTTGCATTAAAATATAATCAAGAGAAGAAGAACTTACACAATCATAAGGAGAAGAAGAAGAAGAAGATCTTGAATTTGAAACAAGAAGGAAGGGAACTTGCCTTAGATGGTTGCAAATCCAAAGAGATGAAGACACCCCTTGAAATTGAAAATTCCATAGTCTCCACTTAAAGCTTCAATGAAGAAGAACAATGGAGGAAGAAGAGACAATCGGGAGAAGGAGAAGAAGAAGGAAACAAGAAAGTAAGAAGAAAGAAAAGGAGGGAAAAAATATGGGAGACTTGTCTCCCAACTCCTTTCAATCCATCTCCCTTTTAATTTTCTCTAATTTGCCCTTCATACTAACACACACAATTCACATATCTCTTACCCATTTTGGTCATTTTACCATTTTCTTAATCTTTTTTTCTTTTTAATTAAGATACCATTCTCTATGCCCATAGCCCAAGCCCAAGTCAAAATATATATATAGCCCAAGCCCAAGTCAAAATATATATATAGCCCAATCCAACTAAGGCCCAATGGACTTTTCTTGAGATTTGGGTTCAACCCAATTCATTTACACTTAAGATTTAATTATTTATCAATGGTCTAATTCAAATAAGGCCCAAACCCATTTAACCCACAACTTTGAGACTTTTTCACACCAAATATTATTTTCATTAATTTACCCCATTACCAACTCATATAATATTTTTAACAATTAATTAATAAAGGCAACAACTCTAATGTGCAAACTAAAATACCCATAACACCTAGACCCACTAACTGGTCGTTACAATACCCCTTTCTAATATCTTTCTATTTGTTAAAAAAATTAAAAAACTTAATTGGATTTAAAACCCACCAATGTCAAAGTGGGTTCCAACTAAAGAACCCACAATATCTGGGTTCATTGGAACTCAAATCACATTTAAGTTCAATTGATATATATAGAGTGACCATTAAGTTTAGTATGAGAAAGAAATTAGTGATTGGATTCATAGTGTCAATAGTGATTGGATTCATTCAGAGACATCGTCGGCATAAAGAAAGGTCAGATTACCTTGTTGAATGTGTCGATAGAGAGAGATGTATGTTAAAAAAAAATACTTTTGTCCAAGTGAATGATAGGTTTTTTTTCTCATTGTTGACACTCGACCATAGGGTAACATGACAAAATAGAGATACAAATATAAAGAGAAAGCTAGTGTCATTTTTGAAAATACAAGAATAATCATTATAATTTAGATAAATCTCATGAATAATATGTATAACTTGGAATGTCTTTCTTTACGGGAATTTCTATCGCTCGGTCTCACAATTTCGACGAATAATATGTACAACTTATTCATATAAAAGTATATTTAAATTATAAAAATTTTATTTAAACACTTAACTTTAACAATTAAAAGTGATAGTTTTTATTAATATAATATATATTTACATTGATATAAAATACATTAGTATACCAGTATCACTTTAAATGTTAAAAGTGAGCGTAGAAATAGTATTTGTGTTTAAATTAATTAATATTAATGTTTTAAAAATCGCTTATTAGAAAGTAACTTTTATTCCTCTAAAAATGCGAACAAGGAGCCATTTCCGAGCCCATTCTCGAGTTCAACGCAAAAGACGACTCCATTGTCCGGATAAGAGCCCTAAATCAATCATCTGTTCGAAGGAAACGCGGATTTTGATCAAATGATACGAGCGGTGATTGTGATGAACGACAAAGGCAAGCCTCGGCTTGTCAAATTCTACGATTATCAGGTTCCGTTTTCCCTTTCGATTCCATGCGATTTTTGATTTATCTGCTACGGAAACCGATCAAGAGTTCTCACTCATCGTCAGATTTGTGTTGTTGTTGATTTTTGTGATTTGAATTGCAAGGCTAGCCCTTGGAGAAGCAACAGGAGCTGATTCGGAATATTTACGGAGGTTTTAGTGGCTTCCTCCTCTCATCTCTCTTCCGTTTCCATAGTTCTGACTATCTTCTGTTTTTGACACCTAAATTGCTGAATATGTTCGCATTTCGCATTGACTCTGAGCTTTTACTTTAGGGTTTACGTAATGACTGAAGCCAATTTTACAAAATTCTTATTATATCTCGGTTGTACTTCATCTCATTTCACTGCTGATTTTGTTTTGTCACTATAAAATATCTTGTGTTCAATGTTGTTTAGTGAAATCAACAGAGTCGTGTACATATACGGGTATGCACGCGCGCACACACACACACACACTTGTATGCATGCCTATCTGATCAGGCAATACTTTCTTCTGTCAGAACTATTGCCTTATCAAAAGCGAAGGTGAACGTTTTTTCATCTAAAGAATTAGGATTCAGTATTGGTTTTTATCTTGATCATTTTGTTTATGCTGCAGTTCTGTGTAGCAGGGCTGAGAATGTCAGCAACTTCATTCAGGCTGATATCAGTTTTGGACCGGTACATTGTGTCTATCACTTCTCCTATCCCCCCCTCCCCTCCAAAAAAAAAAAAAAAACACTAAATTCTCTTTTTTGGTTAGATGGTCAGTATTTAAGAACATCATACTTGGCTAGTTCTTGTGTTATGGTTCAAGAGACCATGACATAAAATTTGGTTTGGCATACAAATTACATTAGACGATTTATATTGTCTTTTCCTGACTAGCTCCCATTTAAAAGGGCTCAAAAATTCACAACTGTATTGTCTGTGACGTACAGGATGCCCGACTTGTGTACAAGACTTATGCAACGTTATACTTCATCGTTGTATTCGATAGCTCTGAAAATGAGCTGGCAATGCTAGATCTTATGCAAGGTACACGAAAGCTATCTTTGAATTGTTCACTCAAAATTTGTCATTATAGAAAGATCTTGTTATCTTGTAAAGTTGTTTGCATGCTGAATGCATTAAAATGAGCAAACTGCCTTGCTTAGGGAATACCTTGATGGCCCTAGACGTTGGGGTATATGCACAATAGAAAGGATTTATCCACAATAAAAGCAATGTGGCAAAACTAGGAAACAAAAACAAAGCATTAGGATTATTTATAAAATTATAAATAATCAAAATACTCTGAAGATATTTATAAACTTATAAATCTCTAGCAAACTAGAAATCCTAACTAAACTAGGAAACAAAAACAAAAGCATTCCTAGTTCTTGCCAAACTAAGAATCTAAATTAAATTGAGAAATGGCAACTATTCCTAATCCTTTAAAGTATCATAGTAAGTGAAACGTAATTACTTGAAGAAGAAGCAAGGAAGAAGAGAGCGGAGAGAAGAAATTGATACCACTTTGCTGAATGGAGAAGACAGATGATAGAAGAGAATTGATACCAATTTGACGAATGGCAAAGCAGAGGAGAAGATAAAGGAGAGAAGAGTAGGAATTGATACAGTTTGATGAATGAAGAAGCAAAGAAGAAGAGAGATAGAAGATAAGAGAGATAGGACTCAAGAAGAAAACCCAAATCTTGTATTTAGTAATCTGTAATCCAAATCTAAATAATCTTAATACTTCTAAGGTATATACAAAGTTACAAAGTGCATAACCCTAACTAGAAATCTTAATGGAATTAGGAAAAAAAAATAAAATTTTCCTAGTCTTTGCCAAGCTAAGAGTCCAAATAAAAGTAAAAAAACAACATAAAATTCCTAATCCTTTAAAACTCCTAAATAACTAAAATAAAATAATCTAAACTCTTGCTCTTTATCATTCTTCTGGATTGACTCTCCACCAGCGAGTAAATGAAACATAATTGGTCGAATTACTCAGGATAGAGACAATGGATAATATTTCACAAATTGCCATGGCTCTGTCTAGCCATAATGAGAAAAAAGTGTTTATAGTGAACAAATACTGATCTTTGTTGGTGACCCACAATTGTAAAATCTTGCAAGTTTTATGCACCTAGTGATCTGTGGGCAAAAGCATTGACTGTTTGGAATTGCTATTATACAACAATTGCAATGAAGATTGATCAAAAGAGGTTCTGCCATGGCAAAACAAAACTCATTGCAATTAAAGTCTACAATAAGGAAATATAGTGAAAGCTTGTCAACAATGGCTATGCAATTATAGTAAATGGAGAAGATTCTGAGTGGGCCTGCCAACGGATCAGATCTTGACCCAGAATCGATCTAGTTCTGATCCATTTATTTAGGGTCTGGTATAATTATATGTCTGATTATTTGGACCTGGTTTCAAATCTGATTACAGATATGATAAATGGTCTGTGTATGGATTTTTTAGTTTCAATCCAATTAGGACCTGAACCTGTTTAAAAGTAAATATATAATATATATTACATGATAACTAAAAGAGATGGGCCAACCCATTGAGTGACCCATTTTGTTCAAAGTTAAAACCTAATGCATTACTAGCTCTCTCTCTCTCTCATCAACTTCTCATTCTACAACCTCACTCACCTCTCTTGATCTCTTTTTGCTATGATGCCCCCCCCCCCCCCCCAACACACACACACACACACACACACACACACACACACACTTCTCTCTTTGCTATTGCAATGATGAACCTGTCAACAGATCCGAATTTGATTCTGATCTATAATCTATTGCAGGTCTAATGCTATATATATATATATATATATATATCAGATTACTCAGACCAGTTCCATATCCAATTACAGATATAATAAATGGTCTGGGTACATATTTATTAATTCCTACCCATTTAGGATCTGTTGACAGGCCTAATTGTGAAGCATGTTCCTTGGTGATGATGGAATGGATGGCTAAGAGGACTTTTTAATTGAGATTGGTAGTTGATAATTGTTGAGGCAGCTTCTTTCAATTAAATAAGGTTCTTACACATTTGATGGAGAAGAAGAAGGAGAACAAGGAAGAGCACAAGAATAAAAAAGGAGAGAAGAGAAGAAATTGATACCAATTTGATGAGTAACAAAAAAAGAGGAGAAAAAGAAGTTGTTTGATACCAATAGTACTAATATAAGGGGTTGTTTGACAGAATCTTTATAGTTTTTATTTTTCAATTTTTAGTTATGCTTTTAATTTTTTGTTTGTCTGTTTAATTTTAGTTTTCATGTGAAAATAAAAACTTGATAACTTTATTTATTTTTAGTCATAATACCACATGTAACATCACGGGTCTTCACCCAAAGCCGGTAGCTGAAGATGACTTGTGGATTCACTAGACCAAGCAGTATATCCAAGACCTCCCCAAATCAGTCTCAAAACCATCCTTGCCAGGCGAGTCAATCAAACCCAAATCAGTCTCAAAACCATTTCTTGGCCCGCACCCACACAGTAATAGTCCTGGGTTGGCTTTGTTATCACTTGTAACACCATAGATCCTCACCCAAAAGAGCTAGCTAAAGGTGACTTATGAGTTCATGATACTAAGTAATATACCTAAGACCTTTCAAACTACTGGAGCTGGGATTGGGTCGTCACAAAAACCCTCCTCCTTTATTTGGGCTTGGAACCAGCTGTAGATAGGAATCCACATACAAAGTTTGAAACACCAACATGGTATTTCCATTTTTCCAAAAGTTCTCGAATTTTTTCTCTTTTTTGAAAATGAAAACTAGCAACCAATAGTATTTTCTATTTTCAGTTTTGTAATTTTGAAAAAGAAAAGAAAAAAACTGAAAACCAAAAATGAAATTGTAACCAATTGGGCCCTAAATAATCCGAATTCCTGTAAGATATTTTTAAGCTTACAAATCTCCAACCGAACTAGGGAAGAAAAAAAAAAAAAAAAGAAAGAAAACATTCCTAGTCTTAGCCAAATCATGAATTATATTAAAATATGAAACAAAATCGTAAAATTCCTAATCCTAATTGCTAAATAACTAAAATTCTTAAATAATTCGAATCTTTCTTCTTTATTTATTTATTTTTTTTCCCTGTAAGTAATCTTTCTTCTTTATCAAGCTACCTTAACAGCAAAAACCAAATACATAGTCTAGATTGTAACTAGTTCCATTGAGCAAGAGATTATATGTCCCAATAGATAAACAAAATTGTTCACTTGAATTCTTCAAAATGGATTCCACAACTGACACACACCTCATGTTTTGAATGAATATATTAAGTTATTTTTCAAATCTAAACAAACTGAGTCTTGCTGAATACCACATTGAATACTCAAAAATACTTAAAATCAGATCAGGATTTGTGTTAAGATCTAGAAGGCAACAGCTGGAAATACAAATTTTTCAGGGTAGTTTACTGTTTCCAAGATATTGTTTGTAGTTATGGCGTCAAACGACCAAGCTTTAAGCAGATTTGCGGGCTGGCTGGCACTGGTTTACTTATCCCTCAATCATTAGGCTCACATGTTTACTTATCTCCCAATCATTAGGCTCACATCATTCTACAAGCACTAGATTTTTTAATAGAGTGCATACTGTTTAGCCCTTGTTCAGAAATCTGTCATGAACTGTAGCAGTCATGTGCCACAATAAGTAATGAACTTCAGCTGCCAAGCCTTAACTCTTGAATTGGCATTTCCTAGTTGGATTATTAGACCACATAGAATAGTTCACATTGTAAAATTCTTCAACCTTGTTTTTCCTTATTCCATTCATTTTGGTCTTAGATTAGTAACACGGTCCATTTATCAGCTTTTTTATTGATATCTGACTTTTTGCAACAAGGTTTACACCACCACCACCAAGCGTTAATCCCGCTAGGTGGGGTAGGTTACATGGGTTCTAGCTTGCCAATTATTTTTAAAGCTATTATATTTCATTACATGCCTAAGAGTCTCCCACTAAATTTTATTTGGTTTACACCTCTTCCACTACAAATTTGTTTACATTTCATCTACTTTCCTCTCAAGTGTATCTGTTAAGTCTTTTTTTCATTTGTTCAAAATCACTTTAAACATATCTCATGTGTCTTATTTTCAATCAGCATCATTCTTACCTTCTTATGGATAATCTCATTTCTAATTCTATTTTTTCTTGTTTTTATTGGTTAAATTTTAAAGAGCACTCTACTGTTGCTTAATCCATTTTGTTTTTTTATGGATCTTGGGCCAAATGGAAAGGAGTTGTCAACACCTTGAAAGCACTAGATAACCTAAAACATCTTTACTGTTTTGGATGTCTTCTTGTATATCTTGGAAGAACTAAAGAATCAGTTAAAACCATATTGTGTATTTGCTTCCCTCTGCTGATCATTTTGTTGTCTAAACTTTCTGGTCATTGCAGTATTTGTGGAGACATTGGACAAGTGTTTCAGTAATGTTTGTGAGCTGGATGTGATCTTCAACTTTAACAAGGTTGACACCCCCCCCCCCCACCAAATGCATTATCTTGATCCAAGTTTATGTGGAGGGAAATGGGAAATATCTTTTACAATAATATAATGGACAATTTAGTTGACAGAGAAGCATTCTGGATTGCAATTTGCCTAAATTTCTAAGTTTTGATGTACTGAACAGGCTCAGTTTGATTTCTTTTAACAAAGGGTAACCAAGCCCATGAGCTGATCATCAAAAGCACAAGCATGTTGAGATTTCATTTAACAAAGGCTCTTGGCTTCTTTCAGATTTTTGTCTTTGAATATACAGTTCAAATATTGAGTTAGTTTTAATTTGTTCTATGTCTTGGTTCTGCATCACATATCCAGCACAAGCATGTTCGCATTTGCATGGGCATGTCATATTAACAATCAGTAAATTCAGTGGTACAGTAACTGATTTGGCAGGTTCATACTATATTAGATGAAATTGTGTTGGGAGGTCAAGTACTTGAAACGAGTTCTTCAGAAGTTGTGATAGCTGTTGAAGAAATCTCCAGGTGTTCTCTCTCTCTCTCTCTATCTATCTCTCTCTGTTTGGCCCAAAAAGAAGTTAATGATAGCAGCTAATAATTTTGTGCAGGTTGGAGAAGGCCTCAAATTCAATCCTGCTTGTCCCAAAATCCATTCCTGGCTGGCAGGCTCGATAGGATATGATTTCTATAGTAAGCTCTTATCATTATAACATTTCTGACACAGGTTGATTAGAAGGATTTCTCTTTCATAGTGTCCTTTAGTTTGGCAAATAATATAGTCTATGGAATTAAAGAAGCACAAGATCCCTCATATTACTGGAATACACATTATCCTGGAAGATTTGTGCACCCAAAAACATGATGGAACTCTATTGTCCTTCCACCATTAAAATGCACTACAAGTGCTTGCCCTTTTTGAAAATCAACACAAAAGATATTGTAACTCCTCGTTGCTACCACCAGCCTATGTAAAAACGAATTCTGACAAAGGAAATGAACATTGTTGTTGCTAGCTCAAGGAAAGATTTAAATACTTAGATATATCATCTTTCTTCAAGTGAGTGCAATCTAGCTTGGACTCATTACAGATCTGAGGATAAATATTTTGACCTTTATAATTTAATGATTTCATTTTCATTGCCTTGTTAGAGGCTTGCGTCAGGAAGGGCATCCGGTATAAAAAAAAAAATTGCCACATTGTTCCTTTGCATAGATTTGTATTGCTAGTGTGACTTTTAGGAGCCAATTGACATTATGAATGCCTTTCACTGACCTAACTTGGTTAGGATAAGGTTCAATTGTCGATGACAATGATGAATTTAGTGATTTCATTTCCATAAGAAATGCTCCATTATGCTAATGAAATCTTGGTCTCCATGATGATATTGATCTCCCTAGGTTATACTTGGTGTTCAAAGAGCATGAGTGGGTTTATCTTTTGAACAAATGTACCTTGAAGATCTTAGCACCAGTGTGTGCTAAAGCCATCACCTAACCACATGGCAGAAATAGCTGTTACAATATTTTCTTGTCCTGCTTGAATAGGTGCTGCAAATGAAAAGTTGGTTTGTATATAAAAATTTGGTCTTCATATATATGAATCATTATGCACAATATCGATGCCTAACCTTCATGCTTCTCTTGTATCTGTCCATCAAAATTCTATTAATAAATGCCTATGGCAATTCCCAGTGGGTGGACAGAAAAGCATGGATACAGATAATGCTGGCAGGCAGAAACTGTAATTCTTGTTTTAATCTTTGTTTCCTTATTGATGTCTTTGACATTGATTCTGATGTAGGGTGTGGAGAATGCTTGAAGGAATCTAAGGAAGCATGCTGACGCAGAACAAGGAGCTGTGAGAGTCGGGTTCTGAGTGTGGAAAATCCAGTATAAAGTTTTGGCTACGGTAGTATCCTCGGGTTAGTTTCGTTTTGCGTTTAGGTACCAAAAAAATCCTTAAGAACAGGCGATGCTTAGAAATTTCTGGCCTGTTGAGGCATGGAGAACTTGTCCTCGTTGAAACATTGTTTAAACTAACAAAGTAGTGAAAATGTTGACCGAAGGTAGCTTAAGTAATCGCCAAACTGATTTAATAGCTTGAACTTGGCTTTCGATTTTGCTCGTATTGAAGTTCCATCGTGATTGCAAGTGATGAAGCAATACGTAAACAGGGGAGCGGTTGTTGCTTTGTGACCCGCTGTGTTAAGTTGAGTTTTGCTAAGCGAGCCGAGCTAGGTTTTAGGCTTAAGCTCAACTCGGGCTTGACTCATCAAAAGGTTTGATGAGTCAAGTGTGGGCTCGAGCTCGTTTGTCAGCTTGGGCTTGTCAGAACTATTTAATCTAATTATATTATTATAATAATTTAAAGTTTAATAATTTTATATTAAATAATATATTTATAAATTGATAAATAAATATATTTATAAATGAACTTGTTCATGAGTTATTTGTGAATTTTTAATTGAACATATCAATGAGTTTTTAATTGAATATATTAATATTTATAAGTTTCTAATTAAACATATTGGTGAGTTTTATTAAGTTGAGTTTTTTTTTTTTTTTTTTAAGTATCGAGTCGAGTTTTATTGAATTCAAACTTGATTCGTTTACAAATCGAGATTTAAAATTAAATTAAGCTCAAATTGTTTATCTTAACAAGTGAATTTGAATGAATTTTTGTTGAGTTAAATATCGTGTTGCTTGTGAATAGCTTGACTTATTTGTAACCCTAGATGCAAAGCTAACAATGGATTGGAGAGATGCCCCGGTCAATTGGGGTTGAGTGGCTATGTGTTAAGATTTATTATTATCAACAATACAATGTTACAGTTATATTTTATTAACATTTAAAAATAATTAACTCTCAGAAACAATCTTTTATTAACACTCAGATAAAATTAATTTGTTTGTAGCACCTACAGCATGGAAAAGAAGAGCAAATAAGCAAGGACAGCATAAGGAAATAAATTGAAATAAGTAAGGAACGAAAACAAAGTTATCACAAGAGGTCCCATGGTCTAGTGGTGAGGACATTGGACTCTGAATCCAGTAACCCGAGTTCAAATCTCGGTGGGACCTGTTCTCCTTCATTATTGCTGCTAATCTTCTTTTTATTTTTATTGTTTCTTTCACAAACTCCAAATAAAATTCCAAATTCAAAAGGACACGCTTTTGGGAACCTATATTATCAGTTTAAGCCAATTGCAAGCATTTAGAACTCAACAGGCAGTATAATTTTCCTGTTTGTCTCTTTCCCAAACTCAAAAACGGAATTTCAGTACGGCCACATAAGGTGGTACAATCTATTAATCTTATTTTTGCATTTTTGTTTATTTCGCAAACTCCAAATGAAATTTCAAATTCAAAAGGACACGCTTTGGGGGAACCTATTGTCACTTTAAGCCAATTGGAAGCATTCAGAACTCAACATGCAGAGTATAATTTTCCTGTTTGTCTCTTTCACAAACTCCAAATGAAAATCCATTTATCATCTATGAATAGAAAGACCAAGGCAAGGCTCATCTGCTACAATTTACATGGCACTATAAGGGGGCCAATTACATTTTTTTTTTTTTTTTTAAATTGCAAGCTTGTTTCATCCACAAACAGAACAAGCTGCACAAAACAAATTGAGACTAAGAAGAGCCACCCACCATTGCTTGCCCCTTCACTCCTTCCCATTCTCTTCCTCTTTTCTATCATTTGTCATGAATTCTTTCCCAAAATGCACAAACAATTCCACTTGGTTATCTAGAGAAGAAGCAAAACATGTTCCTCAAACACCGACACTAATTTAATTACTCTCTTTTTTTTTCCAGGGGCCTTTGCATTTGTTTAGGGACAAAAATGGTTTGCAGCCCCAAAATTGAAGGGGGGGTGGGGAGAGGGATGTACCAAAAAGCAAGGCACACAAATTGGGAGCCTGCTCTGTTATTGACAAAGAATCAAAGACCAATTAGCCTCCCTTCTAGTCCCCAGTTGGCCTCTCTACATCTTGCACATCGGATGGTTCGGGGAATATTTCCTTAGACTGCCTTCTGGTTGATGATGAACCATCAGCCCCACCATTTTGGCCGCTTCCCTCGGAAGCCGAAGTTCGCGATGGTTTGAAGCTACTTGGCCCTTCACCTTTGATGGCGGGCGGCCCCGAGACGGCTGCTACATCTGATGAGCTATGACGCCAGCTACCAAACAGAGCGGCGTTCCAAGACCCTCTAGAGGAAGTAGCTCTCAGCCTTGCAGAGCTTGTATGTTCCTCCCTCACCACCTTTAAAGGATTTTCTAAAGCTTTTAGAATGTATCTCATCAGCGGCCGCCTTGAAGGCTTGGGATTCAGGCAAGATCTGGCAACAATAGCCATTGCCCATACTTCTTCTAATAAGTCCTCATCAATGATTAGAGATGGATCGACAATATTTGTAACAAGTTCCTTATCATATATACTTATGTACGGAAGGGTTGCTTCCAACCAGTCCTTCATGTTGGCCTCACCTGATGCACTGATCCCAAGCCTACCTGTCACCAATTCCAGCAGCACCTTCCCAAAACAATAAACATCATAGGTACATGTAGCCGCAGGTGAACCTGTCCATTCCAGAGGAACAACAATAAGGTACAAGAAAAATCTGCACTTGCTGCTAGTAATCATAAGCATTTTCTTATCAAGCTTGCAGGCTGGCTGAGGGTGAGTAACACCTCTGACTGGCCAGAAACGAAACAAACAATAACAGAACCATCTTCAACTAATCAAGATCCTTCAATTAGAAGAGCAAAAAATATAACCCTCTTGAACTAATCAAGATTTTTCTATTAAATAAGGAAAGAATACAATCCAAGTACTGAAAATAGCATAAGCATACCCTATACCTACATGTATGATTAATTATGCAATTAACATGAGCAGAAAATCAATACTTCTTATTATTCTTCTTTATTTTTATTGATGAATATCTTCCTGCACTTAAGTTTTAACTTCAAACTCAACAAATCCAATCTCCCAAAAGAAAATGGCAATCTTAGTAACAGCATATTAGTTAAGTTGTGAAAGGGAATGGACAGTTTCATCAGAACACAAGAAGTTCAGGATAATTTGAAGTCCGTAACTTCATCCAAAAATTAAAAAGCACCTTGGCCAAGGATCAAAATATTGTTTCATGCATTGTTTCTGTGGGCTCGAAAACAAAAATGTATGGAGATAGAAACTTATATTAGTAGAGATGTTTCTATAAGTTAACAATGGAAAGATTAAATATATTGTCACATATATAAACCATTCTACATAAAAGGCTTAATTCAATAATATGGAATTTAATTAAACCAAAATTTATCATATAAACCACAAGTACCTACATTTTAAAATATAAATAATTTCAACAAAATAAGAGTTATGGTTTTTGAAAATATTTGTGAACAAATAACAACATACATATCTAGCCTTTATCCCACTATGTGGGGTTGGCTACATGAATTCTAGACTTCCATGTATTTCTATCTTTTGTCATATCTTCATTGAGATCCATACACTTCATATTAAACTTTAATGTCTCCCTCAAAGTCTTCTTAGGTCTGCCTCTACCTCTTTTTTTGATTAATTGTTCCATTTCATCAACTCTCCTCACAGGAGCGTCTCTTGGTCTCCTTCTCACATGACCAAACCATCTTAGTCTAGTCTCTCTCATCTTCTCCTCTATTGGCACTACTCCTATCTTATTATGAATAACTTTATTTCTAATTTTATCTTTTCTTGAATGGCCGCACATCCATCTTAACATCCTCATCTCCGCTACACTCGTCTTTTGCTCATGTTGGTATTTGACTGCCCAACATTCTGAGCCGTACAACAAAACTGGTCTTATAGCTGTCCTATAAAATTTTTCTTTCAATTTTAATGGAATTTTACCATCACATAACACCCCCGATGCATTTCTCCATTTTAGCTAACTTGCCTTAATTCTATGTGTGACATCCTCGTGAATTTCTCCATCTTTTTGAATCACTGATCCCAAATGCTACAACATTTTTTATATCCACGAGGTACTTCGTGAAACATGGTTAATATTATGAATGCTAAAAACGCGGAATCAAACAGTCACATTCCATTAATTGTCAAATTGAGTTCATGAAAAACTTAGATCATAAGTTGCAGGTGGATGAAAAGAAAAAGGAAAAGAAAATTTTGATTATAGCACATGAGTAGAAAAGGTCCTATATGTTACATTTTGACGATAAAGCAAATTTTATTGCCAGTAACAAAGAATGAGAACAAATAATATCCAATCTCTACTCTATTTAATCTCTCCTATATGTTACATTTTTTCAACTTTCTCAAATATATCTGGAGATTTTTTTTTTGTGTGTGTCTATTCTCAAAATGCATTCATATAATGAAAAAAGAAAAACAAAAATCATTTTCTCATGTTATGGAAATAAGTCACTATTTCAAAATGGCTTGTAAAGTTTCAGTGAGTTTTTGGTGTGTTTCAAAATGTTAATTTGACTTAGAAAAAAAAAAGTTTAATTTGAAACATTAGAGTTTAAATTTTCCAGTAAAGTTTCATATCATTCTCTCAAGTAAATAGGTACATTTTGGCCATTTTGAAGGAAATGGAATGAAAGTTTGCTCCTCAAACCTCGCAAGGAAAAATTTTAGTGATATAGAACTTTCACATTCTCTTCAGGAAACAGGAATAGGATTGATGTTGAAGTAAAAATAATGAATAAGTGTCAACATGCAGAATAGCAGGCAATCTATGGCAAATATGTGGACTTTACCATATCAGCATTTTACTACTACTCAAGACAGGAAAACTTAGTGGAAAAATGAAACAAAATAAATGGGTTAAATCTAAAGATAATAAATTATGCGTACCAGAAGTGCCTTGTTCAGATGCTCTGCAGAAAACCAAGAGAAGAAATTTGTTAATACCTCAATAAATAATATAACTAAAAAACATGCATTGACTTTTATTGAAAAATGTAAAACTTTTTATCCATCTTTGCAGAAAAGTGGCTGGATGCTGAACCAGGAAATATGAATACGGTTCTTCACACAGGCAATTGGCATAGCGAGTCAGTTTGTTCATTGCATGTGATATCTAACAAGAAGTTTCACTTACATGGAGAGAGGGGCCAAAAAAAGTGCAACAAAACCATAAAATATGTATAATAGAAAATACCGCTTGCAACTGATGTTATGAATCTAACAAACAAATTCATTTCAATCGGTAGATGAGCAAATGATAGTGATATTTTTTATAGGTTTCCTATTTTGATTTTACGGATTATATTTAGATTAGGTTTTATCTTGTATTATTTTAGGCAGGTCTATCTTTCCATCTTTATTTTGATTAGATAATTATAGTTAGGATTCGGTTAGTATTCACAGTTCATGTTATAGTTAGGACTAGGTTTTGCCTATAAATAGGAACATGATGTATTCAGAAAATTAAATGCCTTTGATTTTGGATACAAGTGATATTATCTCCCCCATCTCTCTCTCTCTCTCTGATTTACTTCTTAATCTTAAGCTTCTTCTACTTCTCATCTTCTTCCCCTACTTCTTCTCCAATCCTTCTATCATTCCACAACTGAGCAATCTTTTTTTACTGTTCAGCATCAGCAAGCCTTATCCTCGTTTCTCAAGTGAATAATATTCACCATAAAGTTAATAATAGATGACTAGATCTAGTATGTCTACCAGTAAATGTTTCACAACTATTGGAGCTTATTACTTGCATATTTTGCCTTGTTGCAATATGCCAATCAATTATGCTAGAAAGCACTTACCAAAAGATTTCACAGTCTTTGCAGTCACATTGTATAGCAAGTAGTCTGCCCTCCAAAAGTTAACAGTTCAAACACTCTCTTCTTTCACATTTTCTTCAAAGTTGAACAGGTTGCATGGTAATGCACAATTCCATAACCACACATTCTATGTAGTTATACATCGGCAATCTTTGAATTTCCAAGGCACTTTTAGTACTCTGTCAACTAACACCCAAATGGATGAATAGTATCTTCCTGTACATTCTAGGAACCATATTAACTTAAACAAACATCACTCATTTTCCATGACTTGCATTTGGTACTCTTAAACCAAGCACAGGAATTTACACTCTGAAGGGGATGAGTGGTCTCTTGCTGTACACCCTACTACACCATGCTCAGTTGCCCTTAGACACATTAATAATACCAAGTTCTCATGATTTTGTGAAAAACGTATATACCATTCTGTTTGGGAATTAAGCAATAGTCCTCCTACTAATTTTCTAAACCAATACAGCACCTTCATTCTGTTGACCCCACCTAGTGGGATTCAGGCGTGGGATTATTGTTGTTGTAATGCAACACCTTCATTCTACAAGTACAGGAGAAATGAAAACACATTGTTCAATTAAATAGCACATATAATTATGTACTTCCCAAATCCCCATCATCTTTACCAGAATAATATATGCATACACATATATCCCAGGTCAAGAAATATCAGGGCCAAGAGAAAATCCCAGGTGAAGATCCTTGTAAGAGAGTAATGCTAATTTACCACTTTTCAGGGTTTGTTTGGTAGCATTTATCCTTATAGTCATTATCTAACATGTTATTGGATGTTCTTTTTGATTTAGTTTTGGCTTTCTCCTTTTCAGGGCCAGTATTGCTAGTATCATTACAAGGGGCCTACACAAAGATCAACCTTTTTCTAAACTGATAATTTGCAAAAGACAATTTTCTCTGAAGCATTAAGTCTCTTATCTGCTCTAACCTTCTCAAATTTTTGGTCTGACAACCGAAACAATAAATTCAAGTCATAATGTTCCTACTTATAGAATATCTATTGCTACTCATAAATGAACCACTGGCAGTCCTAAAATATTAATTTGACCTTGATCAAAGTGTCCGTATTACCTCAGAAAATGTAAATATTTCTAAAACTTAATTTAGTTATTAAAACATTTAAAACAGCTAGACTTGAAGTTAAATTAGTGATTGGGATATAATGGCATATCATTTGAATTCCTTAGAATAAAGTTAAGTTTATTCATAAAGAGTTGACTACCATATTACAATTGATTATTGAGCAATATTTGAATGAATGTTGAAGCACCTTGGAAGTGGATCTGAATTAGAAACCCAACAAGTGCATCCTCAATAGGTAAGAAGTTTGAAGAATCAGATCCAATACTTTAAGGAAAGAGTAGTACGTTATGTAGTTTCAACTATCCCTCATACAAGTCATACCCAAACCATTGTATAACAAATAACTAGCTTAATTTCTGAGTTTCCCATTTGGGAGGATATATACCATAAAGATGTCCAATATAGAAGATTGGAAGAATAATCAGAGTCTAAAGGCTCTAAACTGTTAGAATTTCTTCAGAATATTATTAGAATATTTTATAGATCTTTTATATATTCTTTGTAATCTTTCCATAGTTGTTTATTACATTTTTAGGCTAGTCATTATTACCATTTTAGGTTAGTCAAAGATCTTATATATATACCCATTGTATACCTTCTAGTACAATAACAAGAATACAATATTCTCTTACTTCAATACTAACATTGTCAAAAAGTAAATAGGTGACTATAATACTTACGATGGCATCCTCAAGAGCCTGGTAATCATGCTTTGATGAGTATCCCCTTCTTGAACACAAACCTCACTTAGGCTTCCCAGCCGTACTTCAAATTTATCATCAAGAAGTATACTGCTTGCTTGAACATCTCTTCAAAAACAAAGAGAATAGGTATAATAACTACTTGTTCCAGCAGTCATAAATTCTTGAAAAGTAATTGTCGTCAAGCATTAAAATTAACAGACAAACAAACACATGATTAAACCACATAGAGGAGATGCAACCATTGAATTCCACTGGTCAGCAACGTAGTTACACCTCCTCACCACATTTTACCTCTCAAACAAACCAAGTAAAGATGCATTATTTTAAAATAAAGGATTATGCAAGAGAGCACATTATCAAATGTCAAAACAAATTTGGGACTAGGAGGCTAAATTGTTATATACATATAAGTCCCAATATTAGGATGTAAGAAAGCATTTAACATGGAAATCTCTTAACAGTTCAACATATAACAACCTATAATCCATTAAAAAAATAACTTCTCTAGTTTGCAGTTTTCTAGTATTAGAATCCAGACCAATCAAGAAAACTATACTGCTTTTAAGCTTTCCATATAGAAGTGGAGCTGTTGACAAAACAATTGATAAAACAAAAAGAAAATTCCAATAAAACTCAGCCTTTCAAAAATTTAGGCTTATTGTATTTTCATAACAATGAAATCACCTGAAGAAATGAATTAAAAAAAAAAAAGGTTCAGATGAAAAACAATTACTAAATTTTAGATTTAGGGAAAAAGTGAAATTCAAGGTGCATTTTAATCTTTAGATCCAAGGATAAGAGGTTTAGTTGAAAAACTTTTTCTTACCTTTTTATTTATTTATAATCAGCAGTTTTTCCCTCAATGTCAAATAGGCTATAAATTATAGCCAAATGTTAATCAGTTATTATTTGTAGAAACTAAAACCACAACATCTCCCCCCCTCCCATTCCAAGAAAAATCATTTCCTAAAATTCCCAATCAGCTCTTTCTAACCACTAATTAGCTGTCTTTTAATAATTTCCATAAACTTAATTTTTTACTTTCTTTTATCAGTCATCTGTTGCTAACCCACTATTACCATAAAAGGAAGAACAAGGAGGACAAGAAGGGGGAAATATTAACACCGGAATTAAAAGGGAACTTTTTTGGGAAAATGCTTTCTTTTATGTTAACTAGCTTACACTAGAAAAGCTATAGGGAAACCAACTCAAACTTTCGAGGCTGATCAAAACAAATTTTTTGTTATGTACTAGAAACAAAATTAGTGTTTCAGATTCTCACACACAAATAGGTGTGTGCACAAAATTCTGAAAAGAACAAAGAAAGAAAGAAAAGAAGGCTAAACTGTTCAAGGTATAGTTTCCATTATTTTTTTTACAAAAAATAACTTTTTGGCAAATGTTTCCCATTGCAAAGGTAGGAGAGTGCACTAGTGGTGGTCGCTTGTGATGATGGCCGGACTTAGATGGCCCCAAGACCGAGTCTACCTATATTTAATGGAGAAGCTCCAGATATGGGACCACCAAGCTGTGAGTGTACAAATCCATCATCGTTGTTGAGACCTTGGTTAGCTTGTGAGGCAGTGACTATGATGAGCAGGTGCCAAGAGTGGTTGCATTCCAACTCTAATGAGGATGCTTGGTTGTCCCTTGAGAGGTGGGTCTCATCAAAGCCATTGATACTTGTCAACTGTGACAGAGTGGTCTCTTTCTCTCCCATTGGAGGTTCAGGCCCTACTCAAGATGCACCTAAGGGGTTGCAAGTGGAGTCTCACAAACCAAAACCACAAACTAGTCTTTGAAGTGTAACTGTAACTCTACGTTAAAGAGATCTCTTCATGGAGATGTGGCTGACGGAAGTTGCAGCTTTAAGTTGAGAGATCAAGCACAAAGAGAGATGCACAGGGCATACCCAAGCCTCGCTGACAAGTAAGCTATGCATGATTCTGTTCCTAAAATCTAGGCAGATCTCTTCAAGGGCACATGTATCGTCTTCATGAGGTTTACATGTCACAAGACAACTTCCATAAGAACATCAAATAGCCTACATGTGAATTCACCAATATGCCTACCCAAAATGTTGCTTAGCATTTTGAAAAGCCAATTTTTGTAAGTTCATCACAAGGGTTTTGAAATAGTTCTAATATGCTTTTTGCTAAGGCAAGTTTTGTCCATATTCTAAAGTAATTTATGGGGCTGCACTTTTACAGAGGTACAAAGTGACAGGGTTACACAAGTTTTCAACTTCAATCTTATATCAACTATTTTAAACAAACACTTCATCATAATGTGTATAGCAATCACATTGACCAACAATACTTGATTTTGCTAATAGAATACATCAGCTGTTTGGCACTCACAAAAAAGAAAAGAATAATAAAAATATAAAAGATGAAGGAACCCATTACTTGGAATTTCTTCATGATCTTCCAAGATTGTACATCTTACATTTGATAATCAATAAGAGGTATAAACATTGATGTCTAATTAATGAGCACACAAGTAAGCTTCATTTTATCCTAAGATGGATTGAAGGGAATTGGTCAAGTTGATACTTCCACCAGGCACCAGGCTCTGATATCTCAAGGCCATTGACCACATAACCTTTCCATTTACAAACCATTCATCACATGAATGTAAAATCCAAGTAATATAACAGGCAGAAACATTCAGCTGATACCAACAAACCTAAGGTCAAAATGTGTCAATTGGACATATGTAGTACCAGAAGATTCATCAAGAATCAGAGATTGAATCATATTGGTATTGCAAAAAAAGGGATACAAGCATTTCTCAGAAGCATTACATTCCCGAGTTTGTTTGATTATGATGTATCTCAATTTCTATTTAAAGCAACAGGATGGAAAACCTCTAAACACATTTGATGTCTATTAAGGTAAGATTTCATTTAATCATTCACAGCAATTATCATCCCATTGTGATTTTGTTAAAAATGGATATATATATATATATATATATATATACTTAAAAAAAAAAGTGGATAAATTTCATATAATTTTTTTCAAACTATGCACTCTCTCCTCTTACCATTTATTCAGGACATGTATTTTCTTCACTAATCAGGGATACTCCATACAGGATCAACAAGCATACAACAGCACCTTGGTCCTTGACCATTGAACATATAAAGAGCAATGTTTTGAAACCTGGACTAGGTTGTTGAACTGGCAAGGGGCAAGGGGCAAGGATCAATGATTGGACTGAGGTCGAATGGGGGTGTAGTTTTATCAATAAATAAATACACAATAATAAAATCTATGATTTAAAAACGAAAAAAATAAGTAAAATACATTATATTGTTCTATAATAACATTCTCCTACATTTTAAATATATATATATATATATAAAATTATATGTACATATAAAAACAATGGCATGGATCTACAAAGTCAGGCACATCCCTACAGGGCTGCAAGGCCCATGAGTTGTGTGGCCCAAAGTGAAAGTGCAAAGGCTAGGGCTTTACTTGGTAATCTATACAATGAGAAGGCTTGAACAGAATTAGAGAGAGTCAGTGACAAGCCAATAGATGCCTGCGCTACCTACAAGCAGGCGGTGCCTTTTCTGACCAGAAAGAACCAATCTTTGAAATTCGTGTCCAAGTTAGGTTTGACACCAAAGAGATGGAAACCAAAGCGGGTTGTGGTGAGGGTTGTAGCTGAGAGTGCTTCAGTAAAGGAGAATGAGTTAATTAGATTGCAAAAGAGATAGAATCCAAAACCCAAGAATCAATGCTTCAAAGTGGAGAACAAGTTGACAAATGAAGAAGAAAATTAAATGAAATCACTGAATAGATTGATTGACAGAGAAAAGGTCATGGGTGAGGGGTTCTGTGCTGTCTGATTGTGTGTGTGTGTAGTGCTTGGGGGGGGGGGACGGTGTTTTCTGATTTTGGGTGTATGGGAGTGTGGTCCATGTTTTTTTATTGATAAATATAATGCATAGAAAATGAGAAACCTTTTTTCCCACCTCATGGATGCAGTAACTTCTTTCTCTTCAGTTTTAATTCAGGATTATTGTATGATTATAGGAAGAATATGCAGAAACAAAAAATTATGACATGCATTGTTTGAGGTGGCATATGGTGGCATTATCAAGGCCAAATGGTGTCTGGATAAAGAATGTATTCATGAACTATAACATTTGATTCATGGATAAGATAACGGCATCTTTTTGGGGGGCAGATATAGAAAAAATAGAAATAAATGTCCCAAACCAAAAAGCAAAACTCTTTAATGAGATATATATATATATATATATATATTGGACTTCCAATAATACCATGAAGAAGGGCAAGGGCATCAATTTTACCCTCCTTAAAATAGAAAGTCAATAATAATGATATTCAGACCCTTCCCGACACAAAACATGTGTACGATGGAATTAAATAATATTACATTCTTGACCAGACAATTAGTCCTTAGCCTGAGCAAACAGGAGCATACAGTAGTCTTTGCTTACATCGTGTTGGTGATGTATGCAACATCAAGTTTAACTTTAGAGAACACATGTGAGTATGTAGCAGGTGATTTTACATGCAAAAGGATTTCATGTTGGACAAGATGTTTGACACTATGAATGTTACTTTGTAACAAGTATCCAACTGAGTTAGTTAAGTGAGAAGTGCAAATTGATGCTTACCGCTATAAATTGCAAGAAACAACATGCAGAAGTCCAGGATTACACCAGAACAATTGGACAGGCACAAGTAGGAAGAAACTAACAAAATGCAGTTTTCGTAATGACGAGCACCAAAATGTAAGTATATCCATTAATACCTGTGCACAAAGGGCGGAGTACATTCATGATGTAGATACGACAAACCCTCCGCAGCCCCAATAGCAATTTTCAATCTCGTTATCCAATCCAGTGACTGCAAACTGTCATCTCCAGAATTTCCTTTTCTATACAAAGAACTAGACAAATCCCCATTTGACATATATTTGTAAACCAGAAACTTCTCATTCTCATTCTCCATGCAGTGTCCCAAGAGGGGAACTAATCGGGCATGGGAAACCTTACTGAAAAAGTCCAACTCTAACATGTAAGCTTCTTTTTTAAGCAAGCGCAAATCAACTTTTTTAATTACTACAGGGATCCCGCCTTCCAGATTTCCCCGGAAGAGATCACCTGAATGACCATGTTTGATAAGGTTAAGATCATTGAAGTTTTCTGTTGCCAGGGCAATCTGCTGATATGTGAATGCCTCCCCAAGTCTCGACAAGTTTAAAGCCATCCCTGGAGGTGGTGCACTTTCACCTGCAGGAACAGGCCCCACACTCAACCCTCTTTGATCTGTCGAAGACCTCTTGCGGGTGCATACAATTAGCAGTGCCACCAGAAATGCCAAAAGTGCAATAAGCCCCAGGCCCCCCAAGACTCCAGCCAATATGATCCAGCGTTTGTGGCTCTTTTGTGCTGGCTTAGTTGGAGGAGTAGCACTCGGGAGTCCAAAATTATCAAATGTCAGACCCCTCTCAGCATAAAATGATGCACATTCTACACCACTCCTCTGACTTGACTTGTTTTGGAGACAATTCATATCCAGAGACAAATTAACTCTAGCAAAATTTGGAACCCTTCCTTCAAAGTAATTGCCAGACACATTGACAAAACTGAACCTCCTGATTACCGAAGTGAGACCTCCATAAAATCTATTCTGAGAAAGGTTCAGAACTGCAGCAGTGACAGCAGCATTCAAACTTATGTTGGGCAGAATACCAGTGAAGTTATTGCTCGACACATCAAGAAAACGCATTTCAGGCATTGACCACAACACCTCTGGAAGACTACCAGTGAAATTATTGTGATTTAGAACTATAAACTCCAACTTAGTCAGAGAAGGAAACAAATTACCCGGCAATGAACCAGCAAGCAAATTGTTCCCAAGAACCATCTTTTGCAAATTCCTTAACCCTCTCAGATCCACGGGAACGGAACCAGTAAAAGAATTTACGCTGAGATCAAGGTCAACCAAGCCAGAAAGACCACCGAGTGGGGCGGGTATCGAAGAAGAGAAACCATTGTTAGAGAGATTCAAGAATTGAAGCTTGGATAGAGTTCCAATGGCTGGAGGAATTATCCCGGACAAGAAGTTTGAAGACATGTCAAGTAAAGTTAGGTTGCCAAGAGAGGTAAAAGATGAAGGAATGGATCCAGCAAGCGAGTTCCGGGAGAGATCAAGAACCAAAAGACTAGACAATTGACCCAAACTAGGCGGAACTACTCCAGTAAGTCTGTTATTAGATAAATACAGAGCAGTGAGACTGGTTAAATTTCCAATACTAGAGGGAATAGCACCAGTAATAGAGCAAGACCGGAGATCGAGCACTTGGAGGGAGTGGAGCCGCTGGCCAAACCAATCGGGAATTGAACCAGGAAGCAAGAACCTAAAGGCATTAAACGACTCCAAGAGAGTGAAATTGGCGAGGGCATCAACCGCGAATTGGGGGTTTCGACTGCCAATTCTGGTCCGCCTAAACCCTGAAATGTTGATCCCAATGACTCGACCATTCCGGCATTGCACGCCGGCCCAGATTAAGCAAGGTTCGGCCTTTATCGGCCACTCTTTGCTCCTCAACCCTAACGACGATCTGAGTCGAATCAAAGCGAGCTTCTCGGCGCCGGAACTGAGCGGCTCCTCCGATTGCTGAAATGTGGAGTGAAACAGCAAGAAAACGACGCCCAAAACCAAAACCAAACTCCGTTGATCTGCCATGGCTACCAACAGCAATGCTGCCTCGCTAATCTTCTTCGCATCTTCACTGTCTCATCAAAACAGTAATCGCACATTGAGAAAAAAACCTCGTCTCGAACACAAAACAAAACCGTGGCTATGAACTCTTACCTCGGAGAGAGAATCAGCGAAGCCTCCCCTCTCGGACTCGATTCTTCTTCTTCTTCTTCTTCTTCTTCAATCTTCGCTACCTACTCTCTGCGTACTTCCTATTTCAGTTTCTTCAGTTGACGAAAGAGAGAGAAGCCCAAGGTACAAATAGAAAATTGGTCAAATGCATATATTTCTATAGAGAGAGAGAGAGCGCTTTATACTCCTCTCTCTCTATAACTATAACCCCAGCAGCAAAGCAATCAGCAACGCCGCTTGCTCTTTGCTTTGCTTTGCTTTGCTTTCTCCCCGTAAAAAGGCCTTCTGAATTTCGCCGCTACTTTTGCCCAAAATAGTAAAACAAAAAGCCGCCTTTTTTATTCACATTATTATTAGCACCCCGAAGAAGTGTTTTCGTGTAAATAAATTACAAAATTCATTTGTTAGTTATATATTCTCTTAATAATAATAAATTAAAATATTATTAAAAGTCTGAATTATTATTATTATTATTATTATATAATTTTATTTTTTTTCCATCAAGGCCCGGCCGGAGGCTCCACTGCACTGGCTGGGTCCGACACAGCCTCGGGTTGACCTCCCGAAAATCCCGCCCATTCCAGCTAAGCTTCAAACCGCTCTCTCTCCATCTCTCTCTCTCTCTCTCTCAATATACAACAGATTTGGGTGTAGATTTTTGAATGATTCTCTCTCTCTCTCTCTCTCTCTCTCTCTCTCTGTGTGTCTCTTATGGGGAAGGAAAGGGGAATCGAGAGATTGACGGTTCAAGAGAGAATAGAGAACACTATGGATGGTGGGTTTTTTTATTTTATTTTATATTTTTTTTCTCCAAAACCCGAAGTTTTGTTTGATAGAAGACAACTAGTCTCGTCTGTTTGGCACAGTAATGGCCCCCCAACTGCTCCAGGCAAAGTTACCAAACAGCCCCCCTTCTCATTTTCTTTTGACATTTTCCTCCCGTTGTGGCCGATCACTTTGATATCTGATGAGTAATGGTGGGTTTGAATTGGGTTTCCAGATTGGGAAAAGAAGAAGAAGAAGAAGAAGAAGAAGAAGAAGAGAGGCGTGTGAGTTGGGAAAGCAACAACTACTTCGAAATCAACATTTTACCAAGTTAGTAACCAACCAATGGGACGTCAACGTCCTTTAGTTTACAGACTGACCTCTCTCTCTCTCTCTCTCTCTCTGTTGCTTGCTGTTGACGTCCATTGCAGTGGCAGCCAAACAACAGAGAGATCATCTTCTTCTAATTAATCTTTCACGTTAAAGCATACGATAATTGGTAGGCCGCATGTCCAAATCTCATGTGATTCCGTGAATTTGATCATTTAACTTAGCGTCGATGCAATAAAAGAAAAAAATCTAGAAGAATCCACACCATCTCTTTGGTAAGGAAAGGATCACCAAAGATAGTGTGAATGAATGAATGAATGAATGATAGAAAATATAATTATATCCTAATTATGACCAAAGTAGTCGCAGCCCACTATATGACCATACAAAATCTTTATATTTTACATTATGTTTAGGGTTTTTTCTTTAAGTTTTTAGCTTACTTTCCTCCCGTTTGATGATTTCTTCGTTTTTTTTGAATAAATTTATAATACTTTTGAGATTTGACAAATAAACACTAATCACCTTTCTATTTTTAAAAGTAATAGAGACCCGTTTCAATTAAGAAATTAGAGAAAAAAACCCATTTTTTCCTAAATAATTGTCACTTTCCATTCTTTCTTTTCATATATATGATTTTTTCTAATTTGCAAGAGAGAGAGATTTGGTAATGCCAACAGGCAACAATTAAGGGGGAGGGGGTCAACGATGTCAATCGAATAGATAGAGAAGAAATGTGGGGTTCGGTCACAAAAAAGTGGGATTTTCTTTGAAAGAGAGGGTATTATTGAAATTTTAAAATTTTTAATATACTAAAGATATTGACCAAAAAAAAAATGTTCTCTAATATATAACAAGAGTTCAATATTATTTCTAAAAATATAAGAGTGTTCCATGCGTTTTATCAAACTTATAACCCAAGATTTTTCGATTTAATCCTCAATATAGGAATGTTTAGTCTTTGCTAAATTTAAAAAATATATATATTTAGTAAATAAATAAAAAAGTATATATATATATATGCTAATCTAATGCCCACTCATTTAATTTACAATCTGTAATGCATAATTAGCACGTGATCAACGTGATTATGCAACATCGTATCCCAGTTGCATTAATAAATGTAGTTTGCCACCATTTTTTTTTTATTTTTTTCACAAGAGAATAAAAATGTTTGGTTGCTAACTTTTTTTTTTTCCTTTTTTTGGCAACCATATGCAAAGAGGATAGATTATTCAATAAATTTGATTATTAAGTAAATTATAAATATTTAATGTTAGTATATTATTAAAAAAATATATACATTTTAAAGTTAATGAATTTTGTAATATTTTTTTCCATTACAATAATAAAATATAAATAAATAAATATGTTTTGAGTTTGTTTTGAATAAAAACACTTAAAACAACTTTTTATTGTTTTGAGTTTTATTTACAATTTTTTTTTATTTTTAAAAATATATTTTTAAAAACAGCAAACAGAATGTGTTTTCATTATTTTAGAAAATTGAAAACCAAAAATGACTTGAAAATAGTAAAGAGAACGCAACCTAGTATTTCGCTTATTTCAATATCTGTATTGAAATAATTGACCGACCGAAATATAAAAGATAGAGCCGTTTTTTTACCAAATTCTTTATTTTTTCTGTTTTTTGGTTTTCTTATTTTTCGATTGGTTAGGTTTTTTATTTTTTTCAAATTTTCAATTTGTTCAGTTTAAGCATCAATTTGGTTTGTCTGGTGACCGTACTGAACAAATGCTCACCCCTTATTTTTGTATTTTAATTTATCTCTGTCATTGGTTATACCTAACAATATAATATTTTTATTATGGTAAAATAATGTTTTGACCTTTTAGATTATAAGCTCCTAATTACAAAAATTATTTAATAAAAAATCTAGCATTTTTGCCAATACAAACCGCACAAAAATACCTGTTATAATGTTTGTTCTAATTACAGAAAGTACCTCTAACATTTTTTAAAATAACAGATACTATCCTTACCTTATAAATGGGTAAATTACAATGTTAATCCTTCAACTATGTAGTCCCTAATAAACTTGTTAGTATATTTTAATTTTTGTTAACACAGTCATTAAATTTTAATTTTTGCTAAAATTTAGTTATTTTTTTAATTTTTTTATCAAATTCTATTAACAAAAATTACATAATATACATATTAATATAAAACCCATAATCATTTGACTTTGAAATTAATTTAAATCCTACTGCCAATAATTGTGTTAAAATATACTAGATTTATCATTTGGTGTTAAAACCTAAATATTAATGGTCTAGAGCCTGCGTTTAAGGTCAACTATAGCAATGAAGGAACTTTTGAGTGACGAGAATATGATGTGCGAAGAAAATTATATTAACAAAATATCAATAATAAAGAGAGAAATAAGAGATTTATCTGGTTGGTGGTCAGACTCACATCAACCACCATAATTAGAAATGAAAAAAAGAGAAATGAACTCTCATGGCATGGCGCAAGTGGTAAAATTTTTAAATTTTTTTTAGAGTGGCGGGAGATCAATTATTGGTAAAGGTAAAAATGTCTTATTTGGTGACAACTGATTGCGTGTCCTCTTAGTAGTGTATAAACTTGCGACTGCATCCGATTTATCCGAAGATTGAATAAGGAGAAAGGCCGATTTTCTTCAAAATTAGATAGGCGAAGCGTAGACTCCTAGTCATAAAAAAAGAGAGAGAGAGAAGCAAAACTTTAGTTGATTTTAGTTAAAAACAAAAACTCAAATTGATACTTACCAAAGAACAGAAGAAGAGAAACTTAAATTGAAAGCCAAGACTGGAAAAACAGCAAAACTGAGTGGGTGGTTGGATTGTTCTGTTATTCAGAGGAACCAAACATCCCTTTGCCCAAGCATGAAGTCGCTGGTGATATTCAATATGATTTCTGGGCCACATTTAACCTTAATTACCGTTATGAATGGTTTAATTTTTGTTTTCATCCAAACAGTTACCAACAAATTCAAATAACAATAATAATAATAATAATAATAATAATGATCAATAATAATAATCAGTCAGGGGCAGGCATGTAATTAAAGGAGGAAGGAGGGTTAAAGTTTCAGAAGTCCAGTTCCATTATCTTTTCTCCACTATGCGTTGTCTGCACTCAGGAGGAGCGGCGCTGAGACCGACCATCAAGAGTCAAAAACATTGCGTGGTCAAAACTCAAAACAGCTCTCGCTTTTCTTTTTGAAAATAATAAATATTAATTTCCTAAAAAATAATATAAGTCTTCTATAATTAATAAAAAAAATAAAATACCAAATAAGACAGTAAGGTCTGCTTCAATAAGGTTTCATTTCATTATTATTATAAATATATAATAATAATAATAAAGATTATAATTATTTAATTGATTAGGTGACGTGGACAGGCACGGCACTGATGCGAGAGTCAAAGTCAACGAGCAGTGGGGCGCCCACGTGGACCACTTGCTTCTGGTGTTCTGCATATGCTGGCCGCTCGCCTCTGTTCTCTCTGACTCATTCCAGACAGACGTGCAGTATACACGCACTGGGTATTTTCATTTTTGTTTTTTTTTAATTAAAAAGTAATTTTTATTGCGTATAACTTTATGTAGTTATATTGTATGTCGTGTCATCAAATGTGTGGTCACTCAATTATTTTCTTGTCACCTTCGTTCACACTTCGAAAATATGTCAATATATTTAATTTTTTATTCATTTTTCGGACCAAAATCTATCGTGTATCACGATCTATTGCCCGACAAAGACAAGAATGGGAGTTGAATGAAAATAATCGGCCTATAAGGGTGTTAAAAAATTTTATTAAGTTATAAAAATCGACCGTATTATATCACATGAATTTTTTTGTAGAAATAGTTTGACACGATTTAAGAAAATCTCAAATCATGTGATTTGTAATTTGAGCAAAATCGATTCGTTTAAAAATTGAACCGTCTAAATAATATAATAATAATAAATTTAAAATAAATTATAAAATATAAAACATTAAAACCTTAATCAACTAACCTAATCTTTTATTTTTTCTCTCTGCCCAACCCCTGCCACACTAGATCGGCGACATCCATTCCTTCGCTTGGCCTTTTTTCTTTCAATCACTACTTTCTAATTCTCTGACATCGTCAACGCTTTATTGACCAAATCTTTTAGACCGACGATATCCATTCCTCTCATTGGACCTTTTCTTTTAACGTCGATCAGATCTCTTGGGTTCACATTTGCGTTGTCATCTCTCATCAATATTTCCCCAAAGATGCCTTCCACGGTGGCAAATCTCGAGAGGTTTGAAGTCTCGTCGATGCTTCGTCAGAGCAGAAGATAACTTATTAAGTTGTGTTTCTCTTATCTTTTTTTTTTTTTTGTTTTGTTTGATTTATGCGAACATGTAACAATAGAAATGCAACTTCGATATTGTTTTGGTGGTTGACTCCAAAATAATCAGTTAATGATAAGTATCATCTTATATGTATATGAACTGTTATTTTTCTTCATTAAAATTCTTATTTATTTTCACTTTCATGTGAGTAATTTTTGTTTTTGTGTTTGAATTGGAGCAGAGGTATTGACATCTTAGGTATAGCATTACTGAACTGTGCTTGATAAATTTAATTTATCATAAGCTTATGCTAGCTAGTTTCTAGTTTTCTTTTGAATAATGTTTATCGGAAGTTATTGCATGTTTTAGACAAATTGTAGAAATCGCATAAACCGCACCACATTTGGTACAGTTTCCACGAACCAAATCAGATCACACAGTTTGGAATAATAAAAAATCTCACATGTAGTTTGGTATATTGAAAATGGTTTAAACCGCCCAAATTATACTGTAAACACCCTTAGCCACAAGAATATTTATGTTTTTGAACTTTTACATTTTTTCTTATATAACTCTAAGTTTTTCATGGTTTTAAAGGTGCCATTGAACTTTGGCCAAAAGTAGTTATACCCCTTAACTTTTATATATTTTTTTTGTAATTTCAAATGTGATATTGAATTGTACAAAATCATTTATTTAAACATCTAAAATGTGCCTCTGATTCACTTGTTGACCATACATTTAAATAAGTGATTTTACAAAATTCACTGACACATTTAAAATTATAAAAAGTTTAAGATTTTATGAGAAATAAATTTAAAAATTTAAGGGTATAAATATACTTTTGGTCAAAGTTTAAAGACACATTTAAAACTATACAAAAATTAAAATTTCACAAAAACAAAAAACGTAAAATTTCAAAGACATAAAATATGATTTTTGCTAAAATAATTAGAGGAGAAAGTCTTCCCTCTAGCACCAAACTTCAATTTTTAAGAGAGCTAACAAATCATAACATATTTAGATTCTATTATTTCTAATGAGACCCACAACAATATCAGAGGAATGGCGCATTTGCATCTCATTTCCATATTATTTTATCAGAAACTATTAACTTAATACTTATGTTTCTGTTAAGTGCAATTGACCTAATATTTTATATTCTTGCATGGCCTTACATCCCTAATTTTAATACGAGACATAGACACCTAACTCGCTTGTACTTGCGAATTTAAAACAAAAATACTAAAGTATGTCTAATTATAACAATAATTAATGTCACATAATTTTATTGCACTAAAACTTTATTATTTTTTTATGGATTGAATATTATTCTTAATTAGCAAATGTATAATAAAATAATTGACACGTCACATGAACGATGAAGATCAAAGTCACAATCATATGCGGGCAGACAAAATGTGAGTATTCTCCCAAGTGTATGTATAAATATATATAATAATGACTCAGATCTCCGAATCACCTTTCTCTTCTCTTCTAATTTCATAATAATAATCAATGGTTAACTTCTTTACACGTGTGACCACAACTATAAGCGGGTTGGGCTTGGGCACACGTTTGACGCAACGAGCGCCTATGTCGCATGGAATCATATCGTAGGAACCATTTTTTCGTTTTCGAAACGTTTCTTATTTCTATTTTGGATCATATTTATGCTTATTTTTTAAAAAAATATTCGTTTTCACGTTTCCACGTTTCCATTTCCTATTTCCGTTTCAATGCAACGTAGACGAGCATTGTGATTGTCCCTTTGTATCTATTTAATAATTTATATATAAATTATTGTTTTTTTTTTTGTTGTTTTTGAATGAATTTGATAATAAGCTTGTAATACCCCAAGAGCCCAGAGAAGTTAGTATATATCGAGGATAGTGTAAGAAAGGAAACAACACCAGCTGGATACCTTTTGGGCTGAATGTTGGCAAAGAACTCCCAAGTTAAGCGTGCTTGACCTGGGGCAATCCAGGGATGGGTGACCCCTCCTGGGAAGTTCGCGTAGGCCCATCAGGGTAAGTTGTTCCGGTTCTTCCTATCGCTCGAGCGGGATGTTACAGGTGGTATCAGAGCCGACTCTTGGCGAAGGCGGTCCGATGAGGGCCGGGAGTGGCGCCAGGGCTTGAGGGCCTGTACAAGAAGCGGCTTCTGGCAGGCTTCTAGGACGGCAGCCCCCAAGGGGAGAAGGTCTGGGACCAGTTGTAAGGTCGCATGACGAGGACGTCATGTGCTCAAGGGGGAGAATGTAATACCCCGAGAGCCCAGAGAAGTTAGTATATATCGAGGATAGTGTAAGAAAGGAAACAACACCAGTTGTATACCTTTTGGGCTGAATGTTGGCAAAGAACTCCCAAGTTAAGCGTGCTTGACCTGGGGTAATCCAGGGATGGGTGACCCCCCTGGGAAGTTCGCGTAGGCCCATCAGGGTAAGTTGTTCCGGTTCTTCCGATCGCTCGAGCGGGATGTTACAAAGCTCGAATATCGCCCGTTTAGTTAAAATAAATTGAGTTCGAATGTAAAAAATTATTTACAAATTGAGTTTAAACATTTCTTATAAAGCTTGGCAAACAAACCAAGGTAGTGTTTGTTAATCAAAATATATATAAAAAAAAGTGGAATATAGAAAATTTTTAGACAAAAGTATTTTTCATTGTACTTGTTAAGATAATGTTTGTTAAAATAAGTAAAATAATGTTGTATCAAAATAACTTATCTGTAAGGATCCAAAATAACATATTTGAAAGGATGAGAGATAAGTTTATTTAAAAAATTTAAAATAAAAAGTTACATGATTTATTTTCAGATAAATTTAACAAATATAATAGAAAATACTTTTGTCCGGGATGTTTTCCATATCACACCTTTTCAGTCTATATATTAGTTAACAAACACTATCTAAATTTATCTGACAACCCTTAAAAAAAAAAAAAAATCACGTGACTTGTTATATTGAACTCTTCAAATAAATTTATCTCTTATCTCTTCAGATAAATTTACTTCCGACCTTACAGTTAAGAAAAATGACGCATATATCTTTCAATGCATTTCAAAAAATTTAACAAGTAGTTTGATACAAAATTTGAAATGCTTCACAATTTTATCTTAACTATTTTATTTCTTGGTCCGAAAAACATTCTAACTTTATTTTAATATAATTTTATCTTACTCATTTAACAAACGCTACCCAAAATGGATATTTTTACAAAGGGTTTTGACAGAGACATCATACAATTTTAGAATATTTATTAACTTATAAAATGTTACTAATGGTCGATAATTCTTCATTGGGACCAATGTCAAGCCTTCTCTTATCTAGAATAATAATTGATCAGATACATTAGTCTAGTATTGTCTACCACCATAGTAGAGAATTACCCTAAAAGGAACTATAAGGTAATATTAATTGATAAAGATCAAGCTTACTTGGTCAAGGTTTACACATGGATGGTGACTCATACTCTTTAAGAGTTTATTTTGAATTTATATATTTTAAAGTCTTCAGATAATTATTACTTGTTTATTTTTAACCAATAATAAAATTAATGTAAGTCAAACACCTCCTTATTTTAATGTAAGTTTGGCATTCATTTTCAAATAATTTGGGCGAGTGGAGATAGCAAAATTAAAATACAAGTCAACGAGAATGAAAATGACTGGACAGCCATGGAATATTCATTCGGTCGACTAATTCTCTATTTTGACCGTTATTATACTCACGTTTATGTACAAACAATGATGGGTTTACATGAAAAATCAAATCATAAACAAAGTATTAAATAGCGGCTACTATTTATCTTAATTGAATCATTTATTTATCTTAATATTCAATTTCCTTCCGAAAGTAAATATATATTAAGAGAAAAATCGCAAAGCGCTTACTATTTACGTTAAAACATATTACGAGCAATCATAATAAAAACTAAACAAATCAAAAGAAAAATCACAAAGAAAATAAGCTAACACAAAACTAACCTTATATCATATTCAGATTAAAATATGCAAAAAATTAGCACTGTCAAGTTAGCCCCGTAATAATCAGACTTGAGTCTTTAGAACCCTTTTGAGCTTTTCTAATTTCGTTCTTCTTCTTCTTCCTCTCTTTCTTTAATTGGGAATTAAATTTAACAAGAACATACTTAAAGTTATTTATTCTATCATATGTAAAATTATCTTTCTCTACACGGCCTCTTTTTTATCTTTATTTTTAATATTCATATCTATTTTATCAATATATCTTCTTTTGGAAAGAATATTCAATTTTTTTGAAAGAACAAATATCTATATATTTTTCCATAAAATAGCAAAATGTATTATCCACCAATCACCTCACCTCAGATGGCCTAAGAGGAATTGATTTAGAAGCACACCCATTTTTAAATGGTGGCATTTTGTGATTGCAGCTTAGTTTTTAACATTTTCGACAAATTTTAATTTTACATAATGGTAAAATTATTCTTATTTCATTATAATTTAAAAGGTGGGTCCTAACTCATTTGATTGTATTTTTAAATAAAATGATAAATAAAAGGCATTTTTGAGAAATGAATATAGGACAATATTTTCTTCCTTTCTCTTGTTTAATAATAATTAATAGTATCGTGTCATAGACAAAGGTGTATTAAAAGACAAAAAAAAAAAAAAATCAAAATATCTATTTGGATTAAAAGACGTAAATTTTCTTATAACCAGAAGGTCTCACATAAACGCGTAAATTATATAAGTTTAATATTCAGAATCTCTTTAAATATTCTAAAAAATAATAATAATTATCCATAAAAAATTCTAATTTAAAAAAAAAATTCAAAATATTGGACAAACATCATTCATACGAATTTTCATTCCAAAAAATGGCAAGATAAATATTATTTTCAAAAATCATAATCCTGTATCACTTTGAATTACTCACATCCCTCTATAAATAAATAAATACTTATTCATGAAACGATACGTCTCTAATACTAATTTTAATATAATCTTCATAATCTTATGTAAATGACTTAAGCATTTAAATGCTTACTTGAGAATCACTCTGTACCCTTTGATTGTTTTCTTTTTTGCAGGTCAGTCGGATTGACGATGACGTTTCTAGTTAAATAAAATTATTACTTATCTCAATAACAACAAATAATATACAGTAATCAAGATTAATCTTTCTCAGCCTTTGACCCGAAGTGTAAAAATCAAATTTCCCTTCTAAAATTTGGACTGGGTCGTTACTCAATAATTAATTAGAGTCACTCTCTACAAACCCTTCAAAACAAACAAAGTTAACCCTATTTTCTCTTCAAAAGAAATAAATCAACAAAGTCTGCAGCCATTCATCAAAAGGGGTATTCAAACTTGGATTCAACCAATTAGATCGGTTACAGCCGCCATTCATCAAAAGCGGTATTTAATACTTGAAGGCTTTTTGACGGAGTATTATATATTAAATATTAATTATTGTATTTAAAATAATAATTGAAATATTATGATTAATATTACTATGCTTAACATGAAATGAATTATAATAAATATACTTTATTTAAAAATAACATGCGAGCTTGGGATAATAATAAAACTAATATTAAGCAACGACTACTTGACCATGTGAATATGATTTTACATGTGATTGTGATTAAAGTTGACAAATCGAATGTTTTTGTCGCCGTGATTATTGACGATTTCCTTTTTTGGAATGTGATTGCCATCACTTGAAATATGGTATGACTAATATTACGCCTAATAATAATTATTTTATAATATAAGATCATAAATTAGTAATAATAGAAAAAGACTCACATTCATCACTCATCTATTGTCATCGTCAACAAAATTGAAAACGTTAGAGTTTAAATAATTTTTAAGCGGGAGACGAATTAATAAATTTTTTGTTTAATTAGATAAAAGGGACATTTTATACTTAGTAACAAATAGAATAGAATGTAACATTGATATATATTATAAAGTTCGATAAGACAAATCCAAAAGTAATATATTTTCTAATGAGTTGATGGTACCAAGGCCTATTATATTTTCTAATTACTAGAGTAAATATAATGGATTTAGAGTTGCTATAATAGAATTAACGATAAATTAGATAATTATTTTAAGAGTAATGGTACGAATCATGATTAATGACGGTATCATTAGTCATGTGTCGCATTCTTATTAGTCTTATTTAATAAAAAGATGCTACATAACTGATGACACCGTCATTATTAATTATGATTTTTAATATTATTCTTATTTTAAACTCGGATAGAATTTGCTTCTCTAACATTAATTGACGACACCCATGGGCCATAGCTTGCATGCAATTGCGGGCAGCCCGTAAAGCACACTCATTGAAGTAATGGGCCCCTTCGGCCCAGCCCACCTAAAAACCTGCGGGCAATAAATGAAACATTTAAAGTTTAGGCCTTAATGAGAAGTTACAAAGAAATCCTCAGGCCCAACCGTCGTATGCAGATGGTTGCGTTTAGAATTTTAGAATACAAATTATTTAATTATAAAGTAAAATAAAATTAATAAAACTTAAATAAATTTGGGTTTTATGAGAGGTAATCAAAAAGGTAAAATTATTAATCTATCTCATTTTGTCACTTGTCTTTGTGGATAAGCAACAAAGAGATGATGTATAATTTTTTTTATCCAGTTTAGATTTAAAAATAAGATCACAAAATTTAACTTTTGAATTCTAATATTAGAGAATCCGACCCCTATCGACACGACACAAGATAACCAGACCCCAAAAGTCATGGAGAAAATGTTGGTGAGAAGGATTCACTGCCAACTTGAGATATCCAAGTGTCAAAAACTTTGGAGATAAATCTAAAAATTTCAACTCACATCGCCAATCTAAGGTAATTAAATTCAAGAATATTTGAAATTAACTCTGAGTATCTTGACTCAATTTTGAAGAATTTGACTCTTATCAGTTGAACCCAACACTATTTCTATTCGACCCGATAGATTTTCTACTAGCCTAAGACAATCAAGCTCAGGAATCTTGGAGATAACATCAAGTATATTGACTAATTTTACCTGTAAAACAGACGAAACCCTAACAGATAAACCAACCAACTTACACATTTATTCTATTAAATTAAAAGCCAAAGGTTATACCAGGAAACCGGCCTTACCCTCTTCCAAGTTGAACTCAAAATCAGTTAGTTTGAGCAAGTGATTGCCCCCACACAATTGTTACTCAAACAAGCATATCTCTTCATAAAAATTTCTAATGACAGTGAGGTCAGATTCATTAGAAACCAGACTTCATTTTTTATGATGTAAAATTTTCTTAAAATTTTTCATGTAATCCAGTATTCCTACCAAGTCACCAAAATACACTGATGCACAACTTTGTTTCAATTCAAACTATTAATTAGATAGGATTATGAGAAAAAATCATAACTAATTGTAAAAGAATTGTTTTCTTATGATTCTTGCACTAAAGGCTCCACAAGACATTCTAGTTTCCAATAAAAATATAATTTAAGACATAATCAACTGATAGTAATTCTGTACAAATCCAAAACAGTAGCAACAAATAAGATATCTCTACTAGATAAATGTAAATGAAAATCTTCTAAGGAGTCTTCCAGCTTGCAACCTTCCCACAGGTATCTAAAAATTATGGAGATGCAATTATGAGCTTTGGAAGCTTAGTAAGTTCAAATATACAAATCATGAAATGTAATCCCCAACTGTTTCCTCTATATTTTCAATATTTTTATGATTAAAGATGTTTGGACTTTTAAAGATGGTAGCTCTTAATCTTAGGTATTCTCGTATTGAAATATTACATATCGAGCTTTTATGAATGGTAATCACTAACTTTTGAAATTTTGATCTCGAGATCTCACCTCAATCTTTATTAACGGTGGAGACTAATCTTAGGTATTATCATATCAAGATCTCACAACATAGCTCAACATATTTCTATGACATTTATATAAAACAAAAAGATAATAATATACCTAATAAACAAATCAACAATGTCATATAAATAAATGCTCCATGCATTAAGAAATAGGGGGTAGAAGACTTACTGAGATGAGTTTAGGAGCTAGAAAACTGCAAACCATGAGATTCCCACCTTTAATTAGATTAATTAATTAGAGAATGGAAGGGTCACCACCTATTGCAACTTCAGTTTTGTCATTTTACCCTTTAACTTAAAAAAAAGGTATGACTTTGATGGGAAGGGACTCAAGTGGTCCCTTTAATTAATTTCTTCGGCCAGTAAAAGCTGGCCTTGCTAGCTACCTGTTGGCTGAAGACTACTAGCCATGCGCATGCCTGGCCCACGCGGTCAGGCCAACTGCTAGCTTTTCCAAACATATATATCCCAATTCTTGTGTTCATACTCCCTTTGTCCCACATACCAATGCTTGGATACTTTTTTATTTACTAATATGACCAATAATTTCACCATCTTATCATCCTAATTTAACTTCACTCTTAACCAACTCAAAATAATTAAATTCTTATGATCTAAAAAAAATTGCCACTCAACATGTAAAAGTACTTAACGGGTCACTTGTACCCATTATGAACCTATTTAAAAAAAAAAAAATCCTCTATTTTCAAATCACTTTTTTTATTATTTATTTATTTAACTTTTTTAATTATTATAGATAGTTAAATATGGGGTCGAGATTGCATCCTTCTGTCTTTTACCATTATCGAGACTCTGGAGCTTAGTTGCTCAATCATCATGACCCAACCATCTTGCACACAAATAGCCGAGAACAACTACATAGTTAGTCATTGTCGGAGAATCCACCTCCCAATAGGAAACCATCCACCGCCTGACCACTTTGCTCGGCTAGAAGGTTGGGTTCAAGAGTTGATTGAGCTACTTATAAGGTAAATCTACTAGAATGAGCGGCATCGTCGACAGAATAAACAATAACAATAACAATAAGATGAAGAACACCATTAAGGAAATCAAAACTCTCACCCCCTTCAATTGCGAGCAACACCACTGAGATAAGGAATCCTTTAGTTTCTTTCCCTTTTGAGAAGGCGACAATTCTTAAGAGAAGAGATTTTTTTTTTTTTGGATCAAAGGGTAAATATATATAAATAATTAAAAGAACTATACAAGTACACTGGGCATACTCAGGAGCAACAAATGACGAATCAAGCTAATGATCCATAACTAAGACCTCATAATGGGATAAAATATGAGAATATAAAGAGAAGATTGCTCTGTATACATGTGTTTTAACCTTATAAATAATGGAATCCACCGATGGCGAAAGACCTTAAAAAATGTGATAGTTCCTTATTGTCCATATGTGGTAAACAACACCAATGAAAGCAATTTTCTTGGCTTTGCTTAGCCAAGATGACCCAAGGGCTTCCATCTTGAGCCATTTTAAACCACTAGCCTGCGATGACATGGATCTTCGGATGCCTATCCAATGTTTAATAAACCCCCAAATAGCAGAACAAACCAAAAAGTTAAAGAAAAGATGTTGGATCGATTTATCAATAGCTTCACATAGGCCACAACTTTTGTCCGAGACCAAAAAGAGAAGTCTATCCTTAGCGAGGAGCTTAGCTTTCACAGCAAGCCACAACATGAAAGCATTGCTTACGAATGATTGTCGAGCTCCAAATGACGTTGGCCCACTCTTTCTTCACTCCTCTTGGCCAGAAATAATCATATACTTTAAAAAGGCATAGATCACCACCCTATTCCCAAGAGGAAAGCATCTGAATAGCCGCCGACACAGACCCTTCAAATTGGCACAAAAGGTCTCTTAAAGAGAATATCCATTTAAGCAACGGCGAGTCCCTTTTTCTAAGGGACCATCCCCAAATTGAGCCATCATTAAGATAAACATGGTTGACCCACAACGAGTCCTTTTTACAGTGAAAGTTCCATAAAGCTTTGATTAGAATGGCCAAATTCCAGTAATTTAAATCCACCAATCCAAGACCACCTTCAAATTTATGCAAGTAGATATCCTTCCATGAAACCAGTGAGTGATTCGAGTTCCATAGAAAACCTTTGCATAGCCGAGTAATCTTATTAATTACAGTAGTAGGGATATTCAACACCGATAACCAAAAACTCTCCACCCTTTGAAAGATAGATCAAATCAACTCGGTCCTACCTATATAAGACATAGAGGCACACTTCCACAACTTTATGTAAGTACCTAAAAGAATGCCCAAGTAGTGAAATGGCATGAGCCCTCTGGGAAAATTAGCCATTGATAAAATCTCATCAAGCTCACGGCTCCCCGAACCAGCAATATACATGTTTGATTTAAGCACATTTACGCATAAGCCCGACTTAACCCCAAAGCTAGCCAAACAGTCCATGACAATCTTCACAAAAGTAACATCACCTCTAGCCATCAACAATAAATCATCGGCAAAAGTTAAATAGGAGATTTTCAACCTGCCACACTTGAGATGAAAATTAAAATCTGTGTCAATTGTAGCAATTTTTAAAGATCTGGAGAGATATTTCAAGTATAAGACAAATAAGAATAGGGAAAGGCGTTCCCCTTGCCTTAAGTCCCTTTTGCTTTTAAAGAAACTGCATAGGCTTTCATTAATAATAAGGGAATAGGATGAGGAAGAAACACATTCCATAACCTAGTTTATAAATCTGCCAGGAATACCTAGACCAGAAAAAATGCTTCTAAGGAAAACCCAACTAACTAAATCATAAGCTTTCCTAATATCCACTGCTAACACCCCGTTTTTTCCTGAGCGTGTCACTATACTGTGATTCAACATCTAAATACACTATACTGTGATTCAACATCTAAATACATATTCTCATTCCATGATACCTCTCTTAACACCTTAAGTACCGTATTTCAAAGAAAATTCCCAACATATCGTGTTTACCTTCTTAGCATAACAAACTTAAAATATGAATAAGCTAAGACATGTAACATTATCATTAATGCAGAAGCAAGATCGAAACCTGATATGGTACATAATCAAATTCTCTTTAATCATAGCATGGAAACCTTACCAATTGTTCAACATAACATTTCTCAGAAATATATATAGAGTTCCATTTATCAACTATAACAACTAAATACCTCCAATGACATTGAAGCATAACAACATTACATGATTGTTTCTCAAACATCATTCGATATACATAATGTTGCGGAAGAACACTTACCAAAACAGAGGGTTAGTAAAAAATATAAAAAATTTAGAGATATCGAAACAACCAAGATCACAGAAGAGTAAACAAGAGAACTCCCTATAAAAGATTTTGTCAAGGCTCAGATTTGGATCTATCCAGTGTGTACCACCTAGGTAACTCCACAAAATAGGGACACCAAGTCTCACGGAAGCACACAAGAAACAAGCCACGAAAACCTCCAAATCGGAGCCCAAAACCTTCTCGGCCAGAACACCAAAACTTCTCCCAAAACCACTCAGGTTATGTTCACAGTAAGATCCACCAAGAACAAGAATGATCACAAAGATATGGGGCGAAGATCAGTACAAGAAAGCTTACCTCAAACGGATATGCCGAGCCAAATAAATAGAGGCTACTCACCGATCGACCAAGGGCTTCCAAAAGGAAAGGAAAGCCACTGCCATGAAAAGGAGATCTGGCCGAAAAAGGGAAGAACCAACTCACGAAGATCGCCCATCAAAAGGAAGAATATCGGGAGAGTAAAGAGAGAAAGAGAGAGAGAGAGTTCGATCGTCAAATGAGGGTAAAGAAGGCATAAAAGGGGCCTTAAATATGACGGTGCTAGGGCACGGCTAATGGGCCATTTGGCTTGGGCTTGGGCTTGGGCTTCCTTAAGCTTTGAGCAAATGGGCTCAGCCCATTTCTCCTCCAAAGGATTAATTAAGGGCTTATGGCCCGACTTTTTAATGGGCTGCCAATGGGTGGTATATTTGGACGATACTTCAATCCCGGGCCGAAGCTTATGAAGATAAACCCGAATATTCGTCATAGCCTTGGGCCTCTTTGGGAAACAAAAAACAATAAATCTCCACCTGATTGCCAAAGAGGCCAGCAAACACAAATAGAAAACATGTGTAGCAGGATGCAACAGAATGCAGATGATGCATAAGCAACTATCAAGTAACCTTACCAATGTTAAGTAAATCTAGGCAGCTTTTAAATTTAGACACAGGCAAAATTTTAGTTCCCATATCAGCAGAATTATATTCAGAAAGCACCTTTTCCAATCTAATAATGTTCTGAGATACAATATCACGAATAACACGCAATCTCACATCTATATGTTTGGTGCGTTGGTGAAAAACAGGATTTTTACATAAGTAAATTGCAAATTGACTATCAGAGAAAACAATCACATTTTCATTAAGAACACATAGTTCATTTAGCAATCCCTTAAACCACAGGGTTTCATTAATAGCCTCTGTAGCAGCAATGTATTCAGACTCAGTGGTAGAGAGGGCAACAATATGTTGAAGTTGAGACTTCCAACTAATGCATGATTCACACAAAGTAAATACATGGGATGATGTGGACTTCCTATTATCTCTATCACCAGTATAGTCTGAATCAGTAAACCCTTTTAATCTCACATTATTGGACTTATGCTTATATATTAATCCTACATTATAGGTGCCTCTTAAATACTTCAATAATCATTTCACTGCTTCCCAGTGATAGGGACCTGAGTTTGTCATAAATCTACTGAGAGTACTAACAACATAGGCTAGGTATGGCCTAGTGCATACCATAAGATACATGACAGAATCTATAATATTTGAGTAAGGGATTCTATTCATATATTCCTTTTCTTCCTCATTATTAGGAGATTTATCTTTAGATAATATGAAATGGTTTCCTAAAGGTAAAGATACTGATTTACTATCATGCATACCAAATCTTTTTAGAATTTTTAACACATATGCTGTTTGATGCAAAAATAACATAGAATTTGACCTATCTCTTTCAATTTCCATACCTAGGATTCTCTTAGCCATTCCTAGGTCTTTCATGTCAAATTCTCCACCTAATGTAGATTTTATGCTATTTATTTTTTTGACATCAGGACTAATAAGAAGCATATCATCAACATAAAGTAAAAGAAACACACAGTCATTTTTATTTTTATGCTGAAAATACAAGCAATGATCAAACTCACTTCTTTTAAAGCCAATTGATTTAACAAAGGAGTCAAAATGTTTATACCACTGTCTTGGGGACTGTTTTAGACCATATAAAGATTTTTTTAAGAAACACACAAAATTTGGTTTTCTTTTGTCTTCAAAACCTTTGGGTTGATACATAAAGATTTTTTCTTCTAAATCACCATGCAAGAAAGCAGTTTTTACATTTAGTTGTTCAAGTTTCCAGTCAAAATATGAAACTAATGCAAGCATGACACGAATAGTAGTGTACTTAACAACTGGTGAAAAAATCTCATTATAATCTACCCTTTCCTTTTGTGTGAATCCTTTGGCTACTAACATAGCCTTAAATCTTATTGGTTCTCTATCAGTTGTACCCTCTTTAACCCTATAAATCCATTTGCAACCTACAATGGACTTATCCTTAGGTCTAGGGACTAATTCCCAAGTTTGGTTCTTGTTGAGGGAACTCATCTCCTCTTTCATTGCTTCTATCCATTCTTTTGAATATTTACTTCTTATGGCCTCCTCATATGTGATAGGCTCATTTTCAGCTAGGTCTTGATAGCTAGCATAGGCTATTTCAAAATCTGATGCTAATCTTTGAGGTAACCTATGAGACCTTCTTTCCTTATCCTTAGCTAGCTAATAATCTGGAACTGATGGTTGGTCATTAGGGAATTCTTCTACTGTTTCTCTCTCCTCATTTATTTCAGGTTGATTTTGACTCTCCACTTCACTAGAGGTTGAAGAAGTGTTCTCCACCTCATATGAGTTTATAGGAGCTTGGGTGCTTGAGTTTTTCAACTCTTCTTGAGGACTCTTATCCTCATTGATTTTGTCACAACTAGACTTTGTACAAGGCATTTCTGATTCATTAAATGTGACATCTTTACTAACAATAATTCTTATTCCTTTTTGGTTTCTATCCCATAGTCTATACCCTTTGACTCCCTCAGGATATCCTAAGAAAACACATTTCCTAACTCTAGTCTCTAATTTTCCCTCATTTTAATGAGTGAAGGCAGCACAACCAAAGGTTCTAAGAATTGAATAGTTGGCACATTTTCCATGCCATTTTTCATAAGGAGTATCACCATTTAAAGCAGCTGAAGGAGTAAGATTAACTAGGTAACTTGCACTCATAACTGCTTCTCCCCATAATGACTTAGGTATATTTGAACTAATCATCATACACCTAACCTTGTCTAAGAGGGTTCTATTCATCCTCTCAATTACTCCATTCTGTTAAGGAGTATAGGGGACTATTCTATGCCTAGTAACTCCATATTCCTTGCACAAATTATCAAAATCAGAATTGCAGAATTCTAAACCATTGTCAGTCCTAAGGTATTTTATCTTCTTGTCTGTTTGATTTTCTATTTGAGTTTTCCAATTTTTAAAACTTTTAAAAGTTTCAGTCTTATCTTTTAAGAGAATAACCCAAACTCTCCTAGAGTAATCATCAATTATAGACAGAAAATACCTATTACCGCCTGATATGGGATTTGAGGCTGGCCCCCAAAGATATGAATGAATGTATTCTAAAGCTCTAGAGGCTCTATGAACATTGGAGGAGAAAGACAACCTATGATGTTTTCCAAGGACACAATGATCACAGAAAGGGATATCAGACACAAAGTCTTTACCAAAAGCACATTTATCACTTAGCAACTTAAGCCCTTTGACACTCACATGTGCTAACCTGTTGTGCCACTTGATAGTGGCATCAGGATTGACTGATGCAATATGGGATCCTAGATTATTAATTACCTTAGCATTTAATACATAAATCTCATTTCTCCTTACTCCCTTACAGACTACCATTGATCTTTTAAACATTTTTAACACTCAATTTTCAATTTTTCCAGTAAGACCATTCTTTTCTAATTCTCCCACTGAAATTAAATTCCTAACCATTTCGGGTATATACCTAACATCTTTTAATTTTAGGACATAACCATTGTCTAACTTAATAGAGATGTTTCCTACCCCAATGATTTTATATGCTAGGTTACTGCATACTATGGCATGCCCACCTTCAGATTCATGCAGATTTTCAAACCAATATTTTTGTGATGTAACATGAAAAGATGCACCTGAATCTAAGATCCATTCATGCATGTTTGATTTTGCAGCCAAGGTTGTTAAAATCGGGATTTTAAGTGGGATCGACAAAGGGTCCATAAAATCGTATCGTAAAATCGAATCGTAAAATCGTAAGATTTTAGAGATAATTAAAAATACCCTTTAATTTTTGTAAATATATGTTTATAATAACATAATTTTGTGGAAAATGAATTAATATCATTTAATAGCCTAATTATTCCTTATTATAATTCAAAAGATAATATTTTCAAAATATAGCTCAAAAACTAACAGGTTGGTATAGGCAATTTAAAGGCAAAATATAGGTAATTTAGAGGTAAAATATAACTTATAATTCTTTAGAGGATGCTTCCAACGTCTTCCATTAGATTTAGATTGTAATTTTTTCTTGATTTAACATTGATTAAATCAAGTAATATCCCGATTTGGAGTTGGGTGGTCCATTAATTAATTACTTGTTTGTCTTGATTTACTTATGTAATCAATGTTAAATCAAGTAAAAATTATAATTTAAATCAAGTAAATTGAAATTTATGCAATTAATGTTAGATGTTATGTGACATTGGAACTTATGCAATCAATGTTAAATCAAGTTCCAATTTAGAGGCAAAATATAACAATTCATTGCATAAGTTCCAATGTCAGATGCTATGTGACATTGAGACGTTGGAAGCATCCTCTAAATTACAACTTAAATAAATTGAGGTCTTTGAATCGTAAAATCGTTTGGGGATCTTTGAAGCGTAAAATCGTAAAATCGTACATGTAAAATCGAGATTTTATAGGATTTTATCCCAAATTGGATTTTACATGGGATTTGAATCGTTTGGGGGTCTTCGAATCGTAAAATCGTAAAATCGTACGCATAAAATCGGGATTTTAACAACAATGTTTGCAGCAACATTTATTTCAGTGGAATCAGAATCTAAGAGCATGTATACTTCACTAGGATCATATGAGGTTACTACATTAGCTTCTTCTTGATCCTTACCCTTTTCTTTATTTTATTTTTCTCTGCATAGCAATCTTTAATAAAGTGCCCAGTTTTACCACACCCATAGCACTTTTTACCCTTCCCTCGATTTTTGGATTTGGACCTACTTCTACCCTTTTTCTTACCACCTCCCTCTTGATTTTTAGATTGGGACCTACCTCTTATCATATGGACCTCACCATGTCTTTTATCATGTTTTAGTTCCATTTCTGTACTTCTTAAGGAATCTATAACAATTTCAGGTGTTAAGGTATCCCTACCATACTTAATGGCATTTTTTACCTCTTTATAGATATCTGGAATAACATTTAATAAAATCACAGCCTCATATTCTTCAGAAACTGTTTCACCACAATTAGTGATATCTTGAACTAATTTGTTGAAAACATCTAAATTGTCATCTAGATCCTTAGAGGGGTCAATCTTAAAACTGAAAAAATTCTCTAACAAATAGCGTTTATTTGGTGTGGACTTCTTCATGTATAATGTTTCCAGTTTTTCCCATAGCTCTTTAGTTGCGTCAAATTTTCCTACCTTTCTTAACATTGAATCAGAGAGATGTAAGATTATTGAAGTGTATGCCAATTCATCAGCTTTTAGTTTTTGTTCTTCTTTAGTACCTTTAGGGTATTTACCATCTATGGCCTTAGATACTTTCTGTTGTACTAAAATTCCCTTCATTTTTTGTTGCCAAATAAAAAAGTCCCCATTCCCATTAAAAACCCCCAATTCAAAGTGTGTAGTCATATTTACTAAGTATATGAATTTCACATAGAATATGCAGCCTATTAAAATAAATGCAAACACACAGTTTTAAAGATTTAATTCAGGCAGCGGATTCACAAAAGGATAACAAACAGAATCGGAGCAGGACTAACCAGGGTAGAGAAAACTAATTTACAAAGTAAACAGTATTCTAGACCCGTTTTGCACACAGTCAAGTAACTAATATCACACACAGCAGATTATCAGGATTCACTTCAACAAAGTATATATCGGCAAACAAAAAAAAAAATTTAGAGAACAATAACTGCAAAACAAACAACTCAAACAAGCTGATACAAAATTTACCAAGCTAGATCTCAATAGTAAGATCTAGAATGAAATCGGGTCAGATCTCGTGGACCTACCGACCTCCACTCGATAAAGTTTGCCATTACACGCGCCGTCACCGGCCGGAGAGTAGACTGGCACGCGCTAGTCAGGGCGAAGCTACTCGAACTGACGATCACGGATCTGGGGTTAGTTTACCCCGAATCACTCACACAAAGCAATAGGAGTTAACCGATTTGGGTTTCAAGTAAACCCTAGAACCATTTACCGTGAAAAAATGATCGAGGCAACCAGAGGGGTTTTTTGATTAGGGTTTGATTTTGCACAACCCAGGAGCCACACGAGGCTCTGATACCATTTGTTGCAGAAGAACACTTACCAAAACAGAGGGTTAGTACAAAATATAAAAAAATTAGAGATATCGAAACAACCAAGATCACAGGAGAGTAAACAAAAGAACTCCCTGTAAAAGATTTTGTCAAGGCTCAGATCTGGATCTATCCAGTGTGTACCACCCAGGTAACTCCACAAAATAGGGACACCAAGCCTCACGGAAGCACACAAGAAACAAGCCAGAAAACCCCCCAAATTGGAGCCCAAAACCCTCTCGTCCAGAACACCAAAACTTCTCCCAAAACCACTTAGGTTACGTTCACAGTAAGATCCACTAAGAACAAGAACGATCACAAAGATATGGGGTGAAGATCAGTACAAGAAAGCTTACCTCAAACGGATTTGCCGAGCCAAATAAATAGAGGCTACTCACCGATCGACCAAGGGCTTCCAAAAGGAAAGGAAGATCACTGCCATGAAAAGGAGATCTGGCCGAAAAAGGGAAGAACCAACTCACGAAGATCGCCCATCAAAAGGAAGAATATCGGGAGAGCAAAGAGAGAAGGAGAGAGAGAGTTCGGCCGTCAAATGAGGGTAAAGAAGGCAGAAAATGGGCCTTAAATATGACGGTGCTAGGGCACGGCTAATGGGCCATTTGGCTTGGGCTTCCTTAAGCCTTAAGCAAATGGGCTCAGCCCATTTCTCCTCCAAAGGCTTAATTAAGGGCTTATGGCCCAACTTTTTAATGGGCTGCCAATGGGTGGTATATTTGGACGGTACTTCAATCCCGGGCCGAAGCCTATGAAGATAAACCCGAATATTCGTTATAGCCTTGGGCCTCTTTGGGAAACAAAAAACAACACATAACATTCCTTTATTTTACAAGACTAAACATCAATGGAACATAAGTTTCTCAACATAATTAAAACATATCTAAATCTTCATGAAGAAGCAAAATATCGAAACAATTTGCCAAACCCATTAGACACGACATTCCATGCCGTTATATCTCAACCACTTCCTTGCCTTCGCTGTAAGTCCCAACTTGAACGTTTGAATATTCTAGGGACATAACCCAATTAGAAAATGAACCTTTTAGTGAGAGTTTAAAAAAATAGTTACATAAATGAATGATGCAAATACATGAACAAACATATGCCCTAGTGTAACTTTCCTAGCAAACCAACTCGGCACGAAACCTTAAGCAATCATCCCGACATGCACACAAGGCAACATGATACTTCTATATGTTGTTCCAGCAACACTCTTGGGGAATTTCAGCTACACTATCTGGGCAACATTCCATCCCAATCACAAGTATCGATATGCCAACAGTATCATGCCAAGTAAAAAATCACAACTATCGATCCAACAATACATGTATAGATATGTCAAAATGTACATAAATTACATATAACATAGCAATCTTTGTGAATATCATGCTCAATATAGGCAAAACATAACACATAAGTGTTCGGAGAAAATCACTCACCTTTATATAACAAAAACCTCAAAATATGTGCCGACCTTGATTTACGTGCCAGGACTCAATAATTGTATAATTTCTCAATCTCGAGCCTCCACAATCCCCGACCATCATATTTATTCAAAAGAATATCAACATCTATTTTTTTCTCATAATTTCTCCTCATTTTCTTCCTATTTTCTCATCGAAAATTCTAAAATAAATACATACTCAAGGTTTTTCCCAAATTTTTCTCTACCATAATTCATAAAATAATTTCAGAAAAATAATAGAATAAATTTCAAAAATACTCGTGCCTCATGCGCCACCCGCGAGTGGAGCTTGCGTGTGCATGCCACGCGCATCTTCTTCTCTAGCAGCTACTTCACCGCCGGCGACCTCTGGCTTGTTCTGATGCCTGATTTCTTTCTTCCTCTTTAACCTACTCATCCTTTCGACCACATTAGTCCTAACCTTGGCCTGCAATTCTAGTTAAAGCTCCCTCAAATGGCTGATTTTTAGTCGGCCTCCGGCAAACCCCGATTTACCTACGACTCCTCAAAACAGCTTCAAACCATCTTGAAACCTTACCAAAATCTCCAGAATTCCTCCCCATACACCCAATAGCAAAAGCCCCTTATCCATTTCTTTCAATTCTTTCTCAAACACTCAAATTTTTGAGTTTAAATTCTCCATTTTTTGGCCATCTCTTAACCCCTATTTATACACAATTTTTGAACCAAAAGGAGCCATGCCTAGTCAAATCCAAGCCTTAATGCCTTGATACGACTTTAAATCACTTCAAATCGTAATGATTTTCCACGAACACCCCTCCCCAATTTTTCGGTGACCCTTGCTCATACCTACCTTACCAACGTCAAATCACGACCATTCTTGCCTTATACCTTATCCAAATCGACTCCCCATGCCCTGGAGCCCTTGATGGACCTTGAGGCAACCCTTTTCGATGATGGCAAGAGGTTGGCCGACTGTGGCCATGGTTGTTTTTTTTTAAAGTTTTACACTTTTTATTTGAAGTCCTTTGTAACACCCGAGATTTTGTTTATTTCTTTTCTCAGTTCAAATATGTAATATCCAAGAACTTTCAATTGTGATATATATCAGGGATATTTAAGTTCAGATACATGATGAAATGAGACATTTTCAAGGGGTTACGAAAGTCCTAAGACAAAAACTTAGTTTTTGAAGTAGTGGCAAAATCGTAATTACTAAGTCCGGGTAAAAGCGAAATTCTTGAAAAAACTTGGGCACAAGTGTAATATTAGTAAACTAGCCAAAATATCAACCAAAAATATCAAGGATTAGCCAATGATCACCCTCCAAGTGTCCTTGTGAGGTGGAAGCATCCTATTGGGTGTTTGAGGATAAGATCAACGATGACGTGGCACAAATCTATTGGCCCAGATTTCAATTAAAGTCTTAAGGTGGCTTAGCTTGGAAGTTGTAATAATTAACTTTACCCCAAAAGTATTAGAATGGCTTACCTTGGAAGAAAGAGATTAGTTACACCAAAAGTCTTAGAATGACTTACCTTGGAAGAAAGAGATTGGCTTACACTAGAAGCCTTAGAATGGCTTACCTTAGAAAAAAGAGATTGGCTTACACTAGAAGCCTTAGAATGGCTTAGCTTGGAAGAAAGAAATTGGCTTGGAAAGGAAGAGATAAGGGCCATGATGGGTTCCTATCCTATAAGCCACGTGAAGGTAAGATTTGGAGGCTTGGATTGGAAGAGAATAAAAGCTTGCTTGAGAATATTGGAAAATTCAAAGATTGTAATGATTATAGGACACATGACATTACTTGAATGGAAGCACATGGATAAGTCTAAGTCTTCTCCAAACCGTTACTTAACCTCCAAGTTTGGGACACACGTCACCATTTGGGTGGTAACAAATGGAAGTAATGATGAATCCGAAATAATTAAGGTGACACATGGCATGCTATGATTTGATGGATAATTCTATAAATAGGCTTGAAATATAACTTCTCAAGCCATTTCAAAATTGTGTGAGCCAAATCCAAATTACTTTGAGAGAAATTTCAGATAGAAATAAGATCTTGAGTGTGAGGAGGAAGTTCTGTAAAAGAAAGAGAGAAAGTTGGTGAAAAACAAGAGAGAAAACGAAGGAGAGGCAAAAGCTTGACGGAAAGCGGATAGCTGCAAAGATCTACTGTAACAGTCTTCCAATTGGAGAGTTAAGTCTGATTTCTTTCCATAATCATGTAGCGAACTGAAATAAGAGTCCGTAGGTTCAAACGGAAGTCAATTCGGAGTTAAAATGAGAGAGATATGGCAAAAATACGAAAGGGTGTCGAATCTGCCTCCAAGGCGCGAAAATGGGCGCCACCTCTTCTTGGGGCGCGTGGAAGCCCCTTTTTCCATGAGATTTCACATGTCAACCCCTTATTTAATTACCTACAATCCTTTGTAACGTTATGTGAGGTTTAGTTCACGAAAATATGTATTTTGTCTGCAGAAATACAAACCCGGTAAGGTGTGAAGCCTTAAACATTCAAATCTTGTCCAACTAAGTTGAGGTAAGTACATTATGAACTATTTATGATGTTTAAGCATGATCATGAATTATGTTATGTGGTCCCTCATGTTATGTTATGTTCACGCAAGTTTCAGGACCGGAGCTCGATAGCGCTACGTATGAGGGTTCTTACCCCTGCAAGTTGGTGGAACCTCTCATGTCTGCATATGTTATGTTATGTTATGTCATGACTTGTTTAAATACATATGATGGTTCTCTTGTACTTACTGAGACTCGCAAGAATCTCATCCCATATTTTTCTCCCCCAGGTGATTATGAATGAGGAGATCGGAACGTGGACGTGGAGTGTGGTGGCTATTTGAAGATAATTTTTAATAGTCGAAAAGATGTTTCTCTCTTCTTGTATTAGAAATATTTTCAATATTTCACTCTTATGATAGATGTACACTATTGCTACACCATATGTCCTTAAAGCTTATATAAGTTTATGAAAAGAGCCAAGTCTCATTTTAAGTCCGGATTTCTCGGTATGGATGCTATTATATTTTCTAAGTCTTTCTTTCTTCTATTGAAGTCATGTTTTCAGTACCAAACTTTATATTTACACAAAACATGCTCTGAATCTTATTATGTTCGAAACTTTACTCAAGTTTATAAAAGTTTTGTTTCTCAAGTTTTCGTCTGCGCTAAACCCTGAAGTTCATAAGAATATTATTATTATCATTATTATTTTTAAGCATGTTTTAAGTCACGGGTGTCACATCCTTAATCTTCGATATTTGACCATTTGAACCCCTAAGATCCATGCTCTTCATTTATCCCAACAAATTAAAAAAAAATATCATTTTCGACCTTTTTTCAACTAGAATTGAAAATTACACTTAAGCCTGAAACTATACAAAAATCACATTTTGATTATGGATCCTTTTGTTTTTTTTTTTTGAAATCACTTCAGGGTTTTTCTACTTACAAAATCAAAATCTTCTCAGCTTTTCGTTAACATTTCGAAAGTCCTTTACGACCATTCGGTCTTTTAGGCCGAATCGTAGCTATACCGAAAATCGTCTATGCTCAGACTGCTTTCAGCATTATAAATCACTTCTCAAGACACTCGTCAATGAAATACCTTTTTCCTTAGGTATCTCAGCTCCAGGGCACTCCTTATAGCTAATTTGGTCACTTGTTTCCCTTACAAGTCCATTTTTTGATATTTTAAACTCACTTAAATTACGTGACAAACTTATGAAAATATGGGGTATTTCATTAGCCATCCACTGAGGAAAGACCCTTTTCTTGTTGTAATTTCCTAATAATTCCTGCTCCAAATGGATATTATCAACCATACTTCTACCCTGGACGAAAGCGAATTGAGCTTGGTTTACCAAAGAATCAAGGATAGGAGCAAAACGCGTTGACAACTTTTGAGATGGCTTTATAAGTGATCTTACAGCAGGAGATAGGACGAAAATCCTACATTGTGGAAGAGTGAGATGACTTAGGAATTAAAACAACTGTAGTATGGTTCACCTGCTTTAATAAAGAACCCAAGCCAAAAAATTCCATGATCGCTTTACAGAATAGATCACCAATAGAATTCCAAACTTTCTTGAAAAATGAGATCACCAAGATAAAGAAAAAAAATGAGGGGCCTTAAGCCTTGGGATCGAAACAACCCCTAATTTCTAGCCATTATGACTAAGGTGCCACCTGAGTGCTTTTGCATCCCTACCATCAGGCTCTATGATGGGATCATCGACCTGACTGACCATATGGGGCTTTTCTTTTCCCACATGGTTGTTCAAGCTTCTATTGATGCCATGTAATGGAGAGCTTTCTTAGCTACCTTGGGGGGGATAGCAAGACATAGTACTCGAGCCTCTCTTATTGCTCAATTGTTAATTACAAGCAATTGAAGACTTGCTTTATAACTCATTTTGCACTCTTAAAGTGTCATAACAAGGGTCATAACAAGTCCTTGATGGCCTTGGTTACCGTTAAGTAGAACCAAGAAGAGTCACTAAAAGAGTTCATAGCTTGGTTCATTAAAGAAATGCTAAGCATGGAGACTTTGATTAAAGGATTGCCGTGGTCACATTCCAAAATAGTCTATGGGTTCGTAGCTTGGTTCATTAAAGAATTGCTAAGCATGGAGACTTTGATTAAAGGATTGCCATGGTCACATTCCAAAATAGTCTATGGGTTCATAGCTTGGTTCATTAAAGAAATACTAAGCATGGAGACTTTGATTAAAGGATTTCCATGGTCACATTCCAAAATAGTCTATGGGTGGGACCATTGCGCAATCCTTGGCTAAGACACCACCAAAGACTTTCATCAAGGTCCTTAGCTGGACACACAAGTATATCAATGCAATGAGGTGATGAAGGTAATAAAAGGATGCAATGATTGCATGCACTAATGCTTAGCACTAGATGCAATAATACATAATCAGTTTTTAAAACTTTTTCAAAAACCAAATAAATGAGCAACGAGAATGGATCGTTTCTTGCAAGACATAGTGATAACAGTCATATGCATATAACAAAGCCATATATTATGGAAATGCAATAAATTATAACTTTTACCTCAGGCTCAAAGACAGATGCTTTTGTTGTGCGTCTGACCCGAACACTTCGTTCTCCCGATCGAGCTCCAATGATCTCATTGTGTACCGGCTCAAGAACCAATTTCCCGAACTAGCTCTGGTACCTGTCCTTGGCTGACCAAACCACCTCCACAAGCATAGGGGACCAAGTCAGTCCACCCGTAGGTCGCCCTAGAACCCTTCGTTCAACCCATTCTAGGACTATCTCAAATGAAGGTGAAAAAGAGCTAGGACCGAACTTCCAATGGGATGTTTATCTTATGAACTTGAAACGGGATATAACAAAAATGGACGATAGCTGTAAATCCACCACTGGCAACTATTATCGGATAGTTACCAGAAGCTTGCCAGAAACCACACAACCCCTGTCATTGTTAGCAACTCTTGTCGTCATAGTTGCTGGAACCGCTGGAGAACTAACTGTTGTATTTTGTGTGAATGTAAGAAGAGTAGTGTCCCACATCGAAAGAGTAAGGGAGATTTCAAGTTTTTAAGTAGCCCTCACTTGCTCTTTGGGTTTGGGCCTCAAGGGGCACCCAGATTTTGCGAGAGGGTGAGCTCCTACCCACTCGCACTTCTGTCGTTACCGTCGTTTGTCCAATCAGTCGGTTCGATTTGAAGAGATATATATATATATACATTTTATGTATTTTTTTTATTTTCAACGATGTTAATTATCGGAAGTTATGAATTTGCTTTTGGTTATTTTATAACTGTTAAAATCGATTAATAATTGAGTTGAATAATCAATTTCGATTTCACGGTTTTAATTTTCAATTTCACGTTTTAATCTTCAGTTTTGCAATTTTAATTTACTTTTGGTTTCTTGTTTTGATTATCGGATTGAATGTCCAGTGGTTAGTTTTGGATTCGTCAGCTATATATACCCTAGCTTTCTTCGTTGTCTTTGATCTAGTCATTGAGCATTCTCTCTTCCTTGTGTGTTCCATTATTGAGTTATGGAAAGCAAAGTATCCAACGTGTTCTGCTAGATTCGGTTCGTCTATGATTGCAATTCAACTGGAGCGATCATTGAATCCTGTTGAGACAGACATCATAGTCTGCTTGTAACTGGTACAAGGCGAAATCTGTCTCTAGACAGCGTTTCTAGCATGCCTCGATTGCTGTTGTTTCCTTGTTGTTGTTCGTCTGTTTCCAGTTCGTGTAGTTCTAGATTGCTCCAATTTTCTAGTTCCATGTTCCTGGTTGCTTCTAGTTCATTGCTTATTGCCAAGTTCTTGGTTTGCTGTTGTTTATCCCAAGCTTTATTGGGTTGGTTCTGGTTATACATATCTACATTGCTATTGCGATTGTTTCCAACATTAACCACGATCGCCACAAGTTGCTTACTACAATACACTACTGGTTGTCGGCAACTCTTGATGGCGCTGAAGTGCTGTTATCTGGCTGTCTACGTTGATCTCTTACAACTGTCACGACCAGGGCCGACTATGAGGATTGAGGGTAGGCGACCAAGATGGTCGCTTAGGGCCTCCCAACCATAGAAGGCCCGCTAAACATTGAGTTCGAGTTTTGAATATATACTTTAAATATAATAAATACATGCTAAAATACATAATTTACATCAATTCTATTTGAGCTTAGTTAGTAGAGTGGTAAATTGTAAATCAAAGGTTTCTTAGGTCACTAGCTCAAGTTACTCTACCAATACATTTGAATTTTTTTATAATTTAATGTTTTTTAAATAATAAATACCAATTCCACAAATTTTGTAAGAAAAATTAAGGGTTTGTTCTCTTTACTGTTTTTAGGTCATTTTTAGTTTTCTAAAACAATGAAAATGTGTTTAGTTTCATATTTTCAAAAATAAAATTTTGAAAACAAGAAAAAATTTTGTAAAAAAAACTTAAAATAATAAAAAATTGTTTTGAGTATTTTAAGCCAAAACATTCTCAAAAACCCAAAACGCGAAAAATAACTCTTACCCACCTCTCTTCTTTCCCATTTGTTCCCATACCAAGCCACGTCTTCTGGGAGGTTTCCTTGGAAAAGAAGGGGCAAATTCCAAAAGCCTCAAACGATCGAGATGTGAGACGACGACCGCGAGAGATTGTCGATAGTCACGATGGCAAGATTGATGGCAGACGCAACCATGGGAAGCAAACAGCAAAGATAGCGACCGCCATCAATAAAGGCAAAAGATGGTCGCATAAGACCAAACGACAATGAAGCAATGATCATGATGAAGTGACGGTGGGTGGTGGTGGCAATGGCAGAGAAGCCGACGGCAAACCTAGCCGCAACGGAAGCAAACGACGATTGCTAGTGAGGATTAGTCTCTCTCAACCACGACTCTATCGTCCGTCGGTGCGCTTTGACCCACCGGCTTCTCTGCCATGATCACCTTTTACTGAGGCTGAAACATATGGCTTCGGAATAGTTTCTCGAAGGTTAATTGAAGAGAAACGTGGTTCAGAACAATTTGTAATGAAAATCGCCAACAACAAGATTGGTCTGGTAATTGGTAAAGGAGATACTATATGGAAGACATTTGTTGAAAAATCAATTACTAGTCTTGAGGCAATGGGAGTTAGAATTTATGGACTTAATAACCCAATTTGGTTATTGGAAGTATGTAATATCATGTGATAATATTGTTGGATATGATCCGTAAAAAAGAGATATAGAAGATACAATATTGTTGACTCTTCAAAATTCTAAAGTGTATAATAATCAAATTCATTGAATGAAATGTCATAAAAAAATATTTTTAAAATTTCAAAACAAAACATGTTTTCTAGCTTTTTATTTTGAAAAACAGTTTTTTAAAATGACAAACCAAATATATTTTTAATTTTTTAAAAATAGATTAACAAAATAAAAAATTAAAAATAAATTCAAAATTAAAAATCAAAGACAACGTGTCCTAATGCTTTAGTGATTTTTTTATTTTAATATTTGCTAAATAATAAATATCAATTTCACAAATTTTGTAAGAAAAATTAATGCATTGGTAAATTATTTTATATTTTTTAAATAGTAAATATCATTTATATATTTTTTTATAAAAAATAATATTTTAATTATTAAAAATTTTAAAAAATTAATTAAAATTTTAAATTTAAAAATTAATCATGTAAACCGTTAATATAATGTAAAATGTTAAGAGTACAAGGCCCTGCTGCCCCCAAAATCTGAGGGCCGGCCATGGCCACGACCAACTCTTTCGCCGAATCTGCAGTTGCTGTCCATTCTTTGGGCTTCCATTTTCCGGGATGCTTCCCTCCATCTCATAGATTTTTCGTCGAAAAGCTTCCCACCGAAGGACACTGATGGCAACTCCTTGCAATGACTTCCTTCTCAAATATACATATATATCATATATATATATATATGTATGTATGCGCGTGAGAGACGGAGAGAGGAGGAAGAGAAGACCGACAGAACAAGAGGAAGACGACGGAAAATCGGAGGTTCTGGAAGAGGAGCAAAATCACCAGAGGAAAGGGGCTGCTGCTCATTTTTAATAATAATAATAATAATAATAATAATAATTATTATTATTATATATTATATATGTATCGACAGGTTCATTTGGGGAGAACAATTCTCCCGAGCCAGCCAATGCCCCTTTCAATTTAATTTCTCCAGTCACATGATTGCGCCTCTGCCAGCCTGTTGTGCTTTTTTAAAAGTAATTTTGACTTTTCAAATTATTTGTCCTATTAATAATTAATTAATTTTTTATGATACATATATAATAATTATATATATAAATATTATATAAAAATTAATTACACACTATCAACATTTCCTATAAATAATATTCTGTTAAAAATTTTATTAATTCTTAATAATAATTTAACTCTCATTAACTATTAATAGTAAAAGAACAATCTATCAATTTAGATTTACTACTCGAGGGAATTACCTACTTAAGATGTAACTTTCTAAACTCATAGTCATATAATAATCAGGATACACCAATTCTTGATGTCGATCGAATATTTTAATCTACTAAGAGATTATCTTTATTTTCTCAAAGTATTGTGAAAGATTATGAGTATCCTCTAATTAAAATTCAATATGATCATAATGACAATGAAGTTAAAAATTATTGTAAACCTATTTGGATTCTCAACTACTGTGTACTATAGTTCTTTCACTGACTAACATTCCCGCTGAGTGAGAGTCATGGACCGACTAAACTTGCAGAATTCGATAATTATGTAAGATTTAGTCTGGGGTGATCGAGATGACGTATCGGAACTCCTTCTGATATCGAAAACTCTTTTTGATCATATGTGCCTTGGTTAAGGACTCCTACAGTCACCAACTGACTGGGATCATATAGGATGTTTACCCCTATTTCTCATCCTGGATGGTTCCGTTCAAAAATAAATCTTCGACACTAGTGTACAAAACAATTATGTCGCTTTCGATCAAAAGACCAGATACACACTTGAAAGCCAGTACCAGATCATTAATCCTCTCAGTCATGTGATATGTTACAGGTGTCACATTTAGTAAATGTTCAACTAACACATACTCACATGTTTGCTATTTACATCTCATGGAATATGACATGTGACTCACCATCATTTATCATTAGTATCTCATATTAATCAAATGTAATAGTCTATGTACTAGTCCGTATTCGATTAATCTTAGTCATCTTTAGAGAAATCTTAAGACTAAGAATACATTTAAGAAATCTTATGTTATAGATCTTTGTCACATATTCTTAAAAATTTAAAAATAAAGATCATTAGAATATCAAGTGACTCGTTCATATATAAATTGAGAACTCTGAATGAAAATATTATCATTTAAATAACAAGCAAGATTATATCATTAGACTCAATACTCATATTAGATGTTATCTAAATCTAACATTAGGGCATTAACACCGACAAGTAAATAGGGTCAAGTAGCATGATGGAAAGGAAAAGAAGCTTGAGCAGTCTATTAAGTAGCAAACAATGAACCAAGGAAATCTAAGGACTAACTAATAAACTAAAGAACTATGGGCTGCCATTAAGGAGTAGAGGACCACCACCCCAAATTGCCATCAAGTCTAGGGATGACCTTGGCTGATTATGGAGTCAGGGACCATCTAGTATCACCATGAAGTCTGGGGACAACCATAAATGATTAAGAGGAACCACTATTGGGCACTTTGGGGAAGATAGTCAACTTGATTGAACCAACTGCTGCCTACACCAAAGGGTTGATAATCAATTCTAAGTCTTTAATTGGTTAAGTGTTAAGGTAGTAAAGGTTGAAAAGTAAAGGCGTTCACTATGAGGTCCTAGGTTGCTTACCTTTACTGAGCGCCAAGGTAGAGCAAATAGAAATGTGTTAAAATGGATTCCTATCATGCTTAAAAATCGAGCTAGAAAGTGTTAAGGAATAAGCTACAAACCAACAAGTTAAAATGGAAAGGCCAAGAATAAAGGCTTATGCGACTCAGGGAGAGGGGACATGATTGATCAGGCTGCATGTTCTAGCAATCCGACATAAATCAAAGCAACTTGATGACCAAGTAGGCTAGTATGGAATTGAGCATGAGTTATTGAGGTTAAAATCGGGCACGAATCACTAAGGGCAAAAAAACACAAGCAATTGAGGCTAGAACTGAGCCAAGGAACAAGCAATTAAAGGCTAAACTAAGCCAAGCATGAGCCATCAAAGGTCAAACCAAGCCAAGGATTGAGTAGCTGACAGCCAAATTGAACACGAGTCGAGTTGAGGTTGGTGAAGAACTTAAGTAATGGAGACTCGAGTTGCCAAGAACAACGTGATCGACCACAAGATTGTCTAGTGGCCAAACACGAGGTGGTCGAGCAAGAAAGACTTGGGTGGTTGAGTAAGGGAGACTTGAGGGGTCGAGCATGAGGTGGCTGAGTAATTGGGCACGAGACAATCGAGAATAAGCAACTTTAACTGAAGCAATGAAGCAAGTAGAGACCAAGTAGCTCTAATTGAGCAAGGGAGCAAGACAAGGCCTTACATAGATTGAGAACAGCAATCACCCATTTCCCTAGTTGAGTTATTCTTTATATATTTATTATTCATTTATTTTATTGACTTTAACATTAAAGGTTATACTTAGGGAATCAACCTCCACCTCTTTCTTATGAAAAATATTTAAAAAAAATCAAATTATGATGTGGAAAAATATTCTAAAGAAAATGTTGTTTCACGAAAAACCCATATATATGTCATGTGTTTGAATGACCTAGAATGATTTAGGTTCAACGAGGAATAGAGATTAATCTAGGTATTATTTCAATCAAGAAATATATATTTAATCAAAAAATGAAAGAGATTAAATATGGATTCGAATAATCCATATCTCTGTTTTGGGTTATTTGAAAGATTGAGGATGGACCCAAATCAATTTAGATATTTTTCAAATCCAAAAAACACACACACACATAGACTTATGGATGGAAGAGTATATTGTTGCAACAATCATATCGGGATGCCTATTTGGATTGGAAAAAGAGAGAGAAAAAAAAGAAACCTCATTAATTGAAATAAAGGCTGAAATCTCTATCAATAAGAGTTTTCGAGAAGAAAGAGTTATAAAAATTATTTTTGAGAAGAGGGAGCTATAAAATTTGTGTCCTCCATTTGGATTGGGGGAGGAGCAAAGGAGATGAGATGAGTGATAAGAGAGAGCTGAGATGAGAAGAAAAGATAAAAAGTGGTTTAAATATAGGAAACATTATTAATTTACTAGGTTTATTAAAAAAATAAATAATATTTTTAAAAATAGTCGGTATAATTTACACAAATGGAAAATCGCAAGGCTATAGTTGGGATTTACCCCCTATAAATATCTAAGGCGCAGTGCGCACCCGGTGCAACGTAGCCCAACCCTAGTTATCTCCGCCTCCGTGCGGCTATATATAGACTCTTTCGCTCAGAAGGGCTAAACCGTGCCCCCATTTTCTAGGTTTTCTTCTCTCCCTGATTTTGCTATGGCCGCCGAGGTAGAGTACAGGTGCTTTGTTGGAGGGCTTGCCTGGGCCACCGATGACAACTCCCTTGAGAGAGCCTTCTCTCAGTTTGGTGAGATCGTTGATTCGAAGGTCCGTTTGCTCACAGAGATCGGATCCGATTCGATTCGGCTTTGTTGACTCTGTTACTGCTACTACTACCCTGCTCTCTCTTCTGTCTTTGTTACTCTGTTACTCTATAATGCTACTTTTACTGATTTCCTGAAACGGTACGTTCCATCTTTGATATTCTTGATGGAGAACGGTCGATTTTCAGTTTCAGTCCTTTTTGTGTTGTGAATCTGTTCAGATCTGATCCATTTATGCTTATTTGTATTATGGTTTTGGCGTTTCAGATCGTCAACGATAGAGAGACTGGCAGATCCAGGGGCTTCGGGTTCGTAACATTCAAGGATGAGCAGTCAATGAAGGACGCCATCGAGGGCATGAACGGCCAGGACCTCGACGGTCGTAACATCACCGTTAACGAGGCCCAGTCACGCGGGAGCGGTGGCGGGGGGTTCCGCAGCGGGGGAGGCGGCCGTCGTGACGGTGGCTACAGCCGTGGAGGCGGCGGTGGTTACGGTGGTGGCCGCGACCGCGACCGTGACCGCGGGTACGGTGACAGTGGGGCCCGCTACTCGAGGGGCGGTGGTGGATCTGAAGGATACTGGAGGAACTAGGGTTTTTGAATGGTGGTTTAGTTTTTTCGCTTACTTTTGTCGGTGCAAGTGATGTTTGTTTCGGATCTATGATGTCTAGTTTTCTATATGTAACTGTCCGTCTTCTGGCTGCCGCTGGTGTGTAGTGCTGGCGGGAGGCTTCGTTTCGATCTCCGGTTTGGAAAATGCAAGAACAAAACTGTCGTTTTTGACGATTGATGATTGGGTTTCCTTTGTTATTTTCAGTGTTGTGGCCGGTCAATGAATTTACCAAAGAAAATATGAACTAAATTTATTCAGTGGGAGATGGAAAGTGCTTAATCAAATTGGAAACCATTCGTAGAACCGCCATTGATATATGAACACATTAAAGGTGTTTAGTATTATTTAGAAATGCCATAAAAATCTTAAGGTAACATATCTGAAGTGTTATTTATGCTTTTGGTTAGTGACTAATCTCTTTTTTAAAAATGTTTTAATTCCAAACGTAAAGACGTCTGGGGTTAAAACAATTATTTACCTCAATAATTAACATATAAAATATCTGAATATATTTTATAAAATAAGTAAATACATTAACTTAAATTTTTATATAAAAATTAAAAAATTTACTGTCACAGATACTTAAGAAATTTAAAGTTGTATTAGATAACTAGTTTTCGACCCGATGCACGGTATACAATATCTAATAAAAATATATATAAAATATAAAATAATAATTCAAAATATAGAATGTAAATTATAGTAAATTTAATATACTGCATTGAGTTAATGAATGAACAACAATATTATTTCATGATTAAAGTAAATCTTAAGGGACATATAATTAAAGTAAATCTTAAGGGACTTATATGGTCGAAATTGTTTGTTCATTCTATTTATCATATATTAACATCTCATGAAATTGTTATATTTAATAAATAAAATAATTTATTTTTAATACATTAAAATCTCCTGTATTTAATAAATTAAATATAAGCAAAGTAATAACTTGGGAGAAAAAATAAAATTAGTATAATAACTTATTAAGTCTTTTCAACTAATTAATTTTGAAACCATCATTAATAATATTTATATTAATAATATTTATTTGCTATTTAATATGTTTAAGATATATTTTTTTATTTTTTAATTTCTAAATATTTATTTAATGTATTCAATAAATTGAATAATTTTTTTAATACATTGAAACTATTATATTTAATAAATTGAATAATTTATTTTTTTGTGTATTACAGTGTTATATTTAATAAATTGAATAATTCATTTTTTGATACATTAGAATCTATTGTATTCAATAAATTGAATGTAGGTAGATTCGGTTATATTTATCTCCTTGAATAATTAACTTTGAAACCATCATTAATTATATTTATTTGTTGTTTAATGTGTCGAAGATGTATATATTTTTATTTTTTATTTCTAAATATTTATTTGTTATATTCAATAAATTAAATAATTTAGTTTTTGATGGATTGAAACTACTGTATTTAATAAATTGAATAATTCATTTTTTGGTGCATTGAAATTTGTTATATTCAATAAATTAAATAAATAATTATTGAACAATTCATTTTTTAGTGCATTGAAACTTGCTGTATTCAATAAATTGAATAAATCATTATTGAATAATTCATTTTTTTGTACATTGGAACTTGCTATATTCAATAAATTGAATGTAGGCAGAGCAATAGTTTAGGAAAAAAAAATTAGCATAATCTACTTTTTAAGTCTTTGCTTTCTTAGTTTTAATTGATAGTTATACATTCGGTAATATTTATCTGCTTGAAGAATTAACGTTGAAACCATTATTAACCATATTTATCTACTGTTTAATGTGTATAAGATATAATTTTTTATTCATAAATATTTATCTGTTGTATTCAATAAATTGAATAATTCATTTTTTGGTGCATTAAAATTTATTATATTTAATAAATTAAATAAATTATTATTGAATAATTTTCTCGCTGCAGGCATAAAACTCTTTTTAAATAAATGGGATGGCTATTATATTTCGAGATAATTACAAAAATATGCTATAATATCTATTTTTTATGAGAAAAATAACTATTTACTAAGGTTATATGGTACCATTTTGGTATTTATTATTTAAAAAATAAAAACAAGAAATAACATTTAAAGCCAGTTTGGATGTCTTTTTATTCAATTTTTGTTTTAGTTCTACTTTTTATTATTAAAAATTTCACTATTTTTATTTGTATATTTTTTCTCCCCCTATCAGCGTCCGCTTTAATGTGGGTTGGGATTGATCCAATTGTTAGATCATCTCCAATGGCCATAGGAATCTCAATCTTTATTTTATTATAAATAATTTATTTCTTATTTTAATTTTATTTAAAAAAATTGTACATGTTTCAATTCACTCCGTATTCTCTTTTCTATTTCACTTTTTATTTTATTTATTTTATGTTACTTATAATTTTTACTATTATAAAAATTTATTATTTATTTTGATAATTCAATAATAAATATGATGGTATTGAAATTTTATAATATTTAATATATTTTTAAATAAATTTACTAATTTTTTTAAATACAATTATTTAAGAAAATTAGCTGAAGTATTTCTATAATTCAAATACACAAATCAATAACTAAATTCATAAATACACAATATCACTCATCTAATACACAAATAAAAAAAAATATAAAAAAAAAAAAATCACAAGTCAATTTGTTTGTTGATGAATAGCAAGCCAAAAAATTCACAAACCAATTTGGACGATGAACAACAATCGAGAGTGGGGGCACCATTGCCGATTGTTCTGCTAATTTTCGCCACCGCATTCATTGGTCGCCATAGCCTTCTCTTCTTCAGATCTCCTAAACAATTTATTCATTTGGTAATTTAATCTTGTATCAATTTGTTCGATATAGATAGACGGTCAATTCATTGTGTCATATGCAAGTGCGTAGCTGCAGTTGTAGTTGTTGTAAATTGTTTAGTCATTGATGGGTGTGAGAATAGTAATAACATGTTGAGACAATCTTGTATTGACGTAATATTTTTTAATTTTTTTTATCTAAATCGAATATATAGGCATTAGGTTGAACAGCTTTGTATGACACTAAAAAGATTTCACTAGTTGTGTCATGTCCTAAAAACACTCAAATTTTTACAACCAACTTTGAATATGAGTGTCATGGAGCAATTGATGGTTTTTTTTGCAAATAATACGACATAATATTAGGTTTAGGGTTATTGGTGAAAAGTTTTACAAATTGGTTGAAACTATACATCGTTATTTTTGAATTGTGCTATGTATAATTCTAAAATTATACAAATATATTATTAAAGATCGTAGAAGTGCCACCCCTACACCAATAGTCAACAATGAGAGATATTATCCTTATTTTTAAAGTGAGTGATTGTTTCCGTATATTTGGTTTTACCAATTTAACAAAAGAAAAAGTTCTCACTAAGGCTTTTTTAAAAAAAAAATTAGGATTAGGTTGGAACACTTGATGAAATTTATGTCCGAGTAAAAGCCCCTTACAAACTTCAAGCAACATCATCATCTAATGTACCTTTTGCATACGTATCTCATAAAAAGAAATGTTGCAATTTCAGGAATACAACTCGATGATGGTTTTTGGGACTGACCACCACGTGTCACTTCTGTGAATGGACCTCGGGAATTAGACCTCGGACTTGGTGATGTTGAACCTCGATGACAGGACCTACAAGACAACAGAGTGACGGGGTTAGGGTCCCCCGGGATGGACTCTGACGCTCAAATTAGTAGAGTAAATGTAAGTCGTAAAAATGTAAGAGCTGTGGAACTTGCCATACCTGGTGAGGACTCTTGTCCTTTTATATATAGACCCGTTATGGGGTACCCGGGATAAACCCGTGTTGAGCGGGGGCACGACTCCCGAGGATCTCAGTCAAGGTAGAACGAGTCTCGCGGCTCGGCCCGGATTTCTCGGGCTCCGCTCTGGATTGTTGACTTGCCACGTGTCAGTCTCTCAAGCGATCCACGTGACGGGTAAGATTATTGGCACGTAGGGGTATTTTGATAATTTTGGACAGTGCCACATCACAACTACTTCAATATTAGCTTTGAAAGTTAAAAGAAATGGCTATAAGAATTGGAGAGCTAAGCAAACAAGCACTTGCCGTTAATGTTCTATATTGAAATGGTTATAAAAGTAAAAGATTTTGATAAAGTTACTCTTATCTTTATTTTTGATTATTTGGCTTAGAATGAGAAGACTGCAAAAATTTTATTGACTAGAAGTGATAGATTAAGAAAATTTTAGGTGCATAACTTTATCAAGAGAGATGGTGGATGATTCATAACAAGATAATATTATGATTGGTGTTACTTAAATTTGAACTTTTACTTTTATTTATTTATTTTGTGGACATGCAATTATTAATCTTATAGAACTTAAAGCTTGAAAGTTTTTAGCTTGTTATTTTTAATATTGTAGAACTTATGATATAATGTAAAACTTATCTAGAACTTTTTAGCTTATTACTTTGTTATGCATAACTTTTAATATTGTAAAACTTATGATTATTTGCAAACTTGTTTGGATAATATATGATATCATTATATTTTAATTTTTATTGTTATTATGTGTTTATTATGTTTTTTTTTTATCTTTATGTTATAAATTTAATGATAAGAAAATAAAAATATTATAATTTTCTAAAGTACCAACAAAACACTGAAAAAGACTTTTCAACAACATTTTCAACTTACAATCAAATAACAAAAAAACACATTTAAAAAACACTTTTCAGAAAGCTGTTTCCTATAAAGAAAACACTTTTTTTTTTTTACAAACAAATAGAGCCTTAAAAATCAACGTAAGTGTAGTGGTACGCCACGTGTAACACCCCGCAATAAAGTAACATAAACCCCAAGGACATAGCAAAGTGATAAAGGGGTAGGCTGAAAAGCTTATCTGGAGGTTCCTAGTGTGGGTTCGATTCCTGGGGGAAGAAGAACGCTTCATTTTGGGGAGGATTTTAGGAGTGATATTAGTGGTGCTTAGCTCCCATCCTGATCACTTAGGCACATCCCTCGATTTACCTTCTTAGTGTAACTCTAGGGGTGGGGTGGTTGAGGATGCCAGTAATAAAACATAATAAAAAAAAAATAACATATACAGAGAGTGATATCTATAATCCTATTAATATATTAATGACATAAAAAAAATAAAAAACTACTTACACATCTTTAACACTCTATTAATCAATTATCAATATACGCTTATAATTACCAATATACCCCTCATTGTTAAAGTATCATAAATTATAAATTACAATTTAAGTAAAGAATATATTGATAATTAATTAATAAAATATTAATAAAAATGTGTAAGTAGTAATTTTTTAAATAAAAAACAAAAACTAGAGAACATATTCATTTTTTTTTCTTCTTTCTCAACTACCTTCTTTGTTATTTTATAAGTTTTTTTAATAAAAACATTTTACTTCATCTAATAAGGCTGAAAAACGAGAAAAATAAATTATTAAAAAACAATTGATGGTTAAAATAACAAAAAGACTATCTAAACGTGTAACTTAAGATTACCTTATTTTAAGTACCCTGTACAGTGTAAATAGATATTACATTCATGTTGTACAAAGCACGAGTGTTAAATGGTATCATAAAATTCCTCGCAAAGAGTTCAAAGTGGAGATTGTTTAGCAGAAAACCATGTTTTCTCTTGCAAATAAGTGGGTAAACATGACCCAAATTTATAAAAGAAAAATCAGAAAACATCTTTAACTTGTTTTCTAAAATCTAGTACAAATTTATAAAATACAAAATTTATTTTCTATTCTTTAATTTTGAAGAAAAAAACTTTTTAAATATAATTTTTAATTTTATATCTTTATAGAGATATTTTTCTAAAAACTACTCATCTTCCGCAAGTAAATAGGCCTAGGTCTCTCCCCTTTCTTTTTATAGCCAACCTAGAAGATCCACTCACCCAGATCAAATTTGAATTATTTGGATTGAACTCTCATTCCTTCTTCTTTTTTTTTTTTTTTTTTTCTTTTTTAAGTTTTTCTGTTTATTTTTTATCTTTAAAATGAATATTATAAATATATTTTATTTTTTAATCTTGAAAATAAATATTTCACCACTATAGTTATAACTCAGAGAGATATATTTTACATAATATCCTCGAATACTAATTTACGTGCCGAGATAAATACGACCCTACATAATTATGATAGAGTTATGATGGCAAACTCATGTTCATAATAATTTTTATGACTTAGAATTGTATATTTTTTCAACAAGAGAAGACTTTTATGATTATTATGGTAATAGATTCACATTCACAATGGTAGTTATGACTTCAATTGTATATTTTTTCAACAAGAGAAGACTTTTATAGTTGCTATGGTGGTCATCCAATTCATCTCTTTCATCAATAAAATAAATATTTTATTATTCAAATCCTAATCAAGAAAGAAAGTTCAATAGTCAGGGGTTATCCTAAAAATTAAAAAAATGTCAAACTGTTCTTACGTTTGCGCGGAGAGAGGCTACAGATAAAAACTGACTGTTAGGTTCCTTAATTTACATCTCTAGTTGGAATCATGGGTCGAGCAGCAGGAGACGCTCGTGATGGTGCGTTAATCAAAATAAATAAATAAATAAATAAATAAATATTTCATAAAAAAATACATATAGATAAGATAAATAATAAAATAATTCAAACACTACGTCATAATTTAAAAAAAAAATTATTCTGAAAAACTGTCAGTAGCAATGGAGGTTACGAAAACAACCAAAAAATCCAAAGAATTTTGCAGCGGTTAATAAAATAGTGTAAGTGATGTAAAAGATAGGAAAAATAGTGGAAAAAAGTATGAAAAAACGCAATTACGAAAACTGAGAAATTTCAAGGTCACAAAGATGCTAAAGCAGTAACATTATCCAAATTAGCAAGATCACAAGATGCTAAAACAGTAGCATTATCTAGAACAACGGACGATGCATTTATTTGTTGCATGAGGACGAGGGTGCTTTGAGCACCATTCTTGTCTTATTAGGCCCTCTTGAGCATCCCCAATCCTTTCCTCGGGTTAAAACTGATCAGTTATCCCAAATTTATCCTAAACTCTAAATTTACCCTAAATTTGAAGTAAAGATAAAATTATCTCCAACCATTTACCTCAAATTTGGGGTAAAATAATAGTATTTTTTTATTTTTGTTATTATAAACATTTATTTTATTTCTAAGATTATTTACTTACCTATTATATATCAACTTAAATTACTACCTAAAAATTATGTAATTAACTAACAAATTTCAATTAATAATAATATTTTTTTTATAAAAGGATTAAATCTTGAAAACTTTAATTTTCAAAAAATATGCAATAATATTCATTCGGTTCATTTTTAATTATCGTGTCTATAACTTTTATTTAATAATTTTTAATTTAGTGTATTTAGTAATTATTATTTATCAATAGATTACAATTTATTAATATTATTTAAATATTATTAATATTAATAATAAGTAAATAAAAAAAGATAAAAAAAATTAAAATTTATTATACTTAAAATGAAAGAACAAAATAAAAATAAACACATAACCTCAAATTTGGGGTAAGCGAATACTATTACCCAAATTTGGATAATACTATTCACTTACCCTAAATTTGGGGTTTTTAATCCTAAATTTGGGGAATTTGGATAATACTATTCACTTACTCCAAATTTGAGGTTTTTAATCTTAAATTTGGGGGTGAGTTGGAGATGTTACTAGAAGTTCGTTTTTTCGGAGTATTAGTATAGGATGATAATAAGGTTGTTAATTAAATATTTACTTTTTTATTAAATTTGTTAAGTTATAACCTATAAACATTTACTTGGAATATCATATTTTTATAGAGTAAAATTTTATAAAAAGTAATCATTACACTTTTTAAGGATAAAGAGACGTTTCAAATCTAAAAACAATTTATTTGAGGGATTTAACTATAAAAAATCAACTGTGAGGGAGATTGGAACCGTTTCAAATGAAATAATGTAATTGTAAATTAAAATATAATCTTAGAAACTTAGGACAAATTTATGTAAAAGATCAATAAAACTAACATATAGAGTCTCCAATGTCATTTCAAAACTACTAACAAAGTTTCATGGTAAAAAAGAATAAGGATTTACATTTTAGGCAAGACTCTTTTAAAAATCATACAGTAAATTCCTGTAAAATTACAATAAATTTAACAAAAGCAAACGCTTGTTATTGTAACAACAGAGAACATTTTGACAAATCTTAGATAAATTTTTGTAATTATCCCTAATGATGATGGTTTTTGAGATTAATTACCACAGTTCTATCTTGATGTGAATATTTGAAAAAATGGGTAGACTTGTTCCCTCAATATAATCTTTGACTCTGAGTTAGTGAAGTAAATGTTCAGTAAAGTGTATTGAGTACTTAGAGTTACTTGCTTTCTAACCTTTATATAAGCTCTGTGGGTTAAGATACTTAAAATTATCTTTAAGATTTTTATGATCAGATATCTCAAATTAGCGAAGAATTCATTGGAGTAGTTATTTTTCCAAGATTCTCAAAGTATTCATGGCTCAACTATTTCAAGATGATAATGGTAGATTTGTGATATTGGGCCGAAATTATTTTCTCTGAATTTTCGAAGTCATCTTTAAGTATCCTTGGCTCAAGTTTCTTAAGATGGTAAAGGATTCACCACGTCGATTGGAGATAAGTTTTAGTCTTGACCCCTTAAATTTGAACTAGGGAACAAGTCATGTGTCATTCTATTATCAACAAGTGATAAGGAAACACAAAAATGAGAATGGTTGCTTTTTAGGAGTATTTTAGTAATTTCTTATTTTTTGGGTGTCTCTTTATTACTTCATTTCCCATTTATCGAGCTGGGCAATCCATTCAATTCGGGGAGTAATAGAGATTATTTCTCAACTTGTCACTTAATATTGTGACTCTCGTCTCTTTGTTGGGTTTTTGTTGGATTAGTCTCCTCCCAGCTCGGTTTGGCCAAATTGGTTTTCCTGGATTCGATATTTCCAATTCCATCTTTACTTACTTGGGTATGCACTGCTTGATCGTGCCATGTTCAGGCCCTCAGATTGGTTTGGCATGCCCTCACTTCAACGAGTCATAACTTTTGATCTTATAGGAGTTACGTGTACTAACATTTTCGACTTTGAAAATAATTAATTTATAGATTTTAAGGAGATTTATCGAGTTGTTTGTGTGGTTTTGAGAAAATGGGCAATTAGGATAATTAAATATTTTATGTGAGAATATTTATGGAAATAATGAAAAAATAAAATGGATTGATTTGGTGAATTTTTGGAAATGTTGGGGCATAAGTGAAATAAGGAAGAAGTGGGATATGGGGGTGTGTGCATGATTACAGAAGCCTTGGGGCGCTGGTGTAATTCCGAAAAAAGTTGGAAGATTAGTTAAATAGAATTGAATGCATATATAGTTTGAAGGCAAGTGGCAAAACGGGCAGGCAGGAGTGGGATGCGGGTTCGATTCGTGAGGGAGGCGTGCACGCTAGAAGGAAAGGGCTGATTTTTAATCAGCCAAGGCGCCCCAAAACAACGTCGTTTTGGGGAGGCCAGCTGCTGGCCTTGCGAGGCCCAACCGCGCCACGTGGCACGCGTTGGTGCTTCCTCTGCCACCTACCTATGTTGCTTGCATTTTACTCATTTTCTGTTGTTAATTTGCAGTCACGTAAATGAGTAGTGGCTGAGGCATTTATTAACTGTAAATCCGTGGATTAAACTATGGATTTGAGAGAGAAATCAAGGGGTGGCCGAGCCTATAAATAGGCAAGCACAGCCGTGGGATTAAGGCATTAAGTGAAGACGAAGTTCCGTGAGGTGAAGAAAAGGAATTCGGCACTGAGGTGATTAAATTAATTTTAATATATAGTTTATTTAGTTAATTTATTAAGTTAATTAAAGTAGTTAGTTTAATTGGTAGATAATATTTAGAATTAGTTAAATTAGTAAATTTATTCGTGATTAGCCAATAAAGTACTTAGTCTTATGTATATGTATAATTGTAATAAGGGCGTTGCGGGTACGCTATCAGCTTGTATAACGAAATGGGGTTAGTTACCGAGTAGCAAATAATTCAAGGTAAGGGTTTAATATGTTATGTGTATAAATTTCTTTTGTCATGACTTATATAAAATATTGAGGAAGTGCCTAGGCATAGGGCGGTGGATTGTTGATCGTGAGAGTTCTAGGATGAGGTTATGGATGGAATCACTAGGGGCCACCTAAAACCTGAGATAGGTGCGGTGGACGGGCTTGCATGCAAGTTGCACTTCATTTTTATCTATGATGTAATACTTATTAATTTACTGCATACATATTGCCTTTACTGAGTCTCCGGACTCACCCTATTCACTCCCACTAACCCAACAGATGGCTCGGGATCTAAGAAAGAAAAAACAGTACTGGTGGGAGGGTCACCAATCAACAGTAATTGCAGGCAATGAGAATGTGGGTTATGTACGTATCGTTTATGTAAATTATATATGCTTTGTACTTGACTATGGAAGTCGGCTATGATTTAAATAAAGTTTGTTTTGGGTCAAGTTAAGGTTCCCGCTATGAGTAATTCAGTAAGTGTGAACTAGTTATACTTGACCATTGGAGTATTGTATTAGGCATGTTGGTATTTATTTATTTTATTTGAAATTAGATTTGTATTTTAAGGGCCTAGTCGGGTAAATTTTTGCTACCTTTGTACTTGAACCCAAATACTCAACAGTTGGAAGTGGCGAAGCTTGGACCCCACCCAGGGCGTCCATATTATTTCAATACTTTATGATGATGGGATATAATCATCCTTTGAAATAAGTCGGGATTATAACCACGAGTTACGGTGACACTTGATAGTGAGGGTCAATGCATCACACGTGTGTCATAAACTACCCTTGGAAAATTTATTCAAAGTTCTACGACATGACTCAACTGCTAAACTATTTAGGCGTTATTTTGGGTTTCAAAATCCATCAAAATCATTAATTTTGGGTCCTTAACACCTTGTCCCTTGGTTCAACCTGAATCTCAATTCATTTTCCATTGCTTTTTCTCGCTTGGTTTTATGCTAAGCCGTGAGGTTTGCTCGGCTATGCTGCTGTTGTTGGTCCACCACTGCTCAGTCTGTATTGAGCTTTTTGGCCTTGGTCAATTTGCCTTTCGTTGTGCTAGGTTCGCCTCGGCTCAATCAAATCTAGGTGCTTGGTATTAATTGAGACAAGCTTGGCTTGATCACTTGGTTGAATCTTATTTACCCCCCACTATTTGCTTAGATTTTGCTTGATGGCTTTGCTCAATATGATTGCATCCAAGTCTGGCTCCCATAATATTAGATGGTGTGGAATGGAAGGTGTCCTCTCGCCTTTTTGAACTAAGAGTTGGGCTCTATGAACTTAGGGCATTCGATCAAGGTAGAGAAGAAGTTGAAAGGTTAGCTATTTTACCTGAGGATTTTTCCCAACCTTACTTCACTCTTGACTAAGGTGGATATTAACGCCTTTACTTCTTGGATTGCTAGCTCATAGCTGGTTCCTTGGTCCTCTTTTGCTCGGCATTTGACGGAGGTAGGGGATTTGGAGTAGTTTCCTTGTCTTTGGTCCCTTCCTGCTTGGTACTTGGCCGACTTGGGGATTTAAAGTTTTCTTTTGATTAGCCCTACCTCGACACTTGACGGAGGTGAGCAACCTAGGACCTCATAGTTGGCCCTTAGATTCCAATCTTTGCTACCCTGATTGAGGTAAAAGACTTAAGATTGATTAACAACCCTTTTGGTACTTAAGTTGGGGTCAGTTCAAGTGAGCTAGTCATCATCCCTGAAATGACCAAGCATTCCTCGTAGGGATAGATGAAAGTGGTTTTGCTGCTCATCTAGGGTGGTCACCTAATTTCGATGTTGATTTGAGGTGATCCCAACTTTTCTCATCTCAAGTGGTCCTTAGATTTCCTTAGTTATTTTGGGATAATCCCTGGTCTTTACATTAACAAGTATCAAGTGTTTGAAAAAAAAAAAGCAAGAGTACATGAGGAGTTGGGTGGTCCCTTTCTTTGTTACTTACAAGTGTCCAAGCTCTACTGTGTGCTTTTTCCAGGCATGGTAATGGTTGCCAAAGTATAGAAGATTAGTGACTGTTGTGGCTCTTTCATTAGTTAGTTCCCCTCTCTTCTTGGAGTCAAAAACCGAGTTTTTTCTCTAGAGTGTCTTCTTCCTCCTCGAGGGTAATCACCTTCCCTAGAAACCAAGGCCTCGATTGATTAGCTCTTGAATTTCTTCCTTGAGCCATTGACAATTCTCTATGTCATGCCCATGGTCTGGGTGGAAGTGGTAGTACTCGTTCTAGTCCTTTTATGGGTCGGTGTCCTCATAGAAAAGAGGCGTCTCATGTACTCCTTGTCTTTAATAGCCATTAATGTCTTAGCTTGTAGTTCAAAGAAGTGAAATGAACTAGACTTATCTAGGTAATGGTTGAACCTAAACACTCGTAAGCTCTTACCTTGGGATTGCCTTTCTCTAGCTTGGAGCGTTGCTTATTCTTCTTCACCTTTTTGTCCAGTTATTTGGCCTATTTTGCCTTATCATCTCCTCGATATTGATATACTTATTCGCTCAATTGAGGATTTTGGTGAGCATCTTTGGTGGTGCCTTCGCTAAGGATGGAGCGAAAGGGCCAGCTCTCAAGCCATTTTGGAAGGCCACCATGGCGATCCTTTGATTAAAGTCCTTGATAGTTAATGCCTCTTCATTGAATCGAGCCACTAACTCTTTTAGTAATTCTCCTTGGTACTGCTTGATGACCAAGGCTATAAAGGACTTTCGATGATGCCTCAAGGGTGCAAAATGGGCAAGAAAACAGGTCTTAGCTGCTCGAAATTAACTATCGAGTGATGAGGAAGGCTCGAATACCATTCCTGGCTTGCCCTCTCCCCAAGGTAGTCGAGAAAGCCTGACATCACATGGCATCAGTAGATGCTTGGATGAGCAAAATGGGCTAGGAAGTGGGTTATTTCCACTTTTTTGGCTACAAGAGGGTCAAGCCATGGTTGAGAATGAGGCTGGGAGGCTTGGTAGTGCTAGAGGGCAGAGGTATGGGATCTTATCCCACGGTTGGTGCCAAATGATAATAGTTTTTGAGACAAATCACCATAGCTTTTAGCTCAATACAAACACTTGTAAGAATGGATGGGGCTTGTTCCTCTTGTATAGCTTCTGATGCTCAAGTTAATAAAGTAAATGAATAGTAAAATAAATTGAGTACTTAAAGTTGTTTGGTTTATTTGTGAGGGTCGTGACTTTTATATAGGTAAAACGAGTTGAGATATTTAGAGTTATCTCTGAGATTTCTAAACTCAAATATCTCGAATTAGCAAAGAATTTGTTGGAGTAAATATACGTACGAGGTCCTCAAAGTCAAGTATCCATGGGTTGACTATTTTGGAATGATAGCAGATTTATGCTATTGATTCAAAGTTATCTTCTTAGGATTTTTGTTGTCACATCCAAGGTTTCTGGGCTCGATTTTCTGGAGATGGTGGTAAATCCATCGAACGGATTTGAGACAAGTTCTGGTGTTGATTCTTCAAATCTAAATTAGGTGAAAGGCCACGTACCTTCCCCTTACACATGTTGACAAAAACAGCAAATGAGAATAATTGCTTTTCAATAATATCTTGGTGATTTCATCTTTTTGAGTACCTCCTCCTCACCTAATATTTTTAATTGGGAATATGAGATAATTGTTCCTCAATTACAGTCTACATGGAAGATATTATTCAAGGAGGCAGATAGGTTGGGGCCACCTGGCTCACTTGCAACCTGAGGACATATGATATCACAAGCCAACGATCTCTGATACCTTACCAGTTCAAATATCATTCCAAGCATATGGTTTGATGCCCGGCTGAAACTGTCCTTTCCTCTATTGATACACTCCACCAATGTGCATACTTATGAAACATGAATACAATTCTCCTCAATAAACCCGAGGGCGATTTATGTTACTAAGCCAAGTTAAGCAGGCAGCCAAGCTTAAGAGATACAGTTGCTAAAAGACGTTCACAGAATAAAATCAGCATCGTTTTACGAGTTTATCAGTGGCAGACAAAGGGAGAGCTTAATTACCTTTCATGAAGTCAAGCAAACATCCGACCATTTGTTGAACTGGCAATTCTCTGGAGACCAATTTGCAGCCTAAAAGCAGTACATTCATGCCCAGCTAACCTGCATTAAGAAGAGATACGGAAACGGTTTATCAGGATCCATGATTACATGAAGAAAGCCAGCACAAGGCTCAGTTGGAAACAGTATCCCGAATTTTTTAACATCACAAGGAGAAGCAACTTACCCAAGGGTACCAACTGGGCATTTGCATCCGAGAGAAAAAAGATTCTGTTACATCATTATATCTCTGCCACTTTGTCAAAACAAGTGAAAAGAACAAACAGATGTTTGGACACTTTTTATCCCGGAAGTAAAGAGATGTAGGGGCCAATCCAAGTAAATGTCGTGATCACTTTCTTTGAGCTAGAAAAATGACAAGCAATGAATTGGAAAGCTATGATTTCTATCCTTGAATGAGTTCAAAACTAAAGAACAAGCTGGCTGATAACATTGGCCAAAGGTTGCAGTTCCAACTTCCGAAAGGGACCAAAACCGTGCCAAAAATACCAAAAGCAAAAAATCATCTGCATGTATTCATGTTAGATATGGTGCTACCTAATTTTGTTTCTATCGATATTGGCCTTGGATCTGTTTGGCACATGAAAAGAGTGAGAAGGTCTAAGCCCTCTCTGTTATGATGGTAACACTTATCGCTCCCGTTTGCTTGTACTAAATGACGCAGTTTCGCAAATACGATTAGGTATGATTAATGGTCTCTGTTCAAAAACCAAGACGCAAATGCAGATTAATTCTGATGCACTAGAGGTAAGTGAAAAAACATGGGCATTTAATTTTACAAATGGATGGGCAGTGACGTGTACCAGACAATAAACTGAATAACAGCTACCAATTTATAAGGCCAGTTGTTGCGGATAAGGTCTAGATGGTAGATGGTATTTCAAGTTAGAACTATGATCATGACCATTAACAATATAATGCACCCATCCAATTGGTGATAGCAGATAGATACTAGAGAAAAACTAAACCCTAAAACCTAGAAGAGCCTGAAACCATGTTGATAGCTGCCGTAAAGGGGAGACCTTTGTGCCCAAGTGACCAAACAGCTTTCGGAGGGACAATTAAGAGCACCAACTAGTACTTCCCTTGCTAGAGAACTTAAGACTCGGGATGGTATCCGGACTGGCAAATAGGTGTGTAACAACTGTTGACATATGCTTGGAGGAGAACCATAACATCATGATTGTACGGAGTAGATGGCCAGCTATAAGTTTTGGAAAGTTGTTCAGGACAGAATACGTTTACAGGATCATTCGTGATGAGGAGAACAGCAGAAGTTATTATCTGCACAAACACGAGGAGAGGAGTCTGGATTATGGCACTCTCGTGAAAGGATTTGTACGACCAATCGATTCGGGCCTACCAAATTCTCACGGAAGAGGATACTCTTTCCGAATAAAACAGAGAGGGCAGACAGGATAAAATTTTCTCTGTGACACTGAAATTTCCTATACTGATTTTCTTTTTTTTTTCTTGCTTTATGCAGTGGCATGCTTATCCTCCGAGGTTCAAGCTCAATAAAAATTCCTAATATCCGGGAGTTAGGCAATCCCAATAAACCAAACCACGTGAGCAAATTTTGATAGGGTAAGTTGGCGTGCCATATACCACCGAAAGTCAATAGGAGAATGTGTAGAATAGTCTTTATTGATAGCTTATGCTGTTTTTGGAATTTCTAGCTGTTTTATCATTATAAAAACCACGTTTATATGTTAAACATAGAAAATCATAAGTGACATGAGGTCTGAACAAAAAGAAAGTAAACGATATGCAGTGGTATTAATCAATTTCGATATTCTTATGGACTGATTTTTCCCTTTGTTAGTTCTTTGTCCTGCTTCATTTTATGGTTCTTAAGGAGACAACAAATCAATATCATTCTACAACTTTTTGTAAATCTCCTAAGCCAGCTGGCAAAGACCCCACCTCACCCCCTCTACTCTGGACATTATAAAAAGAGTAGGCAGTGACACCTCCGGAGCATATATGAGCTCCTGACTAGAGTCTTCCCTGTTGACTCTCTTCATCCTTCTCACTCACTACTCTCTTTCTTCTGCTTTTCTAACAAATTTCCTAAACATTTCGCCTTAAGAGTTCAACTCTTCAGACCATTTTGCCTACTGATTCTTGCATAAAGATAAAATCAACATATGGCCTCAATGTCCTCTCGCGGCTCTGGCGCTTGGACTGCTGAGGAGAACAAAGCTTTTGAAAATGCTCTAGCTGTCTACGACAAAGAAACCCCGGACCGTTGGTACAACATTGCCAAGGCTGTCGGTGGGAAAACTGCCGAAGAGGTGAAGAGACATTATGAGATCCTTGTGGAGGACGTCTACCATATTGAACACGGCCAAGTGCCCTTTCCAAACTACAGGGCCACTGGACGGCGGATTAGCCATGGAAGCACTCGCGAGGAGGAGCAAAGGTAACATGGCTCTAATAGAATGAATGACCCATGAAATGAAGTTATCAACTTCATTAATTTCATCTTCCCCTTCTTGACCCACCATGCTTGCTTGTGGTCATAAACCCATATCAAATCATCCCAAATTTGCAATCCGTCTTCCTCAGATCGACTCAAGTAAAATTATGGATTATCACTACCCTTTATCTTTATCCTGGCGTTCCTAAGGAACACCAAACAAAATTGGCAGCCCAGCAGAGTTCCGGTTGCACTCTTGTCTTTGTTCCTTAAAAGGGATTTTAGTCATTTATTATGTTTCTAAACAGGGAATCTGATATTGTTCTAGCCTTGCTGTCTCCAACTCTCCTCGTTTTGTCCGGATAAAGACAAAACATTAAGCACGGACGTGCATACTTATCCTGTAGACTTCAATTTTGAGATTTAAAACTATTGTTTAATTCTCTCTTATTTCCTTTCCTATCTATGCCTAGCATCTAATTTTAACTACAAAGTAATGAGTATCCAAATAGTTATCACATAATTCACATTTAACTTCCTCAGTACTACATTTCAGGATTTCTTGTCAGATGATAATAATTTTTTTTTTCTTTTTTGTTTTTAATTCAACTTATGCAGATGAGAAATATAAAGCTCCAGTGAATTACAACCTCGCAGTAGCCAAAACAAGGAAGCATTCCTCTTGGCCGTGCAGACAGTAATTCAAGAATCAAGAGTAGACGATTGACTCTCTCTCTATCATCGTACCTTACCACCTAGTAATCGGTCTATTTAGCTTCAGAAATATTGAACCACTGATCCAGGAAGTAAAATTAATGTAATTCTTTTCGTTATCTCCAGTTTACTGAATTCCACCAATGAAATGTGTACTACGTATGCATCTGTCGGAATTTAAAAACATTTGCAAGTCCTCCTCCTATTCATGAAATTCACGGATGAAATCATCACGAAAGTGAAGCAGGAATTGCAATCTAAGGCTAAACAAAATGTTAATTCATTCATTTAACCTTTCGTAAGAGATCTAACCTTGAAAGCCGATGCTTAAACCTTCGAATCCTGCTGAAGCGTGAATCAGAAAGAAACAATTAGAATTCAGAGAGAGAGAGAGAGAGAGAGAAAGCGGGAATCCTTTTCGTGTAGAAAAATTTGTAATTAATGAATAATGAATATACAGAAACCGCATCATTGTGACTATAATTTTTGCATAGAATACGGCTGAATGCATCACGACGCTACGCTAGCAGTAGAAAAGTTGAAAGGTGAAGACATCAAGGGCAAACCGAAGGCTGGCTCCCGGTTAGGTGTAGTTTGCTCAACTACCTCTTCCTCTTGCAATTCCGAGATCCACAGCCACATCTGCCATGGCCCCACCAGCACCGCATCAGAATTTGAGCACTCAGCCTCACTGATTCTTTTCCGAGAACGATGGTGATTTTGTGGTCCATCGTTATATTTCTATTTCCACGTGATCACTTCCAAGAATAGGTGGGGTTTGTTTCATCGAGTCCACCTTAGTACAAGTAAATGAGTAATAAAGTGTAATAAAAGGATTCTAGGTTGAAATCTTGATGTGTAATATTAATGGTTTGTTATACTTAGAATGATGAATGCAATGCATTGAGGAGTTATGCCCACTACATTCAAATAAGTGATTTGATTCGAGTAATTTTATAAATCATGATTGATGATGACGTCATTAGTTATGTGTCGTATTTTTATTAAAGAATGTGTTAAGTAAAAGAGACAATAACACGTGATCATCTTAGTTTCTTTTAATAAAGATGTGTCACATAACTAATGACACAATTATCAATCATGATTCATAACATTATTCGATTCATATATTGAGAATGCATTTATTCAGTTTAAACTTTGAAAAAATAATATGGTTTTATCGTCGACTAAGGTAGGAAAATGGCGAGGGCCTACAGTGCTTTGCAGCTTTGGAGGGGCTCAGGCTGCGGGAGCAAAGCTGCTGGCCCGAAGCTAGCCTGTCAATGATCCGAATTTAAATAAGATCCGATTCAAATCTTCTTTTATGTGATGATTTAATTTAAATTCATTTAAATTTTAAATGGATCACGTAAAGGATCGGAAGATCCATTTAATTAATTCTGGGGGTTTAACTTGCAGCCGGGCTGCTCCATTGATGGGCTTCGCCTGGGCTTTGTGAAAGTTAAAAGCACCCAAATTGTCACCTAGAATGTTCCACTGGCACAAATGATATATAGTGTTGTTTAGAGTCGTAATCGAGTTGAGTTAGACCGAGTCGAGTTTTGTTCAGCTCAACTTTGGCTTGTTAGAATTTTGGGGAACTCGATTTTAGTTTCTCAAAACTCGTTTATCATGTTAGTCAACTCATTTAATATGATGCACAAATTATGTTTAGCATTATTTTAAGAACGTCTTAACATGTTTTTTGTCAGGGCAGAATGTGAAATTATTTAAATATTCTTTATTATGTGTATGTGTATGTATATATAATAAAAGGCATTTAATTAATTTCATAACTTGTCCAGACAAAAATCAACCAAAACGTCCTCAAAATTAGCATCTATATATATATAAATAGACATCTTTCCAAAATTTAGAGAAAAAACGATTTTATGATACAAAAAACAGCTACAAGATGATTGCAAGTGTATTCAAAACTTTTCAAAATAACATTTGTGGCAGTAATAAAGAGTAACTGAGACTCCTAAAATTTGAATTAAAGATGTTGAGGTATTAACATTATCTACAATCACTAAACTATAATATAAAATATTCATTGACTATCTTAATATTATTTTTTGTTAAAGTGTTATTATTTGTCCGAATTTTTGTGTGTGTAAATAAACACTAAGTGTCTATAATTTAAAAGTACTTCAACCTTGATGAGAATCATGGAGGGCGAACTAACTATAACGTAATCGGATCAATCAATCGAGTCAATTGTGTCGGAATTGGATGAATAGTAATTCTTTTTTGACTAAGATTCTTGTTTAGCAAGTTATGTACTTATTTCCTATATAATTTAGAAATGAGTTAGTTTTATTATTCCAACTTATAGTTGGATTTGGATTATGTTAGTTTTATTAGTCCAACTTGTAGTTGGATTGGATTATTTTTGTTATTCCTACTTTTATTTGGAGTGGGCTAACTAAAACCCATTAAATTTAGGATTTAGTTTATAACTAGGTTTTGGATTTTTATTAGTTTTCAAGTAGAATTAGGATTTAATTATTTTTGCTTATTTAAAGGCTTTTCCATTGTGAAAAAGAGGGAAAAAAATTATGAATTGAATTTGAGAGATTTCTCTTTTCTATCTTGTTCTTTTATGAACAAAGCTTCGAACTTATCAAATGAGTGATTTCTTTGTGGCGTTCAAATCCTGAACTCATCAAAGATCTAGGCAGTTTTTGTGGCGTTCAACAACACAATTCTTGGTTCTTGTTTCCGCACATCAACAGGTCTAGATTTTAACATAATCTAGGTTCTTGGTTCGTGAATCAACGGGTCAAGAATTATTTGCCTTATATCCGATTTTAGCTTTTCTGGGGTTCGTTTCAATATTTTGTGGGTTCCTTTGGCTTCATTCCATCGCGGGTTCACATCAATTGGTATTAGAGTTTCGGAGCGCATATCAAACCCTTTTAAGTATTTAAAGATTTTTGTCATGAATGTTTATGTTTGTGATGTCAATATCTAATTATTTATTTAGATAATGTTTGTTAATTAAGATATAGGATGGAAAATGTCAGATATGAAAAGTATTCTGGATATTTATTATTTTCAACGTATTTGTTAAATTTATTTGGTGACCCTTAGGGAGCGTTTGGTACGAGAAAAATTTTTAGATTCCAGATTCATGATTTTTGAGAATGTTCTTGAGAATTTTTTATTTTTAAGATTTATGCAATTCTATATTTAGTTAGATTTAAATATTTTTAGAAATATTGAATATTCTTTTTTGAAAATCTTACATTTTTATGTTTTGTTTAAATTTATCTGGTGACCCTTAGGGGACGTTTGATACGAGAGAAACTTTTAGATTAATAGGATTCATGATTCTTGATGATACTGGACCGATCACCGAGGTCTGCCTCGAACCAAGTACCAGCAAGGGCGGGGCTGTAATCCCCCGGGAGAACTCCGACGCTCAAGTCAGTAGAAGAAATATGCCCAAAATGGAAAATTGAACCAGTAGTCAGATGATCCGTACCTGTAGAAGTCGATATCTATTTAAAGATGGGGTAAAACACACATTGAAGAGATAAGATAAGTCTTGAACCGGACGTTGGAGAGAATCTCGGTTAACTGGGTCAGCCTTGTTCAAAATCAAATATGAGATAAATGATGAAGATATAGGTGATACGTGGCACTTATTGGGGCCGGCACGTGGCGGCACCACATTGGAGATCTCCAAGGGTAGTATAGGATTTTTGCCCTTAGTAAAATATTCCCTCATCACTTGCCCCCCCCCCAACTCCTTGAGCTGCGAGGGAGAGGAGCTCGGGCAGCTGAAGGAGTTGGGGGGGCAAGTGATGAGGGAATATTTTACTAAGGGCAAAAATCCTATACTACCCTTGGAGATCTCCAATGTGGTGCCGCCACGTGCCGGCCCCAATAAGTGCCACGTATCACCTATATCTTCATCATTTATCTCATATTTGATTTTGAACAAGGCTGACCCAGTTAACCGAGATTCTCTCCAACGTCCGGTTCAAGACTTATCTTATCTCTTCACGCACTAGTACCGAGCTCACTGCCTCTTCTGCCACGGCCAAGTAGAGGTATAGTGGCTCACCCATCTTTGGCTTAGTAAGGACTGGCGGTGAAGCTAGACATTCCTTGAGCTCGTTAAAAGCCTCCTGGCACCCAACGTCCCAGACAAAATCTTTGGTCCTGGATAGGGCTTTGAAAAAAGGGAGGCCCTTTTCTGCCGATCGGGAGAGAAATCTGCCCAGAGCCGCTATCCTTCCAGTGAGTTGCTGGACCTCCTTAATACTTCTCGGGGTCGGCATGTCTAGTATCGCCTTAATCTTCTCAGGATTCACCTCTATCCCACGATGATGCACGATATACCCAAGGAATTTTCCTGCAGAGACACCAAAAGCGCATTTAGAAGGATTAAGTTTCAATTGGAACCTGCGCAAGGTTTTGAAGCACTCTTCTAAATCTGTCGGATGCTCCTCTGCCAGCAGGCTTTTCACTAGCATATCATCCACATAGGCTTCCATGTTGCGACCCAATTGGTCCTGAAAGAGCCTATTCACGAGCCGTTGGTATGTAGCCCCTGCATTTTTTAAGCCAAAAGGCATAACAGTATAGCAATAAGTACCCCGATCAGTGACGAATGCTGTCTTCTCCTGATCTTCTTTATGCAACGGGATCTGATGGTATCCTTGAAAAGCATCTAGGAAACTCATGAGGTGGCATCCGGTCGTGCCATCAATTAGGGCATCGATCCGGGGAAGTGGGTAACTATCTTTTGGACAAGCCTTGTTCAGGTCAGTGAAATCAATACACAACCTCCACTTACCTTCCCCCTTAGGAACCAAAACCACATTGGCTTGAGATTGAGGGAAGAAGAGCCATACGACATTGTTTCTAATCAGCCATTAAGTCGGGAGATCATGGCAATTACCCCATCCGAGCGCCTTCGAATCCCAGCTATTAAGCCATATGGAGGCACAACTGACCCCACCGATCACTTAAATCTCTTCGCCTCTCACATGATGGTCCAGGCGGCACCTGATGTTATGTGGTGTAGAGTCTTCCCAGCCACTTTGGAAGGACATGCACGGTCCTGGTATTCAAGTCTGGCACATAGGTCGATCGCTAACTTCGGACAACTTCTGAATAGGTTCTTGGCTCACTTCGCTCCCCTTCGGAGGCACCGGAGGTCTATCGTGACCCTCGTGAATCTCAAGCAGAACCAAGGGGAGTCGTTAACAGATTTTGTGGCCAGGTTTAATATGGAGGCATTGAGCATTGAGAATCTTGATCAGAGTATCGCTATGGTGGCCTTTCAGAATGCCTTGAGGGTTGGCCCTTTTACCCAGTCACTGGCTAAGAGGCCTCCCCAAACATTCACAGAGATCCCGAGCCCCTGGCCTCCATCACTGCGCGAAAAGTGAAGCAATTTTTATGGAAGAACCTGGTTTGTCGGTTCGGGATCCCGCGGGTGATTGTTTCAGATAATGGGACCCAATTCACAGATCGGACGATCAAGGAATGGTGTCAAGAATTGGGGATCAAGCAGCACTTCACCTCAGTAGCTCATCCACAGGCTAACGGATAGATTGAGCTTGCTAATAGGACTATGCTCCATGGATTAAAAGCCCGGGTAGACAAGGCAGATGGAAGTTGGGTGGACGAGTTACCGAGCATCCTTTGGTCTTACCGGACCACGAGGAGGGGGTCCACCGGAGAAACCCCATTCAACTTATGTTACGGCTCAGAGGCCCTTATTCCGGTAGAGATCGGGATCCCAACTTTTAGGGTGGAGCATTTTGATCCAGAATCCAATGAACAAGCCTTGAGGAATAATTTAGATACAGTGGAGGAGCTTCGGGACAAAGCAAGGGTCCGCCAAGCCGTTTATAATCAGCGAATTGAGAGGTACTATAATCGAAGGGTGAAAGCTCGGAGTTTTCTACCTGGCGATCTGGTCCTTCGACGAGCGAGTGTGAGCAACCCCTGAGACTCCAACAAGTTGTCGCCGACTTGGGAAAAAAAAAAAAAAAAAACTGAAATGAAAAAGCAAAAAAAAAAAAAAAAAAAAGAGGAGGATGAAAGATCTCTTACCTTTTCACTGCACCTCCAAGTATGTTTCCACTCCAATAGTGTTTGTGAGGAGGGGACCATCCCCACCCCCCTTTTTATAGAATTCTTGGAGGGCCATGGGGAGTGGGGATGGGATGTTTAGTTGGGAAGCGAGCCAACAAAGCCAATAATAGAGCTCTTTAATCTTATTCATTTATCTTTTTTGTAAAATCTCTTTTTTCAAGAAAAATTGAGAAGACTACTCCTTCAGCTGCCCGAGCTCCTCTCCCTCGCAGCTCAAGGAGTTGGGGGGGGCAAGTGATGAGGGAATATTTTACTAAGGGCAAAAATCCTATACTACCCTTGGAGATCTCCAATGTGGTGCCGCCACGTGCCGGCCCCAATAAGTGCCACGTATCACCTATATCTTCATCATTTATCTCATATTTGATTTTGAACAAGGCTGACCCAGTTAACCGAGATTCTCTCCAACGTCCGGTTCAAGACTTATCTTATCTCTTCAATGTGTGTTTTACCCCATCTTTAAATAGATATCGACTTCTACAGGTACGGATCATCTGACTACTGGTTCAATTTTCCATTTTGGGCATATTTCTTCTACTGACTTGAGCGTCGGAGTTCTCCCGGGGGATTACAGCCCCGCCCCTGCAGGTACTTGGTTCGAGGCAGACCTCGGTGATCGGTCCAGTATCATCAATTCTTGAAAATATTATTGGGAATTTTTTATTCTCAGAATTTATGTAATTCTATGTTTAGTTAGATTTAAATATTTTCAGAAATGTTGAGTATTCTTTTTTGAAAATTTTACATTTTTATGTTTTGTTTAAATGCAACATTCTTGAGAATCTTTTTTTTTTTCCAAAATTACCCTTTTTTGATTTTTTGTTTAAAAATGATAAATTTTTTTAATATATAAAATATTGGGACCCACAACCTTTTAGGAAGTTAAAAAATGTTATTTTTTTTACACATTATGTATATATGTGTGTGTATATATATACATTTTATATGTTTGTGTAATATATTATGTATATATACATAATATATATGTTTATATGAGTATATATATATATATATTTGTAAGAAGCAAGTTATAGCAAAGATAATCGTGAAAGAGTTATAGAGTTATAAGAGAATAATGGGTGTTTTAGACTTTTTATTTGTTAAAAACTTTCCTAAGTCTATAGGAATGTAAAATTCTCAACCCTCTCATGAAAATCTTTTTATGAGAAAGTTGATTAAAAATAAATCATGGGAATATTATTTTTCCAAGATTCTTTTTTAAAAAGTTGTTCCAAACATGAGAATATAGATTCTCAACCTAATATTTTCAAAAATCTAAAAATTTCTCCTGTACCAAAAGTCCCCTTAAAAAAATGACTTCTTATTTTGATTTTTCTAGATATGCTTATCTCTATTCCTTCAAGATAGGCATATCTTAATCCTTACAAATAAGAAAAAAATGACACTTGTGTACTTTAGTGCATTTCAAAAAATTTAACAAATAATTTGATAAAAAATTTAAAAGATTTCTCAACCTTATCTTAATCATTCCATATCTTAATCCAGAAAGCATTCCAATTTTATTTTGATACTTACTTATTTTACCCATTTTAACAAACGTTACCTTAAAAATATTTGAAGAGGACACGAACAAAACTTGAAACCATCAATGTTCAACAAGAAATTCAAAGCAATCCAAAGTGATTTTCGTACTAGGGTATGAAGTTTTATACTCTAGATTATATTGAATGGATTGTTATATTCTTACCTATGTTGTTATCTAACACAAAATTATATGTTCTAGAAATGCATAGATGTTATAAATGACACTCATGTGGCAACATGGACTTCAGCATTGAAACAAAAATCTTTTGGGGGGTAAGAAAGTAGCATTGGTGACACAAAATATTATGGTTGTTTATTCTCATGATATAATGTTTACTTTTGTATATACTGGATAGGAAGAGATTGTTAATGATGCTTGTGTGTTCTTAAATACTCTATCAAGAGAAGGAAATAATTTTTTGTTTCTTAACGATGGTAAGAGTTAATATCATATAATATTAGTTGTTTATTTTGTTTTACAAGTTATTATTATGTGATTGATTTATATTATTCAAATATTCTATTTAGCTCCATATCATGGTGAGAGATACCATTTAAATGATTTCGTGGTCAAGGAAGATTTGTGAAAAAAATGAATTATTTAATTATCGACATTCATCTCTACTTAGATAGCGTTTGTTAAAATGAGCAAAATAAGGGAGTATTAAGATAAGATCGGAATGGTTTTCGGATCAAGATATAGAATGGTCAAAATAAAGTTGGGAAGCATTCTAATATTTTTATCAAACTGTTTGTTAAATTTTTTGGAATGCATTAGAGAACACAGATGTCATTTTTTTCTTATATGTAGGGACTAAAATATACTTATCTTGAGGGGGATGAGAGATATATATATATCTTGAAAAATTAAGATAAGAGATCATTAATGATTTTTTCAAGAATGATCATATAAGCTTAACAAATATGTTGAAAATGATAAAAGTCCGAGATGCATCTCATATCTTGATTAACAAACACCTACTTAAATGTTATCGAGAGGTCCTTTGGTATTTTGAAAGCTCGATTTCACATTTTAAAATCAATATCAAACTACCCAAGTTGACAAAAATTGATTCCTATTACATATTGTGCACTTCATAATTTTATTTGGCAAGAAGATAAACCTAATAATTTATTTACACTTTATGAAATAGAAGATTTTGGAAATACCTAATGAGATGGGTCATGAAGTAGTGCAAGAATGTTTTTCGATAGATATGTTTCAACAACAACAAATGAGCATTGTAAGAAATGTTATTGTGTTTGCCCGCATGGGCAGCCCAATTGGTCAAGAAGAAGGGCACAAAGTGCCTTCCGTGGTGAATCTTGGACCAAGAAATGTCATTGTGAACCAATTATGGAAAGACTATAACAATCATTAGTGCGACAACAATGGTAATTTTAAATGTTAGTTTATTTCAGTTCGTGTTGTATTGATAAAAATTGATTTTCCCTCGAGAGTTGTTCCACATATAATTTTGTTAATGACTAAAATTAGGTTAGCATTTGTTTTATTAATTTGTTTCAACTTAATTTTATTTTATATTGACAATTTTTTTTTTTTTTTTGAAAAGCACCCAATTCATGAAAAACTCACATTCAAACCTTACCAGAATTTTTTAGAGAGTCCATTTTGAACCAATTATGAAATGACTACAATCATCGTTAGGGTAGCAACTAGATAGTCTTAATACTATTTGATTAAGAAATACTATTTCTTGAATGACATGAATTCAACGATGATCTCTATTTTATGTTATATTTTAATTATCAAATTTTATAAAAATATAATAAATTATTTTGCAAAATGGACAAAAAAATAAATAAAAGTTAAGAAACCAAGTTGGGTCATATCTAGTTTGAGTTTGAAGAAACAAAGTTGGGTTAGATCTTTACAAATTGAATATTCAAAATGAAATTGGCCCAAACCCTAAAATTTAGGTTGAGTGTTCAAACCCACATTTTGGGTTATGGGCTTTTGGACCTAGAAATTTGGATTCGAAACTTTGAAGATTCAAACTTAGATTTTTTAATTTAAAACTTTAAAGATTCAAATCAAATCCAGAGAAAGAAAGGGGGGGGGGGGGGGGGGGGGGGGGGGGTGGTTGTGTGTGGGTTACCTTACTATATACAAAGGGGTTCAATTTCAAACCCCTTTTTGCAATTTTGAACCCCTTAAAGTTCAAACACGAATCAAGTTATAAATCTAACCCTAATTTGTTTGTTTGCAAAAGGGTCGATCTCTCTTTACAAATCGAACCCCGATAGGGTTTGATTGACAAAAGATTTTATTTCCCTTTTAGTTCCCTCTATAAATTGAACGCCATACTAATTTAGCTTGATAGAGTTAGAGAAAATTGTCGGCAACAACAATGATGAGGTGGTAGTTTGGGATGATGATGTAAAGGTCGAGTACTAGAAATTGGTGTTGTTAGTTGTTGTAGAGAACGCACCCTAATCAATGGAGACGATGATTGTTGTAGACAGAGAGAAAGAGAAAGAGATTTTTAGAAAAAGAATAACACGATTAATTAATATAATTTGTTAGCTATACAAAGTTTTAGAATCACAAGAATAATCTATACTATTTAATCAAATATGAAGAGTAATCAGCAAAATGTATCTTCCCAAGTTTAGTCCATAGCCAATCCTAAGATTGGATAAACGGAGAAATTAATATTCGTCTACGTGGGCTCAGCGAGATTTACACCTAAACAAGGCCTTGTTTGGACGGGTAAAGTTAGTAGATCTGTCTTTACCATTTAAACCCTTTCAAGAAACTTTTAATTACTCCCATCGATATTCAAGGGTTCCTTTTGATTTCTTCTAGTCTCCTCAGTCCTCGTCTGGAAACGGCAGTGGGTGGGTTTGGGCGGGATGATTATTATTAAGACAACAAATTATAATAATGATATTATTAATCATATGTGTAAGCACCCCCGCCCGGATATCTCCAACCACCCGAACTATCCGAACGGGAGCGTCTACGGGAGGAGAAAAATAATGAAACACGAGACAAAGACCACCCCGGCATGCATACACGAAAATAAGAACAGCGAAAGCAAAGCTCAAGACATGCATACACTATGGGTACCCCGCTAACACAGCGGTCACAAGATAAATAAATAAATACAAACTCCTGTGCCAACATACACGAGACTCGAGAAAACACCTGGCACAGTACGAAATAATAAAACAAATTCTACTTAGACATCAGAGTGGATAGGGATTGACGAGACTGCCTGTACACCACACTGACTCTGCCGTTAAAGCTGACTCCCTTGCTATGGCCCACGCCGCCACTACCTAGAATGATGGAAAGCAAGGTGAGTCGAGAGACTTAGCAAGCATAAGGAAGAAAAGGCTGAAGGCTACACAAAACCAGAAATCTCACCCCAAAATAAACCCCCAGGTACACACAAGCCATGAGACGCTACAACACAACAGCTCAATAGCATAACAAAATAAAAGCACATACCGGTCCTTGGGGCCCACATAAGACACTTGGCACCCAAGTCCCATACCAACCTGCCGCTGCCCTGAAAGGCAACAAATATCTGCAACAAACCTGCGCGCGCTGTCCCAGGCCGGTACTCCCGACAACCGAGCTAAAGGCTCCCTCGGAACGGTACTCCCGTCCGAGAACTAAATACTACCAGTATCCATGCAATGCACATAAAAATGCAATAGCGTAATGAGCATCAACGTGATACAAGGCGCCCATACATCCAGACATCAGGCCATGCTCTGCCCACATAGTAAACTACACGCCATGCATATGCTCGCGCTGGATGCAACCTAACCAAGCTAGAATGTCCGTGTCCAAGAATACTCAATAAATGAATATCCCAACATGCATCCCATACCCATGTGTATACCAAATCATGAACAGTAATACAATGCATCTACTCATACAATAAATCACATACCGGCAGAGCTAGTCAGCAATGCCCGGCACCGGTCAACGGCTAGTGACTAGGGGTGTCCACCCGACGGTCCACTTCAGGGCCGTACCATAGTCTACCCCAACGTCACCAACAACCGACTCCTACCCCACTGCTCGATAGCTCTAACCGAACCATAAATAAATCTGAGAAAAACTATAAAAAAATCCAATAAAATCGTAAATAAACCCTCACGTCTAGGAACCTAGTCCCCAAACTGGTTCAGTATCATTCTCGAAAGGTGTAGGGGCGGTACAAACCCCCGTAGGCACACAACAAATAAAACTCTAGATGTCTCGGATTTAATTTAACTTAAAATACTGAATAATAACTCAACAAATAAGGCGAGGTGCCGAATTAGAGTAAGAGAGAAGATAAAATACAGGAAATCAATGGATCTTTCACGGGAATTGAAGAACACGAGGAGAGGGTAGGAGCTTGCCTGAAACCAGCTGATTCTGACCTCACTCGAGCTCCCGATGCAAATTAAATCATTTCCTAATAAATAACACAACCGGGACCCAAATTAATTAATTTTAATCGCGAAAAATTTATAATTTAAACATAACATGCTTCTATTCATTTTTACCCACGTACCTGATCACTTCTCACGCCGAAATAATTCCAAAATCCCTTTATTTCACTTATTTTCTTTTCTTTCCTTTTCTTTTCTTATTTTCTTCTCCTCTTCTTCCTCCTCCTCCTCCTCCTCCTCCTCCTCCTCCTTCTTCTTCTTCTTCTTCTTCTTCCTCTCCCTGCGTCTTCCTCCTCCTGCAACTCTATTCTTCATCTCCTTTCCTTTCCTTCTTCTTCTTTTCTTATTTCTTCTCCCTCTTCTTCTTCTTCTTCTTCTTCTTCTTCTTGCGGCCGAACCATCACCGCCACAGCCTCCTTCTTCCAACTGCCGCCACCTCTGGCCAGCGGCACCACCGGCCAGCCCCGCCTCCAGCTCCGCCTTCCACGACCGCGCGCGCCACCTGTAAGCACCCCCGCTCGGATATCCCAACCACCCGGTTTATCCGAACGAGTGCGCTCACAGAAGGGAAGAGGAATAGACAAAAGACAGAAATGCCCTGGCATGCATAAATAAGAAATTTAACAGCGGAAGCAAAACGGTAAACATGCATGCCCACAAGCACCCCGCTGATACAGCGGTCATGAAGTATATAAAAATACATACAGACCCTGTGCCAACAATAGGAGGTACAAATGACGACCTGGCACAGTCAAAAATAAAAGACAACGACTCTAGCAAAACATCAGAGATGACGGGGGCAGCTAACTGTACACCTTACCAACGCGGCCGGCTGCTAAGTGGAACGATCCTCGCCCTCGGCCTTTGCTTTACCCTTACCTGGAATGATGGAAAGCAAGGTGAGTCGCAAGACTCAGCAAGTTTATATGAAAAGGAAGGCTATAACATGAATCGAAGAAGAGATCACCCCAAATACAAACCCACATGTACACACAAGCCATGTGACGCAACCAAACAATAGCACCGCGTAATAAAAGCACATACCGGTCCTTAGGGCCCACATAAGACACCTGGTACCCAAGTCCCATACCAACCTGCCGCTGCCCTGAAAGGCAACATATATCTCCATAAGCCTGTGCGCACTGTCCCGGGTCGGTACTCCCGTCACCCGTATCCCTGCCGGTACTCCCGACAGCCGAGCCAAAGGCTCCCTCGGAACGGTACTCCCGTCCGAGAACTAAATAATACCAGTATCCATGCAATGCACATAAAATGCAATGGCGTATTGAGCATCAACATGATACAAGGCGCCCATACATCCAGGCATCAGGCCATGCTCCGCCCACATAGTAAGCCACACGCAATGCATATGCCCGTGCTGGATGTATCCTAGTCAAGCTAAAATGCCCGTGACCAAGCATAACCAAGTCATGTTAATCCCAACATGCAGCCCGTACCCATGTGCACATCAAAACATGCAACGAAAATAAAATATAAGCAAGTATGCTATAATCACATAATGGTTAAACTAGTCAGCAGTGTCTGGCACCGGTCAACGATCAGTAGGTAGGAGAGACTCGCCGGCGGCCTAAGGTAGACCGTACGATAGTCACTCCGTCATCGAACCGCCGCTCCTAGCCCCCACTGCACAACCGCTCCAGCCAGAAAATAACCAAAAATCCAATTAATACCCGAACCGCTAAGAACCTAGCCCCGGGTGAGTACGGCATCATTCCCAACAAGCAAGGGGGTGGCACAAACCCCTGTAGGCAACCAACGAATAAAACCCACGAGATCCATTTAATAAATTAAATCTTAAACTAATCGTTTAAAACTTCATAATTAATTAATAGCCAAAACAAATGAAGGGAGGCCCAATAAATCGCCAACGAAAGAAACGACAAGATAGGTAAGAAGAACTTGCCTTATCAGAGATATCCTTAGGCTCGTTGGGTCCAAAAGCAGTAAAAATTATACAAACTGCAATATCCCAATTATTTGCCAAAATTAATAAAATTGGACGCAAAACGAAATTCTGACTGTACAGAATATTAATTACTAGCTGCTCTACATACCTGGATAATTAAATCTGGAATTAAACGCAATTTAATCCGAATTTTTCAGCCCCAAAATCTCACAAATTTCTCCCGTGCGCGCGCTGGTTTTTCTCTGAAATTGCTACTGTTTCTATGCTCAAAATCACGCCCGAAATCGGGCTTAAATGCGGCTAAAAATAAGCGGAGGAGACGCGGCCACGTGGCAGCGCGCAGGCCAGCCACTGGGAGGCCACCGCCTCATCGAAACGACGTCATTTCGGACGTCCAGTGGCTGATTAAAATCAGCCAAAAATCCCCCCCGCACGCAGCCCCCGCGACTCGAAGCCGCGTCCACCGCCTGGCAGCCTCGCGCGCGACCGCTCGCGCCCGCATGTGTCTTCAACCTATATGTGACTTATATTATATTTAAGGTGATTTTGAGCCCTTTTCTGCAACACACGCCAGCACCCGAAACTTTCCATTAATTGCACTAACGCCCACTTAATTAATTACATTAACTCCCGAAATTTCTGAAAATCCCATTATTGAATTTCTTTTAATTTTCCTATAATTCCATAAATTCCTAAAACAAATTAATTAATTATTTTAATTTCTTATTTCCTTAAAATCACATAAGTAAATTTTATTAAATCACAACAAATTATTTTAATATTTCTTTTAATTTAAATTACCCCAAAATTAAATTAAATTGACATTTACGGGGCGTTACACCACCGCTGCTCTGTGCCGTCGCCGCCGCTGCCGTGTGTTGCTAGAGTTGGCCTTGCTGCTACCTTTATATGCACCTACATACACACTGATATATATATCAAGTTGCAACTGTAAACCTACTTAGACGATCATACATACACGGATCTATATATATATATACACACTTACAGTACCTCACTTACACAGACACCGAGCTCACGCTCCAGCTCGCTACACCCAATGTAAATAGATGGGTTTGCACCAAACGGCCATGGCAGCTTCTTGACCCATCAAGCTCACTGTTAGTTATATATATATATATATATATATCACAGCTTTGCAATCTTAAGTTTCTGCCGACTCCACTGCCTCAATCTCAATCCTCTTTTAAAAATATATTATGCTAACAATTAAATATTGATTCATATACTCATGTATATAGCATGCAATTGAAACCTTGGAGGCTAAGTCTCTATCCCATTTCACTCTTCCCAGACGTAATCATGGTCTTCTGCCAATTTTCCCTTTCAACTGTCTTTTCTCCCTCATCTCTTCCCAGCCGTTTGATTTTCACCTGCTAGGGACATGCACACACATGCATTAATTGAGGTGGCAGCTCATGGAAATATCCTCATTTCCATTTCCCTTGATTTTTTTCACACACATAATATGTTTACTAAATTAATATAATAGGATATTAGCATAACATGTATAAACTTAAATTAATATTTGCTATTAACACAGTATATCATCACATATACGCACATTAGCCACTTCACTTCAAGATTCCTTCACTTGCTTTATTTTATTATTATTATTTAAATTTATCCCATACAATATATTAATTATTATATTAATATCTTTCTTTATTAACTAGTTCTAATAATTTAATTAAGTATCTTTAATCCCTTATTTTCCTCAAAACCACCTAAATAAATATTTCCTCTTAAATTTTCGAATATTCATTAATGTCCTTAAACACCGATTTGAATAATTATTATTTATTTTCAAATTTGAGATATTTCAATATGTATACATATGGCAATGAATGGCGGGAACTATAAATTCCATTCTCGCTCCATTCTAGACAAAAAAAAAGATTGAGACTTATCCCTACCTCACCTCAATCCTCAATTAAGTGATAAAGGGGTAGATTAAAATCTTGTCTAGAGATTTTTAGTGTGGATTCGATTCTTGAGAAAGCAGAATGCTTTCTTCTGAGAGAGGACCTTAAGAGTGATATTAGTGGTGCTAAGATCTACTACTCTGATCATTTAGACACATCTCTCGATTTACCTATTCAGTGTAGCTCTAGAGATAAGGTGGCTGAGAACGCTAATAATGGAAAGTAATAAAAAAAAAAAAAAGAGTTGGCTTTGCCCCCGAGGTTCAATCCAGTGATTTTTGATGATTTTCAAGAGTGTTGCCATCACGTTTGTATTGATCTCAAAATTGAAATTAAGAGACTATCAGGTCTTGATTTCAATAAGGATAAGGCGACATAAGTCCATGTAAAGACGAGTCATTTTATTATCCTTTCCATCATTTTGGGGCTAAATATTAATGAAGAGTAAATTTTTATATGAAGTAATATAATTTGTTAATATGCTAAGAAAAATATTTATGGTTAGGGTTGTACTTTAATAACAGGTGGTAGCATTTGTGAATCTAAGATTTTGAATTTAAGTCTCTTATGTTTCAAGTCTTTATGTTATTATATGAAATAATAATATAAATTTTAACTCATTAATCAATTTTATTTATAATTTTATCGTCTAAGATATTTTTATAGAACTAATATCATATTTAAGTATATATATCGTTTATTATTTTTTATTTTTTCAATCTCTTTTATTAGATATTTATTTTATTCTATCTACTCTCCTTATTTACTGTACTATAAAAAAAATCATTATTATATTATTATCACATTTCAGAAGGCTGGTTTATCTCAAAATCATGGACGGTGGGTCCCGCATTGGGGCAGGGTAGGGTAGCTCATGAGTCTTCCTTCACACGTAAGATCTCAACGTGTCTTTCCACCGTCAGGTCAGGTCAGGTCAGGCCTCAGCCTCTTCGTCAAAGCGTGCAAACTGCAAACTTCCATAAACGTACCCCCAAACGAAGCTTCCCACGTTTCGTCCTGATTTTCGATGACCCGCTCACCACGCTTCCCTTTTTTTCTTTCTCGTTCTTTTCGACTTCTTTAATGAAACTACTAAGTCCAAGGTTAGGCCGATCCCCCATTTCAGTGAGAGTGATCCCGTACGACCGCAGTTTTTAATAACGTAATCTGCACGTGGGCTTTTAAATCAGGACCCTTCGTTATTATGATCAGACTTGCCATGGTGTGAAGATCACGCGGAGCGGAAACTGAAATTTCGGGTTCGGGTGCCCATTAATAGCAGGAAACGTGTTGGCAGCTCTAAATATGTCACTGAGAGTTACAAAACTGTTTCGTGTGATACTTTTATATTTTTATTAATTAGATATGTAGTATAATATATGGATATAAAAATATCATACTAAAAATTACTTTTAGCGTTTAAATAATTTGTGCTTATTCGAAGAATTAGGCCTTGATAATCTATATTTATTCGAGAGGTCAGGTCTTAAGTTTGATCTACGATTCACTTATACATCTGTTCAAGCAAAAAATGTAGCAGGTCGTGAATTTTTAAAAAAATGAAATGCTCTTAATCAAGGATTATGTGTTGATTAGAGACTTGAGTTTCTCGCGCTAAAAAAAATATAAAATTTTAAATAATAGTTTCAGAAAAGTATATCACAAGTTAAAATTTTTTCAACTTTAGAGTCTCAATAATGTGAATTAAAGGCGGAACTTAAGTTTAATTTGTAAATGTTTTAGATAATATTGTTTATGAAAAGTTTGTAGAATATTTGGTATAATAATATGAAAAATATATTTTTTAAGTGTCATTAGAAGTTTGTGAGTCTTTTTAAGTGTAGTTTGTTTTTAGACAAAGTGTATTTGTCAAATTTTATTTCTAATATATAAATAATCTGATTGATTGATAATAAATACTCATATTTTAAATTATATTAATTAACCAATTAAATTATTAAAAATAAAATAAATATATTATTTAAAAAATAAAATATATTCATTACAACTTGACCATTATTAAAAGTATAATAATAATTAACATTGCTATAACATACATATTGCCTAGATTGAGATGGGTTATACATATTGGGGGCATCCTCATCCCAAATTGTACTTTTGGATCATAAAAGAAAAGAAAAAAGTATTGATTTTTAAAACCCATTTTGAATTGAGTAATATTAGAAGTCGTGATGGTATATGACATTTTTATTGAAAGAGTCATTAGTTAGACGAGACAATAACATATTATCTTCTTAAGCTGTTCCATTATTAGTTATAACTCTTAATATTATTTTTTTTGAGTTTTTAAATTATAATATCTTAATTTTGAATATTTTGGTAAGTTGCGCCAAAATTGTAACTTTGGGAAACGCAAGCTGTCTGGGTTTGAAAAAACTTCATTAAATTGGCGACGTGGTACTACACATTACATTGAATGCTTGAATTAAAAGAAAATCATATAAAAAGAATTAATAATTGTATTATACATTAAATAAAAAATGCCACATATATAGTTATGGGTGAGGCTGATTTGGTCAAAATTGAATTTTTACATTAATTTAGTGCGATTTTAATATAAAATAAGATTGATATATCTTTTTGTTTCAGTTCTTAAGAGTGGTATTTTGGTTTTTAATTGAATAAATCTAATTTACAAAAATTTCACTATTTTTTTTATGTTATTTACAGAATTGGCACAACTGAAATTAATCTTTTCGTGGTAATTGAACATAATTAAATGTCTTAAACTCTTCTTAAGTACCATTCCTAGCTAATTAAGATGATTTATTATTATTTTTTATTTTAAAATATTTTAATTAATTGATAAAATATTTTAAAACATAATTTATTATTTATCAACAAACAATAAAAGTCTTTTGTGAGTTGAATTAAAATAAATTACAATAATATACTTTATTTAAAAATAAAATAAATGGATTACACATTAACCATTGTTCTTAATATTAGTGTTGGTTTGAAATGACTTAAGATAGAGCTTAATTAAGCATATATATATATATATATATTTTCAACAAACTTACTGATAAAAAGCTTGTCTTGTGACATTTAATATGATAATATAAAAAATTGCTTATTAATGAATTCTTTTAAAGTGGTACTAAAAACACAAAAATTTATCTAAAGCTTTTAATTCTTCTATATTTCTAACTATAAAATTCGATAAAAAGCGGGTACCAAACAATGCGTCAGATCAAATATTTGGATTACGTTATTATTATATAATTAAGAGAGGGGGAGGGGAAGTTGCAGAGACGGACGAGGGGGTTAGATGATCGGCAGCCATTGTAGCCCCCCACGCCATGCCGCCGACTGCGAGCCATAAATGAAGCTCCATCATCATCGTCGTCGTCACTAATTCCAAATTAGTCGGGCCGCTGAAAAACTTGGCTATGTCGATGTCCAGCCTCAGCTGTTGATGTAGTTGCATCTACCCTACCGCTTCCAAACCCCCATCCAACCGCCCTTAAATCTCATTCCCCCCAATACCGTACATATATATATATATATATATGGTGTTCCCTCCCTCTCATTCTCCATTGATCCACACTCCAATGAGCTCCCAATCAATCCCTCCCTCTTCCGCCGGCCGCGGCCTGCCGGACTTCTCACTCAGCGTCAAGCTCAAGTACGTCAAGCTGGGCTACCATTATCTGATCACCTATTTGCTCACTCTGTGTTTGGTCCCCCTCATGGCGGTCACAGCTCTCCAGGCTTCTCAGATGGGATACGACGAGATTCACCACTTGTACGTCCAGCTCCGCTTCAATCTCGCCGGCATCGTCGTTTTGTCCATTGTGCTGGTTTTAGGGTCTACCATGTACATAATAACCAGGCCCAAGGCGATGTATTTGGTGGACTACTCGTGCTTCCTGCCGCCGGAGCACCTTAAGGCGCCGGTTGAGAAGTTTGTGAAGCACTCGAGGCTTTTCGGAGAATTCGACGAGTCGTCGCTCGAGTTCCAGAGGAAGATTCTCGAGCGGTCCGGGCTGGGGATGGAGACCTGCCTGCCGGACGCCTTGCATAAGGTCCCGCCGCTGATCTCCATGGCCGCCGCCAGGGAGGAGGCCGAGATGGTCATGTTCGGCGCTCTCGACAATCTCTTCTGCTCCACCAACGTCAAGCCCAAAGACATCGGCGTGCTCGTCGTCAATTGCAGCCTCTTCAACCCCACCCCTTCCCTCTCTGCCATGATCGTCAACAAGTAAAAGACGCCACGCTCACAAACATTAATTAATCAATATTGTATTATACACCAGTATTAGAGATAAATCTCATTCAAATTTGATGTGATTTCATTCAGGTACAAGCTTAGAGGGAATATCCGGAGCTTTAATCTGGGAGGAATGGGTTGCAGCGCCGGCATGATCGCCGTTGATCTCGCGAAAGACATGTTACAAGTTCACTGGAACACTTACGCCGTTGTGGTCAGCACGGAGAACATCACCCAGAACTGGTACTCGGGCAACAAGAAATCCATGCTGATACCCAATTGCCTCTTCCGAGTAGGCGCCGCAGCCGTGCTATTGTCCAACAAGCCTGCCGAGCGCCAGCGAGCCAAGTACAAGCTGGTCCACGTGGTGAGAACCCACTGCGGCGCCGACGACCAGGCCTTCCGGTGCGTGTACCAGGAGCAAGACGGCGAAGGCAAAACCGGCGTTTCACTCTCCAAAGATTTGATGGCCATCGCCGGCCAAGCTCTGAAAACCAATATCACTACGCTTGGCCCGCTCGTCCTCCCGATCAGCGAGCAGCTCCTCTTCTTTCTTTCCCTCGTTGGAAGAAAACTCTTCGACTCTAAAATGACGCCGTACATCCCGGATTTCAAGCTGGCCTTTGAGCACTTCTGCATCCACGCCGGCGGGAGGGCGGTGATCGACGAGCTGGAGAAGAGCTTGCAGCTCTCGCCGCCGCACGTGGAGGCTTCCCGGATGACGCTCCACCGGTTCGGCAATACGTCGTCGAGCTCGATCTGGTACGAGCTGGCTTACACGGAGGCCAAAGGGAGGGTCCGGAAGGGCCACAGAATCTGGCAAATTGCCTTCGGAAGCGGGTTCAAATGCAACAGCGCCGTCTGGCTAGCTCTCCGTCCAGTGAAGCCGTCAGAGCATAATCCATGGCTGCATTGCATTGACAGGTACCCAGTGGAGATGCTCCCCTGAAAATCGGCGTGAATTAATTAATGGATTGTTACAGATTCTTCCATGAGCGAAAGTTGACAACTTTGATGAAGATTTGGCGTGCGGGTTTGTCGAAGGTGAATTTGGCGTCAGATTCTCTTAATTTGTCTTATTATTAGGTTTCTGGTTTCTCATTATCCCATGCGGTTTGGATGTGCGGTGGGTTGCGTCCAATTTGTCACACACAATACTCTCTGGGTGGTTTTCTATTGCAAGTCTCTGCATCTCCTCTTGCTTTGCTTGCTTGTCACATGGCATGGCGCATATATACATATATTGTAATTAAATTAGCAACGCTAGCTGTATAATAATATTTTTCTTGTGTTAGTAAAGACACAGAGAATGTTTCTTTACTCTTATTATTATAAATGTAAGCTGTTTAAGTAATCTACTGGATACTAGCTACTTAATTGTTATTACCAGTTGGATCCCTAATCTTTTTATTTAAGATTTTTTCTGCTTCCTTTTACTTAGGGTGTGTTTGATTGCAAACATGGAATTTACATGGAAAGAAAATATTTTCTTGGTAATTCAATTGCCTAGAATTATATTCCAAGGAAAATATCAATTGAAGGTGTTTGATTGACTTAATTTTTTACTTAGAAATTGTTGTAATTTTTCAACTTTTGATTTTTGATTGCAATTATTTTTCATAAAAATAATCACATATACACTAATCAATAATATACAAATTAATAATTGATTACAAAAATAAATTAAATATAAATATACAAAATATTCAAAAAAAAATAAATCAAATACAAATATACATCCCCGATTCATCCATCCTTCAAAGACCCATCTTTGTTGCTAAGCAGCGAAGAAGGAAATGTAGAAAGAGAGAGAGAGAGACCAATTTTTGTTGCTGAGCAGCAAGGAAGAAGGTGAAGGGTAGAGACCCATCTTTGTTGCTGAGGAGAGAGGAAGATCTTTGTTGCTGATCAGAGATGAAGGCAATTATATACATTGCAGCAGAGACCCATTTTCATCGCTGTAATGTGAGTGTATATATACATATATATACATTGCAATAGAGACCCATCTTCCTCATTGCAACATAGACCCAGCAAAAACCCATTTTTCCTAGCAGAGACCCATCTTCTTCACTGTAATGTGTGTGTATATATATATATATATATATACATTGCAGCAGAGACCTAGCAGAAACTCATTTTACCTAGCAGAGACCCATCTTCCTCACTGTAATGTGTATATATATATATATATATTGCAATAGAGACCCAACAGAGCAGAAACCCAGCAAAGCAGAGACCCAGCAGAAACCCATCTTACCTAACAGAGACCCATATTCCTCACTGTAATGTGTATATATATATATATACATTTCTGCGTGTAATCTGCTCTTCACCTCCTTCCGCCCCCACTCGATACAGCGTCTCTTCCACTCTTACAAGAAGGTCGTCGCCCCACCTTCGCCTCCCGTCACTGGCCAGCCCTCTCAAAGCCAAGGGAAAGACCAAGTTTGGTCCATTCTCTCTCCAAGAGACACTTCGAAGCTTGCCTAGAAAATAATTTCTCTGCCCTTCCATGGGAATTCATTTTCCAGCAAAAGTGGAAAAAGAGGGTCACGTGACCTTAAGTGAGAAAATATTTTTCATGGAAAATTTGGCCAATCAAACACTCCAAAAGCTAGAATTTAGGTAGAAAATGATAATTTTCCATGGAAAAAATGGCCAATCAAACAGGCCCTTAATCTTGTTTTCTAGCTTTTTCTCACAATTTATGCTAAAAAAAATATTTATCGGCTCAATATTTTGAAGTGTATAAGTTTTAAATTATAAAATTTTAATTTATGGTGTAATTTTGGAATGGACACTTATAACATCAACTTAATTAAAATTTCATAATAAACAATTATTAATTAGTTGTTAATATTATGAACAAGTAACATAAATGCTACTTAAATATTTAATTTTAAAAGACTTCAAAATTAATAATGCAACCCAATACTTCTTACGTAAGAGTAAATTATGGACCATGCTATTGGTACTCTAAGGGCTATGTAACAACATGTTTTTCCTAAGTGTGCATTAATTTGAGATTTTGAAATTTTTTTTTTCCCAACATCATATGCGCAACATAAGTCTCTCGATTTACATACCCTTAACATAATCATTTCTCGATTATACTTTCTCAGCATATCAAATTTAATAATTAATAAACCAAGACAGGTAATATCAATCACATCAGCAAAAGCAAAATCGAAACCTCAATGATATATAACCGACAAATGTTTTTTACATACAAATAACCAAATCGATGTTTCACATGAAAATATCAAAATATAACATAATCTCTGAACATCGTAATCATAGACAAAGACCTACGAAAACTAAACATAGCGGCTACATCTCGATCACGTCTTTTCCCTTGGTGCCACTACTTTCACCTGGAACGTTTGAATATTCCAGAGACATAGTCCGAATTAGATGTTGAATCATCTAAATGAGAGTTCAAAAAACATTTTCATGATTTATGCAAGACCATAAACCAAACCGACATATCTCGACACACCCTAACTGAAGAGAATCTCATACAGCACTTAACCCATACCACGGGGAAAGATCAAATCTCTCTACAGGCAACCAGACCACACCGACATATTGGCATAACACAACCTAAGCTTAAGAGGGGCAACAACGATGCATAAACCCAAGAATCATCCCGTCATCATTACATTTCCACTCAAAGGCATCCTGGATCTCATTAACACCAACCCTGGCCACCAGATGATCAACACTATCATTGGGAATCCATGTTTACCTTGAAAACAATGTTGTCGCTCAAAGGAACCTAGGGTGGTGTCCACTCTCAGCCCCGTCACTTGAGCCGACCCAGGGTGGTGTACACTCTCAGCCCTGCCACTTTTGACTCGCAAGGGTGGTGTCCATTCTCAACCCCCATCATAGGTGGGCATTGATCCTTGGCACGTTTCCCTAGTGTTATCACTCAAGTGTAGTAACACAGGTTGACATCCCAACATCCCACATGAATATCACAAAAGATATGCCAATGCCATAACCACAACATATATCAATGAATTACAAACAACAACATTTCAAAGCACATGCAAAAACATTTGGATAAACCTTCCATATGAAATCAACCTATCACGGGTCAACCATTTGTATGCAACAAAATTGAGTATAGGGTCGTACCACCCACAATAAATCAAGAGTGATCATAAGTAACAAGAATATGTACTAGAATTGGATTGAACAACTGACCTCGAACATGTTCGGAATGTCTCGATCCACGTGCATTGTCTTGATTTGGGTGCCTGATAAAATTGAACTGATATGGAACACACCAAAAGGGGGGGTGAATTGGTATAATTAAAAATTTCTTTTGAGAAGCAAAGATACTTTCAAATGGTGAAGAGTAAAAATGGAATCTTATCAATGAACAATCAAAGTCAGTAGAAACAGAAATGCAAAGATAAGCAAGAAAAGTATGGAAAGCTATGAAGACACGAATTTATAGTGGTTTAGTTTTTCAAGCTTAGTCCACTACCTTAGCTATCAACTAAGGATTTTAAAACCAATCTTTACTCTCAAACCCCCTACTCAATACGAGCAGGTCCTTTAGTCCTTGACTAGGTAATTTACAACCTCCCAACTTAATGGGCCATCTAGCTACCGCTAGGAAAAAAAAAATACAGAGAATGAAATAGAGATTCTAAGAGTACAACTCTTAGTTACAAGCTCTCTCTTTAAATGAATGATCGAGGCTTAAAAGAATAGAATAGTAAGATATCAAAGCCTCTTAAATGGAAATACAGAGAGAAAAAGTTAAAAGCTCGATGTAACAGTGAAGGCACGATCGTTTAAGATATTCAATGTGTTTCAGCAGCTTTCAATGCATCTTCAACCGCCTATTTATAGTTGATGGAGGATATGTTCAAAATTTGGACCGTTGTGGGTGGTTGGGTGAGTATTTAATGCGCCAAAAACTAGCCGTTATAAGTTTCTGAGAAACACATAGTCGACAGAGAAAATGGATTAGTCGACTATTCTATCAAATAAAGCTAAGCATAGTCGACAGACAGAAAGTGATAGTCAACTATTTTTTAACACAAAAATCCCATAGTCGACAGATACAAATGCATAGTCGACAGATGTGAAAATGTGAAGAGAATTTTGAATTTAAAGAACAAAAATAGTCGACAGATGAAAAGCCATAGTCGACTATCCTTAATTGATAGTCAACAGATGTAAAAATAGTCGACAGATCAAATCATCATAGTCGACTATCCTTATACATAGTCGACTATCCTTAACAGTATATTCGACTATTCTAAGGCATAGTCAACAGAATGAAACACATAGTCGACTATCCTTTTGAAAACATAGAAAACTTAACAAATCCTCATTTTGATCTTTTTAAAAGCAAGTTGAGATTATCAAAAGTATATTTTGAAATAAACATCACTCAACCAAACTCAATATTTCTTCTATAGGTTTTCATATCTTGCTTCAAAATTCATGTATTAAAAAGTTATTTTCTCATTCATATAATTCATATTGTAGAGATTGATTTTCATATAGTCATTATCAAAACCATTTTATTACTAAGAGTAAAGTATCAGTGCCAAATCACAAACATCCAAACTTATACTCAACCTCGAACCACGACACTCCTTAACCACCATATTTAATTAAAGGAGCATAAAAAATTCATTTTTCTCAAATTTTTCATAATTTCTTCTATTTTTCTTCTAATTTTCATCTCGATAATTCTAAAATAATTATCTTCTCAAACATGTTTTTAAAATTTTCAACATGATAATTTCTAAATTAAATTTAGAAAAATATAGAAGCAAAATACCAGATTTGCCCTTGGTCCATGTGCCTTCACGCGCCAAGCGCGTGTTTGTGCGTGATGCATGGCGCGTGTAGCTCTTACGCTATCTTCTTCTCCGATTTCCAGTCGCTAGTGACGGCTCTGATGGCCGATCTGAGGGTGCCCCCTTGAAGCTCTCAACTAGTCGATCAAGATGGTACCAACCTTCGACCGAAAGCACACTGGAAAAGCCCTCGATCTGGTAGTTGCAGGCGCAGCGTGGCAGTCTGCCTCGTCTTTCCAGTCAAGCTCCAAAACCCACTCAAAACTACTCTGCTCACCAAATTTTCCAAGATTTATCCTTGATCCCTCAAGAACAAAAGCTCTCTATTCTTTGCCTTCGATTCACTCCCAAACGTGAACGATTTGTTGCTCTAAAATCAGCCAAAAACCCTTGCTATTTATAGCCCAAAATCGACCCTCACGTGGCCAATCACTGACCATAGCTTCTTCCACATGCCTCTTGGACCATCCTTAGCCATGCCTTGACGAGATTTGCCTGCCATTTCTTCGAATTTTCTGGCCAAGCTTGAGGCCAGATCAGCCATGCCCGCAGATCTTTCAGAAATTACACTTGGCCCATTTGAAACTTTCTTTTGTATTTTGGCCCTCATCCTCAAGCCCCTGCATTATCCAACTATTACACTAAGCCCCATAAGATCTAAACCCTCAAATCCAGCCTCAAAGACTCAGAAAAACCATTGTTTCGACCTCCCTCGGCCAAAATTAATAAATTACACTTATGCCTGATTATACGTAGGATCATATGTTGACCGAAAATCCTTATGTTTCTGCTCGAAACCTTTTAAGGGTTGTTTCTTATATTTAATATAGCCCTACTCGAGGTCCCATTGATTTCTTGGGAATCCCTTACCATCATTCGATTTCTCAGTCTGAATTTTAGCTTTACCGAAAACCATTTCAGATTTGATTTTTTTCTGTGCCATAAATCTTATCTCGGGCACTCATTACTGATGTGCCATTTTCTTTAGGCATCTAAGCCCTAGGTACTCCTTGCAGTCAATTCGGTGATTAATTTTTACTATTAAGTCATTTTTCGATATTTTAAGCTCACCTAAATTACATGGCGACTTCATGAAGATATGAGATATTATAGGCTGTACCTTGAGCTACACAATGCATCATAAATAAAAAAAATACTCCTCGTGCCTTAACCCCCTAAGCTGCCTCATTGCCTTGGGTGAGGGATATTTTAGTCATACCCCCTATCGTCTCACGTCGCCTCACCATTTTATTTCACCGCCTTGAATGAAGGGTATTTTAAATATTTTAACTACATTATGTAGTTCAATGTGTAACCCATGATATACCAATAACATTTTCCATAAATTATTTGATTATAGTGGTATTCCGTGAGCCCATAACCATTGTCCACTTGGTTGTCCCACTAATAAAAATAAGCCACATCATTAAATTAATACGCATCACAAAACAGTGATCATCCTAAACTAACGGTAAAAAACTTAACGTTCTTCTTCTAAAATCTATTATGCAATTAACAGGAAAAATGCATCTCTCCATTTTGAAGAGATGGGTTTTTTTCCAAACAAAATAGGTTTTTCTAGACAGAATACTTCCAAATGAATAGATATGTTTTTTTTTTTCTATTAATTATGCATAATGAATTTTGAAAGAAAAATATTAAGTTTTTTTGCCGTTAGTTTGAAATAATCACTATTTAGTGATGTATATTAATTTAATGATGTGACTTATTTTCATTAGTGGAATAGCCAAGAGGACATGAATATGGGACAATAGATCTCAACTCGTATACCGTATTGTTTAAGCTATTTTTTTATTGTGATTTTAGATTTACCAATCGACCAGGTTATGGTAATTAATTAATTTTTTTTAAACAGTATGATATATCGATGTTCGTATGTGTCAATACTTCGTCAATTCATAATTTTAGATTTAATTATTTTTTATTTTATTTTAAGGTAAATTGACTATATATTTATTGGATTTTTACTATTCAGCTTGTACATCTTGTAAATTTTAAAATTTTTCTAATTAATCCCTAAATTTTTTAAAAATAAGCAGAAACGTTCTTCCAAAACCAAAAATAAATTGATTATACATCCCTAATTTTTTTATTTTTTCAAATTAATTCCTAAACATTTAAAAAAAAATCAAGATTGATTTGACAAAAAAATAGAAATTCAGGAAGAATTCAAATTAAGGACTCAAAGTTTAGAGAGTATTTAGATCGAAAATTCAAAATTCAAGGGGTGCATGATTAATTTACCTAATAGTGTTAGTAAGAAAAGGTGTTTAATCATTAATTAAGTTAATTTTAAAGTTTATGATGTGTTCAAGTTAAATAACTAAAGTTTAATAAATATATAATAAATTTATCTTTTATTTTATTTTTATGTTTGAACAAATTTAAAATTATTGGTTAGCGTACCAAAATTTTAACCATAATAAAATAAATAATAAAGTGTAATGGGCCTCAGCCCACGTGGATTAAATTCCACGGGCTCAGAGGGTTTCGTTTTTAAATAAAACAAAAATTAAAAAATCCACGCGTAGCTTTAAGTATTGTTTGTTTTAATGTAAATATTTTTCATAAAAGAAATAAATTTTCATTAAAAGATTTTAGACAAGAAGTTATTTTTTTATATTTTTTTAATTTTTGGCTTATTTTAAATTTTTCAAAAAAAAAAAAAAAAACAAAATCTACCTTCAAATTCATTTACATAAAAAATGCATCACCATAATACAGATTATGTACTTTTTAGACAATATTTTTGTTAATAAAATATTTCATATAAAAGTATTTTTTTTTACCTAAATGCTACATAAAATATTTCATCTATTTTATTATATAAACAAACACTTTGTCGTCACAAATTTGAAAAAATTACAAAGAACACCTTTAAGATTTGACAAATTTGCAAGAATTTTTTTAACATTTGAGAAATAATAATAATCACCCATGTTGTTAAAAAATCTTAAATAACTATTTTACCTTTCTTATTTTTTTCTCTTTCTCACTCTTTTCCTATTATTTAAAAAAAATTAAAAACAAGCAATTAGCAATTTCCATTTAAAGAACAAAAAAGGTTGAACCCAGACTAGGCTTGGGTTTATCACCCATAGAAAGGGATGATGATGATGGATCTAGATGGTCCATGCAGAGATATGAGGATGGATCTAGATGGTCTATGCAGAAAAAGAAAACAAATTAGAGAGATAGAGACAGAATGAGTGAGTGAAATCCGTTATCTCAAACTTAAATCTAGTTTTAAAGAGAAAAAAAAAAGTAAAAAGAAGAAATCAAAGAAAGAGACGAAGAGAAAGATAATGAAACCCTTCATCTCAACCTAGATCTAGGTTCAAAGAACACACACACAAGAGAGAATGAGTGAAACCTTTCATCTCAAATTTAAATTTGGGTTGGAGATGAAAAACAAACCCAAATTTGGGATTAAAGAAAAGAAATGAAGAGTGAGAGAAGAAGAAGCTATCAAAAAGAGAGGAAGATAGTAGATGCACTTATTGCCATAGTTGTTAAACAACCTTCATCACTTTCATCGTGACTAAATGTCCCTATTGGTATTGTTGCCATTATTACTAGCCTCCACCATTACACAGAAAGAGAAAGAAAAAGAAAAAAAGTCTAATGCCTTTACTATTCTCATTGTCGTCAAAATCATGAACATTTTTCACTACATTTGATGTGACTAGATGTCCCCATTGTCATCGTCGTTAGTCTCAACCATTACAAACTAAGAGTGAGAGAGAGAAACAAATAAAAAATAAATAAAAAATGAACAACTGTGGCCATGAATCATGAATGGATGGCTATTATTGTTGTTGTCATCGTTTTCGCTCCTTGTTCATCATTATTATTGTCATTGTTCATCGTGTTTTGTTGGCTGCAAATAGAAAGAGAAAATAACAAAAGAGATAAAAAGAAAAGAGAAATAAGAGAGAAAAAAAAGAACGATTTTAAATATAAAGATATTTTAATTATTTTATAAAATTTAACATTAATTAACTAACGGTAGGAAGAAAATTACAATATAATACTGAACTTCATGAGTAGTCTTTGTATTTTCTCAAAGAGACACTTTTTGCAATTATCCTAAATGTCAAGGTATTTATAATACCCAGTGTTGCTGTGTTAAGAAATTAAGAAAGGAAGTGAGAAGCTTTCACAAATGCCCTTGAGAAAGTGATGAATCTTTGAAAATTATGATAGTTTATTAAAGGGGCATTTTGGTAATTTAGATAATGAAGTCCAATAAAGGATAATTTGGTAAATTGGAAATAATTCCTAGGTGAAATTAAGTATGAAGGTGAATTAATTTCTCATTTTCGAATTTATTTGGAGATATATGGGATTAATAATTCACAAAAGGCATTTTAGTAATTTAGAGTGAAATTTCATAAAGAAATTAAATTATGAAAAAAGAAAAAAAATGAGAATATTCAATTATGTGAGGAAATAATTGATTTTTTCCTAATTTGATGAATTAATATGGTAATGCCACATAAATAGTTGAGATGGAAGCATGGAGGCAAAGACTTGTGTCTAGTGGTGACACATGGTAAATTCTCCTTTAAGGAGAAGAAGAAATTAAAAAAAATGAGAAATTAAAAAATTGTGATTGGTGACACATGACATAATCTTGTGGAGTAAGAATAAACATTTAAAGAAAATTCAAAATGGAGAGATAATGGTCTTTCAAGCCTTAAATGCAAGCCATTATGATGTTGCCTAAAAAGAAAATAAAAAATAAAAGAAATTAGTCATCCATTAATGGTGTGAAAATAGAGAGAATTTCTTAAATGAAAAATAAAGTGATTTATGTTTTTCAAGACTTGTCTTGAAAATGGTCAAATTAAATTAAATAAAAAATAAAATAAAAATTCCCATGTGATCCAATGGTTGTGCTTGAATCTTGGAAGAAGAATGGATCCAATGGCTAGAAGTGAATCTTAGAGGATGGCATGGATTGCCAACTTATTAAAAGAGCGTGTTTTCTCTTTAGGGTGGAGATTAGTTCTTCTAAAATGGATGGATGTGATTGTGTCTTGCAAAGGCACATGGATTGTGCTTAATTGGAGGGCTAGGATGCATTCTTCTAACTTAAGTAAAAATCCTAAGGCTAAGATTTATTCTTGCCATGAAAATAAAAATGAGTGAATAAAGGGAATTTGGCTATATAAAGGGAGGTAGAGAAGAAGGTTAAGGTTTTTTGCCAAGTGCTTAATTGAGAAAATAAAAAAATCCTCTAATGAAGAAGGGAAAAAGAAAGAGCAAGAAGGATTGGAAGCATGAAAAGTCTTGAAAGCAAAGTTTTTGAAGCTTCAAAGAATGGAAAAGGTCTAGGATAACCCGATGGGATAGTGGCTTGGAAGTTGTAAGTATGTACTTAAACTTATAAATATGTGCATTGACATATTTTTCTTTGTGTTCAAGGACCTATGGCCATGAGATTGTGTGGGGTAGGGTAATTTAAAGTCTCAAACCAAGGTGGTTGTGAGGATGCAGAAACCCTAACCATGTTGCATGCATGCATTTGGCATCACATGATATGTTTTTGTTCATACTTATTGTCATTGCACCTTTATTGAGCTTAATAACTCATGAGATCTTTACCCTCACATATAGGTTGTAAAGGCATGAAAAAAATCAAGGTAAAAATGGAATGGTATGTGGAGTCATGGGAATGAAAATCCAAGACCATTATCTGGCTTATGGAAGCCTATGTTTGTTATTTATGATTCATGTTGTAACAAGTACAATGAGTGGGTGTAAGGACTATTATCATTATTATATATTTTGTGTAAGTTTTGGTGGAGAAAATGGGTATTTGTGTTTTATGGATGATGTGTGTAAAATCTAGGAAATTTAGGCTAAAAAGGTTGAGAATTTTTTTTGAGTTATGTAGGCAAGTCACGAGCGACAGGTAGGGTGTAACGCTCCATTTTTCGAGCGTGTTATAACTCAGGACAATTTTGGGATAATTTTTTTTTAAAAAAAACTATTTTTAAATCATTTCACTCTTTAAATATATCCCAAAAGCTCCATTCATTTATCTCCAAGGAGAATCATCATAAATATTAAATGCGGAAGCTAGAATCGAACCTAACATCATAACATTAATCATAATTCAGTGCTTACATCATGGGAACATAAATTTCTCAACATGTCTTAATACATAATATACGTTCTCAACTAACATTAACCCTAAAAAGGGTTCTACATCATCATTTCTCAAAACATTCAGAATTCAAAGTAGCAGAATTTAAATACATGAGCTACATAACATACATTTAACTGATCATACAACTCATCATGCACTTTGCTAAATGTCATTTCATGCCTCATTCATCCTCGTTCTGCTACAATCTCCATCTGGAACGTTTGAATATTCCAGGGGCAAAGCCCAAGTTAGATGATGAATTATCTAAGAAAGGGAAACAAAACATTTAATGCTCGTGTATGTATGTAATGCATATAACATCATAACTCTCATGTTTTGGTCTATTGCACCTTAAGATTACTTGCCATTTTTTTAGTCTCCCTGTCAAACCAAGGTGTATGGGTGCACCCTTGACAAAGTAACGGAGCCAGTACCTAATCCCAAACCCATGCAACGTATGACCGTGAATCTTATCATACTCATATGCATATTTCATAAATCAAAACATGTAAAATGCAATCTACACGGCATACTCATAACAAGGCATGACAACATGATAAGATCATAACACTTGGTCTAGTTGGGAAATACCACTTACCTTATAAAAAGACAATTTTGCCCCTAGCGTAATTTTACTTCAAAATTCACGCTGAACTTCCAATTGTACTCAATTATAAATCTTGACGTACCCTAACATTATAATTATTTAAGAAAATTAGATTTCTAATTTTTCTCTAATTTTTCTAATTTCTCCAATTTCCTCCTATTATTTCCTCAAGATTATGAAATAAATACTTTCTCATAAAATTTTCTCAATTTCTCTTCACAATAACTCTTAAAATAATATTTCTAAGCCCTAAAAATTTTCTCATAATTTTAAAATCCACGTTCTATTTATTTCTCATTTTTCCTTTGATTTTCAAGCATCTATTGCCTTAAAAATCCATAATAAATACTAATCATGCATTTTTCTTCCAATTTCACTATAAAAAATTCTAGAATATCATTCTAATATTTTTAGAATTTTTAAAGAAATGTTTAAAGATAACATACCTTCCCATGGAGTGGTTCAGTATTTTTCTATACTGCAATGAAGTCTCGATTTGCGTATCTAACAATGCCTTTTGTTACAAATTTTTACACGAACTACTAAACCCAACCTATAGGATTTTTCTAGAATTTTTTGATATTTTTCTCTATATTCTTTCTTTCTTTTCTCAAATCTCTCTCTTACTCTCAAATCCTTTTTTCTTACAACATTTCTCTTTCTAATTCAAATCCTCCAACCTTTCAAGTTTTCTCTATTTATAGAGGTTGAATTAAGTTTAGTATAATTGTAGTGATCCACTATCTTTTATTATTTTATCACATTTTTTAATTAATTTTTCCTAAATCTTACTCATAATTTTTAATTATTTGTCCATACTCTACTCTATCTTCTACATTTCTCCATTAATTCACCCATTATCTTTGATTATTTGACTACACTCTATTTTGTCTCCCACATTTCTCTATTAATTCATCAATTATCTTTGATTATTTGTCCACACCATATTTTGTCTCTCACATTTCTCCATTAATTCACCCATTATCTTTGATTATTTGTCCACACCATATTTTGTCTCCCACATTTCTCCGTTAATTCACCATTATCTTTGATTATTTGTCCACACTCTACTTTGTCTCCACATTTCTCCATTATTTCACCCACTATCTTTTATTATTTTTTACTTTAATTATTTTCAACTAAATCTTATTTTGAATAGACTATTCTTTCATTTAATCCATAAATTTAAGCCCATTTTTTTAGTCTACTAACTTTAAACCCATTTACTTAACCTTTAATTTCTCAACTTAGCCCACTAACTATAAGCCCATTTACTTAGCATTTTTTTTTTTCAATTTAGCCCACTAATTCTAAACTCATTTATTTAACATTTTTTTTTTAACTTAGCCTACTAACTCTAAGTCAATTTACTTAACATTTCATTTTTTCAAGTTAGCCCATTAACTTTAAGCCCATTAGTTTTCTCAATTATAATCTCTAATGGATGTTTAAAAAAAATATTTTAAATACAAAAATTAATTACTATTATTTTCAAAATACTAGGATATATTTACTACCTCTAATCACTCAAGAAATTATATATCTAAAAAATAACTCAAGAAAAAGTAAATTTTTTGTTGAATAAGTTGAAAAGGTACCTTTAATCACATAGAAGCTAGCCATCACGCTCTATCGCCGCTGCCATGTGGGCCCTGCTTCAAGTTTGAAACGTTAAAAGTTGAAAGTTGAAACATTAAAAATATCATCAAAAAATAAAAGGCTAAAGGCATATCCAGCCCCCTAACATTTCACCATTTAACTATTTTGCCCCCTAAACTTGAGGGGAGACCTATTGCTTTCTCAACTTTCAATTTTGAACTTGGTAGACACTTGGGGCAATGAGTGAGTTACACACGCGATTGAGGTACATGCAACATCATCTTTTTCTTCCTCTTTTCCAGTCTTCTTCGTCATTGGTGACTTTCCGCCTTCTGACTGACCTAGATCCTTCTTTTCTTGTAGCTGACTAACCTCTGGTCTCGTCTTTTTCTATCGATGGTCGTTGTCTCTCTCTCGCTCTTGTTCTCTTTCTCTGTCAATGGTCGCCAACGGTGTGGGAGATGTCAATCCAACCATTGGTCTCACTCTCTTTCTTTGTCGGCGGTTGCCAAAGGTGTGAGAAGTGTCAATTGAGGTCTGAGGGCCATTGATAGTAGCGGTTGGGCAGGTAGTGGCGTGGGAGGTGTCGATTGGCTTGGGATTTGTCAATTGGGGTCTGGGGGTCGGCGGCGTGGGAGGTGAGCGATCGATCGCTCGCCTCCTTATGCATGCTAGTGGCTGGCGATGGTGTCGATTGGGGTCAAAAGGGCTCACAATAGCAACAGTTGTTTGCCGTGGTCATTTTTCGGTGTCTTCTGATGTCGATTGAGGTCATTGGTAGAGGTTGTTGCACCTTCATTGTCGTTTTCTGGCAGTTGTAGTAGCGTCATTCGTCGCTGGCCCTCTTCCTCTCTTGTAGTAGCGAGACACAAGGCGTGCTTTCATTGGCTTAGTCAATGTAGGGTCCACGCGAGACCGTGCGTGTAACACATGCACAATATTTATTGGATATGTATTTATTACAAAATTGATAATTTAATGACACAATAAATTTAAAATTAAAAGTTGAGGGGCCAATACTCCCTACTCCCACCCACAAAATTTAGGGGATAAAATGGTTAAATGGTGGTAGGTGAGAGGCTAGGTGGCCAAAAATAAAACTCTTTTAGGACGGGCAGTGCGTGCCGATTCCCTTATGGGTGTCTTTTTGTCATATATCTTATCTATCTATTGACCATCAGATCGATCTATCGAGAAGATGGTTAGATTGGTTTCAGGAATTTTGGTGCCATTACTGCATGGCCTGATGAAGCTCGCCGGAGTGACGCCACAAGAGCTGGAGATCGAGCCGGGCACGACCATGAACATCTGGGTCCCTAAGCAAACCATCAACAGAGCCGCCGGAAAGTGGAACAAACCCGCCAAACCAGCGCTGGTCTTCGTCCACCCGTTCTGCGCCGACGGCATTCTCATGTGGTTCCTCCAAGTCCTCGCCTTCTCCGGCAAGTACTCCGTCTACGTGCCGGACCTCCTCTTCTTCGGCGGCTCCACCACCTCAGCAGCCGGCCGGAGCGCCTCCTTCCAGGCGGAGTTCCTGGCGAAGGGTCTGAGGAAGCTGGGCGTGCAGAGATGCACGGTGGTGGGGCTCAGCTATGGCGGCATGGTGGGGTTCAAGATGGCTGAAATGTACCCGGATTTGGTGGAGAATATGGTGGTTTCTTCCGCCGTGATGGAGTTGACGGAGTCGTTGACGAGAGAGAGGACTGCCAGCATCGGCAGGTTTTCAAGCTGGGTTGAGTTTCTGCTACCGGAGACGGTGGAAGGATTCAAATTTCTTTTCTCCATCGGCTTTCATAAGCTGCCATGGCTGCCTCGTTTCCTCTACAATGACTTCCTTCAGGTTTGTTCACTCTTTTTTTTTTTTTTTTAATTTTTAATTTTCTTTTTGAAGGAATGTATGGATTGATTAGTGACCACATAAGCATATAAGGGCTCGTTAATGTTTAAAAAGTATACTAAAAAACATAAAGAAGTGATATTTTAACATTCTTACATATGAAAGTAGGTATATATATGTATATATATTATTTTTTATTTGTAAAGTATATTATCATATTCATATTCTATAGTGTAGATAAATCATGAATATTTAATAGTGAGTGAAAATAAAATTTTAGTTTTTATTTTTAAATTTCTCAAAATCTACTTTCTATTATGCATTCCCAATTTATATACATAAAAAAATATATATAATTAGCGCACCTTTGGTCCCATTAATATTTTCGCCTTCTTGAGTATCTATAAATTAATTAATATTATGGGTTTTTCATCTATTTCTCTTTAAAACAAAAAAACAATTAATTATTAAGAGCAATAATTAACGATTTAATTGGTGATCCATTTTGCATTATTACAGACCCTATTCGGGAACAGAAAGGAGAAAGCTGAACTTTTGGAGGCCTTGGTGGTCAGCGACAGTGACGACTCCACCTCCATTATCCCTAATTATTCACAGGTTTGTATTAACCGGGAAAGGATAATTCAGACAAGTTTTTATCAATGTTTGGTAGCTATCTGTTATGAGTTAGTGAGAGTGATGTCTCAATAATCGTACCGTCTGCAAGATGAGTGAGGGCCCATCACTGATGGCTATGCTTCTTGCAGAGGATCCTCTTCTTGTGGGGAGATGAGGATAAGATCTTCAGTTTGGAGCTTGCTCAGAGCATGAAAGAGTATGTAGTTTTTATTAATGTTCTTATTATTATATAAAAATAAATATGCTTTGAAGATGATTTTAACCATTCTTTAATTATTTGGGGTGGGTTTTATAATTATAATTACACAATCACGATTCACAGGCGAGTGGGAGAGAAAGCCAGCCTGCAACGGGTAGGGAAGGCGGGCCACCTTCTTCAAATGGAGCGCCCCTTCGCTTACAACACACTGATCCGAAAGTTTCTCTCGTCCTTGTAATTTGTTTTTACATTCGGGATACCAATGGATATGGTTCTGCTGATGCTGGAAACTGATTTGAACTTTCAGTCGCTGTTTATTAATCAAACTGAAAAAATAGAAGATATAAAAAGTATTATAATTGTTTGTTAAAATTATCTAATTATTCTTAAAAAAAAATCATATGACTTCTTATCTAAGTTTTTCTAAATATGTTTATCTCTCTCCCCTCCTTCAAAATAAGCATATTTATCTCGTGTGTTTATTGAATAAGTGCTTTGAGATATTCTTTTGCTTGGAATGTGCTTGGGTGAGAATTATCTCTATCTTAGCTTAGAAAATACCTTCCATGCTCATCTTCAACTTAAATTGGATTCTTTCGAGTACTTTAGGGAATATTACCTACCCGAGGTTCGAATTCAACGGTATAGCAAGCCAATCAGGATAATCCTATGCGTTGATCGGTGCTTTAACCTCCAACGTGACTTCAATGATAGGGGTCATAGTTTTATGTAGATTTTTCAATTTTTTGTACATCATCAAAATTAATTAAAATTAGACCTAACAAGAGGTTTCACAATAATTTTATAACTTATCAAGCCTCAAAAAGGATCTATGATAACCAAACACGTGAATTCACGAATGAATGAACCTAATCAAATTGGGTTGAACCCAATACTCGAGATTGTAGACAAGGTTACTATGAAATCATGGGACCTAAGTTTGTCAAAAATTGGCAAAATGATTAAAAATTATTCGAGGCCAAAGTTGATTGAAATGCATGATAGGTTGATTAAATAGTCTATTTTGAAGTTGAATAAAATTTGAATGAGCTCGGATTTAAACAAACTAAAAAATTAGTGTCAACATAGCATAACCAAAAACACATTAGTATAACCAAATTTCACAATTGACCTTTGAATCCAAAATAATCCAGCTCGAAAGATTGAGGAAAAATTTTCTCGAGACACAATGAACAACTTGGTTAAGTAACTTTGAGTAAAATTTTGAACAAATGGTTAAGAATTGGGTCGAACTATTTTACGAACTCAGAGATGCGATAGAAAAGAACTTGTTGGTACTTTCGACACTAATTTTTGACCACAAACAAACAAGATATTAAAGGCCAAAAAATAGAAAAAATAACCAAACAAAATCAAAGAAACTAGTAAAGTGTTTGCTGGACATCGATTGATAACATTGCATGGACGTTTCTGGCGTGAAAGAAAAGTTGTTTGAGGTTGTTGAAGGGTGGTCAGAGGCTTGTTGACGATGAGATAGTTAATGAAGAAGAAAGAGGTTGGGTGGAACAATTTCTTAAAATATTTTTAATTTTTTGAGATGACACTTCTACCCCAAGGTTTTGAGTTATTGCACATAAATTTACTATTTTCTATTTATTATGCATAGCCTTTGATTTCGTTCAAATTGCACCAAGACCTTATAATTTGCATTCTATTATGCATGAGACCATTTAACTGGCAAAAATCATATTGTCATTGAAATTTATGCACAAATATAAACTTTATACTTGTTACAGGTATTTTTCGCTTTACTTCTTATGGGCTGGACTTAATTCAGCAGGCTGACCCAATCGCATAAGGTCCAATAGACTTTGAGTTGAGCTCGTTGAAGTGAGCTCACACATTGTTGGAGCTCGAGTTTGGATCGCGGGGCCAAGCAAGCTCCCGAAAATTCCTCTAACTTGAGCGAGCTCCCAGTGACTTTCACAGCTCGCCCGCTCTGGCCAATCAGCTTGTATAACGAGAAGGTTATGCGCTAGAGAATAATAATAGGCTAGGGGCAGGCCCAACCTGGCCCCAGTCTCTCGGCCCATCTGACTGGCCCATGCCAATTCTATCCTGGACTTTTGCAACAACATCATTACAGTCGCTTCTGGGTTTCTGCGCGTTCACCTTAGATTTCATCCTCATTAATGACGAATCCCATCATCATTAATGACGGATCTCATCCATATTAATGAAAGTTCTGTCGGCACCTTGCCATTGCATGGACGTTCTCATCGGCGCCAGGTATTCTGTCCCATCTCCTGCAGACGTACTACACATGCAGGGGGACATCTCCTCATATATATCAGCTAGCTATTTTGAGAGCCAGGGTATGTATGTTTTTCTACCTACTTACTAATATCTTGCATACTTACTTACTCGCTCATTGATTTGGGCATTGGAGTACCTTGCAGGGAAGGGCCGGCGGGTCAACAAATCGGACCAGATATCCCATTTTTCTTCCTCTCAAATCCACCACACCACTAAGGACCAACGAATCACCGTTGACCAATTCTGAACGTCGATAATACTTCATTGTATTAAAATTCATTTTTAATTGCACATATCCATATTTGGTCATATAATTGCCAATTATGACTTGATGTTTCGTCCTAAACCAAACAATAGAAGTTCGTTTGATAAATAATAAAATCTGGGTTCTACTCTATAGACCTAGTTAATTGAGAATCTCTCTAATTTTTCGAAAATCTCTCCAAACATATAAGAAATTACACTACAAAAAAAAAAGAGTTTAGAGACGAGAAAAATCAATCTTTAAACCCATAAAATTTCAACTCTCATATTTTAGAGGTGGAATTAGAGACAAATTTTGGTTCATCTATAATGACTCATCACTAAACAATTAGCAATGGATATTTTTGTTTTGTCGCTATTAAAGATGAAATTTTTTCATCTCTAATTCATAAACAGATTGTTTTATGTCTAAAAAAAATATTCTATCTCTAATTTAGTTATGTAATCAATCTTAAAATTAGTCAAATTTTATATTTAGAGATAGACTTGAAAAAAAATTATCGGTTGTTGGCCATCGTCTATGATAGATTCTGACAATCAAAACCGATCATCAGAATCGCCTCGGTCTAGCGACCAACATACCCAAAAATCAAAACAATCCAACAATTGGATCTCGATTGATCTAAAAATTAAATTTTTGCAAAATGGATTCTTGGTTCTGGAAAGGCATCATCGGCCATTGTCCATGGCAGATTTTGACGATCAGAACCAATCATCCAAATGGCCTTGAACTTGTGACCAACATTTCCAAAAATTGATCAAATAGTCAAATCTCAATAGATTTAAAAATTAATTTTTTGAAAAATGGTTACTTGTTTTTGGAAGGGTGATCGCCCTAAAATTTGCTGTAAGTGTATGGTTTGAGCAAGTAATATAGTAGTGAGTAATAATATCGTTCGCACGAGGAAAGGTTTCAAATACAAATTTTCAAACTTTCTATATTATTTAGACAATAAAAAATTTCAGATTTAACAAAGAACAGAAAAAAATAAATTAATCAATTGATTAATAAAAAAATTAATTTAGAAGATAACATGAATCAAATAAATTAGTGAATTTTAATAATTAAGGCACATATATGAACATAGCTATGCAATGCAAATTATAGATTTTTATGCGAATGAATTGATAAATTGAGTATGTGATAGCGAAATCTCCTAACGCATTCGTTACCCTATTTTTAGATTATAACGAGTTTATTCTCATCTAATAACTTCTTATATTTTTATAAAAGTTAAATTAAATGAAAACGCATTACAATTTATGAAATTCCTAATTTATCGGTAAAAGCCGCACAAAGAAATTAAATTCTATTTCTAGTTGATTTTATTTTATAATGTATGGTACCTATGATGCAATCCCTCCGTCTCAAGATTAGGCATCAAATTTCGTAAATAGTAGCTAATTATTTATAAGCATTAATTTCAATACCACACAACTCATCATAATTCAAATTATTCAATCACAAAAAATTATAAAAAATACACCATCATAGTTTCAACAAATACAAGACCTTAGTTTAACAGATTAGTTCATGAAAACATTAATTAAAACCTAAAATAACAGCGAAAGCATAAAAATTTAATTAAAAAAGAAAAAGTAGACAGAAATTCCTTAGCCCAGATCTGTTCAGATCTGGGTTAAACAAATCTGCCACCCCGCATCCGTCTCTGCCTGCGGCTAAGCCTGCTGCGTGCTTCCGCCTTGCTTCTGCCGCACAAAGCTTCTCCAATTTTCTTCACTGCCCGCTGCACTCCTTCAATCTCCAATCTGCCAACAAAAATCCTTTGCTTTTCCGCCTTCAAGTTCCGCTGCAATTCTGACTTCCTCAACACTCCACGTTCACACCACTTAATTTAATAAATTAATATATAACATATATACATAATATAATATATAATATGTAATATTTAATATTTAATATACTATTAATTATATTAATTTTAATTATATTATAATGTTAATTATTTATAATATTTATTTTTTATTTATATTATAATATTCATTTATAGTATTAATTTTGAAATTAATTTTATAATATCTTATTTTTGAATTTTTTTATTATTTTTTAACTCAAACACTAAGTACTATTCTTGTAAAATAATAAGAAGTATTAGAAATTAAATATTTGTAAAAAAACTTAAAATATTAGACAATTTTAGGTAAAATACACATAAAATACTAAAAATACTATTTAATTATGACTAATAAATGTGTGAATAAATTCTCATATCAAAAGGCATTGCAACAACCATCTTGGTAGATTTTGACGATCGAAACTAATAATTGGAATAGCATTGGTTTGGTGATCAACATATTCAAAAACTAAAACTTGAATTTCAATAGATTTAAAAAATTATTTTTTTAAAAAAATACTACTCATATTTGGAAAGGCATCACCAGCTACAATCCATAGCAGATTTCCATGATGAGAATCACGTTGGTCTAGTGACCAACATATCCCTAAAACAAAATGATCCGACAATTAGATCTCATTGGTAGGGGTGTGTGCGGTACGATTTGACCAGTCTAAACTATTTTCAGCACGCCAAATCGCTTGTGCAGTTTTTCGACCAAACCAGACCACTCTGGTTTGGTACGGTTTACTGCTATTTGAAAATTTGGTACAAATGAGGTTTAAAACCACTAAAAATTAAGACAAAATAGTGTAATTCAACATATAACATTTCAACATTAAAAGTAGAAAATAATCTGTTTAACAATGAATTATGCAATCAAATTAACCTATTTGGGGTCACTTTATAAAAATATTTTTTAATAATTTTTTGGGCGATTTGGTTTAAGACCGAACTGCCAACTGTACAAACCGTGAACCGCGTGGTTTGCACAGCGTCCAAACTGTTTTTGACTGCAAAAATAAAAATCCAATCGATTTGGTCTGGCCGATTTTTGCAGTGCACAGATTTTTTTGAACACCTATATTCACTGGATTTAAAAATTAAAATTGGATAACATTAAGTTCTAACCTTAAATTGGAGAAACTTTAGTCGCCGACGTTTGGGACGGTAGTTAGTGGCCGGATAAGAGAGGAAGAAAAGACAAGACGATGGGCGATGACTGTTGATTGAGGAAGAAGAGGAGAAAGAGACACGCTAGAGGGAAATGAATAGGTAAAGACAAAAGAGAAAAGGAGGAGAAAATAATGAAGACAAGCATACATATATATAAAGATTTAGTGACGATAAATATTCCGTCTCTAATTTTCGTCACTTAAAAAAATAAATTTTTGTCTTCTCGTGTCTAATAGAGACAAATTAGTAAAAAATCTTTTTAGAGACAAAAATTATTCCTCTTTGCGTTAAAGACGGAATCAAAGACATATTTTTCATCTCTAAAATAATATAGTTTTTGCTTAAATAAATATCAATACAGCAATAGAACCCTTTTCCCTTTTCTTTTTCATAAAAAACATGTAAATTATTTTATCTTTATAAAAGTGACATTAAAATTTCTATTCATGAAAACATCAATATCATGGTCACATTGATCAAATAACATTAGAGAGCAAGAGTAGGGTTGTAAAGAGCTGAGTTGCTAATGAGTAGCTTTACCTTTATAAAAGAATTGAGTTTGAACTCTAATTTGGATCTCAACTTATAAAAGAGTCGAATTTGAACAAAATAAAACTTGACTCGATTTGTCTCATAAGCAGAACTCGCGAATAAGTTCACAAACAAGATTGCGAAATAAATATTTTTATTATTATTTTAATATTTTGATATTTGTTTTTGTATTTCTGAATAAAAATATTTCTATTTATTTGAATAGTTTTATTGTATTTGATAATTTATACTTATATTTATTATATTTTTTATTATGTAAAAATAGGTTTTAATGACTTTAATTTTAAAAAAAATCTAGTAAATTTGAGATCGACTTATCAAAAGCTTGTTTATCATGATAAAGGAGCTAGCTTGAGCTCGATCAATCCTTGATGAGCTCAAACTCTCTAGAATTATAATAAAATAAATTCGAGTTGAGCAAAATTCAACTAAACAACATTTGATAACAACTCTAAATAAGTGTAAAGAGACACTTGTTTTACGAACTTAGAGACGAGATAGAAAAGAACTTGTTGGTACTTTCGACACTAATTTTCGACCACAAACAAACAAGATATTAAAGGCCAAAAAATAGACAAAATAACCAAACAAAATCAAAGAAACTAGTAAAGTGTTTGCTGGACATCGATTGATAACATTGCATGGACGTTTCTGGCGTGAAAGAAAAGTTGTTTGAAGTTGTTGAAGGGTGGTCAGAGGCTTGTTGACGATGAGATAGTTAATGAAGAAGAAAGAGGTTGGGTGGAACAATTTCTTAAAATATTTTTAATTTTTTGAGACGACACTTCTACCTCAAGGTTTTGAGTTATTGCACATAAATTTACTATTTTCTATTTGTTATGCATAACCTTTGATTTCGTTCAAATTGCACCAAGACCTTATAATTTGCATTCTATTACGCATGAGACTATTTAACTTGCAAAAATCGTAGTCCTTGAAATTTGTGCACAAATATAAACTTTATACTTGTTACAAGTATTTTTCACTCTATTCCTTATGGGCTGGACTTAATTCAGCGGACCGGCCCAATTGCATAAGGTCCAATAGACCTCGAGTTGAGCTCATTGAAGCGAGCTCACACATTGTTGGAGCCCGAGTTCGGATCACGAGGGGCTAAGCAAACTCCCAAAAATTCCTTTAACTCGTCAACCTATCCGTGCAAGCTCTCAACCACGCTTCAAGCGAGCTCCCAGCAGCTTTCACAGCTTGCCCGCTCTGGCCAATTAATTTGTATAACGAGAAGGTCATGCGTCAGAAAATAATAGTAGGCTAGTGGCAGGCCCAACCTGGCCCTAGTTTCTCGGCCCATCTGACTAACCCATGTCAGTCCCATCCTGTCCCTTTGCAACAACATCATTACAGCCTTGTCTGGGTTTCTGTGCGTTCACCTTAGATTCCATCCCCATTAATGACGTATCACATCCACATTAATGAAGGTTCCGTCGGTACCTTACTGTTGCATAGACGTTCTCGCCGGCGACAGATATTTTGTCCCATCTCCTGCAAACGTACTACACATGCAAAGGGACATCTTCTCTTATATATTAGCCAGCTTTTTTGAGAGCCAGGGTATGTATGTTTTTCTACCTACTTATACCTTGCCTACTTACTTACTCACTCACTGACTTGGGCATCGGAGTACCTTGCAGGGAAGGGTTGGCGGGTCAACAAATCGGACCAGATATCTCATTTTTCTCCTTCTCAAATCCACCACACCAATGCGGGCCAACGAATCACCGTCGACCAATTTCGAACGTCGACAATACTTAATTGTATTAAAATTCATTTTTAATTGCACATATCCATATATGGTCATATAATTGCCAATTATGACTTGATGTTTGGTCCTAAACCAAACAATGGAAGTTCACTTGATAAATAATAAAATTTGGGTTCTACTCTATAGACTTAGTTAATTGAGAATTTCTTTAATTTCTCAAAAATATCTCCAAACATATAAGAAATTGCACTACAAAAAAAATGAGTTTAGAGACGGAAAAAATCAATCTTTAAACCTATAAAATTTCAACTCTCATGTTTTAGAGGTGGAATTAGAGACAAATTTTGGTTCATCTCTAATTGACTCGTCACTAAACAATTAGCAATGGATATTTTTGTTTTGTCGCTATTAAAGATGAAATTTTTTATCTCTAATTCAGAAACAGATTGTTTTATGTCTAAAAAAAATCAATTCTATCTCTAATTTAGTTATGTAATCAATCTTAAAAATAGTCAAATTTTATATTTAGAGACAGACTTGAAAAAAAATTATCGATTGCTAGCCATCGTCTATGGTAGATTCTGACAATCAAAACCGATCATCAGAATCGCCTTGATCTAGCGACCAACATACCCAAAAACTAAAACAATCCAACAGTTAGATCTCGATTGATCTAAAAATTAATTTTTGGCAAAAGGGATTCTTGGTTCTGGAAAGGCATTGCCAGCCATGGCAGATTTTGACGATTAGAACCGGTCATCCAAATGGCCTTGAACTTGTGACCAACATTTCCAAAAATTGATCAAACAGTCAAATCTCAATAGATTTAAAAATTAATTTTTTGAAAAGTGGCTACTTGTTTTTGGAAGGGTGATCGCCCTAAAATTTACCGCAAGTGTACGGTTCGAGCAAGTAATATAGTAGTGAGTAATAATATCGTTCACACGAGAAAAGATTTCAAATACCAAATTTTCAAACTTTTTATATTATTTAAACAATAAAAAATTTCAGGTTTAATAAAAAATATAAAAAAATAAATTAATCAATTCATTAATAAAAAAATTAATTTAGAAGGCAACGTGAATCAAAGAAATCAGTGAATTTTAATAATTAAGGCACATATATGAATCTAGCTATGCAATACAAATTATAGATTTTTATGCGAATGAATTGATAAATTGAGTATGTGATGGCGAAATCTCCTAACGCATTCATTACCCTATTTTTAGGTTATAACGAGTTTATTCTTATCTAATAATTTCTTATATTTCTATGAAAGTTAAATTAAATGAAAACACATTACAATTTGTGAAATTCTTAATTTATCGGTAAAAGTTGCACAAAGAAATCGAATTCTATTTATAGTCGATTTTATTTTATGATGTATGGTACCTATAATGCAATCCCTCCGTCTCAAGATTAGACATCAAATTATGTAAATAGTAGCTAATTATTTATAAGCATTAATTTCAATACCACACAACTCAGCATAATTCAAATTATTCAATCATATAAAATTATAAAAAATACACCATCATAGTTTCAACAAATACATAGCCTTAGTTTAACAGATTAATTCATGAAAAAATTAATTAAAATCTAAAATAACGGCGAAAGAATAAAAAAGTTATTAAAAAAGGAAAAGTAGACAGAAATTCCTTAGCCCAGATCTGTTCAGATCTGGGTTAAACAAATCTGCGACCCGCATCCATCTCTGCCTGCGGCTAAGCCTGCTGCGTGCTTCCGCCTTGCTTCTGCCGCACAAAGCTTCTCCAATTTTCTTCACTGCCCACTGCACTCCTTCAATCTCCAATCTGCCAACAAAAATCCTTTGCTTTTCCGCCTTCAAGTTCCGCCGCAATTCTGACTTCCTCAACACTCCACGTTCACACCACTTAATTTAATAAATTAATATATAACATATATACATAATATAATATATAATATATAATATGTAATATTTAATATTTAATATACTATTAATTATATTAATTTTAATTATATTATAATGTTAATTATTTATAATATTTATTTTTTATTTTTATTATAATATTCATTTATAGTATTAATTTTGAAATTAATTTTATAATATCTTATTTTTGAATTTTTTTTATTATTTTTTAACTCAAACACTAAGTACTATTCTTGTAAAATAATAAGAAGTATTCGAAATTAAATATTTGTAAAAAAAACTTAAAATATTAGACAATTTTAGGTAAAATACACATAAAATACTAAAAATACTATTTAATTATGACTAATAAATGTGTGAATAAATTCTCATATCAAAAGACATCGCAACAACCATCTTGGTAGATTTTGACGATCGAAACTAATAATTGGAATAGCATTGGTTTGGTGATCAACATATTCAAAAACTAAAACTTGAATTTCAATAGATTTAAAAAATTATTTTTTAAAAAAAATACTACTCATATTTGGAAGGACATCACCAGCTACAATCCATAGCAGATTTCCATAATGAGAATCACGTTGGTCTAGTGACCAACATATCCCTAAAACAAAATGATCCAACAATTAGATCTCATTGGTAGGGGTGTGTGCGGTACGATTTGACCAGTCTAAACCATTTTCAGCACGCCAAATCGCTTGTGCAGTTTTTCGACCAAACCAGACCACTCTGGTTTGGTACGGTTTACTGCTATTTGAAAATTTGGTACAAATGAGGCTTAAAACCACTAAAAATTAAGACAAAATAGTGTAATTCAACATATAACATTTCAACATTAAAAGCAGAAAATAATCTGTTTAACAATGAATTATGCAATCAAATTAACCTATTTGGGGGTCACTTTATAATAATATTTTTTAATAATTTTTTGGGCGATTTGGTTTAAGACCGAACTGCCAACTGTACAAACCGTGAACTGCGTGGTTTGTGCAGCGTTCAAACCGTTTTTGACTGCAAAAATAAAAATCCAATCAATTTGGTTTGGTCGATTTTTGCAGTGCACCGATTTTTTTGAACACCCATATTCGCTAGATCTAAAAATTAAAATTGGATAACATTAAGTTCTAACCTTAAATTGGAGAAACTTTAGTCGCCGGCATTTGGGACGGTAGTTAGTGGCTGGATAAGAGAGGAAGAAAAGACAAGACAATGGGCGATGACCGTTGATTGAGGAAGAAGAGGAGAAAGAGACACGCTAGAGAGAAATGAATAGGTAAAGACAAAAGAAAAAATGAGAAAATAATGAAGACAAGCATACATATATATAAAGATTTAGAGACGATAAATATTCCGTCTCTAATTTTCGTCACTTAAAAAAATAAATTTTTGTCTTTTCGTGTCTAATAGAGACAAATTAGTAAAAATTCTTTTTAAAGACAAAAATTATTCCTCTTTGCGTTAAAGACGGAATCAAAAACATATTTTTCATCTCTAAAATAATATAGTTTTTGCTTAAATAAATATCAATACAGCAATAGAACCCTTTTCCCTTTTCTTTTTCATAAAAAACATGTAAATTATTTTATCTTTATAAAAGTGACATTAAAATTTCTATTCATGAAAACATCAATATCATGGTCACATTGATCAAATAACATTAGAGAGCAAGAGTAGGGTTGTAAAGAGCTGAGTTGCTAATGAGTAGCTTGACCTTTATAAAAGAATTGAGTTTGAATTCTAATTTGGATCTCAACTCATAAAAGAGCCGAATTTAAACAAAATAAAACTTGCCTTGATTTGTCTCATAAGTAGAACTCGCGAATAAGTTCACAAACAAGATCGCGAAATAAATATTTTTATTATTATTTTAATATTTTGATATTGATTTTTGTATTTCTGAATAAAAATATTTCTATTTATTTGAATAGTTTTATTGTATTTGATAATTTATACTTATATTTATTATATTTTTTATTATGTAAAAATAGGTTTTAATGACTTTAATTTTAAAAAAAATCTAGTAAATTTGAGGTCGACTTATCAAAAGCTCGTTTATCATGATAAAGGAGCTAGCTTGAGCTCGATAAATCCTTGATGAGCTCAAACTCTCTAGAATTATAATAAAATAAATTCGAGTTGAGCAAAGTTCAACCGAACAAGATTTGATCACAACTCTAAATAAGTGTAAAGAGACACTTGTAAAGGATATTATTTTAAATTTAATAATAGATTAAAAAAAAGTGAAATTAATTTTAGAAAGTAAAGAAAGATATATTTACTACCACTAATCACTCAAGAAATTATATATATATATATAAAATAACTCAAGAAAAAGTAAAATTTTTGTTGAATAAGTCGGAAATGCGGCCCGCTTTATTAAATCTGATCACACACACGTACGAAGCCAGCCATCGCGCTCCAGCGCAGCCGCCAGGTGGGCCCCGCTTCTAGTTTGAAACGTCAACGGTTGAAAGTTGACACATTAAATAAAACTCTTTCAGGACAGGCAGTGCAGTGCTTGCCGATCCACGTCTCGTTGTCTTTTTGTCATATTATCTATCCGTTGACCATCAGATCGATCAATCGAGAAGATGGTGAGTTTGGTTTCAGGAATTCTGGTGCCATTACTGCATGGCCTGATGAAGCTCGCCGGAGTGACGCCACAAGCGGTGGAGATCGAGCCGGGCACGACCATGAACATCTGGGTCCCTAAGCAAACCATCAACAGAGCCGCCGGAAAGTGGAACAAACCCGCCAAACCGGCGCTGGTCTTCGTCCACCCGTTCTGCGCCGACGGCATTCTCATGTGGTTCCTCCAAGTCCTCGCCTTCTCCGGCAAGTACTCCGTCTACGTGCCGGACCTCCTATTCTTCGGCGGCTCCACCACCTCAGCAGCCGGCCGGAGCGCCTCCTTCCAGGCGGAGTTCCTGGCGAAGGGTCTGAGGAAGCTGGGCGTGCAGAGATGCACGGTGGTGGGGCTCAGCTATGGCGGCATGGTGGGGTTCAAGATGGCTGAAATGTACCCGGATTTGGTGGAGAATATGGTGGTTTCTTCCACCGTGATGGAGTTGACGGAGTCGTTGACGAGAGAGAGGACTGCCAGCATCGGCAGGTTTTCAAGCTGGGCTGAGATTCTGCTGCCGGAGACGATGGAAGGCGTCAAATTTTTTTTCTCCATCGGCTTTCGTAAGCTGCCATGGCTGCCTCGTTTCCTCTACAATGACTTTCTTCAGGTTTGTTCACTTTTTATTTTTTATTTTTTGCTGGGATGCAGGGATTGATTAATGACCACATAAGCATATATGAAAGTAGGTATATATATATATATATGTATATTATATTTTCATTTGTATGCAAATATTTCATAAGTAGGTGTGTGTGTGTATATACTATTTTTCATTTGTATGCAAATATTTCATAAGTAGGTGTGTGTGTATATATACTATTTTTTATTTGTAAATGATATGTGCTACAATCAATAGACGAATATGTAACGGACCCACATGACAAGTTTGATTCAAAATCTAGGAGTCACCATTCTGTTAAGTGCATGTCTAGAGGGGTCAAAATCCACAAAACAAGATTAAAAAAGAAAATTAGCAAGAAAAAAATTAGAGAATTAATTAAAGTGAGGCAATTCGGCTATTGAAAATCAAAAAAAGTAAAAAATGCCTAAGTGAAGAAACAATAAATGGAAGCAAAAGGGGAGCTGAGAGGCCCCCACTCGGTAGGTGGCCACAATCGAGATGCCTTTCGGCCCTCATTTCCTTTGATTAGGTCCACTATCTCAGTTGATTAAGCCCCCCTCCCTTTCATTTAATTAAGAGGGTTGAGAGCCTCCCCCAATTCAAAGGGTGGCCATATTGGCCACCATCGAGAGGCACTCAGTTCTATCAAGATTCTTTCGGTTTAAGTCTTTTTTAAACTCTTAAACATAATATATCGAGAATATGTCATTCAAAAAGTTTCAGATGATTGCCACGTGGCCTCGGAGAAATTTGGGATGACTATCGCGTGTCCCCCACTCCCTTCTTTATAAATAGGCAACTTGCTTTTTCATTCAGGGGTGATTCATTTTTAGACAAAGATTCTATTTTGCTCTCAAGAATTCCAAGATCCAGTCGATTCTCAAGGACCAATCGATTCTTTAGGCCCAATCAATTCTCAAGAATCAATCAATTTTTAGGGCCAGTTGGTTATTTAAACAGTACTACTTATGATGGAGTTATTATTCATTAGTATAAACATGGGCATCTATGCACATATCAATAATGTCATGCATATTATCTACGACACGAATTGAATATATTTCTCAGAATGTTGTCTGATTTAGTCGTCAAATGGCCCGCGTAGCCTTCTAACTGTTGTTGTGCTCGTAAGCTAAATCTTGGATTGCCTGCACTTAGCCTTGTCACCCGAAGACCTTTTCAGACACCTCGCATAGGAGATTTTGGAGACTATTCGAGGACCGTGCCTTATTGAATTCCAACTTCGACCCGATCCAAATCAGTTGAAGCCTCAATAATGATATCTTGAACCCTTGATAATAGTAGATGTTTCTGCTCAGACCAATCTAGGATAAATAAATTTTATTATTATAACTTAACAACAACAGTAAAGTATATTATCATATTCATATTCTATATTGTAGATAAATCATGAATATTTAATAGTGAGTGAAAATAAAATTTCATTTTTTATTTTTAAATTTCTCAAAATCTTCTTTCTATATATTATGCATTCCAAATTTACATACATATATATATATATAATTAGCGCACCTTTGGTCCCATTAATATTTTCGCCTTCTTGAGTATCTATAAATTAATTAATATTATGGGTTTTTCATCTATTTCTCTTAAAAACAAAAAAACAATTAATTATTAAGAGCAATAATTAACGATTTAATTGGTGATCCATTTTGCATTATTACAGACCCTATTCGGGAACAGAAAGGAGAAAGCTGAACTTTTGGAGGCCTTGGTGGTCAGCGACAGTGACGACTCCACCTCCATTATCCCTAATTATTCACAGGTTTGTATTAACCGGGAAAGGATAATTCAGACAAGTTTTTATCAATGTTTGGCAGCTATCTGTTATGAGTTAGTGAGAGTGATGTCTCAATAATCGTACTGTCTGCAAGTCTAATGGAGTGAGTGAATGATCGAGGGCCTATCAGTACTGATCGATGCTATGCTTCTTGCAGAGGATCCTCTTCTTGTGGGGAGATGAAGATAAGATCTTCAGTTTGGAGCTTGCTCAGAGCATGAAAGAGTATGTAGTTTTTATTAATGTTCTTATTATTATATAAAAATATATATGCTTTGAAGGGAAGATGATCTTTAATTATTTGGGGTGGGTTTTATAATTATAATAATTATACAATCACAATTCACAGGCGAGTGGGAGAGAAAGCGAGCCTGCAATGGGTAGAGAAGGCGGGCCACCTTCTTCAAATGGAGCGCCCCTTCGCTTACAACACACTGATCCGAAAGTTTCTCTCGTCCTTGTAATTTGTTCTTACGTTCGGGAAACCAATGGATTTGGTTCTACTGCTGATGCTTGGAAACTGATTTGAACTTTCAGTCACTGTTTATTAATCAAACTAAAAAAATAGAAAATATAAAAAGTATTATAATTTCTTTTTTATTCTTCTCTGTGTTTGTTAAAATTATTTAATTATTCTTAAAAAAATGAAGTCACATGACTTCTTATCTGAGTTTTTCTAGATATGATTATCTCTCTCCCTTCCTTTAAAATAAGCATATTTTACTCTTTACAAATAAAAAAAAAAATGACGTTTGCGTCATTTAGTGTATTTTACAAAATTTAATTAATAATTTAATAAAAATATTGAAATATTTTTTAATCTTATTTTAATTATTAGATATCTTAATTCGTAAAATATTTTAATCTTATTTTGATATAATTTAACCTTATTTATTTTGTTGTGTTAGGAAAGTTCAACGGGTGTAGTCACTATATAAGAAGTGAAATGAATGGGCTGAGTTTGGGCCAGATCTCTGACCATTTGAATGGGAGGCCCAGTCAAAGTGCTGTGGATTCACAGAGCCCACTTTGGTTGCTGGGCCTTGGCCCAATTTTACCCTACAACACACGACGAGCTCATGGTGCAATGGAGTGCAAAGTTGACTTGCTATGGGCACACTCATAGTCATGGCCATGAAATCTCATCCAAACTTTGAATATTTTTAAACCCTCAACTTTGTCCAACTCCCTATTGACAGGAAAATCATTTCCCACGAGAATGTTTCTTCCACTAAATTGTAAAAAGTAACGTTTTACGAAAATAGAACTTCAGTAGATTGATGACAATAGCTTATAGCATGCTTAGTTATAATATTTAAAAATTAATTTTAAATTTGATAACATTGAAATTGATCAATAATTAAATTTATAAAACTCTCGCGACGTTTAGACCTTTTCTCAAACTGATATGACTTTAAAAATAATTGAAGGAATGCTACATCAATATTTAAGTTAGCATAGAATTATGGAGATAATTTAAAGAATGTTAAGAATAATATATAATATATTGTACCTTTGGCTCGTTCCTACAAATCTTTTTTATATTTTTTGAGTTGAACTTTAAGATAAAACTCACAATAAAAATTTGCCAATCTCACTCATGCCATATGGCACAAAGGACTTAGAACACCCATCATGTGTTTTTCCACGATGGACTTGGCTTTATTTACCCCTTGGAATATAGGGATTAATCATGCGTTTTCCCACAATGGACGACTTTGCTTTATTTACCCCTTGGAATATAGGGATTGACTTTTGCACGAGGGTTTATCTAATAATTGCTTTTGAGACATTCTTTTGCTTGGACTATGTTTGGGTGAAAATTATTTCTATCTTAGCGTAGAAAATACTTTGATGCTATCTTCAACTCAAATTGGGTTCTTTTGGATCGCTCATCTTCGAGTAGTTTAGGGAATATTATTTGTCCCGAGGTTCGAATTTCTCGATGTAGTAAGTCAATCACGATAATCTTATGTGTTGATTAATACTTTGACCTCCAATGTGGCTTCAATAATGATCTGAGTCTTAATTTTACGTGAATTTTTTAATTTTTTATACATCATTAGAATTAATTTAAATTAGACCAAACAAGAGGCTGTGCAATAATTTGATAACTTATCAAGTCTCAAAAGAGATCTAAGAAAACTAAACACGCGAATTCACGAATGAATGAACCTAATCAAATTGGGTTGAACCCAATACTCGAGATTGTAGACAAGGTTACTCTAAAATCATGGGATCTAAGTTTGTCGAAAATTAATAAAATGATTAAAAATTATTTGAGGCCAAAGTTGATTGAAATGCATGATAAGTTGATTGGGTAGTCTATTTTGAAGTTGAATAAAATTTGGATGAGCTCATATTAAAACAAACTAAAAGACTAGTGTCAAAATAGCATAACCAAAAACATATTAGTATAACCAAATTTCATAATTGACATTTGAATCGAAAATAATCAAGCTCGAAAGATTGAGGATAAATTTGTCGGAGCCACAACGAACAACTTGGTTAAGTAACTTTGAAACAAAATTTCGAGCAAATAGTTTAGAATTGGGTTAAACTCTTTTACGAATTCAGAGGCGAGATAGAAAAGAACATGTTGGTACCTTCGACACTAATTTTTGACCACAAACAAACAAGATATTGGAGGCCAAAAAATGGACAAAATAACCAAACGAAATCAAAGAAACCAGCAAAGTATTCGCTGGACGTCGATCGATAACATTGCATGGACGTTTCTGGCATGAAAGGAAAGGAAAGTTGTTTGAGGTTGGTCAGAGGCTTGTTAACGGTGAGGCAGTTAATGAAGAAGAAAAAGGTAGGGTGGAGCAATTTCTTAAAATATTTTAAAGTTTTTGAGATGACACTTCTACCCCAAGATTTTGAGTTATTGCACATAAATTTACTATTTTCTATTTATTATGCATATAACCTTTGATTTTGTTCAAAATTGCACCAAGACCTTATAATTTACATTTTATTACGCATGAGATTATTTAACACGCATAAATCGTATTGTCCTTGAAATTTATATGTGAAGTTTTTATTTATTATATTAAAATTATTTTTTAATTGCATGTATCGATATATGATCACATAATTGCTAATTATGACTTGGCCAATAATCTATGAGATACATTGTTTTTCAAGAAAGTGATTAGTGTTTCGTCATGAATCAAACAATGTAAGTTCACTTGATAAAGAATAAATGGTGATTATTACTTTTGTTTTTGTTATTAACACGTATAATAAATTTATACATATAATGTATTTGATCATATGTTCAAATTTTTTTTTGATAAAGCTGACACAAACTGGTTTCACTTAATTCGACGTATTCAAACATGTCACGGGTAATTTGGTGCTCCAAGAAAGAAAAAGACTATAGACAATAATGTATAATTTTTTTTTTCTAAGATTGTATTTAGAATATTTTTTCATTGCTTTAAATTCATTGGAACGCGAGAAATAAGGATTCAAATTATTAACTTGATATTTAATTTTTTTTATAATACATCCCAATAAGATTCAATCTCGACTTTGTGTAAAACTTTAATTAATCATCTTATTTCTAAATTTCTAAGGTAGTATTAGTTGAAATGAGTAAAATAAAATTGTATTAAAATAATGTTATAATATTTTTCGAATAAAGATATGGAATTGTCAAAATAAACTTGAGAAGCATTCCAAGATTGTTATCAAATTGTTTGTTAAATTTTTTTAAATACACTGAAAGATATATATATCATTTTTTCCTATCTGTAAGGTCTAAGATATGTTTATTTGGAGATGAGAGATATAAGCACATCCAAAAAATATCATATAAGAAATCACCTGACTTCTTTATCAAGGATTGTCAAATAAGTTTAATAAACACGTTAGAAATGACAAATGTCTAAAATATTTTCTATATCTTATCTTTTTTGATTTATGTATTACTTAACAAACACTACCTAAGATGATAAAAGCGGGTTATTACACTAGTCATGTAACGAGAAATTCAAAAAAATGAATCCACAGTCAAAAAAAAATTATAGTAATACCAAACGGGCAGTTGTGCATTTCAAAAACCTTTAAAAGGTGTCACCATTTACAAAAAAAAATATTATACTGCACCGTCTTGTTGATGGTATTTTCTAGACAAACACTTCAAAAAAAAAAAATTTCCAAATCTCCAGAAGGTGCAGAGCAACAGCCAAACAGCCCTTAGAAGAGTACAGCTGGCCCCCTCAAAATACATAAAGTTTTGTTTAGGTTGAATTCAATTCAATCAAATATGATTGGGATCTTGAAGGGGGTTTCCAGCATCTTTACAGTTGTAGGAAACCACATTCAAGAATTATGAACTAATCAATGATATGGAACAGCTTCCCTCACCCTAATCATTTTCCATATTGACTGCATTAACCATATACTTACATGCCCACCAGATTCTTCAAAACCTTCATCATTAGTTAATATCATTGTGAATCTTTGCAGATATCTCCATCTCCCCCACTGTTCTCAACCAAAACAAGCATTTAATTTGTGTTAGCTTATTAGCTTAAGTACTATAGTTTATATTTAATTATAAAGGCTTGAAACACAACAACCAAAAGCAAAGTTGTTTGTGTCGTAATCTCCAGATCTTGTTAGATTTTCTTCTACTTTAGGCCTCTAATCAAAAGCAATATGAATATGGTGTTAGGCACATAGTGTCCATAGAAAAGAAAAAATTATACAAAAGGCAAAGAGGGCCCAAGGAAGCAGTCAATCATGTCATATATAACACGTATTTCTATATGCCCCAATGGGGTTGTGATTTGATCATGTGGGGAGCCACCTCTCCCTATGTCCTTTCCAAGCAAAAAAAAAAAAAAAAAATCCTATATCAAATGATGCAACAGTAATATTTTTATAACTTCAAATTATCTTAATGAATTTTTAACAAACATAGTTAAAAAATTGCATAATTTACATATAAAAAAATGAATATATTTTGCAACCCTATCATCTTAAGAGGAATCCTCTTCAAAAGGGCTGAGGAGTTGAAAGCATGCTAGGGTGTATTTGGTACCTGTGTGGTCAGTTGTTGGCATGGAATGGTTGTCCAAATCTGTCACTTTGTTCAGTGCACATCTGCTAATCCAATCAATTTTTTTAGTTCAATTGGAACTACATATTTACATTACATTATCATCAGGACAGATTCTTCTTTTCTTAAACTACACAAAATTCAGAGCCCCTAAAAGTTCTTTATTTATTTTCTATTTTTTTTTTTTAATGAATTTGAAGGAAGCACACTAAAGAGCTTGCATGCAATGAAGATCCAGCTACATGTCCAGCCCTACACACACACCCACCCACCCACCCACCCCCACACAGACATATTATATGAATGAGTCTCACAAGCATAAGTTTGTTTAGTATGCATATTTATGTGTAAAGATATGTATAAAATACAGCACCAGCTTGGTCATATAATTAAATATTTCTGTCACATAATCATTATTTATCAGCCATACCACAAAGCGGTCAGGGAGTAGTTTCATGCACTGAGACGTTGCCGATTTATATTTACATTAGAGTCAAGCAAGGAGGGCATGAATGATCTATGCAATATACTAGGATGAAGCATACAGAGAGTGGGTTAGGGGGGACCTAGGAATCATAGGCAGAGGCAGAGATTGGAAAAGGAGGGGTCACAAGGGCAAGAATATTTTTGAGTTGGGTGGGTGTGGGTGAACAATGAGTGGTCTCCGGGGCCTAGAAGAATTGGGACAAACCCATATGGCTCCATGGACAATGGTGAGAGATGTTCCAAACGACTTGCCCGTCTTTTGCCCCCAATTACTTATCCTAATGCATCTCCTGGATCTCCATTTGTTTATATATCAATACCCAGATCATTTGCAGATTTTTCATGTCTCTGTGCTTCAAGGAAAATCATCCCCCCCCCCCCCCCCCCCCCACCCTCCCCCCCCAAAAAAAAATTAAACCTCATCATGTGACTCTGTCTCTACCATTCTTTTAGAACCAGATTTCAAACTCAGACAAAGTTTTTAACAAAATGGCTTTTCTACTCTTGGTGTCCTTTCTTTGGGGAACTCCTATTAATTAAGTTGGTTCAACTTTGAAGCATCTCCAAGGGCAATAGTGTCCAAGCATTGCCAGATTTTGTTTGCAATTGCATGAGCCCTTTTTGCCATTGAACCAATTCAATCATGAGAAAAGTAGTGTCAAGAAGATGATATACAAAGAAAAAAAAGAAAAAGAAAAAGAAAACCTAACATATGACATGATCTATATCTAGCCGGTTTAATTATTATTCTCTTTCTGGTTTGAAGACCAGATGATGGATGATGAATTGATTCTGAGAATTATCTTGAAAAAAGTTTAAGGGTTTCAAAAATCTAATATGGCAGTGGAAAACAAAGAGAATAAGAACACTAACCCTAACCCCCATAAATGTTATAGAGAAAGTGGGAGACGAGATGAAGCATTGATTCATGGGTGTTGTCTTCTTTGAAACATTAATTGATGCAAATTCTGGTTGACTAAACAAGGCAAATTTGACTCATCCAATGATCACTATATACAATGCATATATGCATATTCATGGCCACCCCCCTCCCCTCATTAAAAGGAATGGTCCCTTTTTCACAGCGCACCCTTTTCTTATCCTCTCACTGTTCACAGTCACAGTTGTTGCTGTAAAGCTATATCTACAATGCAACCCCATGTATCACATCCTGCCAGATCTAGCTAGATGTTGGAACTATACACATGCGTATATGTTTAACAGCTAATACCTTTTCCAAAAGTAAGATGACTAATGCCTAATGGAAGGCGCTGAGCAATATTTCAATTACATCGAAATAATTAAATTGAATTGATTAAATTATCAGTTTAGTTCGATTTAATTGAAGCTATAGGTCAATTCAGTTTGATTTTCAAGTTTGAAAATATTGGTTATTTCAATTCAGTTCACTCTCTATTGAAAAAAATCGAAATAATTAAATCAACCAAAATGTAAAAATGACATTTTTTTCCAATTTTTCTAATTTTTCCAATTGGTTCAATTTTTTTTTTTTACTTTTTTTTAATTTTTTTGGATTGAACATCTATTTAGTTAGTTCAATTTTTTCGATTGATTTAATTTGATTCGATCTATTCAATTTGAACAATTCTTATCTAATCAACGGAATGCTTACCCGACTTAAGGATACTATTTGTATCAAGGCTTTGAGGCTAGTACTCCTGTTTGTTGAGTACAACACTTTGCATGCTTGATTATATATATATATATATATCCTTAGATGTATGCACAATTACACATGAAGAATGAAGAATGTCAGCGTAACAAAGATAAAAAGATATTATGGTAGATGTGTGATCATACAAAATACTATTGAAATGTTTCTTAACAAAAATATATAAAATACATGAAACTTAAATACTGTTTAATCATGAAAATATATGAAAAAGTAAATAAAATAACACAAGTCTCTACTAAAAAACCCTTACATATCTTGTGAGTTACAAGAACTTTCAAAATTATACAATTATAGAAATAATTGACCATCTAAAATTTATATAATTAATTTCGGGTTTAAGAAATATTGGACCCATATTACCATAAAGTTTACTTTTATTTTATTTTTTAAGAGTAGAAACAGAGGTAATGGTGACAAGAATGATAGCAATGGAGAAGGGGAGAGGGGTCGTGTGGTAGCTTTCAGTCACTTTTAAGTTTTAATGATGGGAGGGGGCTGGGCCTTGTGGGCTCTGTCTAAAGGTTCTAAAGGCCATCGGAGCCCACCACTCTCCCCTTCTTCGCCACCAAAGTAACGCCATTGCCCTCCCTACCTATATTGCTGCTGCTGTTATAAATTTTTAATTGCTAAAAAAATGCGAATCATATGGTACCATGGCAGGACCCTTTGAGGATACAAACAACCCTCCAAAATAATCATAATTTATACTATTAATATTAAAATTTACAAATATCAACATGTGTGACAAAATGTTTAGTGTATTTTTATTTATATCGTACAAATAACTTATATTAGATCTTTAATTTTTTTGCCAAATTCTATTAACAAAAAAAACATAAAATATATTAATATAAACCGAAAAATGACTTGATGTTAAAATTAACCTAAACCTCACTGTTAAGTAAAATTATTAACAGAAAGTAATGAAAAATCAAATGAAGGACTGCTAATGCAATTTACCCATAAATATATGATACTATAAAGAAGTTCAAAATCATCACTTCGTTATTGTAAAAGACAAAAAATCATTATTATAAAACCACCCAAACCTTTTCCACTACAGAGTACAAACCTTCTTTATGAAAAGGGGTGGTCGGTGGTACAGTTTCAATTTTATTTATTTAGCAAAGAAACTTAAGTCAAGACTCAAGAGCACACATACAACCAATTGGCAAAACTGTTTAGAAAATCTAAGCTCAGAACACTCCAACTTTCTTAAATGGTTAAGGGAATATGTTTTATGAGTTCTAATAACCATTAAATCTGTTTAAAAAAAATTAAAAGTCCATGAAATCAAAGTTACTCTTTGAAGTAAAAGATTATGTGATTCCCCCCCCCCCCCCCCCCCCCTTCCTTTTTTTCTTCTCTTCTCAAATTCACAGAATTAGCAAATACAAGATATCTAACTAATTAAACATATGCAGAAGATGGGACCTATTATATTACCAGGAAGGAAAGTGGAAAAAAAAAAGGGGAATTAATCGCAAGAAGTCAATCCACCCAGCTGGAGATGAGCAAGAAATCATGACTAGACTAGAATTGCTAATTCTATTAGTTGGAAAAGAAAGACCTCAGAAAGCAGCTGCGTGCAGAGCTATGGAGGATTCAAGAAATATGATAAGGCGGCCCATAGTTTCATTGTATATGTTCACAAATCTAGCAGCCACCAACTGCAAACTAAGTAAAAGACACAGAAAGGGCTAGTCCCAAGATACCTAGCTCATCATCTCTCTCTCTCTCTCTCTCTCTCTCTCTCTCTCTATATATATATATATATATTGTCTGTGTGATTACAGAGAGAAGTAGAAGTAGGGTTTCTTATACCCTCGGATCTGCTGCCACATTTCATGACCTCCTTACCCACTGCTATCCAATATATTGTTTCCATACTTCCTTCCCATGGAAGATAAGATAAGAAGACTTCAAATAAACGAGCAATCCCAATGACTATACACACACACATATATATATGGGCAGCATTTCAATAATATTTCTAATATAATTAACTATAAGCTGACATGAATCTCGCATAGAAGTTTGGGCAGCAAGCCCAATCACTCGAGAGTCTGGTATACTGTGCTGCAATCTCCTCCACTATTCAAGTCCCCAGTTTAATGTCTTCACAACTAAATACTACTATTATTTCTGCAATTCTAAAGAACTCAATTTTGATTTTATTGGATAGTGCAGACTTTGAGGATTCTTTTTATAGAATTTTCTTACATGGAATACTATTAAAATAACGTCATATTAGAATTCCTGTAATTTTAAACTATTTTTATGGATGATGGCCCATTACTAACTAGTTGTGAGCCTAGTAACTAACTATCCAGGCAAGAGCTTGGCCCTAATGAGTAAGAGAGGACCAAGAATGGGAAGCATAGAAATTATATTTGTACATCATATAGATGGCCCTTCTATTAAATAAACAAGCATAGCAATGAAGGAAAGGTTATGGAAAGCAACATCCATATTGCAGAGATGCCAATGCATGGTTTGATCTTATCTAAAAGAAGTGCAATATTAATGATTGTGCAATCTAGGGTGCACTGGCCAAGTGAACCATGTTGCCGGAAAATACATTGTTCCATGCTCTAGTCAAGTTAAAATATTATATATGTATATATATAAAAAGAAGAGCAAGAAACTAAGCAAGGAAAGGAAAGGAGAGGAAAAACACAGAGAAACTAGTGGCAAATAGAAAGTGATGGAAGAAGTAAGATAGGGATGGAGAGGCCCCATTTGCCTTTAGTTTTGATATAAGGTCATGTGTGAGTGTACCCAATTCAGAGAGAGAGAGAGAGAGAGAGAGAGAGAGACTTACTAATAAAGTAGAGGGAGATTGGGAGGTGAAGGTCCCATTGGTGATAATGGAAGTAGCCTTCATCCTCTCTGGACTTGTTCCCACCACCCCAAATTACATCAGCTACCCTCCAGTACTGCTTCACGCTTCAAACATTTTAGAGCAAATAAGCTAGAGCAGCATCAAGAGTGAGAGTGTGTGTGTGTGTGTGTGTGTGTATAAAGTCAAATCATATTAAGCCACAGATATGTAAGCAAGCCATGGCCAACACCAGTAGGAATCTTTGTCTAATTAAAGTTCAGACTAATGCTTAAGGTACTATAAGGATGATTAGCACCCAAAAATGGTATAATTCAATCATTTTTACATGTCCATTTTTAACCACTAAACTGCTATTAACAACGATATCTTATTACAAAGACTGCGAATGTAAACGACATTTAGCACATAAACATGGCCATGTCGTTTGTTGTCTCAAAGTTTCAAATTATTTGTCCGTTTTTAACCACTAAACGCCCTTGACAACGATTTTGTGATCCAAAGAACATGCTAAGGCAACTAGCTAGAAATAGTGGTCAAAAACAGTGGCCAATCCAAATAAAAGGAAAAAAAAAAAATCTTAATTTGGACGGGTAATTGACCGGCCTAAGGCTAATTGTCAATTCAGCCAGCTTAAATGGCCAAAGTGTCTCTCATTTGAGCTCAAAGCAAAGAGCTTTTCTTTCACTGTCAAGGCCAAATTTCAGACAACAGAAATATCAATATAATTGGATGACAAGCCACCGAATTCTCGACTTGACGGTAAAGGCTACAGGATAATGAAATTGAATCTATTTCTGATTGCGTTGCCACCCTTTTCTGGGTGACGATGATTGTACATGAGAATTGCCCACAACGGTGGAAAACAACAGAATCATAATGGAATTCTATTATGCTAATGATGGGAGGTGGTTATCTAAAAGTGGGAAGTTTAGGGCTTTAATTAGAAAGTTAGTTACATAAGCCTTGCTGTTAACGACAAAAGGTACAAGCCAATTCTGCGTAACGAATAAAAATTGTTTAATGAGTAAAACATATGTGAAAAGAAAAGAAAAGAAAGGTGAAAGAAAGAGGGGACAGGCAAGACTACCCGGGGGGGGGGGGGGGGTGTTGGGGAAAGCCTGTGCTATTTTTAGAACGGCCTGACACAAGTGCTTAATGCGCGCAGTATCTTCAGCCAAGAATACGTAATCAAACCACCATGACTTCACTCTCCTCTACAAGTGCGTGTGCCACACTCTTCATCAAAATATCTCCCACTAAAATACCCATTTTCATCATGTCTTGACATAATGAAGGATTTAACTTTTTTATTTCTTCATTCTTAATTTTTCTATCCTGTTTTTTTTTTTTTTTTTTGTCTTCAACTAAACTTTTATTTCTACTTAGGGTTAATTACATGAATTATAATTTCTTTTTTACTTTCATATATGACCTTAATTTTTGTAAAATTCTTACAAGTAATATGACTATTAAATAAAAAAATTAAGTGATAATATTATTACTTAACATGGTTATACCGTATTTGAAAAATTAATAAAGCAATCCCTTAAGCATGGGATAAATCCATCTCACTTCCTTTAATGTCATTTAATCCTATATATCTATATATATATATATGCCTAGTAGGTTAATTTTTTAGTTTGATTAGACAATTTTGCCCCTCAAGTATAAATATCCTATGGACTCTCTCTCTCTCTCCTCTAAAGCCCCCCCTCTTTAGGAGCTTCATCTCCCATTCCACCATGGCAGGTTAGCAAATCAAATATGGGACCTCAAGACAATGACTCTTATACCTCGTTCAAAATTTACTATACCAAACATGTGATAAGTTACTAAATTTTAAATGTAGAATACCAAACATAACATAAGATTATTTAATCCCATAAATGTTTAATTCAAATATCAAATGGCTAGTAAGCATCTCTTACCAAGTTTCTTTTATTAAATACTTATTCATTCATTAGAGCATCACAAGATCATCACTTATATCTTATTACATAACTAGATATAATTTTCACTCTTATCTTAATATAAAGAGTTTCATTTTTATTTTTTGTTATATAACTGAATATTCATCTAAACATCATCTCTATTAGACTCACACATTGTAATCGTTCTTTCTTGTATAATTTTCTTTTTGTGGGTTTTAATTAAAACACATATACCATGCACTGGATAAATGGTTAACTAACTTATAGGAAGAAATCATTTTTAAAATGAAAATAAAGAAGTTTCACGCGACGGGTAGGGGCGTGAGGAAAGCGGCCACTCAGGAGGCATTTCTGTGGCGGTCTGTAACTCCCAATGTGGTACCAAATCACAATTCACAAAGGGGCAAAGGGCCGTGCTTTCGTCACATTCTACCTCATCAATCTGACGTGTCCGATCGAAGGGCTCCAGCACCTGCCACGTGTAACCCAACCCCACGCGACCACGTGGCCAGCCCCCCCCCCAAAAATATTAAAATAAACAAATAACGATTGAAAAACCCAAAATTTCTAAGATGACAATTTCAGTGTTGCGTTTTAATTAATTTAATGAATTTTAAATATTATATATTAAATATTAAAATTTACTAAATCTAACTAAGAAAAAAGCCCGGCAGGCCCAACTTGCCATCTATCGCCATCCTTCTCCGTAGCGGGCCCCAGAATCGCCTCGCCTCCCGCAAAAACCCCGTTCTGCTCCGGCCGTTTTACCGTTTTAGAACACACCCACGTGGCGGTCATGTCAGTGTGGGCCCCACCCCAATGGGCCTCTCGTTATGGATACATTCCAAGCCCCCCCCACGCCTTCCCCTTCCTTTCCCTTATTTATTCCGGTCACTTGGGTCAGATTCCGGCGACCACTGTCAGACCCTCCGGCTACTTTTTCCTACCTATATATTCCGCTCTCGATTCTCCATTCTCCTTCCTCTTCGGTCTTAAACCGACGAAGAACGATTGATAAACACAGAACAGAAGTTGGAATAGAGGGAGGACGTGGGTTAGGCATGAAAGCGAACAAAGTTGCCTAATCCTCACTGTAGTACAAGGCGGCTTTTACTTTCTATAAAGCAGCCCTTCTCTGAAACTCTTTTCCATCTCTCTTTCTTCTAAAAGTTCTGGTGATGAACAGAGCGTTACCCGGAGATGCTACACTGCCTGAACACGCCGGGGAATTTCGCCGGGAACGGCGCCGACATGAGCGTGCTGGAGAGGCAGCGAGCTCGGTTGAAATGGCAACAAGACCAACTCCATCAACAGCAGCAACAAAGGTACTTCGACGGGAATGAGATTGCCGGATTTTCCGTGGCCTCCGATCAGCAGTTTCAGGGTCTTAACGAGGTTCTGACCCGGGGATTGAAGTCGGACCCGGGTGTAGATAACGGGTGGCCGGATTTGGGTCATTTCGGGGAGGGTGCGAGTTCGGGTTCGGGGATCGGACCTAGTCGGTTTGGGATTGGGTCAGGGTTCGACGCGAATTACGGGATCTCTAGGACCAGTAGCTGTCCCCCGGCTGTGGCGGCGGCTGTGGAAATCAAACACGGAGAGGCGGTTCAGGCGGATAAGATGAGTTCAGCTGTTGGAAGAGAGAGCTTCAAGAAGAGAAAGGCTGACAAGAACCATAGCCTCAAGGTAAGATAAGCTTCATTGCTGTAAAGAATCTCCATTACTTTAACAAATTGAATGGAACTTGATGTTTGTTTAAGCAAAGAAAGTGTGAAAAGTGAACCTTTTTGGGCACAATTCAGGCAATAGCAGAAGATTATTCCAAGGAGAAGAGGAGCAAAGCATGTTGCAATGAAGGGGGAGAGGCGGCCAGGATCACAGAGCAGGGCACCAAAAATGACTGCAAGAACAGTGATAACATTAAGAAAGAAACTTCTGCAGATACTTCAAAGGACAATTCAAAGGTTACAGAGGTCAAGAAGCCTGATTACATTCATGTTCGGGCTCGTCGCGGCCAGGCCACTGACAGCCACAGCTTGGCTGAAAGGGTATGTATGTGGGAGTTGTTTCTATTTGTAATTCGAATTCCAAATTGAACTTAACAGTGTGTAGATCTCTTCTCAACTGCTATGAATTCATGTAATCAATATATCTGCAGGTGAGGAGGGAAAAGATCAGCGAGAGAATGAAATATCTACAAGATTTAGTCCCCGGATGCAATAAGATCACAGGAAAGGCGGGAATGCTCGACGAGATCATCAACTATGTCCAATCACTTCAGAGACAAGTTGAGGTAACACAAATTCATCTGTCTTCACAACTTTCTTCGCTTTTTTATCTTCCTTTTTTCTGTTAATAATCTCCCCCTGCTCCTTCATCGTTGTCAAAAACAGTTCCTGTCGATGAAACTAGCCGCTGTAAATCCAACGCTTGACTTCAACATCGATAACTTCTTCGCGAAAGAGGTAAACAAGACATCACAAATCAGGCATATAACAACAGGTTTTTCCAATATGATGTATATATCGCTTCAATACAACAGGTTTTTCCAGCATGCACTTCAAATTTTCCAATTGGGGTATCGACAGAAGTCACCAATCCGGCCTACCTTCAGTTTAATCCACTACAACAAGTAGTTTCATGCAGTGGGTTGGAAATGGCATTGAATGTCCCTTCTGATATGGCACTTAGAAGGACTATAAGTGCTCCCGTGACAATCCCTGAATCATTTCTAGATACATCTTGTTTCAATGTAATTTCTTCTACTCTTATTAGTCATTTTCCCTTCCTGTCTACATGTTGTGTCATATATGCAGTTTTTCTCACAGAAGTTAGTTATCATACTACAGCAAATCCAATCATCATCAGCTTGGGAGGCCAATCTACACAACCTTTATGGCGTCGAGTTTCTCCAAGAAAGATTGACATCATTTCCAGCCAACCAGCAATTTACAGGTGCATAGAACTAGGATATCTTCTTGGCTGTCAACACTCAATTCCGGTTTTTGATAATGGTATAGGAAGAAGATAGAAAATGAAGCAAAGTGGATATTATTATTAGTACATATGACAGAGACCACAGAGAATAATGGTTTTGATCAAAATAAATGGGTCCTCTTTGATTAGGTACCTTTCCTTTTCATTGTCTTCCATCTAAAATGACCCAAGCTATATGGGACCTTTGAACGACCATAAATTCCCGAGGCCGTTTTTCCAAAAGCAAAAGCATGAAAGAACTGATGCATTTTTGCCCAGAGAGACAATATTAGCTATCCATACAAGTCACTAATCTCCATTGAATAGTGCACATGCAATGAGACGTTGTGATCATTTGTTCACACTGATCATGGTGCCACTTTCTTAATGCATGCTTTGACCTCCATATACTCCTAACGCACCTATTAGAATAGATATCTAAAGAAACAACACTTGTTTGTCTGCAGGTTCCAATGAAGCAAGCAAACTGAAGATGGAGATGTGAACCAGAAACATAAATCATACGATTTATTGGATGAATTCAATCCAGATGCCTTTTTTGTAATTCTTTCTTTCCCATGCGAGTACATAACGTGTATAGTTGTATGTATACCAGCACTGCAGAAATAACTATTATAATGAGAAGGCACCTATTAACCTCGGACTATCTCAAATTGCAATGAGTTAACCTACTTCTAGAGGGGTACAGAAAATGTCACAATGCTATTGTGACCAAGAATTTTGATTTGTGCACGTAATATTGGTGGGGCTAAAATTAGAAGATGGGGGGGGGGGGGGGGGGGGGAAGTAATTCTTATGATCGCTAAAAATCTGTAACATTAATGATCAAGCAGCATATATTGTCCTGACGATTGAGACCTGAATGAAAATGTTGAGCACGAGAACTTGTAATAGGGGAAAATCAGTAATATAAGGGATCAACTGGCACAAGTTGTCCTCCTAATGAATGAAAGCTCATTAACAATGTTAAGCATTTCTGTAACGGACAGAGGACACAAGCCAACCGTTGGGCCATGGTGACTTCTTTTGGATGGAATGAGACGTTGATTAAGACATTGATAATTGGACAGTGAAAGAAAGCACAAGGAATAAAAATGTTGAAATACTCTCTCTCTCTCTCTCTCTCTCTCTCTCTGTGTGACAAGCACGCCTAACCCCTTCATACTAATGAGAAAAGTTCGAAGGAGATAACATAGCATCCTAGGCTTCACAATTTTAATGGCATGTTATTCATGAGTTGTGACGCAAGAACCTACTATAACATATTACTAACAGTTGTTCATTCATTTGCTTCTGGATCAAAGAATTTATCTTAATATAAAATTAATCGATATTAAATACTTAGAAGGTTATAAGACCACATGTTCCGTCTCAAACAGATAGATGGAGAGGAAATATCAACGGCAATCTGGGGTTCCCTCACTTTGCTGTGAGGCAAAGAGTTCAAACATCAAACCCACCTTCAACCTCGCATCAAAGTGTTCAAACATCAATTATGTCTAGTGTCAATTTATCATGTTATTCAAAGCCAAGGCCTCCTTTAGCAACTTCTTTTTTGAAATAAAGGGGATGATATAATTGTAGAAAAGTAATAAAAACCTGGAAGACATGTAAAGAGTAAGGACAATTGACTTCCGTGCACAGGATTGCCAACTGTGCAGACCTCACACTGTAGATAACAGAAGGACTTCCTTTCCTTTTCTTTCGTTTTTTTGGGTGTGGGAGGGTGGGGAGATTGTGAGGTTCAGTCTAATACTTTGTTGATGACTTGGCAAAATTATCTGCCTTGAAACATGTTTATCAGAATGACTAAATTACGCATACGACACCAAGTGACAATCTTGCTACTTGCTAGACCAAAATGAATTCAGATATAAACAAACATGCAGAGGTGTAGAAATGTGGAAGTGAACCACGTACCCAGAAAATTAGTTTCTTTCCTTTCCCAATTCCAGCATTCTTCTGCACTTACCACTCTATTGTAAAGAGACTAATAAAAAAAAATGTAGCTGGATGGTTATACCTAAAATTTAAGTCACATTTGAACTTTGCTACAAATGTGAGGAAGGAAGACAGTTTCACATACAACCCCATTTGCTTAAGCAAACTGATAAACACCTAAAGCCATTTCTTCAGAAACAGCAAATAATTGAGTAGAATTCAACAAAATAGCTCACTCCCATTCACATCTTATTCGCATTTAGATTAGGCATTAAACTAGGTTTCACAGTAGAAAAGATCACCCAATTGCAAAATCAAAATTAATCCACAAATATAATTGCCAGATTTTTTTTTTAATCCAAGAAGATGTGAAAGGGGATTATTTTTTAAAACTCTTGACTAACCTCTGCCTTATCCTCTCCCATCTTTGTCTTAAAATTACAAAGAAAAAATACCTCATTATACTTTTCAGGGTTGAAGAGATAATGAGAAACAACAAAAATGATATCTACTCTAGATCAGCATAAGATGTAACATACTACCACCGTTCTTAACAAGTTAACCTAAAAGGATTCCTCTCTCTATTCACATCTTAATGCTAAGGAAAGGCCATTATCATTGTTGGGTTGCAGCTACAGATGGGAGCCCACAACGGTTGCCTTCTCCTTAAATGCATCATCCTATTCTTGGAGTGCCAAAAGCCTTACTTTTATTTCATTTTCAAGCCTTGTGTAGTAGTGAGGAGGGTAGGCCCTGTCTCATCTGCAGGCAAGATCTCCATGATTCTCTCTGCCTCAAGTGGAAAGGAAGAGATGATTTCGCCATTTCCCTTTCTTAGGCCCACTTCTGAAGGGCTGCAATTGCCCTTCTCACTTTTACATAATGCAGATTCAAGGAATAATAGCTAAAACCCAAAATATTCTCTGGGCTTTGTGTGAATGTAAGTACATCTCTCAAGTCCGATTTTTATTGGGAGCAATGTTATATCAGCCCCCGAGTTCTGTCCTTCCCTTAAGACCCAAGTTTTTGTCCTTTACGCAGGAGAATCCTTATGCATTCTTCTCTGCAGAAAATGTAGGAATCAACTTACTTCATATTTCCAGAGGCAGAAAACAAACACTAATTTTTTGTACTTTAATAATAATAGAACGTAACACCCCCCCCCCCCCCCCCCCCCCCCCCCCCCTCTTTTCTTTCTTTCCTCTTTCCTTGGGGAAAGAAAAGAATCAGGATAACTAGACAATTTCCGTTAACAAAGATGCCCAAGCCCTCACCACCCATTCTCAGGCTTTGGCAGAAGACTCCACATCTTAAGATGTACCTCAAACATAAGTATGAATATACTAATACAAGTAGACTTGGTTTACTTTATTTAACTGAAAAATAAAGTCTCATGACTATATATGTTTGTCAGGGAAAATTTTCAAGCTCTCTGTCCTAACTCAACTGACAACAACCTGACTGTCCAAGTTTGTTTGTTTTTTCTTCTCTCCACGGTTATTGACACATCTACCAACTGTAAGATGAAAATGAGTTACTCAAAATACTGCACCACTTAGTTAAGATGATAAGTTCAAGTCCATACAAACCCAAGATCCAGACCAGACTATGAGGTAAATGAAAGTAAGAGAGTGACCAGTTTCAATTATAAAGCTGCACAAGCATTCCCCACATGCAGCTTTAGAAAGAATTTTGATTAACAGATGTTGAACAAGGTAACTAACCACTATGATCATCAGGCAGGAGAAAAACAGTCAGGGCTGAAGCAGGGGAAACAAATTCTAAGATCAAACAGGGTCTTCTCTTATATTCAATTATGTTTCCGAGCTTCTTTATGAGTAAATTGATGTGGGACAGCAAGGAGAGTTGCAGATTGTAGAGAGAGGATAGAAGAAGAAGAGAAGTATCTGAACACAGAAAGGAAGAAACCATAATATTCTTCTCAATCAATCAATCTATCAATGCCCACTGATTACATCCAAAACGCCTACTTATAGGCTACAGACAAAACATACTAAAAAAAAAAAAACCTAATCAGATCTTACAAGAAATAACAAGTCATACTAAATATCAAAAATCAGAATTCTGAATCAAAATTTGAACAAATCAAAATTAGAACCTATCAAATCTTACAAAGACAAAATGCCAAAAATCAGAATTCTAAATAAAAATTAGAACAAATCAAAATAATATTTTCCATCATTCTCACCTTTTCAGAAAGAAAAAAAAAGAAAAACAAACAAAAAACTCATCCTTGAGTTTTATAGATTCTCACTGTTCAAACCCAACATAAAGTGGTTAATTGGATGGCCTTAGAAGTTCGTCTGCAACCAATGCCTTCATATATGGAGAAAGTGTAACTTGCATTGCTTTAGATTGTGAAACGCACCACCCTTGAGAGAAATTCTCAACTTAGTCGAGTAAAGGAAGGAATTTGTAGATTGAAGATGCTGGGTGAAGGTGCCTATTTCCAGCTTCTACAAGCTGCTCTGGGAACTCTTAAGTATACATATACACTATGCTTGGCTGGCTGGATGATGAAATCCCCAGGCAGGTTAGTCACTGCGGCTGAAGGTTTTGACTTCAGCAAGGCTTAAAGAAGCTGGGGAACTGAGGCAGGCAGATTCTTGATAGTGAAGGTGGATCAAGGTTCTGATTGGTTTCATGATGGCTGTGATTCTCTTGGATGGTTGTTGCCATCTGTTGAAAGAATCTGCGACTGCAGAAAATTCTGAGTTGTTGAGAGATTTTGTTTCTTTGTTTCATGTTGTTGCTCGAAACCTTTTGGTTAATGTAATGATAGGAAACGGATGGAGTGCTGGTTGCTGTAATGGTGATGGTTTGGAAATTGAGAAGAGGCTGTGGATTGGTGTTTACTATGATACCAAAGTTGATGCTGGACGGCAAGGAGAGTTCCAGAATGTAGATAGAAAAAAGGGGAAGAAGAAGAATTTATTAGTGCCCTCCAATTACATCCATAGGGCCTACCTATAGATTAAAGATAAATCATACTAAAAAATAAGCCTAATCAAATCTTACTAAAGATACCTAGTCATATTAAATATAAAATCTAATCAAGTCTTACTAAAGCAAAATGCTGAAAATCTGAATTCTGATCAAAATTAGAACAAATCAAAAATCAAAATCATACCATGTAATTGTAATGTGAAGTAAGCAGGATACTCTAAACTAGTTGGTAGTGTGGCAAACTTTAGGCATATTTTACTACAAATACATAGGGTACCATAAACCAGTTAGAAGTTGAAGCAACTTCGGCATATTTAGCTATAAATATGACTCTACAAAGTTCCTAGATGTATTAAGTGTGATCTTATTCAAAAATTATTAAGACTCATTCCTGGTCTGAGAAATTCTAGACCCTCAATTATCTTTACTTCCTACTTCAATGATTTTACCACAGTTTTCTCATTGACAATCTCTGCTAGTACCTCGTGCAACAAACAACATTGTAAATCACCCTTTTGGTATACATCAAGGGAACATATGCATGAACAAAATACTTTTCCTTGATGAATTGAATCCTGGTGTACAAGATCATTAATGAGGTTTCACCAGATCAGGGAAGTAAAGAAACTTATAGCAAACCTGTAAACTATAGGATCCATCCCAATTTACTGCTAGCCGATCTTCATCTCCTCTGAGTTATGAGCCTTTCATCAACATCAATTTCCATTTTTCAAGAAAAAATAAATGTTTCTTCGTAAACCAAAACACCAGATTTTGCAAAGCCACCCTTCACCACATCCATAAGATGTCCTTTTTTGTCAGAAAGCAGATCTTGAGAGCAAGAAAGATGAACAGAATGCAGTTACCAGAAATACTATCTATTCATAATTGAATTATGACTGGGTGTTTAATTCTAAAGGAACACATTTAAACTGAAATTCTGAAACAGACCTACACCATGGGACATTATCATCCCTCTAATTCCATGCTAAAAGGCAAAGTTTGCATGGATTGATTGTTGTGCTCAATGAAACAGTCAATGTTTATTCTTGGCCACAAATGATGGGTCTTTGTAGGCAAATCTGGAGCTTTGGATGAGAACATATTAGAAAGAATTCCACAAGCTCATGTTTCATATGTGGAGCCAACTTGCATTAATAGAGATTAAGGACTTCTAATTAAGTATTTTGATGATTAATGAAAACTTAGAGATCCAATCAATATTTTCTCCAAGAGTCTAAAAGCAATTTGAAGGCCATTGAAAATTCCTGGTTGCCAGTCTCAGTATTGGAAGCCAAATGTCATTGTGACAGTTTAATATAATTAAATTATGGCTTTGGCTGTTGACCCAACAATCAACTGTCAGATGGTACAATCGACCTTTCTTGGACTGGGTTTCACAGTTGATCCACAGCCAACTGACTGTGAGGTAGCCGACCTAACTTGGTCGATGGTTGCGGCAGTCAACTGTCAAGTGCCTACTGGACCTTGTCTAGTCACTGGTTGGCCTGCAGTCGACTTGGGAGGATTCAGTCAATCAGAGTTAGATTCTGGAATTTGCAACCAACCTCACAGTAGGTAGTCATTATAAAAGTCAAGGTACCTTGCTCACTGGAATTGATAGCCAACCTCACAATTGATTATCATTGTTCCAGTTCATCTTCCAGGAATTATGTTTCACATTTTCGCTTTGAAAGTAAATCTCTCTAAGAGTTTGTCTGTTTTAAATCTGAATTTCTTGTTTGAGTCTATCTACCAGTGGGGGCAGTCGATCCCACAGTTGACTTTTACTCATTTTCACTACTCTCAGTATAGCTAACGGGAATGACTTAAGGGACACCTTGGGCTATAAATATGCCCTCTAAAAGACAAAAACAAGTTTAAGAAGTGCATTCAAAGCATGTATTCAAGACAATTCAAAGACAAGCCTCAAAAAACTCAAAGCAACTAAAGGCTCACTCAAGTTCTTTCAAGTCCATTTATTTAAGAGCCTTTGTATAAGCATGGTGAAGTATCTATCTTGTTTGCTTTGAATTCAATTTGTTCTTTATTTATTCATTTGGTCCAAATGTGGACATAAGATTGTAACCTCTACTTTAACATTCATTGTGTTATTCGGTTACCTAGAGCCTGACTAAATCTAGGAGTTGTAAACCAAGTTTCTGAGATGATGAGCTTGTGAGAAAAATGTTATTTGAGTTCTTAATGGAACACAAGGTGAGTTTTCCTTGTGGAGTGGGCATTGATGTATGAGGCACCGAACAACTATAAAACCTCGTGTGCCTTTGTGGTCACTTGATAGTTGAGATATAAATCCCAATATTGCCATTAAAATATAAATCAAACTAAAAGAAATGAACAAAAGATAAAAAGAATTGTTAAAATTTATATAGATTCATTTCAATGCCTCTCTTGAGTTTCACCCAAGTAGAGGACCAACATCATAGAGGCCAAGAAGCAAAGGTAATAAAAGACAGCTGCCAAAGAGTGAAATTAAAAAAGGCCTCCCAAGCACATGAGGTCCCCCACGTTGAAAAGGTTGGGGGAGGGTTGTTTTATACATAGCCTTACTCTTGTTTTGCAAAAAAGCTATTTTTTGCAACTTGAACCCATGACCTGACGATCACAGAGGAGCACTCTTACCATTGCTACCAAAGCTCGCCCTCCAAAGAGTACGTAGTCAAATTAAATATTTATTACTTGTAAATATTTACATAGCTCAGATTGAACAATCACCCAACATTGAGTTTTACTTCCTTGCCCATTTTAAACAATTTTTACATCAAGCTGCAAAGTGTTAACAGAGAATGGCCACACGACCATTAATAGAGAATTAACCACACTTCGTCTCTATGAATCCCTAAACAACTATCAACATGGACTTGCAAACTATAGAAGTAAACTTCTCTTCTTAACAGCTGCTACATCACTTACAATGGAACAAGGTTTCGCAGCAGAATATGTTTCCAACTAAATCACTGATGCATCTCCAGCTTCTGCCAGTTCCATATAACAATTGCATTCAAAATTCTATTTGACTCTGTAAGATACTGAAGAAAATCTAAGGGTTATTTAAAACAACATACCTTTTCCAGGAACTATGATAATGGGTGCTATTTTACAATTGTGGAAGCAATATTCACCCACACTTCCCTGCAGTACACTGAAGCAAACCTACATTCTTGAGAGAGAGATAAAGAGGCAGCTGGTAGGGAAGAGAGAGAGAAGTAGGGAGCAAATGACCTTTGCATTAAGCTTCGGCCTCTGGTACCCAAAACTACAGCTGCAGGTTTCAACCTTTCTGCTTCCTTACAAATTGCCTTCCCTACATCTCCTTCAACAATACGAGCCAGCGTCCTTACCTATTCTCATATAGAATACAAAATATGTCAGAAACAAGCAAAGGTATTATCAAAAATCAAGTTTTACTTGGATGGGATTTTATGTTTCACAATCCTAAAGGATTGTCTTAGATATGATTGGTAAAGGCAAACTCTGTATGTGAATCCTGGAATAAATAAAGTGAAGGCCGCCTCCTTCTAAGCATAGGCCATATAATTAAAACTGTTCTCTTACCCTCCCACTTTTTGTAATTATTTACATTTGTGTAACCTCGGTCCATACTTTTATCACTTAACTAGTAATCCCAACTTCATAAACTTTCATCATGAAGGTTTAGCATCCATATGGAAATTGATCAGAAGTGGATGATTATTTGTAAGGTTAATATATAAATCAAAAGCACTTGCACAAGCCTATGGTGATTACAGACCTCTGCATGGGTAAAACTCAAATGTATAAACAATGTTATATAATTGGTTGAAAATAGTTTCAATAATTAACAACCAAAAAAGCATAATATGTGGAGCGTGGACACTATCAATATCTATATTCAGGAAGTAAATGGAAATTTCCATGTTCAGTTACAATTATTAAATTGATAAGAGTTCCTTTATATATCAGCCCTTGTGAGTTGACTCAATGGCATAAGGAAGAGGATAGCAGTAGGCAATTCCCCCGTCCTTCCATTCACAAGAAGAAAATTCTAGTTCAGTGCCTGCTTTGGTCCTTAATGTGTTGACTTCAAGTCACATTTTACATTTACTAGTTCAGAATTCTTGGGACAAGATAATGATCTATGGTTTTTAACAATTTGACTCGTGCCAACCTTTGCTATATTGTGCTCTTTATCAACTCTAATCACAGCTTCAATTTTGTAATAACTAATAAGTCTGATTGCAGTTCTATTTTTTAGTTGCTAACAGGTATTCTAGTATAAAGCTTCTCTGAAAGGGAAGCCAGTGCAACGGGGTTGATTATTGTGGGTCTGGAGGGCCATTTATATGCTACATGCAAAGGCTCATTTCTTATTTCAAACCAGCTGCAGCTAAACAACCTTACCAGGTTACTGTTGTTCCATGGCCTGCCCATGCAAAGAAAAAGTAGAAGGCAAACCTTTTTACTGCAGAAGACTGGAAAAAGAAAGCAAAATATTTTTTTTTTCTTTTTCAGTGTCTAAACATCATTGACAGCTCCTAGTATCTGGTTAGGCTAGGAGCTTCCTATAAGACTTATTCATTTTCTGAATTTTTATTCTAATAAAAGATTCCCCCTTTCACTTATCATAATCAAATTGCTTTGGACTATTGGACAGTGTCAGCACTTCCGGGGCTGACAAGGCTGGGAATGGAATTCGAGAGAATTCCAGTGAATTGGGAAGAGAAGGGAAGGGAGAGAATGTGAGGGAAGAGAGAGAGATAACAGAAAAGAGAGAGAAAAAGTGAAAAATATTCTCATTAATCATTGGGAGCATGGCTCCAATACACTCAGCTTTATAGGCTGTTAGGGAATTCTTCTAGAAGGCATGCTGCGACTCAGCCTGCCCACTACCCTGCCGAGGCTCATCCAACTGAATTACAAAATGGGATGGACCCCTCTACCTTGCTAGTTACGTGACAAATTCCCCCCTTCTTAAAAACATTTCTTGTCCTCAAGAAATCACAAGAGTCCAGCCACCCGAGGGAACTGTGTGAGTAACTCCGAAAGGTATTCCCAAGTTGTGTCGTCCGGGGGCCGGTTGCTCCATTGGGCCTGCACTTGAATAGGGTAAGGACCCTTGGTAGATGACCCTCCTGTCAATAATGGCCATAGGTTCAGATTCCTCTAGGTTCTCCTCCTCCAAGTTTGGTGGTTCAGCACTTACCACTTCTTATGACCCTACTGATTTCTTGAGTAACGATACATGGAAGACCGGATGGATGCCTGCTCCGTCTGGTAGCTGTAATCGATACGTTGAACTTCCAACCTTAGTTGTTATTTGGAAAGGACCAAAGTATTTAGGTCCCAACTTAGAAGGGCGCTTGCCCGTGAACAACTGCTGCTAAAATCGCCTGATTTTTAAGTAAACAGAATCTCCTTCTTCAAAATTCCTTTCAATTCTCCTCCGGTCTGCCAGTTGCTTCATTCGATTTTGTGCCACCATTAATTCTTGTTTAATAACCTGGAGGGCTTCCTATCTTTGCCTCAAGTATCTATCCACATCCCTTTCCACATTGGTGTAGTACATCACTGCTGGAATGAGTGGCGGTTTGTACCCAAAGAGTGCTTCCAAAGGCGATCGCTTGAGTGAGCTGTGGAAGTTTGAGTTGTAGCACCGTTGAGCTAAGGGCAACCATTGATTCCAGCTTTTCGGCCTGGTGAAACACACACACCGTAGGTAAGCTTCCAAGCACTGATTTACTCTTTCGGTTTGTCCATCCATCTCCGGGTGGTAGGCTGTAGACATATGTAGGCCAACTCCTAGTTGTTTGAACAGTTCCCTCCAAAAGTTGCTTGTAAATTTCTTGTCTCTGTCGGAGGTGATGGACAAGGGCAGGCCATGTACCTTAACCACCAAATCTAAGCAGTATCCGGGCCACCTCAGAAGCTGTAAAGGGGTGAGCTAGGCTAAGGAAATACCCAAATTTCGTCAATCTATCCACCACTACGAGTATAGTGCTCTTCCCTTCGGATCGGGGTAATCCTTCCACAAAATCCATTCTTTGCCATGCTTGGTCTGGTATCTCCAAGGGTTGAAGTAAACCAGGGTAGGGAACTTGCTCGTGTTTGCATTTTTGGCAGACTGAGCATGCTAGAACATAGGCCGCCACTTCCTTCTTCATTCCCGGCCAATAGAATAACTGTCGCACCTTGTTGTAGGTTACATTGAGGCCGGAGTGTCCTCCCATGGGGGATGCATGCAGGGCTTGTAAGATTTGGGTCCGTAGTTCAAGGTCTTCCCCAATCACCATCCATCCTCGATACCTCAATAACCCCGCCTTCAACGTGTACCCCTTCTGTTCACCCCCATCTATGGCGAGACTGGTCGTGAGTTCTTGAGCCCAGGGTGTCCCTTCATAGCTGCGAGACACCTCTTTGATCCAATTGGGAACAAGTACAGAGACCGCCTAGCATTCCCCATTTTCTTCCCTTCTGGACAGTGCATCAGCCACTGTATTTTCTTTGCCCTTGCAGTACTAGATGTCATAATCCATCTCTAACAGCTTGGTGACCCCTTTTCTTTGTAACTGCGTGTGTAACCTTTGTTCTCCTAAGAACTTGAGGCTTTCATGGTCGGTCTTGATAATAAATGAATTTCCCTCCAAATAACACCTCCATTTGTCCACTGCCATTAGCACTGCTAATAATTCCGTATCATAGATGCTTAGTCCCAAGTGTTTGGGAGCTAACCTGGCTAAGGAAAGCTATCGGCCTGCCGTCCTGCGCCAACACTGCTCCCACGCCCATGCCACACATGCATCTGTTTCCAATATGAAAGGCTTGGAAAATTTTGGTAGAGCTAAAATGGGAGCTTGTGTCATAGCCTCCTTTAAAGAAGTGAAGGCGGCTACTGCCTCCCCTCCCCATACAAACCCATTCTTCTTGAGCAGTTCGATCAGTGGCTAGCTAATTATCTCATACCTCTTGATGAACTTTCTGTAATAGCCCGTTAGCCCCAGAAAACCCCGCAGCTCCTTCATAGTCTTAGGGGTAGGCCACTCCACCATGGCAGTAATTTTTTGGGGATCAGTAAGCACGCCCTCTCCAGTGATTATGTGCCCAAGGTATTCCACCTTTCCCTCTACGAAGATACATTTAGACTTTTTGACAAACAATTGGTTAGATTTGAGGACTTGGAATGTGGTTTCGAGGTGGGTTAGATGTTGTTCCATGGTTGGGCTGTAAACTAAAATATCATCGAAGAAAACAAGGATAAATTTTTTGAGATATGGGCAGAAAATGTGATTCATGAGGGCTTGAAATGTTGCGGGGGCATTGGTTAGGCCGAATGGCATTACTAGGAACTCATAAAGCCCTTGGTGCATGCGGAAGGCGGTTTTGGGGATGTCCACGGCGTTCATTCGGATCTGGTGATAACCAGATCTGAGGTCTAGCTTTGAAAAAATTGTAGCTCCTAATAATTCGTCAAGTAGGTCGTCTATGATAGGGATGGGGAACTTGTTCTTGATGGTGTAGGTGTTTAGTTGTCTATAGTTAACACAAAACCTCCAACTATCATCTTTTTTTTTTTACCAGGAGTACAAGGGAGGCAAATGGGCTCTGGCTCGACCGGATGACCTGTTTGGATAGCATTTCTTTTACTAGACGTTCAATCTCAGCCTTCTGAAATGGGGAATAACGGTAGGAGCGGACATTGATAGGTTCGGTGTTTGGCTTAAGATGGATGGTATGTTCTAAAAATCGGTCCGGGGGTAAGGAGATGGGTTCCAAGAACAGTTCCTCAAATTCAACCAATAGAGAATGTAAAGAATCAGTAAATGGTACCTCGCTCGGGGTGTCGGCTAATGCCTGTAATTTGAACCACTGACTGCCCATTGTGTCCTCTGTCGACCTTCCTTCGCACACCTCAACGGCATAGATCGAATGGAGTTGTGCAATGGTCCCTCCATCCTGCTCCATGAGCTTCTGCAAATGGTTGCCTGAGATTGCCCGGCACTCTCCTCCATCCCCGCTCCCTGTTAAGGTTACCCTTTGTCCTTCTTTATCAAAAGTCACCTCTAGCATGTTGAAGTCAAATATGAGAGGGCTGACTGTCTTCATCCAATCTACTCCCAAAACTACTTGACATCTACCTGACTGTAAAATCCTTAGTTCTGCCGAAAATTCATGCCCTTGCATCCTCCATGTAAACCCTGGGCACTTGTATCAGCTGATCATCTTGTGACCATTAGCAACCGTGACATAGAGGGGAGAGGTGGGTTGGAGGACGCATAGTAGTTCCTTGGCTGTGCTTTCGTCTAAGAAACTCTATGCGAGCTCCCACTATCTATTAATATCAGAAGCTTCCTTTTCCCAGCATTACCTCTAATTTTGATCGTTTTCTCCGAAGGGTGGCCCTCCAAGGCGTGAAGTGAAATCTGTCCTCCTTCCTCCTCTTCTTCCATTTGTTTTCCGGTGTCCTCTTCAGGCATGTCATCTCCCCCTTCGTCATCGTCCCCTTCCATTTGCATTAGTGCTCTCTTGCATTGGTGCCCCACTGTATATTTCTCCCCACACTTAAAACACAAGCCCATTTGTCTTTTCTGATCCCATGTAAGGGACCGTAGGGGACTAGCTGCAATTGGGGCCTTTGGTGGATAGCTTCCCTTTGACATTTGGGAATTGCCAACCTTCTGACTCCCCCCTGCCGGCCCTTGCCACCCCACTCCAGACCCTTTTTGTACGAGTCTATGCTTTCGAGCGAAGGCCTCCAAGGACAACTCATGCAAGCAAGCCTTCTCAGCCGCTTGTCTGATTGTCGTGGGTTGTAGCATTTTCACCATGGGTTGCAGCTCATCATGCAGTCCACTAAGGAAGGTAGACACAAAATACTGCTCGTCTAGCATTGGGTGGGCTTGTCCTAACCTCGATTTCAGCTCCTCAAATCGGGCATGGTACTCCTCCACTGTCCCATCTTGTCTCAACTTATTAAACTGCTCCACCACATCCGTCAAGCTGCTTTCCCCGAACCTGGCACAGAATTCCTCGACAAACTCCGACCATCTCCAATCCTAACGTCTAGCACTCCAGCTTTGAAACCATGAATCTGCTGCATCGTTCAAGTATGCAGCAGCCATGTTGACCTTGTTTTCTTCCATCACCCAATAGTGATAGAAAAAACGTTCGCACCTTCTTATCCACCAACGAGGCTTCACTCCCTCAAACACTGGTATCTCCATCTTTGGGACGGGAACATTATTTGTAGCACCTAAGCCTCCTCGCCTGGTCGCCTCTCCTGCAGGCTCCATCCTCTCATCTCTATCTTGACGACCCCGTGCTCCTTGGAAGATGGGAGCAGTAGCTATTCTAGGTGGAAAATCCACTGGTAAGGTCGCGTTTGGTTATCGAGAAAAAATGGCCAGTGTAGCGTTCAACTGCTGGCTTAGTCCCGTAAACTCCACTCGGAGATGAGTGAAGTCATCCCTCAAATTTCGCTCCATTTCGATAACATCTAACCTCATCCTGCTTATGTCTTCGTGGGTATTTCTGATACCTGCTTCTACCGTTTCCTCCACCAACTCCTGGCCATGTCACACTCCTTCGTCTATGGCGTCTAAGTGAGCTTCCATTTGTTTCATGCAGGTACCTTCCACCATGGTCGTTGGTTGCAGCTCGTCGATCCTAGACCGTAGTCTCTGATACCAATTGTCAGCACTTCCGGGGCTGACAAGTCTGGGAATGGAATTCGAGAGAATTCCAGTGAATTGGGAAGAGAAGGGGAGGGAGAGAATGTGAGGGAAGAGAAAGAGATAACAGAAAAGAGAGAGAGAAAGTGAAAAATATTCTCATTAATCATTGGGAGCATGGCTCCAGTACACTCAGCTTTATAGACTGTTAGGGAATTCTTCTAGAAGGCATGCTGCGACTCAGCCTGCCCACTACCTTGCCGAGGCTCATCCAACTGAATTACAAAATGGGATGGACTCTTCTACCCCTCTACCTTGCTAGTTACGTGACAGACAGTGTTTTCAGTTTTTCATTTCATTTGTTATGTTTGTGGTCAGTCTTTGTTTTTATTTAGAAAAAAATTAAAATTTAACAGATTTTTGGATAACTTTGTTTTACTTTCAATTTTGTATATGATTATTTTTTTTAATTTGTGTATATTTTCTCCCCACCCATCCCCCACTAGCAACTCCTCTGGTGAGTGGCCAGCATGAACCTCCATTGCCTCTTGGGAGGCACCGACTCCCAAGATGGTGCCTGGGAGTCACCAGCAAGTAGCAACAGTGACATTAAGGTTGTGAAAGCATGGGTTGCCAGCAATGAGGGGTGGAGGAAAGGAAGAAAATGAAACAAAATGACAATTGTGAAAACATCGTTTTCTTATTTTCAAAATTTTTGAAGATGAAAATGAGGAACCAAATACCATTTTCCCTTTCATTGTCAAAATAGTGAAAACTAAAGCTCTTCCAAACAGGCATCTTATTAAACAATTTGTGTTTTCTCTTTATCATTTACCAAAAAATTTTGGATTGAGTTCAGCAACTAATGGTAAGATCAACCTGATGTGTCTCAAGGAGACTTGCACATGTCATTGGATTCATGACAAAAAAACAAAACACTGCAATTTGAATGTGTTTAAACTTAGAGCAAGTATCTTCACAAGCAATTTAATAGAAAGAAACACTGATCTAACCTAAAGATAGTACATACAACCAAAAGCAAAGGACAAGTGTACATAAGATTTTGTAAACATTACAGCAACATATATAAGATCACAAAATCAAATTACTAAAAATGAAGTAAACATGGTTGTGAGGAAACAAAAGATAATAGAAAAAGAAGAGAGAAGAAAGAAGATAGAAAAGATAAAATGCAACATCCATCAAATGAATTAGTTACTTTATAGTGAAGAAGAGTTTATTCATGTAACCATCTTGTGTAACTGCACTAATTTTGATTCAGTTTGAGTCAACAACAAAATTCAGCAACAGAACGGATCAGTAATGCTGGACCATTGAAGGATAGGGAAACAAATCCAGTTCCTAAGAAATGGTAAGAAATGGATAGCGCATGAAAGGAAAAAAGAAACAGGAGCGCACTGGATGATTCTTCAAACCTGTCTTCAAGGTATGATAGATCATTCTAAACGACGTCTTAACTACATTATTCCTTTTAATCAGTTTCTTGCCCTTTATCTGGACATCACTTAACAAGTTAGCACCTGTGACTATGAGCAAGTTTTGGGTTCTACAGAAAATTAACATAAAAGCCCAATCAGAACTCCCCCTCTCTCTCTCACACACACACACGCACACACACCCCATAAAACTAAATCAAGTATTTCTGGTGAATAATTTCATTAAGCGAAGAACTGTAAACTATAGAAACCATCAGAGCAGGGAGCTGAATTGATATTGCCCCATTTATTTTATTTCTTCTCACGTTGTTACCTGAATCATGCAATCCAAGATTGAACATTAAATCATCCAAATTTCTGGCTCTAAAATTTTCTAAGAAAATAAAATAATATGCATGTATAGCAAGGTTGGCAAGTATACATAACAAACCATGGATACATGATATAAGAAAATATTCTTTTAAGGCAAAAACTAATACAAACACAAACAACTCACCATAGCAACCTCAAAAGCCTCTACCGCAAGCTTCTCCATTAGGCCCTCAGCAGCCCCATGCACAATATCACTCTTCAAACCTAAGAATTAGGAATTAAATTTGAATAAAAATAGAAAAAGATAAAGACTAATATAAGCCATGCGACGCAGGAAGGTAAATGAGTTAGGAAGAGAAATAAGTTTGATAACCAAAATCAACCTTTCAAATTTGATTTGTTTTAATCTCTGACCAACTTTGACCCAAACTTATTTGAGCTTAAGTTGTTTTCAAGTGTCCAAAGCTCATTCAAATTCAGCTTATTAATTACGTAAATTAAGATTCACCACATCGTTAAACTTTCATAATTCCCCTAACTGGTTTCCGACGGTCTTGATAAACTTAGAACGATATCAAATAACTAATCCGCTATAGCTCAACACGATTGAAAAAGATTGAAGATCAGCTCAAAAAACTAGAAAAATTAAGGCTAAACACATTTTTGAAACTCATCAAGTGATCAATCTAAATTTGAACAAACCATTGCTCTACTCGTCAAGTCATCAATCAAATACGTTCGAGTTCGATTTCTAGTTAAATAAATAAATAAATAATAAAAACACGAGGGAGGGAGAGCGGAGCTCAACCAGACGAGACGGTCCGATACGAATGGATATCAAACAGCTTGATCGTAAATCGTAATACTGCAAAGATACAGATATATGGAGACAGAGAAGGGAGATTACTGGAGACAACGTGTACGAGGTGAACGGTGTCGGCGAGGCGGCAGAGGTGGGTGACGGCCCAGTCGAAGGCGTGCTTGCTGTTGGGGCCATGATCGACGGCAATGAGGATGTCGCGGCCGCGGCGTCGCTCGCCGGTCTCCCGATCCAGCTCCGACGGCTCCACCACCGGAACCAGCAACGGTAGCTTCACTTCTCTCCAGTTATACTCTTCGTCTTCCATGACCGGTTCCATCTCTACTGTCTCTCTCTCTCTTTCTCCCCTGTTTTTTTTTTTTATCAATTAATTAGGGCATAATCCTCGATTGATTACTTCATTTGGGCATACTTAAAAGGGATCAAAAAACATCGAGAAATTCTATTCAGAACCCGTGTTTTTACTCTTCAAAATCCAAACCTCATAAAATTTCACATTAATTTTAAAATTCCTATTTTACCCATCCCACAACCCACTTTCTTCTCCAATTATCAACCTCTGCCTCGCCTCTCTCTTTCTCTCTCGCACACAAACATACACACACAAACACATACATATATATATATACACACATTCTCTCTCTATATATATATAAACCCAGCACACACACTTATATATATATATATATCACACACTCACACACACCTATATATATACACACTAACACATAAAACACACACACTTATATATATATCACACACTCACACACACCTATACATATATATATACACACACTAACACAAGCTTGGCCGCGGCCATGGCAGCCGCGGCCATGGAAACCACCCCCGCACCATGAGGTGCGGGGAATTCTCAAATCCCCGCACCTCGCGGTGCGGGGATTTTTGGAACCTCCGCACCGCGAGGTGCGGAGAATTCTGAATCCCCCGCATCTCGCGGTGCGGGGCTCTCAGCAGCCCCCGCACCGCGAGGTGCGGGGGTCTTTTAAATTTTTTATTTTTTTTATTAATGTATTTATTTTTATGTTTTTAAGTTTAGACCTTTTAAATTTTTTACTCTTTTTTTTAAAATATAATTAATTTCATATTATTCTTACACATATTTAAAATATGAAGTGTAAAAATATAATTAATATGAAAAATAACAAATATAATTAAATTGTCAAAGATAAATTGCCAAATAATATAAATAAATAAATTTTAAATATCTGTATTTTAGGTAATTATAATTTAACTAATTTTAAATTTTAAATCATCTTGTTGAATTTTTAATACTTAACAAAATTTAAAATTAATTAATTTATCTTATTAAATTACTTAAAGATGCACATGATTTAAGTATTAAATCATCCTAATTAGGTGTTGAATTTTTTATACTTAAAAAGAATTAAAATTAATTAATTTATCTTATTGAATTAGGTAAAAATACATATATTTAAAAAAAAAAAATTTCAAATGATGGTAGGATTTTCAGATATGTGTATCTTTAAATAATTTAATAAGATAAATTAACTAATTTTAAATTTTTTTAAGTATTAAAAATTCAACGATGATTTAAAATTTAAAATTAGTCAAATTATAATTACTTAAAATGTAAATATTTAAAATTTATTTATTTATATTATTTGACAATTTATCTTTGGCAATTTAATTATATTTTTTATTTTTCATATTAATTATATTTTTACACTTCACATTTTAAATATATGTGTGAGAATAATATGAAATCAATGATATTTAAAAAAAAGAGTAAAAAAATTTAAAAGGCCTAAATTTAAAAACATAAAAATAAATACATTAATAAAAAAATAAAAAATTTAAAAGACCCCCGCACCTCGCAATGCGGGGGCTGCTGAGAGTCCCGCACCGCGAGGTGCGGGGGATTCAGAATTCTCCGCACCTCGCGGTGCGGAGGTTTGAGAATCCTCCGCACCTCGAGGTGCGGAGGTTCCAAAAATCCCCGCACCGCGAGGTGCGGGGATTTGAGAATTCCCCGCACCTCACGGTGCGGGGGTGGTTTCCATGGCCGCGGCTGCCATGGCCGCGGCCAAGCTTGTGTTAGTGTGTGTGTATATATATATGTATAGGTGTGTGTGAGTGTGTGATATATATATAAGTGTGTGTTTTATGTGTTAGTGTGTATATATATATATATAGGTGTGTGTGAGTGTGTGATATATATATATATAAGTGTGTGTGCTGGGTTTATATATATATAGAGAGAGAATGTGTGTATATATATATATATGTATGTGTTTGTGTGTGTATGTTTGTGTGCGAGAGAGAAAGAGAGAGACGAGGCAGAGGTTGATAATTGGAGAAGAAAGTGGGTTGTGGGATGGGTAAAATAGGAATTTTAAAATTAATGTGGAATTTTATGAGGTTTGGGTTTTGAAGAGTAAAAACACGGGTTCTGAATAGAATTTCCCAAAAACATCCGATCGGCAAAATGATTGCGTGTTCCGTCTTTACACGTCAACCCACACACACACATGATCTTTAGCTAAACACGTGGCCCAAGATTGAATCGAAAGGCAAAATATCCAAAAGATCGGTCAAAATTATCATCCGAATTAAATCAAGCCACCCCCCACTTGATAATTTGTTTTCCTTTGTCTATTGGGCTTCACCGATCGTTCGTTCTACGTCTACCTCAAAAGGTTGTCAAATTGCTACAATTTTTGTCTTCGGAGCCATTGTCCAGATTGGTCCCTATTAAGAACAAATGTGCATGGGAAATTTCATTTGCAATCATAAATTTTGTTTTTCGTAACCAGTACATGTAAAATATTAAATTTTACTATTCGCCGCCACATTTATTACTTTGTTCAACCATTTATATACCAAATATACCCTCTAAACACTCATCCCTCAAAAAACACACTCCATGCGCATTCAAGTTGTTCTTCTTCGCATCAAATCCTGGTCTTCTACCTGTTCTCTTTCTTTGCGCATCAAATCATGTTCTTCTTCTTCTTCTTTTTCTTTAGACCACTCTCACAGACCACCGCCCTCTCGTCGTCGCCCACTTGGCTTGTCTCGCCCACCTTTTTCATTGGTGTTCCCCGAAATCTTAGAAATAGGTAATGCCCATCTTTCGGGGGGAGGGGTTCCCCGAACCTGCGAGATTCGAGAAATCTCATACCCTCGAATCTCGTTGTTCAGGGGGTTAGAAGTTCCCCGAACCATAAGATTCGAGGAACCCCTCACCCCCCGAATCTCGCTGTTCGGGGGGTAAGGGCTTCCCCGAAGGGCGAAATTCGGGGAACCCCATACCCCCCGAATCTTGTTGTTCGGGGGGTTAGGGGTTCCCCGAACACCATTGTTTCGGGAACCCCTAACCCCCCGAACAACGAGATTCGGGGGTATGGGGTTCCTCGAATCTCGCCCTTCGAGGGTAAGGGATTTCTCGAAAAATATGAAAGCAATGATACCAATTATATAAAATATGAAAGTAAATGATGTATAAAATTGAAACCGAACTTACCTAACTTCACACAATGAAATTTGAATCAGATTAAGTTGATTTATTGATATCAAAAATTAAAATTAACTCAAAAGAAAAATTAAGATTAAAGCAACATTAATTCAAGAAAAAATAAATATAATATTAATCCAAAGATCCGAGAAACAATAATTCAGAATAATTTATATATATTTGAAATAATTTATATACAAAATCATTATATATATGTATATAGTTATAATATACATATAATATATATACTATATAGTATCCATTCTCCCGAACTTATAAGTTCCGGAGAATGGATACCATTGCATTCTATATACATATTATATAGTATAATATTATAGCATTCTATATACATATTATATAGTATAATATTATATAATTGAATTAGGAGAATTGCATTCTCCCGAATCCATGATTTCGGGAAAAATGGTTTTTCCCGAATTCATAGGTTCGAGAGAATTGATTTTTCCCGAATCTCGAGGTTCGAGGCATCCCCCAAGTCTCGAACCCTGAGGTTCGGGGTATCCCCTACCCTCCAAGGCAGTGTATTTTTTATTTTTTAATTAATCTTATTTTTTAATTCATCCGTCGTGTATGTATATATAAACTATGTGATTGAACTAGTGATAGATGTTATAAATTGTGTTTTTTCTCGCCAAAACATGAATACTCGTTATCTTGTTTGTCAAACTCTGCTAAACATTTGCAGATAATAATCATCCATCACTGATAGTAATGGCTATGGCAATGAGAACTCGGCTGAGCAATGTTTGGTGTTCAATAATAGTGGCTGCTGCTCGGTGTTAAATAATAATGGTTGCGCGATATTCAGTTGTGTGTGAGAAAGTGACTATGACAATAATGGTCGAGAAAGTGACTATGACAATAATGGTCGAGAAAGTGAGTGCACGCGCTTGAAGAGTACTGATGGGTGGTTGAACGTTAAATATTTAAATGAAGGGCAAATATGACTTTTCATCTCAGAATATTTTAAAAATATTAAAAGTGGGTTACAGAGAGCAAAACGTATGATTGCAAATAGAATTTCCCAATGTGTATTTGCCACTTAAAAGGTTCCGCACCAGTGCCCTTGGTATCATCTTGGGTTTTTTATTATGCAATTAGGGGGTTTTAAGTAGACCTGTAAATGGCTCATTATATTTGTTTTTAGATTCAATAATAAATTAATGAACCCAGTTCAGATTGATTTGTATTTGAATTGAGTTTCAAGGATTTGTAAATGGTTTTTTATGCAGTTTTTGTTTGTACAATTTGGTATAGTTCAATAGTTATTTATTTGGCCACCCACCCGCATCTTTTGCTTGACCATTAAAGAACGCCTTTCTATGGTGGATCATTTGCCAAGGATTTTCCCTCAATCCATTAGATGTGTTCTTTGTGCAGAGGACGCTGAATTTTGGTTCAATCATCATTAAATATTATTATAATCTTGGTTTAATAAATAAATGGAAGGTAAAGCGTTAAACAATAAGTTATTATATTTAATTTTTTAAACTAAATTAATCAATGTATTTTAAATTAACCATTATATTCAAACTAATTTGATTATTATATTTAAAAAAAACATATATTACAATTGCAAATTTTGTTAAATCTAATTTTGGAATCTAATTCGAGATTTTTCAACTACATAATTAGAAAATTAATATTATTGATGAAATTAAACAAAGTTAGAAAACATGACCTATTTGATATTTTTAAAAAAAAAATAATATTAAGAATCATAACTAATAACATGCCATCAATTATTTGACACCTTATTGGATGAAATTAAGGAGATTATTTGTCATTATCTTTTCTATCTAGCACCTCCTCCAAGAAGATGCAATCTCTTCATTAATTATAATTTCTAATATTACTTTTTTTAGAATATAATGATCAAATTAATTTTTGAATGTAAAGTGACTCATATGATCTTCCACCAATTTGGTTTAGAAAAACCAAAATATAATGACTTATTTAACACTTAACACATAATTTTATAATACATTTGAAGAGAGATCACCACTCAAATCAATGATTTATTCCTATTCTTTTTGTCTAATCCTCAAATTAAAGACCATTACGTCAATCTTGGATCCATGCAGATCTTAAACTATATTTCTACAAGAAAAGAGAAAAATGAGATCTCATCTCTCTATATTTTAAGTCAAATTAAATCAAATTACACAAATATATTTTCGTTATCGAATCTAAACAAAAAATAAACTTAAAATCATAGCAGAAGTCATAATTATAAGAGGAAAAAAAAATTAATTCTAGTGCAAGCTATCTTTGTTTTTTTTTTATTTTAAATATTCCTTTACAAAATAAATAAAAATAAAAAATATTTAAAATATTGTATAACTTGAGCTACTAAAAATAAGTAATCAAACTGTTATTTAATATAGTATTTAATTTAAATAAAAAATAATCCTAAGCATTGGCACAAGAATAATAATTAAACTTCTATAAAAAAAATCTTATTTTTAAACAAAATTTATTAATTTTAATTTTATTTTATTAATTAATAAAATATTACAAAATATAATAAATTATTTATTGGCAAATAAACTCATTTTTCAATTAACGACAATACACTTTATTTAAAAACAAAATATATTTCTTAAAATTTAATTATCATCTTTAATACAATTCTACGTTTCCGGTGATGAGTCGGTGATTCTGATTGGCTTAATTCATAAGAATTTTCCCTAATTCTAAGCTAAGACACTGCTACAGTGCCAACTGGATCTATTAAGAAGCTGACCTCAAGCTGTACCTTTCGTCTTCAGGAGTAGACTCGGATCACTGTAAAGGCGGAAGATAGGCAAAAACGACGAACCACCGAGCGTTAGACCGCCATTGAGGATTCCAGATACTCCGCAACGGTAGAGTTCCAAAACACTCACATCCACAAAAAAATCAAAACAAAACAAAAGGAAGGATAAAGATTTCATCCAGTGAATGCGAAGGGGCTCAGAAGCTGTTGAGAATGGTATTGTTCTTTCCTCACAAATCGTCAGATTAACGAGATTGTAACATGCCTCATCACCGCACCTTCTCTTCACAGTAGAGAACGAAACGATAGATATAACAGGGACTTACGGCTAGATCTATGATCCATATTACCTATAAGATCTATATATGCGCATATAAATGATAAACCTACATACAAAAAGAGAACGCTAATTGCCGAAGCAGATGAGAGAAGAATCACGCCGTTTACAACCGGCGGCCGAAACCGAGAAGCGATGTCCATATCATTATTAGGGTTGGGTCTTCGGGGAGTATATATAGAGGTGTCGCCCGAGTCTGGATGCGCTCCTGGGCGATGGCTGGCCAACCGTGGGCTCGGCCCATCAACAAATAAAAAGAGCAAAAAAAGAATTATTCAATCTATCTGATGTGCCACATCATATGGTATTACAAGTTAGCTAAGTTTTGTAATATCTATACATAGTAACTATAATTAAAAGCTACCCATTATTATATATATATATTTATAATCTATACACGTAATAGTTAGGCTATATTATGATATCTATAATTCATTAATCAGAACGTTTATTTATTATTTAAATTTTAAAATTCTGTGACAAAAATGCTCTTCAGTCTTGAGATTATGAATTAAAATACATTACCTATTTTATTGACAAAAATGTTCCCTTTTCAATGTAATTGCCCGTCAATTATTTATTTTGCTTGAATCTTTTTATTTCTCAATTGCTAAGACATGTATTTGCTTTATTATACTGTTACATGCATTCTCCCCCACTTTTTTATGAGTAAAATCTATGGAGAAGTTCTTTTAGAGATCATGAAAATATTATTAAAAGAAGGAAAAGGCCTGTAGTAAAAACCAATAGCTCGATTAAAAGCTAAATAAATATTTAGACCTCACAACAGAAGCAACCCCAGTCTCCATTACAGCTTAGCTGCTTGTATCTTGAAATGGTTGACCTACAGGGGTCCTCTAATTTGTTAATATATGAGAAGTTTATGTAGTAAATGTGAAATCAACATAGCAAAAATAAACCAAAAAAATGGACTGCAGTACACAATTTAATGTGTGATGACCACGTCTAAAATCGAACTCCATTGCACCCGATGGGTCCGAGACTCGGAGATTTGAAAGGGGAAAAAATGGAGCAAAATATCTTCTACTGAATCATGTGTAGATAACTCAAAAGTTAACAAAAACTAGCAATAAACTCACAATCGAGTGGAAATCAGACGGAAAGAGTCGAAAGACTGGTGCCTTCCAAGCTTAAACCTCCAGCAATTTCACCATTCCCCAAAGCTTTTTTGCAGGCCCTTCAGCACCCTTCACCTTCATCGACTGCAGTATAGCTCAGTCACGGTTGCTCATCCTCCTGCCTTTGTTACCTTTTTGCCCTTTTGATGTGGCCTTTCCCGGCCCTTTACCTTTCTTCTGACCCTTGGCACCCTTTGAACCAGTTTTACCTTTCTTGCTCATTCCATGTGACCTTGCATCCTTCTTCATTCTTCTATCAACAAGGACTTTCCCCTTGCCAGTCTTGACTTGGACTCCTTTCTTTGCCACCACATATTCCTTCTGAGGCTTCTTCGGTGCCGCCTTCTTATAGAGTTGATCGATCATCTTTCTCTTTGAACGATCAGAGATGTCTGCCTGGTCTGATATGGAGTTGGCCTTCTTCCGAACCTGTTCTAGTTTCTTCATGGCAATCCGCTTCTTCCGGGCCTTAGCTTCAGCAACCTTCTTAGCTGGTCGGGTATTAATTTCTTTGAATTGTGCTCTCATTGCAGCAATCTCCTCTTTAGTAACAGGCTTAACAGGCTGCCGGTGCCTCTTTTCTTCATCCAGAAACCACATAGGCAATCCTTCATCGTGAAACATGTACTTGTTGTAGGCATCATCTAGTATTTGTTCCCTCTGCTTCTTCCTCAACATTTTCTTTGCATAAGCCAATATCTCAGCTTTTGTATCTACATCTTCATCCTCTGATTCATCATCAGATGATGATGAATCATCACTTGAATCTGTTCCTGGGGCTGGAACTATCTCAAAATCATCTTCATTTGTAGAGTCCTTCACTTCTCGTACTTTCTTTTCCCTGGTCTTTGCAGGCACGGACGGTGGCACTTTTGGTTCAGCCATCAAAACGTCACTTTTCTGTGTATCTTTAGGGTGTGAAAGTTGCTTCCTTACTCCATCCACTTGCATTTCATCTTCACTATCAGACTCATCCTTATTCCCCTGCTCATCTGCGTTGTCAAACACATCTAAACTAAACCACTTCCTTGCAATCTCCTCTTGTGTAGGCACTTCCTCCACAAGCGGCACCACAAGAGGGTTTGCTTCATTATCTCCACGGTCATTGTCTGAATTTTCATCAGATTCAATCATATTATTATCATCACCATCCTTGCAAAAAAAATACCCCAAAAAAAAAAAATCAACAGGGGAAAAACAATGGCACAGTTATATAACTCTTCTGGTGCAATACTTCCATGGAAGTAATAGCTGCGCTAGTCTCAGAACTACCAGTCATCCACCAATCTAGGAGTAACAAATAATAAAAAGAGGACAAAAAACAAAGCAGAGTAAACTTCAAATGAAAAGAGGGTATTATTTGAAAGATAAAAATAACAAAATAAATCCTCCCAGTATTAAAGGAATGCACTAAATCCACCCATTGCATGATCAATTATCAACCAAGACGGTTCTTTTGGAAGAAATCTCTAAAAACTAGAACCCAAAAGAGCCAGAACCATAGTTAGCCATAAGAAAATTCTGTAAATAATACCTTCTTACTCAGGAAAGTAAATTGTTTAGGAAAACAAAACAAGTACAAGCAAACAGAAATCAATGTTTGAACTTCATCCACAAGTTGGAGGGCTAATTCCTTCTGGTCAGAAATATTATACCTCAAAAAGTTCACTATCCTTGGAATGTTTCTGTTTTGAGCGCTTTCTCTGCATAGTACTTCCTTCTTTTTTTGCCACATACTGTTCATAAGCCTCTTCGAGGATCTCCTCCATCTGCTCATGGTACCTGCAAACATAATATATGATTTAGTCAAACTGGTAGCAAATTTTCCTTCAAACCCCTAAAAAAGAATGAGAGAATGACCTTCTGTGTTCTTCATCAGAATCCACATCACTAGATGAAGATTCCTGCTGTTCCTCATGGTTTTCTTCATTTTCACTATCTGCCACATCAGCAGCTTCGTCATCATATTCAGCAGTATCAACAGCTACTAAATCTTTCTTCCCCTGAGTATCGACAATGAGGGTAAGTGGATAAGGCCTCTTAAAAATTCCACAGGAATTCAGTTTTGCATTCAGAACTACTAACAGATAACTGATTCTAAGAGTATATGCAGGCATCTAGAACCTTTTTTTTTTTCTATTTTTCTTCCAAACCTTCCCCTGCCCTTCTTTATTCCATCCCCACAAGAAACAAGGGGAAAGAGGGAGTATTTAGGTCGAAGACTTGTGTGACACCAGTTCTCTCCAGAACTTGCGCCTACTGCTGACATGACAACCTTGTTTAATGTGTTGAACCTTAGAAGTAAAGAAAAAGGATAGCATGTGCCAGCTCATGTCAAGAATCCAAAATTACCATGCTCACTTTCATGCAGACATAGAAAAGAAACCACAAGTATAAAGTATAAGTGACAAGGTAAGGCTTATATTAATTGAAAATAATGCTTTCAACAGAAATTTCTCATATTGTTCAACTGAGAAGAAGCTGTTCATCCAAAATCACCAACTTTTCACAACCAAGCCACGAACTTGCTGAATTCAAAGCTTCAGTCCATCTTATAGACAAATGCTTATTCAGAAACAATGAACACTTGTTTTACTGAGAAAAAGCAGGCATGTCAAATAAATATGTTGATAATCCACGCAAGTGCCCAAGACGACATTTTATATACAGAATCCACCCTGATTCTCATTTCTTCAGAATAAGAGGGGTCAAAAAAGTTCAAAACTTGCAGATTCTTAAATCATTTCTTGAAATATAATAAAATCATTCTAAGTGCTGAAATAAATCAAAAGATGGGCGTCCCAAATGTGACTTGAATGTCAGAAGGTCCATCGATGGTCTTTGTGGTCTAACAAATAAAAAGTAAAAAATCAAACTCCCTTTCTATTAAGAAACCAATAATACAATTAAAAGAATCTTGTGGAGAACTTACCTTGATAGAAGAAAGAGAAAACAACTCATGATCATTATAACTATCCTCTATTGCATCCACTTGCATCCCCAATGCCTTTCTTGCTTTGTCCTGGATATTGAAGTGAATGAAAGAAATCAAAATATGGCTCATGAAACTTGCATATCTCATCTCTAACTCATTTCTTATCTGACCTTAGGAAAAAAAAAAAATAGCAGCATAGCAATTAAAAAGTTGAGCATAACTCCTAGAAAAATGGTGTCATAATGCACCTGCATCAGCATAGTGCTTGATTATATTGCGTGTGCATATACTGATGCAGGGGGGATGGGTAAAAAATATAAAGAAAACATTAAAAAAAAAAATAAGTAGTCAGAGAAATCACAAAGGCTCAACCTTAGCTTGTCTTTTTGCAATAAGTTTCTTTGCTCGTTTGTTCTTACGATCCATAGCATAGGACAGCTCCTCCATCTCATTCAGCATTTTCTCATCTTCATCATCACCATCCTTATTCTCATGTTCAACATCTGTGGTTGTAGGAGTAGCTTTATGTGAAGGGGACAATGCCTTTCTTATACTCATTCGCCATCTACAAGCAAAACAGGCATACAATATTTGGTTACAAGTTCCACATGGAACCAAGAAACTAAAGCACCTGGCCATGGAGGAAACTGTGATCTATTAATGTAGCATATTACATGTTCCGTGACAAGTTGGTCAATGACAACTCACTTGTTTAAATATAATGCCACACCCAATACAGTCACACCACAAGACAGGAACAAAACACAGGAGAAAACTCCTAATGGGGCAGGGTCTGACAAGTAATAGCCATATGCAGAATAAATCAAAATAACTTTGGAACAGAGGACGTATTCCTTACTTCAAAAGATGCTTGAAGTCTTGCTTTCCTAAGACATGCAAATCCTCACAAAGAGCTTTAACCTAGAGAGATAACAACAGGCAAAATAATTAACAGCTCATAAGATAGCTAATCAATAATTGAAATCCACACACACATCCAGACACAAACAAACAGTTACCTCCTCTGTTGTCAAACTATGATCCTTTATAGGCAAACAAGTAGGATCCTCGAAGGTGATAGTTGTCACTGAACCAAGGATGTCAAGGGGAGCATCTGACCAAACAAAATCTGCTGCAGAACAAACCTTTCTCAGAACAGTTGCTCCTTCTTCATACCTAAATTGACAAAGTAGAAATCAAACATCCAGCTATGGAGGCACACCCACAGATCAGAATATAGGATGTATACAGAGATACAGAATTACATAAGAGATAACACGATGGCCTAGTCATTCTAATATCATTGTCAATGACCACCGCATTCAATGTCTGTAAGCACATTAGTTTTAAGAGCACAAGACTGTTACCCAAAATGCTAAAATCATGGACAAAACTTTCTATGCATTGAACAAAATAAGCATAAGGTTCTCATGAAGATAGAACAACTTAAAATCTTAGTGGCGCAACAGATATATCCAGGTTCAAGGATTTACCCATCCCGGTGTCTCTTCTGCTTTGTTCCTCTAAGTACGTCAACAACCTGTCTTAGGAAAACAGCAAAGCCAATAAACACAAAAACATGGCTGACGATAGGAAATAATTCCGTGGATAACTTATATCAAATTACCTTTGGTGGTTCTTGGCCTCCCTGGAATAAGTGTTTTACATCAAGAAGCCGGGGATCAATCTTTGCAGGAGCCTTGTACTTGATACCTAGAATATATATCTCAGCAGATGCTGAACGACTGGCGGCTGGTTTATCCACCTCAACCTTCTCAAACAACTGCTAAGCTAATACCAAAATGAGTGTTTCGTCCATGTACAAGAAATTTCAATTATGAAAAGAAAAAAGCATCACCTGTCTAAGGCAGTAAAGAACAGCGCTGTAGTCTTGAGACCTGAAAACCTACATAATTCGATAACAATTATCCAACTCAGAAATAATGGAAGCCTCAAAACATCTTCACATTGAATTGAAAAAACAAAAACACCAGATTTTCTATCTTTTCAATCATTGCCTAAAATTGGAGAACATAACAATACATGGAAAAGATATTCTAAAAAATTAAAATCCATAGAGAAAGAGAGAGATTCGTACTTTGGTAACGAATGTTCCTTTGGGCGCTAAGAATTCAGTAGCGAGCTTCACAGAATCGATGACCAAAGCATTCTGAGTGGTGGCCTCCTGGGCCCAAGCACCACCGATATTAGGCGAGCCATCGTGCAACACCAAGTCGAACGCTCGGCAACCATGCTGCGCCATAAGTTTCTTGATGGCGACGCGGCACTGGGGCTTGGTGATGTCTTCTTCGACGGAGACAGCGCCGCGCAGGGGGCGGATAGGGACGAGATCGACGCCGATTACGAGGCTGCCGACGGGGACACGTTCGACGGCAACCTGCATCCAGCCGCCGGGGGCGGCGCAGAGGTCGAGGACACCGCGGGAGGAGCGGAGGAAGGTGTACTTCGAGTCGAGCTGAACCAGCTTCCATGCAGCTCGAGATCTGTAGCCGTGCTCTTTGGCTAGGTAGTAGTATTTGTCCAAGCGATGCTTTCCCTTCACCTTCCCCATCTCTCTCCCTCTGCCTCTAGGGTTTCACTGACTCAGCTGATTAGGGTTTTAACTTTGAAGGACAGACCTTTAGGCAGTGTTTGGTTCTGCGCAATTGATAATTTGTTCTCAATTTTCCGGAAGACCGTTTCCTATTTATTGAGTATGAAAATCATGACAATTTTAATAATCTATTTTATATGATTCTGTTATTACAAACAAAAACTCAACAGCCATCCAATCTACGCATCTTTTAATATTAATTTTAAGTTAAATATATATTTTTATATTCACACTTTCACTTTTTTTATTATATATGGTTACTTAATTTTTTTTTTTATTTCAATTAATTTTTAAATTATATAATTTTGAATAAATTACACGATAAAATATGCAACACATGCATATTGAAATGACCAAATAACCCCTCACGCAACCACTATCTCTGCCACAACTTTTTCCTTTAGTGGCCAACAACAAAATAGGTATAAATCGATAACTATGACAAAAAATGTAGAAGTCTCGATCGATTGGAGAAAGAGAAAGACATGGAGACAAAGGCATTGATAATGACAAAAAATACAAAAGTCGTCATCAATGATGGTAGAAGGCGAAGGCATCAACGGTGGCAAAAGACCATCAATGACTTCTGCATCTTCAGCCACCACTGACACTTTCGCTTCTTCTTATTTTGCCATAGTTAATGCTTTCGTCTCTTCATTTTCCTCTATCGTAGCCTCTTTCCGCCACTACCAATGCCTTTGCCTTTACCTTTTCGCTTTCAGCCTTCCCTAATCGACTACAACATTTGCACCTTCTAACTGTCAACTTGCACTTGCCTTGTTACCAACTGCAGAAAGAAGAAATTGTGGTGGAAATGGTAATTGTGTGTGAGGTAATTTAGTTATTTTAACATTGCACACTCTAATTGGGGTGTGGGGTGTGTAATTGATTTGAAAATATATAGTTTAAAGACATAATTGAAACAATAAAAAATTATATGAAAAAAACGTAAAAATACAGAAATATATACATTTAACAAATAATTTTATGTAAACGTTTATTTAATATATATTTATTTAAAATTTTTAAATAAATGCACATAGAATTTTCATTACTTTATGTATAAGTTTATTTAATATTAATTTTATAAAATTATATAAATATTGATTGACATATATTTTGTAAAACCAACTAATTATCTACACACTAATTCAATAAAAAAATGTTGAAATTTTTACTTATTTATATATATATTATTAACAAAATCATAAAAATTATAATATTAGTGAAAGATTACATCAACTTAATTCGAATTTCAAAAGTGATAAGTTTCAGAGACATTAATTAAAAAACTTATTTCTATTTATTATTCTTGTAATAAAAAATCTAATTAATTATTTTCACATTTTTAAAATAAATAAAGCATAACAATATGGTAATTTACTGTAACAATTTGGGTAGAAGTCAATGAGCCAATTATGGCACTTTCTCATTAAGGAATATGTATATATATATATATATATAAATCTTAGGAGTGCTTTTTAAAATTTATATTTTAATGTCTTAAAAATACACAAATCTCAATAATATCAAATCAATCATTCTTAACACTCCCTCTTAAGTTAAAACATGCAAATTACGAATGCCTAACTTATGCAAAATATCATAAAAATAATAAAAATTTAAAAGTTTGGTCAAAATATTTGCAAGTTATCGCTTTGAAAGGACATAATGAGCATCAATATTATAAGGTCGCAAGCATTCTCGAACAAAATGACAATCCATTTTGATATGCCTAGTCCATTCATGTAAAACAAGATTGGTGACAATGTGTAAAGTGGGCTAATTATCACAAAATAGGAACATGAGACTAGGGTGGACAACAAATAGATCAGCTAAGAGAGCATAGAGCCATAACAAGTCTAGAAATGTGTGCCTACTCAACCTTGGTTGAGGAGTGAGACATAGTGACTTGCTTCTTAGTACACCAAAAAAATGACGTACCAATCACAATGGGTATGTAATTGAAAAGAATTAGTGATGGAAAAAAATAAGCCTTAATCAAAAAAGCCTTTTAAATACTTTGGAATTCAAAGTACATAATCAAAATGAGGTTAACGAAGGGATTGCATAAATTGTGTCAATATATGGAGTAAATAGGTGATGTTGGGTCTAGTAACGGTTAGCTAAATATGAAGACCAAGCAATTGGAGATGTCGTCCTACTCAATTGTTGTGAGTTTTAGTTACTAAACATAGTTAGGAGTTGGCTTAGTCCTTAACAAAATAGTTTCTTAAAGAATGTTAAAAGAGAATGTGAAGCATCATTCCATACAATAATGACTTTGCCAACATAATAATAACAATAAAGGAGTGTTCATCTCGCTTGGTGAATAATGAATGATTGGCCTTAGATAGAGTACAATCATACTGAATCAAAGCACGAGAAATAGTCAAAAGACATTTTTGACATTTAACTAGATTAATTGCCAATGTTTAGCGAAAGAAATAGCTAGAAGACATCGATCTATGATCAATTTAGCTATGGGTGAAAAGGTCTTAATGTAGTCAATGCCCTCAACTTGTTTGTCAATAAGCAAGCTTTGTATCTCTTGATGGAACCATCAACTCTATACTTAATCTCACAAACCCACTTGGAACTTATAGGTCTCTTACATGGGGAAGATGTTATAAGGTCCAAGCGCCATTCTTTTGAAGAGTAGTGAGTTTGACCTTTATGCCTAGATGCCATTTGTGATACTCAATAGCTTGGGAAAAAATATTAGGTTCATCATAAGAGATAATAGTTGAAACAAAAGTTTGATGGGCTGCATTAAAATGAAAATGTGTGAAATAACAAGATATAGGATGAGCCTTACCCAAAGTCACTAAATTAGTGGATGGTCTTGGGGGTATACTACTCATAAGGCGTCAACAACATAATCCATAAGCCAAGCTAGTTGTTTTCTTTCCCTTTAAGGTCGTGTATGACCTATGGTAGGTGTAGCAGTTGGACATTACTTAGAAGAAGAGAACCAAGTGATGAAACACAAGATGGCTAATCTAAATGTTGTGTGGGAGATGAACAAGGTTCATTGACCAAGATTATACTATTTGAAAAATAGTTTCAACTTATTGATGATGGAAAGAAATTTGTTGGTGGGTGATTGGGAGATATGGTGGTGAAAATTAGCAAGTTCCAAGTGGTTATTGCTGGGCACATTAGAAAGAACTAGAGAGGATGTGACTTTGGAAAAATGAGAGAAAGGGAACTCATTATTTTTTTTAAATGCTTAAAAACCAAAATAAAAAAAATAAAAAAATCTAGCCCAATGGGGGCAACTGTCTTCACTGGGCCTCGTGTGGCTCCGCCCTTGTGTGAAGGTGTACGGTAAGGGCCCCATATATACTCACCGAATGAAAAGGAGAATCAGATTTATTAATCCTCAAATGAAATGGATTTCGTGTTTGTTTGGCATGACAACAAATAGCACAACAGTTGTCTAAGGAATTGAATGAAATGTTGAAAAGAAAAGGTTTAAACTTCAAATGTTTATAGAAGCAATGTCCTGACGAACCATGCCAAATGGTAGTAGATGTGTCTACTTTATTTGTTGATGCATATGTTATCTTTAAGCCCTTGAAGTAGATCACCTAGATCAATCAGCTTTTTGTGGCAAGGCCTTGTGGGGCACAACATGTAGGAAAGAAGAGAACAACACAATTTAGATCTCAAGCAATTTTGCTTAAGATTACAAATAAAATTGGGAGCATATAAGGTGTCCCAATTAGTAATGTCATAGGTAGGAATGCTTTCCCATTTGACTATAATATGTATTCCATTGGTAGAGGGATGTGTGTTGAGGTATTTTCAAGAGGTTGAATATCCCATAAGTTTGACTTACAAAAGGTTAAGTGGTCAGATGTACCACTATCAAGAATCCAAATACTAAAAATGTTAAGAGAAATCTTATCTACAAAGTTTATGGTACTTCGAGTTTTATGTGCCTCGAGGACACTAATAAGTTGTTGATATTGAGTAAAAAGAAGTCCTAGCTAGAATAGAGGGTATCCTTCCAATGGTTTGCAATGTAGCTGCATTCACAGTGGCTCCCCCCCTAAATTTTCATTCCCATTGCCTTGTCCCTTGTTTCCCATGTGTCCCTCTCCCTCGTGTTGCCACCCAAGTGGATACCCAATCAATGTGAAAAATTCTCTCAAATGTGTCCAATTTTCTTACAATTATCCCATCAGACTTGTCTCTTGTTTTTTTTTTTCCTTTGAATTACCTTCTTTGGTCATTTCTTCTACTATGCTCTTAATGGCAAAGGCTTATGCTTCTAGTTGAGGGAATCGGGTTCCAACAACTTCTTTTTATTTTTCACCTTGAAGAAGTAAAGAGTAAGCTTTATTTACTGTTGGCAATGGCTTCATAATCAACAATTGATGGCGCAATGTGTCCTATGAGTCCCTGAGCCAAAGAGAAATAAATGTACAACACTTGGTGTAGTTATTTCAACTCTCATCCCCCTAAATGGGCAAATTCATAGGTTATTTCAACTCCCTTCCTTCAAATAAACCAAATTTGTCTTGCAAATCTATGAGGCTGACACGAGCTAGAGCCCATGCCTACCCCCTAGTTAAATCATGTACAACACTTGTTGTAATTGACAAACTTGTTGCCGACAAGCCAATAATGTTAGAATTCTCAACTTCAATGAGAGAAAATGGATTATTGTTTGACATAATGGGCAAAGGCATAGATATAATCTCAAGTTTAAAGATGTGATGGCTAAGAGGCTTTGATTTAGCAATATTTTATTGGTATAAAAAAAAATTGAAAAAATTTAACAAGGATGTCCATCAAGATATAATTTAGCAATAACTTGTAGTAAGATTAAATTGTAAATGAAGACGCTCTAATATCATGTAAGAATCTGATTAGAACTCAATCGGCCAATTATGACGTTTTCTTGTTAACAAATATATATACAAAATTCTTAAGAGGGCCCTTCAAGATTTGTATCTTTATTACCATGAAATACACAAATTTGCATATCTCAAATATTCACATATTTTTAATATTTAGAACTCTTTTAAAGTACACACATCTCAATAATATCAAATCAATCATTCCTAATAGTAATCGTAAACATAAATGCTTGTATTTCTTATAATGATGCAAAAATTAGAATTTATGGACAAAATCATAGTTCGAAATTTAAAATTGAAGAAGTTTAAAGAACACAACCAAAAATAAATTTTATTTTACTATTCTTGCAATGAAAACTTCAATCTATTTTTGAAAATATAAAAATTGAAATAAATATAACCAAAAAAATAATGTCTAAACTAACACTTTTAATCAGTAACACATTGATTATGGGATAATTTCAGTTTTAAAAAGTAGTTTAAAATTACTCATGTTAAAATTATTTTTGTTTCAATTTTAAATTATTCTAATATCTAATAAATAATTGATTGAGAGAATAAGTGCTGTTCAAATACCAAAACGAACTAATCAGTCAAAAAAGCTGAAGATGGGATAATTTTAATTTTAAATTAGTTTTTTATTTTAAATTTATTAGGATATGTAATAGTAATAAATAATTGTATAATAAAATATAAGTAGATGTCGATGGAATTTTAAACTTGGACACGAAATAATTTTACTTTCAAATAAATGTTTTTTGCTTGAAAATTTGAACGTGAGACATTAGTTTATTCTAATATTTAATAAATAATAAAATAGAGATCATGTTGGTTTTTTAACCCAAAAAAAAAAACCAAATAATTAATTTATTCTAACATATGGATAATTAGGGTTATATTTAAAATATAGAAATTGCAAACTTTTTTTTTTATTTTTACCTCTAAATTTTATTTTTTAATTAGACAAATAAAAAATAATTTATCAATTAATTAATTTTTATGGTGTTTTCAAGATTTTAAAAATAATAACAAAAAACTACATGGTACTTAATATTCAGAAACACTTAATAGAGGTAAAAAAAAAATTATAGGTCATGATTTAAAAAATAAAAACTTCAATTAAAAAAATGATCAGACTCATAAGTTAAAATAATCCTCAACAAAATACTTTCAGATTCATAAAAACATAACATTCTGCAATTTAACTATTTTTTATCAATTATTATCGTAAAGGACAAACTATTTTAAGTAAAAATGATTTTTGCTTTAGGTCATGTTTGTGAGTTTTGGCGGGGAAATGACGAAAAGCTAATTTCCAAGTAAAATCAACAGCTTCTCATATGCTAATAAATGAAAGGCCAATTCAAGCACTAGTTTATCTCTCTCTCTCTCTCTCTCTCTCCATCAGTACAAAAAAACTTGCATTAAATTAACTTAACTACAGCAACAAAGTCAATAATAATGGAGATATAACCTAACAGAATCAAAGCAGATTTTACACAGCCAGGCGCCGCAATTAAATTCGTATCCAATCTTCATAGCAATTGTATAGAAAAACAACAATGCAGCATCTCTAGCAACATCAGATGATAGAATGGCAGGGCACAACTGAACTACATTTTCTGTAACCCCCCCTTTTCGAACTCAATAAATTGTTACTTACACATTCATCAAAACATCATCATCTATAGCAACCAATTTGTCCAAACTATCTTCTTATGGTCCTCTACAAACCATTTCCCTTTGTTCTAGTTATAGAACCAGCAAAAGCTTTAGTCTGCCCGGGAGCCACTGCCACTCGCAGCTGATTTCTTGCCACCACCGTATTTCTGTTACAGATAAGGATGAAGAGGTCAGAGAGAAATAAGGGGAAACTAAGAGTGCTAATAATAAAGAACAAATGGAAAAAGGGGATCCTGGTGCCCAAGGCTCCCGCTTTCTGAGAGTCAAGGGAAGGAGGGATATCTGTGTATACAACCTTCCCCTCTCGCCTTTTTGCCAAGACGCTGTTTCACAACTTCAGCCCTTGACTTTCCAGTTCCAGTTATAAAGTAGCAAGTGGAGAACAAGGAAACGGTAAAACACTTGTTCAAGTACCCTAAGAGAACATGCTAGCAGACCAGTAGCTACACCTTAAGCAAGGACATCTTGGCAGAATCACTCGCAACAAATTATGGGGAAGTATTTGATTACTAGAAACTCACCTGTTTTCCAATATTGAATGGGATATACTTGTACTTGATCATGTGCATGATTTGGCGCTTCATTGTGAGGATAAACAGCACCAACCAGTAACATAGAAGTATCGGCCAGAAGACAGGGACATCGAACATTGAGAAGAAGGTCATGAGAAATGATATACAGAAAGCTTTAGTGATCGAGTACCTGGAACCGGGAAGGACAAAATGAAAATTAGTCCCACGCTTATCTACAAAAAATGGGCTTGTTTGCCGTATGAGTTCATTACACATTCTCACAAAGATAAGTTTTTATGCATACAGATTAAACAAGTTCACGCATCAAATGGAGGGAAAAATCCAGGAGTTCCTTGATACTAGTTGTTGAAGACAAGATCTGATACATATCAGGTCACAGCCAATTGACAGAATATGACCGCTTCCAGAATTGTGTATATTGATACTTCAATGGGGCACTTACTGCTTGCTTTTTTCATTTGATATTTTAACATGCATACTTGCAGTTCTTTTCAATGTTGCAGGGAACACCAAGAACAAATAGAATTCATACACCCCATGTCATATAACACCTTAACCATGATGGTGACACTAAAATTAAATGCCAAAAGGAAAACTCCTTGGAATAATAAAAGGAACAAAAAGAAGACAAGAAAATTCCTTAGTAAACGAGAAAGGACGGCATGTATGATATATCTAGCGAAATTTCAATGTTCAAATAAAAGGAACCAAAAAAGGACAAAAAATTCCTGAGGAAACGAAAAAGAACAGCATATATCTAGTAAAATTTCGATGTCACTTGTTCAAAGATGTCTCACAGGAAGGATATCAGATCTCACTCTTAACAGAAACTGAAACAAGTCACTGTCATGTTCCTAGGGTTCTACCTAGGGTTTGAGAGGTAATTGAAGGGAATAGAGGGAGTTGGATAAGAAAGAAGGAAGAAATCAGAAGGAATGAGGGAGGAATTTCAAGAACAGAGTCAGAGAGAGAGAGAGATTAGGGAGAACCAAGAGAAAGAGAGGGAAATTGAGGGAGACAGAGATCAGATTTCATTCAATAATATTCTTGTGTGTCTTGAATTAGATTGGATCAGCCTTATATACTGATCCGGGTAGCAAACGTTGGCGCCAATAGAGCTGCCAAATATTCAAATCCAGTATAACTGAAGGCAGCTGTCTTTTAGGTACAAACCACTACAACTACAGTATAACTAAAAAGAAATTTGTCTATTATCTAATTACTACTATGTCCTTGGGTTCATGACAATTTTCCCCCCTTAGAGAGAGTTCTTGTCCCCAAGAACTTGCTGCAATTGGTCCCGTTTCTTCAGCCAATCCTGGCTTGCTCTTCTTCTCCTTTTCCATCCTCCAGTCCTTCCATATATAGCAGCTGTTTCTTGCATCAATGGTCGGAGCTAAATTTTTTGCCGCATTGGTAGCACAGCCCTGCCTGTCACTTTTGTTCCACCAAAAGAGAGTTGGCTGAACTAAGGTTAGTATAACCTCTACGATTGGGATTTCCTTCCAACTGCGGGTTGTTTGCAGGATGAATTTCGGTTAGGAGCTGGTGCTGCTTCGTAACGGCTTCCACGGTCATTTCTGGCAGCCTAGCACTCTCAGCTGCTTCTTTAATCGTCCTTGGTTTCAGCATTTTTACCATGGGCCTAAGTTCCTCACTCAAGCCGCTAATGAAGCTTGAGACAAAGAAAGCTTTGGTTAGGTGGGGATTGAGAATCAACATTAGTGATTTTAACTCTTTGAATTTAAGCTGGTAAGTTTGCACCACACCGATCCCTCATGTCTCGATTTGTTAAATTCTTTCACTACGTCCATCATACTCCGGTCACCAAAATGCTCACACTAGTCCTCCACAAACTCTGCCCACTGGCAGCCTTCTTTCACCCAAATCCACCCCAAAACCAAGCATCTCTGGTGTCATTGAGGTAAGCAAAGGCCAATGTGACCTTCTATTGTTCCGGCACAGTATATACACTAAACATCCTCTCGCAACGTCTCACCCATCATCTCGGGTTCTTACCATCGAACAAAAGTATTTCCAACTTCAGCATAGGGAAGCCGGGCTGATTATGAACAGCCTGTGCTCCCTGCCTCCTCTCTAGCTTATTTTCTACCACAATTCCTGAATCTGCCTCAAATTCTGAGGATCCTTCAGATCAGTGGGTAGTTCCATGCACAGGTAAGATCCGATCTGACCTCTCTCTAGGGGGAAATTCAGGAGAGAGTCTTACCGGATTTTGGCTGGCAAACATTACCATGAACTGCTGCATCTGATCTCGCAGTTGGTTACTCTGCTCCCGCATTTGATTGTGCAGTTGGTTGTTCTGATAACGCATGTCCTCACGCAACCATTCCATTGTGCCATCCAATCTCCTCTCCGCCATCAATTCTATGGACACCTCCATGGTTCCCATGCGGATCTGCATCTCCACCACTGATGTCGTCACTTGTTGCAACTGTGGCTCCATTTGTTTCATCTTGGTGCCGTCGATCATCAGACTTAAGATCGCTGCAGTTCTCGATGATATCGCATCCAAATCCACGATCGGCTGCCTAAGTCCCCTTCAAAACCTTGATCGCCAGAGTTGAGGAATCAACCTAGATTGCCTGAACTTGCTTGCTGCTAATAGTTTCCATACCCGCCTTCAAATTCCAAGAATAAACCTCCATGCATCGGAATCACTATCGCCTCCGATCAACTGTAACTAGTTGCCGACGATTGCACTTGCTGGTTCAGAAATCGCTCAAGATTTGCTTCACTAATTCACCATTATCACCCTGTAGCGACCATGGATCAGCGTTGGAAATTACAACATAGTAACTGAAGACCGTCACTAGGGATTTGTCCAGATCTGTCTCTGAATTCCACCGCTAGGATAGTCGGAACTTTCCTGGTCTGCTTCGCCTTCAAGCTTCAGAAAAGAATTGCCAAAGTTCCCAGCCTAGAATCGATCGGAATCACAGCCAAGGATTGACTGCTCTAATACCATTTGTCATGTTCTTAGGGTTCTATCTAGGGTTTGAGAAGTAATTGAAGGGAATCAAGGGAGTTGGATTAGAAGGAAGGAAGAAATCAGAAGGAATGAGGGAGGAATTTCAAGAAGAACAGAGTCAGAGAGAGAGAGAGATTAGGGAGAACCAAGAGAAAGAGAGGGAAATTGCAGGAGATAGAGATCAGATTTCATTCAAGAATATTCTTGTGTGTCTTGAATTAGATTGGATCAGCCTTATATACTGATCCGGGTAGCTAACGTCAGCGCCAATAGAGCTGCCAAATATTCAAATCCAGTACAACTGAAGGCAGCTATCTTTCAGGTACAAATTGCTACAACTACAGTACAACTAAAAAGAAATTCATCATTATCTAATTACTACTATGTCCTTGGGTCATGACAGTCACTTGCACAAACGAACTCAATTACCCCCCCTAAAGGGCAAAGGACAATGTAAATAAAGCAAAGCAAAAATCTCAATGTGCCGTATAGCTGACAAACTGTGAGCACATATAGATTGGACAATAAAGAAATATACATACAATGTGTGTGTGTGTGTGTGTGTGAGAGAGAGAGAGAGAGAGGATTGACATTAAAAGAAAAGGGAAAATAAGATGTCTAAGCATGCCAGTATTGTGCCACAAATGTGAGTCAGGTGACATAATCCTAAACAAACAAGAGGCAAATGGCCAATTATGGGATAGATGGAAGTATGAAATTAATTCTCAGGCTGCAGCTGTTAACCAATTATAAGTGAAAATAACATCAAGCCTCAGCATTAATCAGTGATATGACAATTGATATGCATAAATCATGCCATTTATATGACATGGTATGTAACATCAAAATGAGCTGCTCATGTTAATTTTTGTGGCTACAACATCAAGCAAAGCATTTTTCTCCTTCTGTACAAAACTATTTAATGTGAAAGGAAGAAAGATCACATGACAATAGACGCAATATAAATCCAAAGGACATGCACCCATTAGCCCTCCATGGATTAGGTATGAAATACATGCTTTGGAAGCCATAAGAGATGAGCTCACACCTGAGCTCAAGAACATTTGATCCTAAATAAAGTGTCTGTGTTGAGTTAATCTGGTTGTGGGTTTTCTGGATCAAGTGTTAAGAGTGTAGTAGGTCCAACAGATGATTAACTCAAAGGTAGAATCAGAGATGTTAAGAGTGCATTTGACCTGAATCTAATAGCTGCCAGGCCCATTTTTAGAACAAATTTGTTGACACTTCCTCAGAGTAGAAAGGCAACCTCTATCTTGTTGGATTAGAACAGATGTGCCACTGGTCCCCATGACAAGCTGGACTTTCATTCAAACAGGACTCTTCTTGGCAATTGCATTAGGACAAGAGCTTTCCACAGAGCCAGTCCCTCCCTCCCCCCCTTGTCTTCACCCCCCCCCCCCCCCTCCCTCCCTCCCTCCCCAGGGAGGGCTACTTAACTCACGCTCATCCACATTCACATAGACAAGTTTATCAACTATAAGTTTGCAAAAGATACAAAATATTCTCGCTGAATATATAAGGAAAATACATGCGATGGAGAAAGAAAATTATAGAACCATTATGCTGATTCCAAAGTGAAGCTTATGTAGCAAATTGAGTATCGCAAATGAGATGTTTTGTTGACCCTATGTTTGATTTTGATACTAACAAAACCTTTCAATAACAATTGTATAATGTTTTTGAAATGGAACAAATTAGTTTTTCAAAATATTTTCAAGAAGTAAAGTTTTGAAAGATTTGCAGCTTTTTTTTTTTTTTTTGGTTCAACTTTCAATCTTTTTCAATCTTTCACTGGAAAGAAAAGTTTTGAAACATAAGTTTCAAAACCTTGGTAAATGTCATTTTCCACACACTCAGTTTCTCAGCTCCTGCAAATTAGCTTCAAAATATTTTTATTAGTTTCAAAACCTTTTTTTTCTGAAACATTCAATGCTTAAAAACATGTTTTTCAAGTTCTGAAACATTGCACTAAATAAAAAGTGTCTGCCTCAATTTCTTGTTCTCTGCAAACAAAACTGTCAAAATGTTATTCAATGGTTTAAAAGCATTTTTACTAAAGCATTAATGAGTTTCAAAAAAATTTCATAAGCTTGAAAGCATTTTCACTGGAATATATAAAAGTTTTGAATTGAAAAATGTCTTAAATGTTTCAAAATATTTTGTAAATCTGTCATCTCAATTTTATGTGAAAATCCCTGCAGATTTTATTAAAGTTTCCAAGCTTAGTCTGATTCATTCCATCCTTCAAAGGAAACCCTAGAGACTATAAAAACCTCTCTAAAATAGGAAAAAGATGTAGATTGATTCATTGAAGATAATACTCCAATTGTGAAAAGCTCTCCAGTTCTCAAAGCTCTGCAAGACCTGTCTACCGCTTGTTCACCGTTGAAGTTTCTTTGGTGTTTTGCTTGTTATTATTGTAAAACAATCAGACCAATCTAGTGGTTCTTGATTGATTTATTTGGTTTCAATTTTGAACCCTGGAGAGGTCATTGGTTTGTATTAGATACACTAGTGTAATAGTATATCAAAGTTATTCTTGAAAATATTCTGTAGTGAACCTAGAAAACTACAAAGTTAGAAGTTATGTGGTGAACCTTTGGAAACCACAGGCTGCAAAGGTTTTAAGGGATTAGCTTGAAAACCTCTGTTTTAAATCAGTGAAAGATCTCTAGACATAATTAGAGAAGTGGATGTAGAATTGGTTGTAGCCGGAACCACTATAAAGATCGTTTGAATGCTGCGTCTTTGATTTACATTCCTTACTTTCTTTTTGCACTTATTTTAATCAATTGCTTAAAGTAAATTTACCCCCCCCCCCCCGCGCACGCGCGCCCAGGGGATGTTTTGGTGCTATCTAATTATTTCATGTTCCAATAGCGACAAAACATATAAATGCATTAAGAAGATAAATATGAAAATAGTTGAATACATGCCAAAAGATAGTAATGAGAGATATTGTATTGCATGCTTTGAGAAGTACAGATGGAAAAAAAGTAGGTGTAGGTAGAATATGACAATGCACATATCATAATGTGCACCAAACAAGTATATGCTTCACTCAAAAACCACCACATGCAGGATAAAAATAAATAAATATGCCACATGTCTTAAATTTCCTAAATATTATGGAAAAGTTTTTGCACAAGAGCCAACTAATAATAATAATAATAATAATAATAATAATAATAATAATAATAACCAAGCGTTAACCTATCTAAAATACCAAGAATGTGGGCAAAACTTGAAAACAACCAAGTCAGACAACCTATAAGATAATATCTAAGCCAGGAAGGTCAGCTATAGTAGGCTAAAATCACAGTAATGAACACAAGATGTAGCAACATATAAGTTAGTTATAGAGACAAAAGATCATATATGAGTACCAGAACTTGAACTCGGGGAGGCGGCGAATGAAAGGTTTGAATTCATCAGAACCTTTTGTTGGTAGCAATGGCCCATCAGAAGGCTCCAGCTCAGGATCAACAAGAGGTGACAAAAACCCAATCAACAAATTCAGTATGTAGATACCCAGGCCATAGGAAACAATGTAGAAGCCTTGAACATAGTAAACCCGCAGAGCATATATGCAGGCAAAAACAAAGGTTCCAACCCATCTATAAACAGCATGGGGAGTAGTTTTATCCAAATAATACTGGAAAAGCTTCCAAGCATCATGCCTCATTTGGTTTAGAGGTGCCGCAACAGAGGCACCATCACCTCCAACGCCCTCCATCAAAAAGTGAGCTTCACAGTCCTGCGGATCTATTAAAACACTTCAATCAACTCAAAAACGTATAGCTATTTAACTTTCTAAAACATTGCACAGATTAAAAAAAAAAAAAAAAACCCTCATAAAAAGAACCAGAGATCCAAATTTGTGAGTTTGGTAGCTAAGAAACAGGCGGCACAATAATTGAAAGTTGAACTAAATCCGCTCTCAGACAATGAGACAAAGGAAAGGAAAACCCCCAAATCCAGCGTTCCCACCAACCAATCAGAGTTCCCATTTATTTGAAAAACATAAATAACCGTAAAACAAAGCGGTCAGGACTTCCCTTTATTTTTCCCTTTTCCTTTTATTTTGTTTACCCCACCTCCAGTCGTCCATGGCCAAACAGAGGATCGGATATTCGCGTAAAACAAAATCCCAATTCTGAAACACAAAAGTATAAGAACAGATCTAACACGTGCAGATCCCAAATCGGAAGCCCTAACTTTGAAGGTAAATGCAGATGTGAGAATAATATTCGATACAGGGATTGGGATTTTTACTCGAGACGAAACAGATCGACAGTTAGATTAGGGTTAAGAGATGGAAGCTTGCCTTGCCCGACTGCTTGGAGAGATCGTTGGAGGCGAAAGCACGAAACGATTCAGATCTGCTTCCGCAGGAGTTGCAGGCAGGCCGACTTCACCGTTCGTTTGGATTTAACAATGTGAAAGTTGTGACATAAAAACACGAGAGCGAGCCAGCCTCCCGTTTGGATACTAGCTAACACAGTCACGTGCAAAGCACGTTTAATAATTTTTGACAAATTGTGAATTTTTTTTAGAATCAGGCTAGATGTACATTATTTTTGTACATCTTGGGTTATATAAGGGGGTATTATGATTAAAATACCATGAGCCTCTCCATGTGCCTCACGCGCCTCATAAAGGGATATTTTTGTCATTGGTATACCTTTGTGTAGTCCAAAGTGTACACAAAGGTGTACCAATAACATTATTCTTTTTTTTAACCCGTTTAACGTGCATGTCAAACTGTACATGGATAATAAGTTTGTATAATCTTGGGATGTCCTTCGGCTCGTCGAGAAGGGATAAATCTAAGTCTGATCCATAATGATTGTACAAAGAATGAATTTAAACTTAAAAACCCAACCCACCCACAACTCTCCATACCTTAAATTGTTCCAAGTTATCATAAGTTTTAATTACAAAAAATATTGAAATTGTTATGTTGTAGATAAAAGTTTATAAAAAAAATTAAAAGTCCAAAATAAATTTTTAAATAAAAATGTGTAAATTTTTCTGTACACACGATCCATACAACGAGCAAATTAGATAATTCTGACATTTAAATTTTTTTTCGAAAAAAATAATATCATCTATAAAAGATAGACGTTATTCGAAAAAATCTTAATCATAACATAATTAGAACTAGTCAAGATAAACATTATCTAATCATATCAAGGATAAAAAAAAGTCAATATAGACATTATCTATAAGAATTATAATTTTAACGGGTTTCAAAATGGCAAGATAAGCATTATCTATAAGATTCATAATTCCAAATTACTTAAGATTACCCCATATCATTCTATAAATAAGCAGACACTCATTACATAAAATGTATATCTCTAATACTAGTTTCAATACAGTTTTTATCATATTCAGTATCCGATTTAAGTATTGAAGTATTTACATGAGAACCTCATCGCGTCCTTTAATTATTTTCTTTCTTTACAAGCTCAACCGACTTGACGACAATATTTTCAATCAAATAAATTTATCATTGTATTTCATCAACAACATAAAAAGTCATTTTAGATACAAAACTATAAGATAAGCGATACATAAGCATAGACACACATCGCATAGTCAATCATATAAGATTTTAAAAAAGGCCTAAAAATATTGTCGAAATACATCGACAATGGTCTTCTCTAACTTTCGTGTTTTTGTTTTCTCTCTGAAGTACTAGTTTCACTTAAGCACATTAGAATATGTAAGGCAAGTGGTTAACACTTTTCGAAAGTTTAAAAAAATATTTGTTACATGATTATGTAACAAGCATAAATATTTTTCTTGATATGTTAATGACTTATGAAGGGTATCGTTTAAAATCTTTATCAACTCAACCAACTTGCAAGATTAATATCAGATGCAACTCAACAATTCACCCATAACAAGGGATCTTTCACTACATATAGCACCATATCAACTTTATGATCATAACAATGTGCATGCAAAAAGAAATATTCATTCATTTTACACACAAGTTTTCATGATTTATAAGTCCGTGTTTTGATACACATAAATAATAATAAAAGTTATCACGCAATAAAAGTTTTTATCATTTTTAATGTTTAATTTAAATATTAGAGTATTTGTGCGGAAATCTCATCGCGTCTTTTAACTGTTTTCTTTCCTTGCAAGTTCAATCACCTTGACGATAACGTTTTTAATCAAATAAATTTATTATTGTATTTTAGCAACAACATAAAAAGTCATTTTAGATACAAAACTATAAGATAAGCAATACATAAGCATAGACACACATTGCATAGTCAATCATATAAGATTTTACAAAAAGCCTAAAAATATTGTCAAAATACACCAACAATGGTCTTCTCTAAATTTCGAGTTTTTCTTTTTCCTCTGAAGTACTAGCTTCACTTAAGCATATTAGAATATATAAGATAAGTGGTTAACACTTTGTGAAAGTTAAAAAAATATTTTTTGCATGATTATGTAACGAGCATAAACATTTTCCTTGATATTTTAGTGACCTATGAAGGGTATCGTTTAAAATTTTATCAACTCAACAATAAACCCTTATCATTTTACAGGCAAGTTTTCAAGATTTATAAGTCCGTGTTTTGATACACATAAATAATAATAAATTTTATCACGCAATATGAGATAGAGATAGACAATAAACCCTTATATTATTTGAATAAAAATAGTCCAATTCCCCTAGTCTTCAATCTCCCTCTCTAGTTTTTTTTCTTTCTTAAAGTGAAACACTATCCATTTATTCTTTACATATATATACACCCCATGATTGCCCTCATTTCCTATATTGGGAAAACCAATCAAATCAAAAATATTAGAAATTTATTTAGGGCGTTCTATTTTTTGTATAAATACATGCCTTCAATTCAAAATGTAAGACACAAAAGTACTATGAAAAGAAGGTTGGCTGCAAACGTCTCTTCCTTCTACAATTTTGAAAGAGAGGACTTCTCCATTTTTGGGGTAGCTTGGGGCCAGTAATTCACCCTTTCTTTGTTTTTGTTTTGTTGAAATCAATTGGCCTTTAACTAAATTATCCTTATTTCATTAATAAAATTACAACAAAATTGATACACAAAACTGCCAAATGAAATAAATCTATCATGTAGTTGTCAACTCTTACATTTCATAGTCATCGTTGGTCGTCGTCCAATAAAGTTATCTTCTTGCTTTATTTTCTATTTTTTGGCTTCTAACATCACTTATATATACATATTTCTCGCACCACTTCTTATGAGCTAGACTTAGTTTAATAGGTCGACTCAATCGCCTAAAACTTAGTAGGTCTATCTGAGCTCGTTAGGGCAAGCTCTACATCGCTGAAATCTGAGCTCAGATTACGAAACCAAACGAGCTCCCAACAAGGCTTCCAACAAGCTCTCAGTGATATACCCAACGAGCTTTCAATAATGTTTCTGACTCGCTGGCCTAACCGTTCAGTTCGCCAGTCAAACTATTCATCTCGCATAACAACATTACTATTGAATAACCGGAGGCAGGGACCCACCTACTTTATCTGATGCAAACCAGATCCTTGGTAATACGGAGCTCACTCTCGATTTTATGGAATTAATAAGGACATTTTGTCCCCATGATGTCATTTTTTTACTTTAGAAAACTATGCAATTGTAAACACCCCTCACTATAAATAGGGGTCGAAAATCTCATTGTAAGGAGAGAGGAACAACAACAATAACATATTATTACTCTATCAAAATAACCAGAGAACAGTGGTAAAGTAGACATCGTTCTAACCGAACCACGTAAAATTCTCGTCTTTACTTCTACTTAATCTTTCTTCCTTGCTTTTGGACTCATTTTCTCATTGCGGGCCTACAAATCACAGTCAGCTAATTCTGAACGTCGACAACTTCGTCGCCTCTTCCACCACCCAATTTGTTATTATTGCCAACCCTATGATCAAATGTCATATTCAATAATTACACAATTATTTAGATCTTGATAATATTAAAAATATTTTTGAGATTATATGTGTTTTATTTAACGTGGTGGAGTTTGAATTTTTATTAAATTCTATGACATTAATGTAACAAATTAAGTTAAATTAGACAAAATATTTAAATTAAGTTGAAGGAATATAGTGTTAATATTAATAAATTTGAAGAGATGATATTAAATTATGAAGAAACTATATTTTTTATTTTTTAAAATTAGTTTGAAAAATAATCTTTCATTCATTTGTCAATATTAATGTTTTTTGAATTTTATATTTTTTGTATTTTTTCAATAAATACATGAAAACAACATTAGTCATAATCCGATGGTATTTTTGTCATCAACTCTTTTATTCTATTTTATTCCATCGAAATCCTTGTGTACTAATAATGGTCATTTATTTTTATTTGTACCGAACATAACCATGAAATGCAATGATTATTCCATTCTTATTCTCATTCCTTATTCAATTAAAAGCTATTTTGTTCAACGAAACCCAACATTTAGGAAATGCAATGATTATTCCATTCTTATTCTCATTCCTTATTCAATTAAAAGCTATTTTGTTCAACGAAACCCAACATTTAGGAATGCCAATTCTCTCGCATGTATGGAATTCGAGATTTCTTTACAAAGTGAATGGAATTCTAATTTATTTCTTAGAATAACATTATAAGTACAATTCTACTCTTATACTATTAAAAATTACCATGTACCACTATTATCGTCGTTGACCACCACCACCACTTTTATTCATTATTGTCATTGTCGTCATTGTCTAATGTCGCCCACATCACCACCTATATTCACCATTATCGTTGTTGTCCATTGTCATGCTGCCATTTGATGAATAAATATAATTTACTTCATTGTATAAAATTTTATTTATTTTAAACCCAAAATCTTAACTAAAATTATATTTTAAATGTAATTTTAGTTGAGGGAATGCCTATAATTATCACATGTGATGGAATGAGCATTCACTAGAGAATAAGAGATTCCACTCCATAGTTGCAACCAAATGCACAATATTAGCACGATTTCAAATATATATTTTTAAAATACAAATATAAACTAAACATATATAATTAAATATATTTATAAAAAATTAATTATTGAATTGCAAAAATTGTATTTTCCATAAGTGTAAATATATTTTCTAAAATATAAATATAAGCTCTACATATAAATAAAAGGTAAATATATATATTTTTATTTTCTAAGGTAACATTTGTTAACTAAGATATAGATAAAAAATATAAAATATGGAAAATATTATGGACAAAAGTGTTTTCCATTGTATTTGTTAAACTTTTTGAAAAGAAATTATATGATTTCTTATCTTGAACTTTCAAGATAAATTTATGATAAAAATAATGTGTAAGGCACACACTCACGAGTGAAAGTGAATTTGATACTTTGAAAATTTTGATTGAAAATGAAAATCTTTTGTTTGCAAATATGTTTTAAAGCTGAAGTGAGAAATTTATCAATTTAACAATCACAATAAAAGAGTAGAAAATAAAACAACAAGAATATACATAGCGATTTATTGTGGTTCAACTTATTCCAAGCACTACAAAAAAATAACGTTTTAGCGATGAAAAATTTCGTCACTAAAACATCAAAATCCGTCGCTAAATTTTTTAGCGACGAATTTAGTGACGGGTATCTTTCCATCGCTAAAAATGGTGTTGCTAAAATTTAGTGATGGGGTTAGCAAATCAGCGACGGAATTAGCGACAGGGTTTTACCCCGTCGCTAAATTTTAATTTGGTTATTTAATTTTATTTAAATATTTTTTTTATTTTTTAGTAATGGGGTTGACTCTGTCACTAAATTAAAATTTTTTATTTAATTTTTTTATTTTTTAGCTACGGCGTTGACCAAATCACTAAATTTTAATTTTTTTTTTTATTTTTTTTATTTTTTAGCGACGGGGTCGACCCAATCACTAAATTTTAATTTTTTTATTTTTTAACGATGGGATTGACTCCGTCGCTAATTCTGAAGTTAAATTCAAAATTCAACGCGCACTAGGCCCCGGCCTCCCCTCATGTGCGCCATGTGGCAGCGTTGGGATATTACTCCCCGCTATTATCTCAAGCTCTCTACTAGATTCGAACCCCCAACCTCTCATGATCAAGTTTCGCGCTCTAGCCAGCCAATCTGGAAGCCTCCTTGTTTATTGATGTATATAAAATATATTTATAGTATTCTCTTCCAAATATTTCAGAATTATATTTATACACCAAAATTTCTCAAACTTATTTAATGATATTAATTTTAATATTAATGTTAGTAAAGGAAAATGAATATTAATTTTAATTTTCTTTCATTATTAATTTAAATAAAACTTTATTAATTATTATATTAGCAGTGAAAATTTATGTTTTTATTTTGATTTTAATTTGTAATATATTTAAAAAATTATTATTTTAATTTTTACTAATATTAATGTTAGTAAAAATATATTATGATATGTTTAAATGTAAAAATTTTTATTTTTTATTTAATTTTTTTTATTTTTTAGCGACGGGGTTGACTCGTCGCTAAATTTTAATTCTTTATTTAATTTTCTTTTATTTTTTAGCGACAGAGTTGATCTCGTTGTTAAATTTTAATTTTTTTCTTTTATTTTTTAATTTTTTAGCAACGGGGTTGACCCGTCGCTAAATTTTATTTTTTTATTTTTTTTATTTTTAAGCTAGCGAAGGGATTTTCGTCGCTAATTCTGTAGCTAAATTTAGTGACGGGTATTTCGTCGCTAAATTAAAAAAATATTTTAGTAACAAAATAATTCCATCACTAAAAATTATTTTTCTTGTAGTGAATCCTAATCTACTACCTTAACTCGTTACTAAGTATTTTTAAAATCAATTCACTAAAAGATAAACTTCCTATCTTCAAGATAGGCCCTATAGCAAGGATGTTAGGAAAGTATAAATTTCCCACTGAAAGTGTGGGCCCTCTAGCAAGAGCTAGGAAATACAAATGAATAGAAAATAATACAATCTAAGTGTTTAAACCCTATGTTACAAGTTTCGTCAAAAATAGAATAAGACTTGGAAAGAATAAACAATGAATATACAATAAGTCTTTCCAGTAAATGTGGAAAGAAAAAGATGAAAGCATTTTAATAGAGTCATATCTTACTCATTTTAACAAACACTTCTTAAATAAAATATGTGTTACCCAAAAATATCTGAAAATGAGGTGAATTGGGCTTTCAAATTAAAAAAAAAAATTACAAAAAAAAATTATAACAAGAGTTTTAACTTTTTAAATGTGATTTTTCACAACCCATAGTCCACAAAGATCTCTGATAAAGTAGGCTCCCCTGAATTGGAGTAGGAAGGACCAATAGGGCTGGGCTAGCTAAACACATAGTCCATATCTCGAAGAGATGTTGAGCTAGTTGCAGCCCCAGCAGGAGGATCTTCTCTAGGAGCATATATTGTCTTCCCTAGGCTCATGGGTTTCTTGACCTTGAGATCTAATCCATTTACCATCAACTTTTACACGACTGATTCCAACAAGTTTAATTAGAAAGGATATAGGAGATGAACATGCTATAGGGTAAGGGTGAACACTTTTGGCTTCCAATCTTTGGGTAAACATTTTAAAATTTTTCTTAGAAATTAATGGTTAGGATATACTTTATCACGAGATTTCAAATTATTTATAATATATTAATAAATTGAGTAAATATATCAAAAATTAATTTATCAAATTTTATTTTAGGTAGATCATAGTTATTAACTAACATTCGTATTCTTGTTTATTTAACTTGGTTACTTCCCTCATGAGTGAGTTGAAGCATATCTCACATTTGTTTTAACAGTTTCATAACAAAGATATCCTATTAAATTCATTAGGTGAAAATACATAATATGTAGTAGATTTATGGTCTTTGCATTACTTAGTGTTATCCTTAGTGTCTTCTTCATCCAAGTCATTTCCAGGTTTAAGAATAATTGTACCATCTTAACCTATGGTTAGCATGTCTACTCCCTTAATTATTGCTTTCTAAGTCTCATAATAATCATTTGTCTAAACATAGATCTTCATTCTGTCTTTTCAATAAACATAGTTGGTTCCATCAAATAGACATAGTTGGCTCCATCAAATAAAGGAGGCCTACTGGTAGATTGGCCTTTAGTCCCATTTTCAATAATGGTTGTCATATCTAATAGGTGACAAAAGAAAGGCTATAAACTACTTATATGCTTGTTTTAATACCCTTTGTTGTACAAAAAATGCTCAAGAGTAGTGCGAATTGAGCTTTTAATTTTTAAGAAAACGTAACAAATTTTGTAGAAAATATTTTAATGAGAGTTTAATCTTTTTAATGTAATTTTTAAGGATGAATAATGTGATCAAAACTAAGGAAAGGTCAAGCACAACATAACAAATCTATCTAATTTTTGAATTACTAAATTGTAATATCCCGAGAGCTCAGAGAAATTAGTATATATCGAGGATAATATAAGAAAGGGAACAATACCAGCTGGATACCTTTTGAACTGAATGTTGACAAAGAACTCTCAAGTTAAGCGTGTTTAACCTGAGGTAATTCAGGGATGGATGACCCCCCGGGAAGTTCACGTAGGCCCATTAAGATAAGTTGTTCCGGTTCTTCCGATCGCTCGATCGAGATGTTACATAAATTCTACGTCTCGTTTTGAGTCAAAACTTGAGGGTTTCACTAAATATATATAAAAAAAAAGTTCTCTACCCTTTGTTAGATGTTAAAAAATTAATATAAATCTCCTCGCACAACAATAATAAACTTGAGACAAGTAAAATAAATTATCACTCAAGAGATATGCAAATGACATACAAAGTGTAAGATAAAACTCTGACTTATAACGCCTTTATAACAATAAAGATGAAGGAAAAGCACCAACTAAAATTATACACCACACTTGAAGGCTAGAGAGAAAACCTTCTTCTTTCTCATAACTTTTAGAGCAATAAGTGGCCTTCAATGAAAGTGGTTGAGCTCTACTTAAAGGCCCATTTGCCTCTTCCAATCGTGGGAGAGAAGAAAAATTCAAATAAAAAACTCATTTGCTGCAAAACCTTTTTTTTTGAAAACTTTTAGACAGAAAATATAAACCAAAAATTCAAAAAATTGTTTGACTTGAAATAATGTGTTCAAAACCTTGTAGATCATAGTGAATAATGAATTTTAGATTGATTATGCATAGATTTAGAAAAAGAAAGAAAAAAGAGTTCAGAAAAGTACTACTGATTCAAGATCAATTTTCAAAGGTATCTGAGACACTGATTGACCAATATTTTTGATTTGATTGACTAAATTAAAGAGCAAATCAAAATACACTGAAGCATTTTGGAAGGAAGTAGTCGACCATTCAATTATATGTTATAGTGATTTTGTTATTAGAGAAGATTAGGTGATTATACCAAGTTAATTTGTCAACTAATGTAGCAAGATGGAAGACATAGACTTACTAGATAAAAATGGTCGGCTACTTTTAAGCAAATGGTTGGTCACGTCTAGATAGAAAATTTAAAGACAAATTGGTCGGCTACATATAAAAAACTAGTTGATTACATCTTGATTGAAGATAAAAAAAATAATAGAAAAATCATTTTGAGACATTTTTATTGTTAGCCTTTTTCTAAATAATTTGAAATGATTTATTTTTTTTAAAAAAAATATTTTATTATCATCGAAAGAGTAAATGATTGTCCCTCGAAACTAATCATATATATATGATATTTTATAAAATATAAATTTAAACAATATATATAAATAATTTTTCTAAAAATACATATATTAATATATAAAATATGTAAATATATTTTAACTAATATATTTTCTAAATATGTGTACATATAAAGATTTTAGTAAATAAATATATTTCAACAAACATATCTCTAAATATATAAAAATATAAATATATACATATTGTTGGTTTTGTGTTTCTTAATGAGACCCAAGGTTATGATGATTTTTTGGGTGGGTTTTATCTTCATAGGTTTCGGCCCGAAATTAAAGAACCCAAGTTCATCACCACTTTTAAGCAGCCCATTTTAAAAGTCGGGCCACAAGTCCACTTCCTACTTTGGAGGTAAAATGGGCTTCAACCCATTTGGTCAAGTATGGGGAAGCCCACAGTTCTGAGCCCAAAAAACCTCTTCTCCCTTAGCCCATAAACCCACATATAAAAGGCTCTTTGTGCGGCCCTTTCTCTTGTTGTTTTCCTTTTCTCGGTCAAACCCTAGCTTTTCTCTCGAGTCTTCCTTCCTTGGCTGACTACGATCTCTCTCATTCCATATCCAACCAATCGTGATCAGGTCTTCTTGCCTTTGTGGGTTGATTTTTACTTCCTTTCTCTTGGCTGCCTTTCCTTGTGTGTGCGATAGGCGATCTGTCGATACCGATTGCAACCTCTACATATTATCGAGACCTAAGTCTCTTTTACGGGTAAGTTTTCTTTCTTGGCTTTGTGTTTTCTACCCTGCGTCTTTGTGACCGATCTACCTTTTATGATAACTTACTATGTGTGGCTTTGATCGTTTGGGTGAGAAAAGGTTTCGTTGAGTCCGACCAAGAGTTGTTAGGGATTTTTGGGCTTATGGTTTGGGGATTCGTTGTGGCTTGTGGTTCCTATTTGTTGGCGTTACCAAAGTTGTGAACGATTCTTTCAAATCTAAGCCTTGGAATAGTCTTCGTGACTGTCATTATTGCCGAAATAGGGAATTTTTATTTCTGTTCTTCGTGTTCTTAGTTTTTGTTAAATTTGGTTCGATTTGATTGCACTAATCCGTTCATTTTGTAGTTGATTTTTCGCAACATATATTGCTAGCACCATATCGGGGATGAGTTTTACCCCATCGTAGTGATAAGCAAGAAGAGTTAGAAGAGAGATGGGAAAGAAATGGTCAATTTTGATGTCGGAGATGTCTTTATTAATATTGTTAAGATAGATATCATATTTTTTAAAAATATAAAAGTAGCTATTTATCAAACTTAAAGGGGGACAATTGTTATTATTCTTTTTTAAAATAAAATATTATCTCAAACTTATTTATTTTTATATAAAAATAAATCTATTAAAATGACATTATTCTTTTTTTTATATGAAAATGATTGCCTAAATCTCTTTTGATATCTCTTTTTTAAAATGATAATTCAAAATACTTATTTATCTTTAACGATTATCTAAATATATTTGGTGTTTAATAATTACAAAATAATTATCCGTCATACAATTTATAATAAATTTAAAAAATAATAAAACAAATAACATTATAGTGACTCATAATATGATTTTTTAAATGAGTAATTAATTGACGATTGGCTACAGTCTTTGACTTGTCTACTCAATTTTTTTTTTTTGGGAAATACTATATTTATAAATAAATTTAATAAATAATTTTCATAAATTAATGTAATACATATAAATTTATAATAATTTTAAGTAAATTTATAATAATACGAAATAAAAATGCCTTAAAAATGTTGATGCTTGACGTCCGGCATCGTCGCTTAGTGCAAATTATTATAGGATAATCGGGGCAGTAATGGCTGCCACGTCACGAGGAATGACACCTGAGTTGAGTGTGATTAGATTACTACATCGTACCATAGGAATAGCAACGTTGAATGTTGGGGACGGGGGTGTCGACGTGGACGAAGAAGAGCCAAGTCTTATGGGGGGCTTCACATGCCTGGCAAGTGACGCAGGGTCGTGGCTACTCGGCTCTCCAGCGAAGCCACCCAAAACTCGTTTTCTTCTTGTCCACCTCAAAATTCCTCCGCTCCCTCCTCTTCCTGCTCCTTCCACTCCCTCCTTCCCGGCTCGCTCGGCTCTCAACCCCCCTCTACACTACTCCTCTTCCTAGTCTCAACCTCCACCGTCCGATCTGCATCGCCTCTCTTCGGAGTCTGGACGGCCCAGCGCCAGTCACTCTTTGCTTTTAACAAAAAAATTATTTCTCTCATAATAAATTAATTATTGTATTTTTATTTATAATTTTTTTTTTTTGTTTTTTAAAATAGTCAAATAAGTTATTCTACTCAGTTAATAGAATTAATTATATTTTAAATCAAATTCTAACCCCTCAAAATTAGATTCATTGAAAATCCAATGGATTTATGTACATTCTATTTAAGATTAGAAATGGAAAAAAGCAAGACTAGGGCATGTGCGTGTGCCCTATCTCCGACACGATTCCCCATACCTTGCCTTTTAGTCGGGCACAAGGTAGGGTCAAGGCTAAATTCAAAATAGTTCCTTCAAAAAATACACACACATATATATATATATATACACAATTTTGACATATATATAATTATATTACAGTTATCTTTCCAATTTAGATACATAATAAAAATATAAAACTATACTATTCATTCATAGAATTATAATCGAATTGAGTTGAGTCGAATTTTACCGAGCAAACAAACACATCTATCAAAAATGGTTTAGAGGTGTATCTATGCGACACGTGTGCAAATAAAAAAAATATTTTAAATCTTGTTCACATAAGTTTTATTTCTTTAAGTAAAATAAGAAAGGGTATTTTGGAATTCACAATATGATAGAGTTTTATAACTTCAAAATGACCTAAACTATTTATTTAACTAATAGAATAAATAATATGTATATATATATATTTTTATGTATAATTATAATATAATATATAGTATTGGGGCAAGGTTGAGTTTGAGGTTGTGATATTAAATATTATTCCAGTCCCAACCTCGATTATTCTCAATTGAAAAATACCTAAACTTAATCCTTACCCAACTAGGACACAGCTGATCCTCATGAATTCGACCCATTTTACCAACCTTAATTTTACAACAAGGTTCTTGTGTTTGATTTGTACAAGGTAGGGTTTTGCAATTATGAATATATTTGTAAATATGAGTATGATGTGTGATTGAGATCGAAAATTCAATTTAGATTTGAGTTTGGGCTCTTTTTGTCCCTACCTTATATAAGTACAATGACTTATTTGGCTTTCTGATCAAAGTACATGGACTAATTTTAACACTTTGACCTAATTAAAATAAAACAATTAATATTTATAACTTTTGTTTATTTAAATTGTCAATACAATTTTATGTATATATTTAGAGTAAATTTCACACACGATCCTTGAGGTTTAACCAAATTGCACCTACCATTCCCATGTTTTCAAATATGTAATTAAGCTCCATTGACTTTATATATTGCGTGACACTAAACACCTTGTTATTAATTAATGACCATTAAACTTTTTAAATGTTTAAAAGGCCATCTTCTCCATACATTATATTTACACAAAAATAAAAAAAAATATTGGGATAGCTAACAACTATTGCAAGTCGACTACCTCCATGTTGTAATGAGAGAAAGGAAAAGGAAATGGAGATTATCCCCATCACTGATCATCAATAGTCTAGGTTGCACGAAAACGGAAACAGGAGACGTTTTCGATAGGAAACGGAAACGCGGAAACGGTATTTTTCTAAAAAGATAAGAAACGAAAACGCGGAGTAAATTGTAAATATTAAAAATATAGAGGTTTTTTTATAAATATAATTTTTAATATAAAAAAATAAAAAATTCAAATATAAACAAATATTTGAATTTCTCTTACTGTAAGATTTCTAATTAAAACATCAACCAAATATTTGAACAAAATAACAACTTTTCAAATACGAGCATTTCTTTTACTGTAAGATTTCTAATTAAAGTATCAACCAATTCTTAACTGCATATATCAAAATTACATACAAAACTCACTTAAATTAAATATATAGAACATAATTGCCAACCCTGTAATTGCACATACAACACTGTAATTGCATACAAAACTCATTTAAATTAAATATATACAACTATACAAGCCATTAGCCAACACTGTAATTGCACATACAAGCCACAAAGAGGGAAGCAACCAAGGAGAATCAGGAGATTACTTACAAGAGTGCGACGAAACAGAAGACAACACGACAGCGAAGGCAATGACGAAGACGGCAAAGGCGACGGTGAAGACAGCAAAGGCGACGGCGAAGACGATGACGAAGACGGTAAAGGAGACGATGAAGACGGCTAAGACGACGACGAAGACGGCGAAGGCAACGACAAAGACAGCTAAGACGACGACGAAAGAGATGAAGTGAGGCGCTGAAGTAGAAGGCGATGAGCACCGAAATGAACCAGAGGGGCGAGTGCGACGAAGCTGACGGCGGCGAGAGCCACGAAACAACCAAACCAGAAGCAGGTAGCGGCGAGGGCGAAGGCAATCGAACTCGAACTGGAAGAAGAAGAAGGAGAAGAAGATGATGAGAGGAAAAATTTAGGGATTTAGGGCTTTTGTTCAAGCCGCGGCTCGCTGGAAGCAATTGAAACGCGTTTCCTTCCAGAATTTTTTTTTAATTACGGAAACGTCTCATAAGTTTATAAAAATTACACAAAGCCGTTTTTAACCGTTTTCGAAACGGGAAACAGTTCGGAAACGCCGAAACGACGCCTCCGAGCTATTTTCGTGCTTCATAGTCAATAGTCTCCCTATGGCTTTGAATTTCAATTGGTATCTAGAGAAATAAAGATAGAGACAAATGGAGCGATGAAGTTTCTCTTTATCACTAATCGTTAATTGTTGATGACATAAAAAAATCTCATTGTTTGAAACCCAAATAAAAAGAGATATACATAGAGGGGGTATATAGAAGGGGTATATAAAAGTAGAAAAACAAATATAAAGAGATAAACGAGATTTCTTTCTTATCATGAACTGTCAAATGATGGGGAAGAAACTTTATTATTGTACAATTGAAATTTAAATTAGATAGATAAAGATATAAACCTCGAAGACGAATAGAGATAAAGTGAAGAAAAGAGAGATAATGAGAAAAAGAAATCTAACCGATGACAAGATCAAAGGAGAGAGACACAAAAAGAAAGTGAAATAGCTATAGAAAAAGATAGAGAAACTTACACCAAACCATTATTGTCGCCATTGAACTTAATTAAAACCCTTCCACATAGTCTATTTAGAGATGATTTTGACTGCCACCAAATGGAGAAAATAGAAAGAGAAGAAGAGGAAGAGACAAGAATGAAAGTGATGGTGTAGAACATAGATAATCACTGGTGACACTTTTAAAATAAAAAATAATCGATATAATTTCATCAAATCTTAAAGATGGTGTACCAAAGTTACCTATATATTATGTGAAGTGTTAAACGTTGGATTTATATGTTATTTTTAAATATAAATTGAGAAAATAAAAATATTAAGCTTGCAAGCGAGCTTACACGAATAGTTATAGATGCGCACGAGTCGTTAAGGTTATGATTTATTTTTTCTTAAAATTTATTGTCTTTGCTCGGTTTTTCGTTGTCCGTGTTTTTTATTTCGACAGAATAAGTAAATCGCAGGTGGAAATTTTTTCTCACTACGCAACAACAAAGAGTCGAATTCACGATCTATTGATACGAATCATAACTTATCATGATCTGATCACTTGACCTAATAAATTTTAAGAGTAAATAAATTTTACTAAATTATTAAAAAAATGATATTGTTTGATAATTTACTGTTCATATACCAAAGGATATTCCTGCCAGCTTCTGACAATTTATTTATAAAATTATAAAAATAATGATAAATTATACTTAAATTATGTGACATGGAAAAATAAAAAATAACCCTTTACACTTGGGGCTATGTGCAACTTATCCTGTACTTACAATTATATAAAAAAACTCCTTTACATTTTTAAAATGTTACAATCAACCACAATCTATTTTTATTTTACATGATTTTGTGCAATTTATTGGTTAATTAATGCAAAATTATGTATTTTTTTGATATATTAAAATTATCTATGTAGAATTATATATTTTATATGTAGATTATTATACAAAATTATATAAAATAACAATAGATTGTGACTGATTGTAATATTTTGAAAGTGTAAGGAATTTTTTTGATGCAATCAAAAGTACAGAAAGATAAATTACACATGACCCTAAGTGCAAGAGATTTCATATAATTTATCCAAAATAAATTGTATTTAAATTTTTTTATAGTTGGGTCATTTGTGGAGACATTCATGTGATTTGAAATACTTTTAAAAGTTTTTGTACTTTTTTTTTTTTACATAGACACTCATTCTATAAACAACGTTAAATTAAAATTAATAAAATTAGATTAAGTTAATCAAATTAAAATTAACTCATAAGAAAATTAGAATATAAAAAAATTAAAAAAGGGCAAAGTTAATTAAAGTGGACTGACTATAAATGACTTTTGAATCTGAAATCCATCCAACGGGTTAACGAGAGATGAGAAGAAGAATGAGGATGGAGAGAAAGTTTGACGGCTGATGGTTCGTCGATGACTTTTTTAATTTTTTTTTATATCCTATTTGTTTCATCTTTCTTTTCTCCCTCTTTAGGTTGTCCTTGACACACAATAAGATGAATTGAATGATAAAAATTTATTAAATTAATTTTTTTTTTAAATTGTTAAATTTTTCTTATATAAAAAAAATACTTATTATAAATGTTTATGTTATTTGGGAGTTATAGCAATATAAATACACAAATAACCACATATTAACACAAGATATATAGTGGTTCAGTGTCTCTAACACCTACGTCCATTATCTCAAGGTTAACCCGACACTTGAGGTTTTACTATAATCACACTTAGATTTTCCAACAAATTCACTTATAAAACTTTTACACAGTACCGAAATTTTTTTCTTAGCTTACTCCGAAAACTAATACAATCCACCTAAATTACAACGAGTTATAAGATGTCACTCACAATCCACAATTAATACAACTAAACATTCATATGTCCAACAAACTTGGATTAATATGAATATGAATACAATAACAAATATTACAAAACAAATATACAAATGATACAAGAATTACCAACAAAAAGAAATCTGTTTCTTCTTTGCCTTGAGTTTCAAATTGATTGATCTTTGTAACTTGAGTTTTAGATTGTTTTAAATGATATATTGAGAGCTTGGGTGTGCTTTAGAATGATAAGTCTTGATAGTACATTAGCTTTCTCCAAAAAACTCTTCTTGATATATATACTTGAACTTCCAACGAATCTGTAATGGCTAGAAAATTCCAACTATTGGAGTTTGAAAGTTGACTATTTTAATTGACAATCAACTTTGCAACACCCACAATTGACTTTAGATGCCGACAGTCGACTCTAAATGCAGACAGTCGACTCTCATTAGCCTACAATCGATTGAACAAAACCTGTTTTTGACTATCTCGACTCTGCATAACCCACAATTGACTATCCCTCACCGAGAGTCGACTCTTAATCCAGATTTTTAGAAAAATTAGATTTGTTTGATGATATAATCCATAACATGTATACATTACAACATATTTACATTTTTTTAGTTTAAGTAAATATCTATATTTTCTTTAATTTATATTTTACCTTCCATTTACTTTAATACATAAATGTAAATAAGAAAGTACTTCCCATTTGAATTCAATAAAAATATCTAAAAAAATCAAAATCTATAATAATAAGAAAATAGAATTTTGATTTTAGTATTGTTGCGGGTATTTCTTGCTCTACTCTTTATGGGCTAGACTTAATTTTGCGGGTCAGCCCAATCGCATAAGGTCCAGTAGACCTCGAGCTGAACTCGTTGAAGCGAGCTCACACATTGTTGGAGCCCGAGTTCAAATTGCGAGGCCAAGCAAGCTCCTAAAAATGCCTCTAACTCGTCAGCCTATCTGTGCGAGCTCCCAACCATGCTTCGAGCGAGCTCCCAGCGATTCTCACAGCTCGTCGGCCTGGCCAATCAGGTTGTATAACGAGAAGGTCATTCGCCAGAGAATAATAGTAGGCTAAGCGCAGGGCCAACCTGGCCCCAGTCTCTCAGTCCATCTGACTGGCCCATGCTAGTCCCATCCTGGCCCTTTGCAACAACATTATTACAGCCGCGTTTGGGTTTCCATGCATTCACCTCAGATCCCATCCTCATTAATGACGGATCCCATCCACATTAATGAGGGTCTCGTCGACGCTTTGCTGCTGCATGGATGTTCCCGCCGACGCCGGTTATTCCATCCCATCATCTGTATACGTACAACGCATGCATGAGGACATATCCTCCTATATATCAGCCAGCTCTTTTGAGAGCCATGGTATGCTTTTTCTTTAGTCCACTTACGAATATCTTTGCACTTATTTACTTGTTCATTAACTTGGGCATTGGAGTACCTTGCAGGGATGGATCGACGGGTCAACAAATCGAACCAAATATCCCATTTTCTCTTTCTCGGATCCACCACATCAATGCGGCCCAACAAATCACCGTTGACCAATTCCGAACGTTGACAAGTACAAATTCGAGATTTAACAATTTTATCACATTCAAAATATGTATTTTTTATTTTTTTTTTAAAATCATTAAAAATCATTTTAACAATAATAAAAATTAGCTATCAAAATATCGAGAGATAGTTTTTTAAAATAAAAATATTTTCTTATATGTTCCCTTATAATATGCTAAACTTTTATCTAGAACAAATAACATTTTTTGGTTTTTTTTTATATACAAAATATTATTATACTTAAAATATGTTATCCAACATAAGATATATTAAAAATTTATTAGAGAATTTAAATATATTAAAAATAATTTTATGAAAATTATATTTTATTAAATATCAAAACATATAATAAATTGATTGGAGTAATTTGGCTCAGACTTTACACAATATGAAAGAGAAGAAACAATAAAAGGAGAAAGAAGAAGTTGCAATTGACGATGGGTTCTTGTGGATATATTTTTTATTTTAATTTAATTAAAATAATTTAAATTAGTTTAACATAGTTGGTAACGAAAGAGGTACTTTTGCCAAAAACTTAAATAACAGAAATTAGTTAAACTATTTTTAAACCACAAAAGATATTGTCTTGACGAATTATTATACTAACTATATGAGATATTTTACTTAAAAATAAAATAAAAGAAAAAGAAGGGGCCAAGTGAGAAAAGTGCAAGAATGTGGGACCCACAGCGAACCAGCTGTCGCGTCTTGGCTAATCGGCTCGAAGCCGAATCTGGCAGTAAAGCGAAGCTCGGCTTCAGACGCTTTTCCTTTCTGCCTTTTTACTTCTTCCTCGTCTCTCAGAACCACTCGCATAAATAAATTAACGTAATATATATCTTCGTCTAATCACAGTGTCCCAAACACCGCCTAAGTCCTAACTTTCTGTCTCTCTCTCTCTCTCACGCCCGCTGGCCAGGGATTCCAGTCTTTGATCTCCCCTGTTCTTTCGCCTTGGATCTCGATTTCAATTTAGTCGTCTTGTTCAGTGAGTAAGATCGGAGGTGAGTTGAATTGAACTCAAATTTTGTAGCATTTTCGCGAGTGAAACCGCGCCTGTCTCTTCTTTTTACGCCGTTAACCAATTTCGTGCTTATTTAGTTGAATTATGTCGATTTTCTTTCTTGTAGCTTTGTTTCTTGAGTGGGTTGTAGCTGGTTATTATGTTCGGATAGATCTTTTATACAGGATGAAGTTATTGCGTGTTGTTCTTCCATTTCAGTATGTGAGGCCGGTTATTGTGTTTTAGAATTCTGATTTTTAGTAGGCACGGGCTTTCTAAATTGAAACTGTGCTTGGAAGTGATTTTTCTGCGGTGTATTATCCACCAAGTGTTCCTAATACCTGGCCCTGAAAGTTGGCAAATAGTCCATTGATTTTCATTGCCTATTGTTTGATATTTGATAATTATTAGATTGCTAAACGAACTAAGTTATCCGAACGTTGGAGAGATCGAAGGAACCAACAAAGATGCTAGCTGTAATTTCTTGCTAAGAGGTAGAGTCTATCATGCACCAACCCCCTACGGTAATAGGTGGCTTCTTCTTGACGTTATGAAGTTGCCTTGAAGCTGCCGGACTTTGTTTGTGTTTCCTCCATTTATATGACCATAAAAGTTGAAAGAGGAAACGTAATTCTCAGATAATGTGCATGACAAAGAAGGGAGTGAGCAAGAGCACGACTCATTGTTTTTGGTATTTGGGTTTAAAAGAGAGAGGCCATGCTACTGCCATCAAGAACATTTCATTTGTTCACTAGTATTGAATTGTGGAAACTTCTAACTGTTTGTGATCTCTGTCGATTCTATATTGTAGTTATTAGGATCAAGATTCTTGAGGACAGTACGTATAAAAAAGAAGAAAAAAAGAAAGAGAATAATCTTCAGGAAGGAGTGAGAGCTTGTGTCCAAAATTAAATGCCGCTCTGTAAGAAATTCTTCTTGGTATGGAAGTCCGCATCATGGTAAAATACTACAGATGTTATTGGGCATTGTGTTCGGTTTTCTGTATATGAAGATGTTGGTGCTGTAATTTACTGGAAAAGTTAGAAATTTGATCCAAGTTAACCTTTAAAAGGGCCTGATGTCACTCAGAGACAATACAAGATTCAGCTAATTCAAAATACCAAGGGTATAAGAAGTTAAAGGATTGCTCTTCTTTGAGAGGAAATTTATGCTAATACAAATGGCGAAATCACCTAATCTTTCCAGCTCTTGCATCTTGAGTAGACATTATGAATGAGCCATTTTTAGTACTTAAGCTACTTTAGATGTTGAAGTTTGCCTAGAGTTTGTGCGGTAGAAGATCAGTAAAGTATGGAAGATTATTGGCTGGAAGTTATTAAACAATTAGGGTTTTTTAAGCCAAAGTGTAATTAATGTAAACTTTGGGGGTCTAACTGTAATTTCCCTATAGTCATTAGTTATATGGGGGTTCTGCCTCCTCTATAAATAAGAGGGCAAGGCGGCAGTCTAACATCTTCCTCTCTCTTGCCAAGTTCTCTTCTTTTATTGTGAGTATTCTTTGTTTTAGAGAAAGTGAGGCATATGTATTGTGTTCTTGAGTTTTCTTGGAGTGAACAAGGGCTGTACTTGAGCGATAGGATTGAGAGAGAGGTTGGGTTTTGTACTGATCAGTTTCATCCTAATAAAAGGCTGCTCTTGGTGGGTGTTTGAAGGCTGGATGTAGGATTGCCAAAGGCATTCCGAACCAGGATAAAATCTGCGCCTAATGCTGTTTGGTTTGATCTTCTTATTCTGTTATTTCCTTTTCTGTTGTCCATATATTCTGTTTCTATTCTTTCATTGCATCCGAGAGTGTTTGAGAGGGTTTATGTGAGGGTTTTCTCGTCTAAGGTTGTAACCTAAGAGTCCTAAGGTTAACAATTTGGTATCAGAGCCTCCCCTAGGATCAAGAACTGCTTTCTTGCAAGGATTCTTTATATTTCTTGTTGATTTAATCTACCTACTGTCTTCGGCCATGGCTGCAACAAGATATGATGTAGAGAAATTCACTGGCCATAATGATTTTGGCCTTTGGAGGATTAAAATGAAAGCTTTACTAGGGAACTTAGGACTGAAATCAGCCTTAGAAGAGGAAAGAAAATTGCCTGAAACTCTCACGGCAGAACAGAAACAAGAAAGGCTAAAACAGAAAGAGGAAATTGATGAGAAGGCCTTTAATACGTTGATTCTTAGCCTTGGTGATAAGGTTTTAAGAGAAGTATCCAAGATGACCACCGCCCTATCCCTATGGAATAGGTTAGAGACCCTATATCTAACCAAGACCCTTTCTACTCGGTTGTTCTTGAAAACCCGCTTCTTCTCATTTAGAATGGGAGAAGGTCAGAAATTGCATGATCATATTGATGATTTTACAAAGCTGTGTTTGGACCTAGAGAACATAGATATCAAGTATGATGATGAGGACAAGGCCCTCATTCTCTTGCATTCTTTGCCTAAGACCTATGAGACCTTTGTTGACATACTAAAGCATGGCAGGGAAAAACTGTCACTTGATGATGTAATTGGAGCTTTAAACTCCAAGGAACTGCAACAAAAGGTAGAGGTAAATAGTTCTCCAGGAGATGCCCTAGCAGCTGTGTCTAGGCCGGAAAAGGGGGATCAAAGAAATAAGGATAGGGGAAGATCTAAGTCTAAAAATAGTAGGAGATCTGTTAGGTGTTTCTTATGTCATGAGGAGGGCCACATCAAGAGAAACTGCCCAAACAAGAAGAAAGAAAACCAGGAGAAAACCAGCCTCGAATGCTCTAACACCATGTGTGGTTTTGGCTATGAGAATGCAGATGTCCTATAGTTTTTCTAGGTATGCTGGTAGAGTAGCATAGGTCCTAGGTTTAGGGTGTTCTTCTCATAGGAAATGGGTATTTACCCATAGAGACATGCTGGAAGGGGAAATGGTTTGTCTAGACATCAATCTAAGGCCAAGATAATTGGAGATGTGAGAATAGGAAGCATGGTGGAGCTGTTCCAGAATATTAGAAACTGTAAAAATGTCCCTGTTTTTAAATAAGAAAGTCTAATGTCCTTAGGAATAATTAGATAATGAGAATTGGAGTCCTAAGAAGTTGCAAGGATCTCTTAGAGAGATGGTAGCAACCCTCAAGAATAGAGGATATGTGGTGCATGTTTGCAGGTCTTGTGGATAAGCTGCAGCCACTAAGGATAGCCTATGATAAGTTAGGTTAGCTCATTTCTTGAGGATGGCTCACAATGGTGAGCAAGGACTGGGAAAGGTATCTAAGGCTAGGGATATTAGGGGAGGGGAAAATTTGCAGGTATATAGGAATAGAATCCATGTAGTTTTTTGACTAGGTCTCCATATGTAGTGTTGCCTAGGATGGGATAAGTTAGAAGCCAAAGGTTAAGTTACAAGTGAGATATGGAATTGTCGGGTCTAAGGAGTCTTATGCACTATTTTGAGTGCTAAAGAATAGGCTGTCAAATAGAATCTCTTGTGCAGAAGAGGGATGCACTCTTGTCCAAATGAATGCCATGCAGCCATGTAAATTTGGGGAGAATCTTGGACTTAAATGGAAGATCTCTTAGGTTATAGGGGTGGAGTGCTGAGAAGTGTCTATTTGAGAATTAAGGAAGGTGCTGGAAATGGGGAAAAGTCTAGGAAAAATGCTAGACAAATGGCCATTGATTAAAGCAGCACATGAAGGCTTAATTTTGGATCAAATAGGTATCACTAACAGCCATTATCCATGTGGAATCTAAGGGGAAAAGTGATCCTATAGAGTAGCCCAAAGGAATAGAGGTTAGAGGGAATGGTAAGCAAGGTTGATTGCTTAGAAGGTCTCTCTAGGGATGATGGTAATTCCGGGTGAAGGTATAAGGAATCTGATCCCTTTAGGATAAGTCCAAGGGTTGAATTGTTGAGTGCATGGAAAGCTGTGTGTATTTCAATGGTATGCCTAGGGAAATGTAAGGCAGCTTCATCGGTATTTGTTCATGAAGGATTCTCAAGGTATAGCTGAGTGTCAAGATCAGTTTTGAGAGTGAAGAATAAAGGGAGAAGCTGGAATTTCTAAGGCATAGAGGTTGAAATAGGATTTGGATAGCTTAAAGCAGCCTAGGTTACCCAATCTTAATCATATCTTGATTCCCTGGTAGATAGTTAGAGGAGAGTTAAGAAAAGAAGTCTAGCAGTCTTGTTCTGAAACAAACATGAGAAGAAAGGCAGTGGTAAAGCCTAAAGGCCGGATTTTTTGGGAGCTAGGAATGGAGTCTAGCTGTGAAAGGTCAATCCGGGTGAGGTGCACTGTGTTTGTAATGCTGTGTAAAATTTTAAACCCTTGAGGAGGATAATTTTTAATAAGAGTTGCAGGTTTAGTTATTGCAGCTAGAATTTATCCAAAGAGTGGTCCATTATTATGTTTTACAGCATTGATATGTTTTTCTTTGATGTGTTTGTGTTTGATTTGATCAGGTTTGTGTCCATCACTCATGTGGAGAGCAGGTTTTTTTTTTTTTTTGGCTATCGGATGAAGAACTCAAGGCAAATGGTGGAGATTTGTTGAAGTTTGCCTAGAGTTTGTGCGGTAGAAGATCAGTAAAGTGTGGAAGATTATTGGCTGGAAGTTATTAAACAGTTAGGGTTTTTTAAGCCAAAGTGTAATTAATGTAAACTTTGGGGGTCTAACTGTAATTTCTCTATAGTCATTAGTTATATGGGGGTTCTGCCTCCTCTATAAATAAGAGGGCAAGGCGGCAGTCTAACATCTTCCTCTCTCTTGCCAAGTTCTCTTCTTCTATTGGGAGTATTCTTTGTTCTAGAGAAAGTGAGGCATATGTATTGTGTTCTTGAGTTTTCTTGGAGTGAACAAGGGCTGTACTTGAGCGATAGGATTGAGAGAGAGGTTGGGTTTTGTACTGATCAGTTTCATCCTAATAAAAGGCTGCTCTTGGTGGGTGTTTGAAGGCTGGATGTAGGATTGCCAAAGGCATTCCGAACCAGGATAAAATCTGCGCCTAATGCTGTTTGGTTTGATCTTTTTATTCTGTTATTTCCTTTTCTGTTGTCCATATATTCTGTTTCTATTCTTTCATTGCATCCGAGAGTGTTTGAGAGGGTTTATGTGAGGGTTTTCTCGTCTAAGGTTGTAACCTAAGAGTCCTAAGGTTAACATTAGATAATCAGTAAAATTACTTTAAAGGTTCATAAAATCTTTACCATGCTAATCTTGTGGTTGGTGTTCTTGGTTAAGCTCTAAACTCTGAGAAGAATTTCCCAGGTAAAATCCAGGAAGACACTGCTAGAGGCTTTGAAGGAGAACTTGCTATACCGAAATACTAAGTTCCAGGAACAGCTTGTGATGTCTGATCCTGTTATTCAATCATATCATGATGGTGATGACAAAGCCGAGCAATCTAAGCATTCTTTTCAATCTGTTTGGCTGTCTCATTGGATGCGAACAAGCTGTAGGGCGGCACCTCAAGTTCATAATGAAACATCTTTGGGTGTTGAGAAGAACAACGATTATGATGCCAACAAGCACCACTTGCAAGGTGGGCTTGAGGTAGCATCTGATATTTCTTTATCCACTGAGGGATTTACTGAAGTAACTGAAGCCAGAACTATTAGAATCATGAATAATGGTCTGGCAACAAGCTCAAAAAACTTGATAAAAAAGAAATTAGATTGCCATCGCTTTCCAGGGTTCAGCCTTTGCCAAAATATGAGATGTGGCTTGGATCCACAGGATAATCCAGACAGTTCTTGTGACGGGCAAGTGTCAAGGCCCCAAATTGACTGCAACATTGAGCACAATGCTTCTACAACTGTGAGTCATTTTCCTTTAGTACGTGAAGCGGTTCCAACTGCAACAGAAACCTTGTCAAAATGCTATTTTCAGTCTAATGGCATATCACACCATGCTGAAGAGCCACTTAGTCCTCCAAAAGTTTCTGGTGATGACAACTTGGCTCTTGTAGGGCCTTGTCAGGACAATTTTACTAGGTTGAATCAGATGGTGCCCTACAGATCTGACAAAGGAAAAGCTCCCATGCTATCTTTTATGAGTAGACAAGAAGAAATGAACCATCTAGTCTCTGCTATATCATCCAAAGAACACATATCAACTGCTAATGCTACAATTTTGAAACATGAACATGATAACTATAAGGGATGTTCTGCAATTCTGGCCTGCGAGAAGAAACTGGATGATTGCTCAACCTGTGGAAAATCTGGAACTTCATTTCCAAGGCAGAGTAATGCATCCTTGTCAATCCATGTTCCCCTTAAAGGCAATAATCATTTACCTGTACTTATTGGAGATCGGTACCAGAAGATGCATAATTGTTCAGGTTCTGGGTTTATTCCAAGCTGGAGAAATTCCCCAGATGCAACCAATTCAGAAAAGTTATATCATGGTTTTTATTCAATGCTAAGGATACCAAGTTCAATACATGATCTGGAGACTACAAGAATTTGTAGAAGAAATCTCATGGACGGATTAGCTGGAAATGCAGCCCCCTTTTCTGAGACAAATCGTAGTTTGTTATTAGTGAAAAAGGCTGATGTTAGCTGGTCAAAAGAATATGAAACATTCAGAGAGTCAACAGTGTCTGATAAATCAAAAGGGAACATGTTCAATCAGCTTCTAAGTTCATCAACTCCTTCAGGGCTGGGTCAACGAGTAGTAAAGCTTCAGCCTCTAGGTAGCTCCACTGATAGTGAGGGAAAAGATGATACTGAAGATATCAGAACTCCTGAAGTTTGTCTGAAGAATGAATCATCTGCCGAGACTAATACCATGGACATTGATGCTTTCAAGGAGCAGAACCATATTTATGGTATGTATTCACCTTTTCCACTATCTTAGCCATAGACTTGAATCACATTTTCTTTAAATCTGACAAGATATGTTTATGTGTCATTTATATCCAACTGTGTTTGAAATGTGTTGATATAGTTGGTCATAGAATATAATTGTGGTGTTGCCTAGTTGTAGTCTAGGAGCTACATCTGGTATTAGACTTATCTGTGTAGCTAATGCAAGTGTTATCATTTTGATTGTTGCAGTTGGAAATTCTTCTGCATCAGATAAGGTAACTCCAGCATTATCTTTAACTGTATATCCTCTTATCAATGCTTCAGATATGTCTTTCCTTTTAATTAGCATAATTTCCAACTGGACAACTCTTTAGTTCATTTCTTTTGTTTACTCTTGTCTATCAGTCTGTATGTGCATGTGCTTGTGTCGTGTGTTTATGACCAGCTTATATGTCTAATGATGACCTATCTGTTGATACTTCTATTTTCTCTTTATGTGGATGGAGTGTACAGGGAAAATGCTAGTAGATGTAATTGGGAATGCATTTCTCTATAGCTTTGTTTAGATCTATTCATTCCAGCTCTCTCTCTCTCTCTCTCTGTGGGTATACCAGTTCTCTTTTAAGTCGTTGGAGATAATTGCATGAAATTTGTTTTTAAACGACGTGAAAATGAATAATAATTTGCATTGTTATGCCCACCTATACGTGCGTCTCCCTTTTACAACAACTTCAACCCAAATTCTGTTCCACTGGATGGCACATGCCCCTTCAAGGACACTAGTGTCCAGGAAATGGTTAGGATATGTTACAATGATCTGGCCAAAGTTGGGTTATTATTACTGTGAATGAATTGTTTTTGTAAATAAAAAATATTATTGTGAAAATAGATAAGAACTATTATTGTTAAGACACTCAATAGTTCTCAATAATATCATTTTTCTTTTTTCAATTTCATTCCATTAGACTACCTAAGCTGCAATGAACATTTGGGAGACAGCCTTTTTCCTGTCTAAAAGGATTTGATCATCATAATTATTTCAGGAAGCCTGTGACTGTGGGGCATTAAAACTGTAGTTGCTGGGTTTGGTTTCCCATGTTCCTTATTATTTTCTGCAGTACTTGCATCCCATTTCTGTCTAATTACAACATAGGGAGCCATGGTAATTAATGGATACTAGTACTGTCAGATATATAAATTAAAAGTTCAGTTTCCTCAGTTGGGCTTATCTTGAGATACCCCATGGTAGGAACAAGGGAACATTGGCTATTACAAGACTGTAGGAAATAGTTGTAAGGAAGCTTCTTTTAAGCTTGGTGATATTCTATTACATGGAATTTCATGTCTGCTTCATGATGCTTTTTGTTTAGAATGCCACCCTACCAAAATAAAAAATGCACTTGTTTATTTCAAACTTTTATGTAGAGTTAGACTTCATATAGGCGACCATACGTAGTGGGATTATGGCTTGGGATGTTGTTCCATGTAGTGAAAAGTTGCTGTATATTTCTTGCCCAAGATCATAATAGTGTCGAGGACCCTGATTTGCTGCCACGTAAGGAAACTTGAGTGGGGCTTTGCCTATGGCATGTGGCTTAATAAGGTGAGTAAAGTTTTCCCATGTTTACTTTAACCTAATTGGATTTTCCCTTCTCTACAAGCTCTTATTGCAATCTCATGAATAAACTTAGTGTTATTAATTGTCTAATAAATGTGAAGCAGTTTTAGAGAATTTTTAAAGGATTTCAATTTACCTCAATTATATCCATCCGTAGTCCTGCTTGTAGTAGACCAGGGACTAGACTTCTTACTTGAAGCACTGAAGACATTTATTGTTATTATCTATGACTCAGATTTGATGGGTGGCGGCGTTCACACTAGAGCTGCATTTGTTCCATGTAGGCAATTTCATCTGCCTTGGTCTGACCATTTTGCTTGCTGTCACCCTGGCTCCCATCACCCTCCAACATCTAACATTATGAATGGAAGGAAGGAGATAATAAATGAATAGAGTTAGCACTCAGAAAAAAAGAAGAAGGAAGAAATAGGATGAGATTATAGTAATTGGAAGCTAACTCTCATGTAATAGAGTTAGCTGATAATAAGTGAATGGAAGGAAGGAGGCATGATAGGTGGGAAAGTAGAAGTGCCTTGTCCATGCCATCCCCTGTTTACTAATTTTGTCGCTCAATTTACAAGGAGACCTTCTGTTCCAAGTCCATGTTAATCTTTCTGTTAATTCTACCAGAATTGAATTTTTGTCATCCCAGTATATTGTGACTTAAGTGGAAACCACTCAATCCTACTCATGATAATCTGTTAATTTGCAGGATATCTTGGTGGGCCAAAACCCACCATCTCATGATACAGTTGCCTCTGCTGGAGAGGAGGAGGTTGAATGCAGATTGGCTATCACCAGGTTACCTGACATTAATGAAGAAATTCCTGCACTTCCAGCTGGAAAGAGCTCAGTGGACAATGCAGAACCAAGCAATTCAAAAACCCTGAGCTTAGATGCTGAACATCTCCTTCACGCTGAACAGCCCAGTAATCCATCCTCGAATCATTACCCGAACAATCAGCCAACGCTAGACCCAGACTGCAGATGGCTTAAGCGTCTCAGACTAAGTGATTCAGTTTCAATTGCACTTGGTACTAAATGCTCAAGTATGGGAGACCCATCGTCGCATGAGAAGGTAAATAAGTTATTCAACAAAATTATCAAAGACAGCAAAGACAGTAGCCTGGAAACAACACCTCAGAAATCTCATGGCAAAGAAGAGATGACTGCAGCTCAAACTTCAATTTCTTTTGGGAAAAGAGTTTTCTCTTCTGTGGGTTCAGGAAAGAGAGATAAAGACATGCTACTTTCAAATTCTTGGATACGGAGGTGGTGTCGTAATCAAGCTGCAACTGAACAGGGGAAGCCTAAGGTAGCAGTTGTTTGTGAGCCACGGAGTAGAAAGATGGAATTTCATGAGCTTCAAAACAAGCAGTCTCCGAGCCTTGCTGCTATGGCTTTGATGGCAAAGGCCATGACTGGGTTTCCACCTTGTGAGTTGCGTAGAACGGGTTCATTTGTAGTTTGGAATACCAAAGGTTTCTAATGAACTCCGTGTTGAACAGTGAACTGCAAATCAAGGGTAAGCATTTTCATCTTGTAAAGCCTGTTTCTCACTGGTTTTGGTTTTGCTCAGCGTGGAAAAGAAATGTTAAACTAGACCTATTTGGCTTTCCTTTTGGATTTGCTCAGCGTGGAAAAGAAATGTTAAGCTAGACCTATTTGGCTTTCCCTCTAGATGTGCTTTTGTCTCTGCAATGCTTTGTTATCCATAAACACAAATAGCATGATTATCTTCTTTAAACTAGGCATTTTAACAATTGATTATTTGAACAAATAACCAATAATACACAGCTGGTTCTTTAACTTTCATTAATAAATTTAATCTCAACCATAAACTCTTATCGTACAACTCCACGGCCACTTTTAGAAAAACAATTGAATTTTGCACTTACATCCCAATATTCCATCAGAAGCAAAAGCAATCCAGTGATGTTTAAAGAACAAAGAAGTAGAAATTAAAACCTTCTAGTCTATTGAAGCCTGTGAGAATTAGGAATCTAAAAAGAATGATTTCTAATACACGTGTGATATATGTATTCAATCAATTTGCATTTGTTGGATTGTTTGCTTTCCATGGTTGATGACATTCATGCAGTAAGGGACTCTTTTCTTTTCAGTAACTGCTCCTTTTATCTCCAATATTTGTGCTACTCTTCTCAAATCACTCGCCCATTCTTCCTGCACATTTAACTTGGATCAATTTAGATTTTGCAGATCATATCCTACTATTTCCTTCACTTCTAATGCTTCCTCCCTCTCTAAATGTGCTGAAACTTGATATCGAGATTGGAGCTCAGTATATGAAATCCATGGTGCTAAAACTAGAGCAGGTACGCTTATGGGCGATTGTTATCGGGTAAATATTTCAGTGAAATTCAAGATATTAAAAGAACTAACTTTAGATGAAATAGTAGTATAGTTATTCAGTCGAGGCAGTCCAATACAATTTTCACCGACTCCTCTCAGATAGAGATCTAATAGGTAAGAATCCCTTAGATTGAAGCTCAACCGATCTACTAAGGAAGAAAGCAGCCAGTTGGTGCAGTCTCAAATTACTCAATAAATTATCTTATATCTATAAACCCCCTCATTGATGCTCTTATGCCTTACATACAAAGTTGAAGGTTCTATACTTGTATTATACAAACTAGAATATAAGTGTCGTTTGCTTAATTGGTTTTGCATGGGCTTGTCATATACCCCCAAACTAGCCCATGGGAATTTCAATCCCCATTATATGACTGTGCCATCGTCAATTATTGCCTTCTCTACTACGACAGTGATCCCTGACCGTATGTAAAATCCTTCCTCTGGTCTGTCGGCTTCTTGAACACCCTGCAAACAAACAATTAACATACATGAATATGCTTGATGTTGCCCCAAAAAACTACTTTCTCAGTAAAGAACTGATAAAAGGACTCCAAAAGCATGAGCACTGGAACTTACATCTTTGTTCATGATGACAACATCTTTGCCTACCTTTGCATTCTTGTCAATTATACAGTTCCTTCAAGGTCATACGAGGAATTACACTCATCACATTTGAGCCTATAAATCTCTCAAGATACATACTTCAAAAATTCTCTTTATTTATGCACCTACATACCTTATTTTTGTATTCCTTCCGATTCCCATTGGGACCTTGCCCTCTGCCAGTAAAGCTGCAATTTCTGATTCAGTTTGGTAGTAGTCTGCCCCCAACATCAAGGTCCCCTACATGGATGAATTTAGGAAGAAGGTCAATGAAGTTGGCATTTCAGTTAGTCGTCTTAGAAGTTCCCAAGTCCTGTCTTTATCTATATTGCTGGTCTGGGCTTTCTTACTTGGAGAACTAACTGTCTAATGATACTCTCACCTTAAGCTCAACCCCAGAGTCTAGTCGCGATCGTTCACCCACGATAGTGTGTTCAATGCTGCATTCTCTCAAGAAACAACCATGTGAAATAATTGAGTCCTTAATCTGCAAAACCAACTGAAACTTCAGAAGCAAGGCACTTAGAAGGCGGCACAAACAATGTCAATGTCCCATGTATATTATGCTACTGTACCCGGCACTTGTCCATTTTGGTTGGTGGCAAGAACCTAGGAGATGTGAAGATTGGTGTCTTTGGATCATAAAATTCAAACTTAGGAGACTGCATTAGAGAGAATAAGCATGTCAGTTTAGGATGTGAGGATCACCTCAAATAAGATACAAGTTGCAGTCAAATTCGCTAATTATTTGTCGTATATGGAAATCAGAAGGGAATTAATATAATAAAACGAACCTCTTCTGTTAGGGCCAAGTTAGCCTCATAGAAAGACTTTATCGTTCCAATGTCTTCCCAGTAATCTCTGAAAATATATGCCTGACAGAGATAATTTATATTAGTTAGCCATAAAGAAACCTTTCCTCAAACAAATTCAGTACCCTGAGAGAGAAAGTAAGCTTTTCCATTAACAACCGGTCCCAAACTTGAATAATGATAAGGACTGTATTAGGCAGATTGATAACTAGTGTAAAACTCGTTGGATCAAACAACATGAATTCTATAGAGAGAAAGCAATCTTTGACAGAAACTCAAACAATCCACCATCTGAAATAGATCAACAGGAGACAAAAATCGGAAGTCATCTTCTTACTTGGACATTGTGCTCCATCACAGCTGAAGGGATGATTTCAGATCCAAAGTCATTTGATGTAGGATATCTCCACTTGAGAAGCTTCAACAGAATATCTGTTCTAAACACATAGATTCCCATTGAAGCAATGTAAGGAGCTTTTGCAGCCTCTTGTGGAGACAAACCTAACAGAGTGGTATCCACCTCCTGTATCATAAGCCAACAGGAAACAAAGTCTAAGCTAATTTGATCAAACATAATTTGGGTCAGAAGTGGTAATATGAACTAGAATTAACATGAATTAGCATATGCTTACCATGGCTTCCAGATCAAAACCCTTTGGTTTTTCAGAAAATTGTATGACTCTTCCGTTTCGATCGATCTTCATCAACCCAAAATCTGAGGCTCGGCTGAAAAAAAAAAAAAAAACAAACAGTGAAACTAATCTCAGATGTAACTGAAATGTTTTCGTTCGCATTTTCTTTTTTCACTACCAATCTGATGAAAGAACAGTGGCCATGAAGAAAGGCAAGTTCGAAACATTTAAAGTGGCCTTAGAAAAACAGTCAAACTTGAAACATAAAAGGCAAATAGAAGGCTTAGCCAACCTTTCCCCAGCAGGTGTACATGAAACTGTAATATCAGCATTTCTGTCGATGTGATTCTGTCAGTGCATCATAAGAGTTAGAAAAAATTGAACAATTGAAAGCAACATATATATTCTAATTCAACTAAGGGGCATTTCCAATGCACAAAATTCTGTTTTATGAGGATTTGAATGGGGTCCTATTTGTCTGCAGCATTCCTGCACCAAGGGGTATTTCCACTAATACACAGAAAAATTTACCTGGATGAGGTCCATATAATCCATGCGGTAAAGATGATCGCCTGACAAGATCAGTATATTCTCAATATCCTTGTTCTTGGCATCCTACAAGAGTACACTAAAAATCATTATAACAACATAACTAACCTAAATCCCACTTGATGGGATCGGTAATATAGATTTTAAGTTGTCAGTCATTTCTATTTATAGCTATATCATTAAATTCTAAAGATCCGGTTGAAAGAGCACTGAGTTAAAATTTATGAAATTTATCGATTCGACTGACCTCAAAAACCCAAGTAAATTGCCTTACAGCATCTGCAGTCCCTTGGAACCACATTTTACCCGCCTCTCCAGGTGTTTGTGTGGCTGCTAGAACCTGTTTAGCAAGTAGATTGACTTGGCAAAATAAATTGTGGAAGCTCTTTTCATATCAATTTATTTTCCCTTTACATTAAGAACTCATACCTCCACAAATCCATCCCCAAAATTCACGCCATTTCCAAAATATGTTCGAGCAATATGCCGGTTTAGAGAAGCAGAGTTGAACTGGGTCAGCACAAAGATCTTGTTTATGCCGCCATTGATGCAGTTGCTCAATGGTATATCGATGAGCCTGTAACACCCACCAACTGGAACCTGCAGATTTTGCCCCGACAAAGAGAAAACCGACATTCTAGGATCAACCGGGAATATTGGCAAATTAAGATCAAAACTTTAACCCCGGATTTAAGGACCTGTTTAGGGGGTTTAGGGTTTAGGGCATATAGCTGCCCTGATCATGACTTAGGTATGGATTATCTGAACATCTAATATCCGAAACCAAAAATGATTCTTACTGCTGGTGTTGCAGCTCTACTTGTAAGAGGAAAGAGTTGAGTCCCTGCACCTCCTCCCAGTACAATTGCAGCCACATTTTTTGGGTTCGCCCGATGTCTTTCCAGCAGTGGTGCTGGTATGGTCTGAAACTGGATTAAAGTTTCATCAAGTAAGATTACGTACCCAACAAGTAGAATTTATGCTCCGTTTGGAATTAGGATTTGTGAAAGCTAAACGAAAGAAAAGGAAAATGAATGCGTAATGTACATGTAATGGCTGGATTTGGGGTATACATAAATTTTCACTAGTAAACTGTCCTGACTAATTTTTGTAATCTAAGGCCATACCCACAAGAAGTTATTGTTCCAACCATAGCCTAACTGTTCAAAAATTATAAATTCTCTAAGAGTAGAGTCGTAATCATAAGGCCCTTCACAAAGATTTGGGATTATGTCTCTGCTTGGGTATTTGGTTTGAAGCCCAGATAAAAAAAAAAAAAAAAGGCAATTGTGTTAGGTAATCGATAACCCAACATAAAACTCATCAAATCAAACCATGAATTCTATTTCTAGCTCCAAAAAGGAATTAAGTGTGTCAACCCAGTTGACACGTTCAAGACTACTGAGATCTTAAATCAACAAATCAGAGATTGGGAAGAGCTTACCAGAGTCCCTTTGCCATTATCTGATGTAACAACAGATGAGCAAGAAACTCCAGGTTGGATCTTCCTTATTCTATCGATTCTCATGCTTTTTGGGAACTGATTAACCCGAAGACTAGTACCCAGATTGCCTCTGATTCTTTCGCCCAGAAAGCCAAAGTCTCCATCACTGAAAGAATCCTTTCTTCCTCTTGCCAAGTGGGTATTGGCTCTCAAGTTTACACACCAAGAATCCATTCCAGTCGATTCACCAAGAAACTGAACCCCCCAAAAATGGTGGTGGTGATGATGATAGATCGTAATTAACAAGATGATGAACCAACCAAAACACTGATCCCAATAAAGTAGATGCCGAGAACTTTGGATCTAAGCAATCAAGCAAAGTATTGATCACAGGAATCCATGTTAGAAATTAAGAAATGGACGGTTGTGACCCCAAATCCGAAGCTACATAATATACAATATTTCAGTGAAATAAAGGAAGTTAAAGAATCAAAGCTAAATCAGATTGAAACTCACATGGCAAAGATTAATTAATCTGGAATGCTGAGGTCGGAGAAGTTCCCGGCAAATGTACCTAGAAGAAGCCGAAGGAACCAAAAATCTAGGAAGGGAAACGCATATTAAAGGAGGGCTTCTTTGAAGTTTGGGGCGGCAACAACTGTTTGGATACCCAGGAAATGAGTATTTGCAGAGGAAAGTGGAAAAGAAAGGGTCACAGGACTCTTGAACATGCAGTGGAAGGAATTACGTGAGCGACGTTGAAGTTGAAGTTGAAGTTCACTTTTCTTGGCTTGTGAGCTTTCACGAGAAATCTTGCAAATATGGCTCCTAAAATAAATCAATCCTTCTCTCTTTCTCTGAAATGCCACAAATGGCTCTCTGTGTATCTTTGATAATATTCCTCTCTGGCAGAGGGTGTGTGTTTCTAGGCGTTTTATAAAAATATTCCATGTAATTATAATAATATTTTACCATCGTGTGACTATAGTTTAGTTAAATTACTTGCGTATTTAAGATTATAATTACATTATTATGGTTTTCCTGATTGTTTAGTTCCATTAATAGTTAGATTGAATCATTGTGAGGTAAGGTTGGGTTGGGTTGTGTTTGTTTGTATATATGCTCGCACATAGGACATATATAAAAAGGAATGGGGTTTCGTGTCAAAGATATGAAGCACCTCCATGGAATTGGAATTGAAGCAAGCAATTGTAAGCAGCGCTTGCTTGATTTGCTTTCGTTTTGACAGCTGAGACCACTTGTCAATTGACATGTCGGGCACAGTAATTTTGTTCATCCCCGGGAGGGGGTGTGGATTATCCCCAGGTAATTTGGAGGTAAAAAAGTTTTAAGGGGTGTTTCCCCCTCAAAAGACTACCTGTTTCCCTCTCTCCCTTCTTTCCCTTGCTCTTGCTGCCTTTCTCCTGTTGCCGACTCCTTCGCCTCTACATCTTCCTTCTCAATCAACGAGAGAGAATGGAGCGATAATCGACGTATAAGAGATGATGGCAAGAGAGTTGATGGAGAAGAAGACGAGAAGGGAGAGAGGAGAGGAGAGAGACAAGGACCCCATGAAATTGACGAGAGATAACGTTATCCTGTTAAAAGGGTGAACAAAATCACACTTATTTTTGTGTGTTCCTAACCTCAAAACCTTGATATAAAATTAAAATTATATCAATAAGAATAAATGAAATCTCTCTATTTGTTTTTATGTAGGTGTTTTATTTTATTTTTTCTCAAACATTTTCATAAAATCACGGGGAAAAGGAGATGAGATTGGATGGGGGATCAAATGGAGCAAATAAAAACAAGAAGAAGAAGAGAAGAGAAGAGAAGAGAAGAGGGTGTGTGAGTGAATGATGGGATTGGGATGGGAGGAAGCGCACCTCTCAGTTTAAGCCCCTTGAGATTTTGGACAGTGAGAGGCCCACCAACACCAAACTATTCTTTTAACGGCTCATATATCAAAACAGCCCCATCCTCCCCACCCCCCACCGCAGCTGCTGATATCTAATTAGTTTTATTATTCAAGAAATTGACAGATTTCAGGGCATGCTGAATGGACGGACAGAAATCGGCCGAATAGCGCCCAAGTCGCTGATCAATCAATCAGTCTATCATGGTTTTTGACAATGGATTATGGACATGCGTCTACGGGCCACACATTTGGGATATAAATGGAATTATATCATTTTGCTTATAGATTTTTTTTTTTTTTTTTTATGATCCAAGTATTCGAGTTTCGGTCGTTCAATCTTGGAGGAGATCAGTTTTCTCCCCTGGTTCGGCCTTCAGATAATTTTGATACGATCGCAAGTTTATACACTCTTAAACGGATACGCGATCATTCCTTACTAAATGAGATATTTTTGTTTCTACCAAGAATTGATCTCTTGCCACTCTTAAAAAAATTTGAGAGTTTTATCACTTACACCATGTCTTAGGAGAAAAAATATTAAATTAAATAACAAGATTAAAAGCTAATAATTAATGTAATAAAATCAAAATAGATTTTATTTGTATGGAATTGGGCATGAAGGGTAGAGGTGTCAAAAGGGTTGGGCGGCTCGTGGGCCGCCCGGCCCGTTACTGTTCAAACGGGCTCGGCCGAGCCCGACCCCCATTGGGGGGCCGGGCTCGGCCAAAGAAATTAGGCTCATGGCCTGGCCCGTGGCCAGTTGGGCCCTTATGGGCCGGGCCCTTATGGGCCAGTGCCCTTATTCATTTTTTTTTAATTTTGTTATTTTTTAGTGATTATTGATATTAAATACTAAAAAATTTAATTTCGCAATATATATAAATAATAACCATCAATTTATTTAAAATTTTTAAGTTAAATTTTTTATATATTTAAATTATAAATAAACATTATCTTTTTTATATGTACATTATTTTTCATATCAATTCACAAGAAAAATTATAAGGCATATAGAATTTTGAAATATAAAATAATGAAATAATATTTAAAACTTAAGAATTAAGATAGAAAATATTTTAAAAATAATAAAATTAAATTTTATATATGTATTGTTTTGATATTTATATATGTATATATTATATGTATTATTTTTTAATAAATTATTTTAAAAAAAGAAAAAAAAAGGGTCAGGCCCACTGGGCCTGGCCCGCTAGCCCTTGTGGGCTAAGGGCCCAGCTCGGCCCTTTAGCCCACGGGCCGGCCCGGTCTAGCCCCTTTGTAGGGGGGCTGTGGGCCGGGCCGAGCCCTATCCATGGCAAAAGGGCCTGGGCCGGGCCAGGCCCTTTTAAAAAGCCCATGGGCCGACTCAGGCCGGACCGGGCTGGGCCAGACCGGCTCTTTTGACACCTATAGTGAGGGGGCAAGAAAGAAAAATATTGCAATTTTAAGAGGGGGTTTTGATAATTTTTAGTTTTTAAAATATGAAACCTTAAGTTTACGTTTTTTTTTTTTTGTTTTTAAGTTATTTTTAATTTTTAATTTTTTAAAATAATAAAAATATGTTTAATTTGACATTTTAAAAAATGTGAAAATATTTTATAAAGAAAATCCAAAACAACAAATGTTGTTTTGGTTGTTTTTAGCCAAAACAATTTCTAACTCCAAAACAATCCATTTTTCATGTTTTAACTCTAAAAAAGAAAAAAAAATATTCTTAAATTTTAAAAATAAAATTATATATTTATTTAAAATTTTAAAAATATAGTATATTTATATTATAATTAAAAATATAAGATAACATGTAATATATTATTAAGTATATTACACATATTATGTATAATAATATTTAATATAAATTATTACTCAATAATTTATTAATCAAATTCATTATTTTATTCTAATAGTAAAATTTTATTCTAGAGAGTTAATTTTATTATTTAATAATCAAATTTATTGAATAAACTATCATAAAATAATTTTTCTCAAAATTCTAAATTAAACGTATTTTTTATTTTTTTATTTTAAGAAATAATTTTTTAAAATGATAAAAAAAACACGTTTTTAATTTTTTAAAAATAAACTATCAAAATAGAAATCTGAAAATGAATTTAAAACTCAAAACTAAAAATTAAAAACGCAAAAAAAAACGCAACCTAACACATTGATCAATAATTGTAACTTTTTTAGTTTTATTTAGTATTTTTCTTTTCATTCTTCTTCCTTTCAATTCCAACAGCTGTCACCATGCTCACAAGACAAGGAAATAAAATGAAACTGAAATGAAAATTAGAATTTATTATTTTGATTTCTTTAAAAAATAAAATCAAAAATATTATTATTAATATTATTTCTGATTTTAAAATAAAACCCTACCAAGACTGGCTGATTTTGTAGGATTCTATTTTTTTATTGTTGTTAATGTTAATATTTAAATCCCCTAAAAATTGAATCGGTATTAAATGAAAAAAAAGAAAAATATTATTATTAAGATACAATAATATATTTATTAATGTAAAAAAGTCATCTTCAAGCCTCGAGAGATTGTAAGACACAACATATTTAGAGACATGCGGTGTCTCTCGGGCAAACCATCCAATACTCAAGTTAGTATCAACTAGGAAATAGAAAAATATTCAAATAATTTATATAAAACTTTATACATACCTCAATTAAAGGGATCACTTTTCATTTATAAAAGTTGAATGTCAATAGATAAAAGAATATTCATATATTTTAAAATTGTTTATTTTGAATTTTCAAGTGAAGATTTCAAAAATACGTTTGACACATTCTTAGAGGGACATAATTCGAAAGGCCCTTAGAAAGTGTATCTCTAGCACGAAAGAAAGACTCTTGGAAGGGTTTCATAGAGGTATTCGGGAGAGTCCCTCGTAAGGGTCTTTTGAGAACTACTATGTCGAAAAAATCTCTTGGGTTTCCCTTTTTAGACTTGATCCTCTTAAGTTTGTGTTAGATTTAGTTTCACTTTCTTGGGCACATCAGAATCAAAAAGTTCAAGAGACAATGATTGGATTGGAATTGAATTAAAATGCATACTTATCAAATATATGTATACAATAATTAAAACTATGATACAAAAAATTACAAAAAAAATAAAAATAAAATCCACAATATTAACAATATCAATATAAATTTATGATGAAAATAAAGTAAAACTCAAAATCAAGTACATACAAATAAAAAATTGCAACGAAATTATCTATACAATAATAAACGATATTCAAATGGACAACATTAATTATCCTTCTAAAATCTTAAATTATTATTATTAATATTATTATATCCTTAAAACACTTATAAGAAACACAGGAAAGACCAAAATAAAACACGACGACTGGTTCAGTCTCTGACCAATTTGTTGACTGATTGATTTTCGAATTTCTGAATCCAACCAAATGTTTCAACGGACAAAGTCAGCCAAATATTGGAAAAGGCTGGGAATGTTCATACGATGTTTTATACATGATGATGATGTGCAAGGGTTTATTTATTCATTAAAATGTTTGTTTTGTAACTTTAATTTTGATCGGAGGGCTCATAGATCTTATTCAGTGTCTTCTCTCACTTAATGCTAACCGATCAATATAATAGTATAATAATTAATTTGAAGCTAAATGTACGAAATTATGAATTTAAATTTTGTTCATTTTTTTAAAATAAAATATTTAAAAAAATTGCGTGGTTACTTAATAACAATAAATAACTAAATAATTTAATTGTTTAAGTCATTTTGTTAAAACGAATCCTGGAACTGGAATGAAGTTAATGGAAGAGGATTGTGATTATATATGGGGATTAAAGATAAGAAGAACATCTGCATGCAACGCTACCTGCTAAAGACTAAAAGATAAATTGAAAATAAGGATGAACACTACGGACCAATTATGCCCTCAACTTTCACGTGCCTCGTCTACTGCTTTTTGCTCACTTATTACCGACTTCACTTATTCGAGAGTAAAAGACTACAAAGAGTAACGAGACAGACGGAGACACACACAGCCAGCCAGACATGAGATGGGACTCTTCATTTAGGTTAGCTAATAAAGAAAGCAGTAAATATTCAATTTGTTAACTCCATCGTTACTTCTTGTTCAATGGATTTCATGTCATCCAATTCCCCCTTTTCTCAAATTCACAGCCAAGAACCTAAAACAAATAATATAATTGGGGATTTTGCTTCCAAGCAATTTGAATTTGATAGCTCAAGGACAGAAGAAACAGGAAGCAAATGATATCCCCAATTGCCCCCCTCCAATTCTAAATCTAACTTTAATTTACGCAAAAATAAATACAATTAAATAAACACCATGAATAAGAAGCAAAGACTAGAAGTAGAGATAGAAACAACAATCTCAAAAGGTTCCATAAAAATCCCCAAAAGAAACAAATCCTTGCGAGCAACTTCAAGACCATCAAATCCAGTAGCATAAGCATAACAAAATCTCGACACAAAGCGGGTTTAAAATAACCATTCTACATATAATTTCACGAGGAAAAAAATATGAGACACCTAAGTGTTAGTTGCCCTAGTATATATCTGCTGGCTTGAATGGGCAGATACCATCCTAATCAGTCCTCTGGCCATCAGTTCTTTTATAGCCTTCCTTGCAAGTGATCCATTGATCTGCAAGTTTAACAACAGATAACACACCGGAATTAGTGCAATGCAACGGTACTGGTGCGGGTAATGTTTCAACAATGAGGTAACCAATCAACAGAAGCTAATTTCTACATTTTTTGCAATTTTTCATGGGGCAGCTTTTTAAACTGAAACCAGACTCCAGGACTATCTACTTGTCATAATGAATACAAACTCAATGGTGTAACATCTAGCGGTAATCCTATACAGAGCCTGGATCATTATATTCTAAGTTCTAAGCCTGCACCTTGCCTGATGGGAGAGCAAAGTGCTAGGTTTTATCCCACAGAAAGTGTCTCAGCAGCCAGCTAGAATGTCTTCTAAATATTTAGCTTTTTTAGGATCCATTTAAATAAAAATTTGGCCCTAGGACCAGCCAGAATGCACAGGCTAGCAACAACATGTACACTATACATTCTGGTTTGCAATTACCAGTGTACAACTACATATACAGTAATAACAACAAGCCTTAATCCCACTAGGTGATATTACCAATATTCACTCTAGCTTTGCTACAAACAAATAAACACTTTTGAGAAAAAAAACATGAAGGAAAACATCTTAGGTTGATCAAGAAAACTTGGCAAACATTATTGATTGATCTCTTCCCCCCCACCCCCCACCCAAAAAAAAAGGCATAGGCAGTTGACCAACAAAGTCACAACAAGGCAACACCACCTTGTTGAAGTGTCATCACTTCTGAAGAACAAAACTTGACAGAAGCACAAATCACAAAAAAGACCAAAGTCCAGAACCTACCTAGTTTAGCTATTCAAAATGAATCCATCTTCCATTGTACATGTTCATGCTACTAGATCCATTAAACTCAATATATGAAACAAACAAAAACCCACATTCCATGGCCAAGTTCAGATGTAATTCAACTCAGCTAGTCCACGTTGGAATTACTTTGGATCAACTAAATGGATCAATAAACTTGCACACTCAAAATCTAGCTTCGAATTTTAAATTATGACTAAAGAGAAAATAATGAGATTTTAGACCTGCAGCAAAACACTGCATGTCAAGAGTTATCTAGTTCTCGTAATGAACACAATGGTGTAACATCCAGACTCATTCTAGGCAGAGTCTGGAGTATTAGTCTCTGATCCTGCACCTCCACTAAACCAAACCCACAGAAGGGCCTTGGCAGCCTGATAGACTGTCTTCTGAATGTTTAGGTGGTGTTTTCTACGTATTTCAGTTTTTAGTTTTAAATTTTGAATTCATTTTCAATTTTGTGTTTTGAGTGTCAATTTTTAGATTTTTAAAAATGCATTCTTTTTGTCATTTTGAAAAACTATTTCTTAAAACAGAAAATTAAAAAACAGGTTTGCTTTGAAATTTTGAAAAAATTTCTTTTATGATATTTTATTCAATAAATTTGATTATTAAATAATACAATTAACTCCTTTGAATATAACATTTTATATTAAATATTATTATACATAATATGTGTAATACACTTAATAATATACTATATGTTATCCTATATTTTTAATTATAATATATATACTACATTTTTAAAATTATAAATAAATATATAATTTTATTTTCTAAATTTAAGAATAAATTTTTCTTTATTTTTCCTTCTTTTCTTTTTTTCTTTTTCTATTCTCTCTCATGCCTGCATCTTCTCCGTCGCCAACAACCACCGTCGGACGAAGATTCACATGATTAGAGCCTACCATTAGAAAGGCCAAACCAAGGGAGTTAACATATACAAAAATGGGCCAGATTTAATGACTGAATTTTCATAGATTTGATTTTTAATTTTCGAACAAAACTCAAAAACACAATTAATTGCCACTGGTCACCGTGGCCGGTGGTTTCATGGCCGTTGGCTATCGTTTGGATGTTACTTGGTAGGCTAGCACACAGAACCCATCGGTCTTTATTGCTCTGCCATGGCTGTCGTTTGGATGTTGCTTAGCCATCAGCATCATCAAGCCATCATCGTCAGCTTCATGTGGCCGCCGGCAATGGAGGATGAAGGAGAAAAGAGGAGTTGGCGGCAGCGACGGGGCGAGATAAGCAACAACTTGAGAAGAAAGGGTAGAGAAGAGAAAGGGAGAAGAGAGGAGAGAGAGAGAGAGACAATGGGTTTTGTGTGCGAGATTTGGTTTTGGTCGGGTGGGTTGTTTTCTGTGTTTTGGTATTTTTAGCTCGTTTTGGCTGAAAACACCCAAAACAAGTTTTATTTATAAAATTTTTCCTTATTTTCGAAAATATGTTTTTGCAAATAGCAATGTAAACATATTTTCAGTGTTTTGAAAAATTGAAAACTCAACGGGTTGAAAACAACAAAGAGACCAGGGCCTTAGCTTTCTTAATTCATAAAGTAAAAAATGGAAGTAGGTTGATCAAGAATCAACAACTTCATATATTCCACCTTTCCTACAAATAAAGCAACACCTCAAAAAGGCCGAGAGAGCCTCTTATGTCGATCTAGAAAACTAACCAAGTATCATTGGTTGAAGAAAAAAATTGAAAAAGGAAAGGGCATGTGATGTAGACAATAGACCAATGTGTCCAACTTGTTGAAGATCAACCCATACTACAATGTACATGCTCATGCAACAAATCCATTAAACTCAGTATACCCAACAGACTTTCTTTCAGTAGCATAGATTATGAAATAGATTTGATTGTACCACCCAACTGTTGGAAAAGGAACCACAGTCCATGGCCAAGAGTCCTACCACTTAGATCTAAGTACTGGGTAGATCAAACAATTTGCAAACTCTTATATATAATTTTGAATTGTAAAATATGTCCAAAAAAGAAGATATTGAGATTTCGGACCAGCAGCAAGCAGTGGAATTGCTCTTTCCAGCACATAATCTATTAGGCATGCATACACAAGCATGAATACATCTCCTCCACCACGGTTGCTAGACCTAAACCACCAGAGCAAGGCAGCATGCAAAGAGAAAATGCCTATACTCAGCCACCCAAAGTAATAAGATTGTCCTCTTAATCTGTGAAATATTTTACACATGCATGCTTATGCTCTGACACCCAAAGCAAAACACTGGACTAATCTATCACGTGAAGACCAGAGAATTGAAACGGAGTTCCCACCCCTCCAAATCACCTCATATTTGTACAAAGCATGTTCTAAGCAACCAACCCTTCCATCATAACCCTCAACCCCGCTTCCTCTATTCAATCGCTAATTTTTATTTGCCTTCAACAATGCATAACCATAACCGCACAACATAAATCCGAAGGCTCTCTTTCTGTTCTAGATGAAAATCAGACCAGCACTAACAAACGGAAGGATAAAAATACCGATTAACGAGTGACGTGATAACATCAAGTAATACCAGTATATTCAATGGTCGATTCAGCTAAAAATGAGAGAGAATAATAGGAGTAATAAGCATACCCTCAGCCGATCGGAAAGAATGGAAGGAGTGATGAGCTTGTACTTGGGGGCTTCAGAGAGGAGCTTGTCGTATGTGGCCTTGTCAAACAGCACCATGTTGTTCACCTTCTCCTTCTGCTTTCCCTTGCTCCACTTCTGCAATTCAAAATTATTAAAAACAAAGCAATTCCTATACCTTTTCAGACCTCCCTAAATCAACAAAACTACCAAAAGTCCCGAAAAAAACACACGATTAACACGTATAAGAGATGGATTCGGTGACCTTTTTCTTCTGCTTTCCCCCGCCGGACTTCGCGGGCTTGGACGACGGAGGAGCCTTTTCCTTCTTCGGAGCCTACAAAATCTAAAACTTAGCAACTTCTCAAAAGAAGAGAGATTTCCAATACGTAAAAGAGCAAAAGAACGGATTGATGCAATGGTTAATCGATGGCAATACACACCATCGAGTTCGATCAGTGGAGAGAGAGAGAGCGGCGGAGCGTCTGAAGGCACCGAGAGAAAACGAGGAGAGGCTTCTAACCCTAGCAGAGGAGGTGCCCCTCTGAGGCGTTTAATAGCCATTTGAATCGACGTCGTTTTATGCCCAATTTTCCGCCACACGACGTACGGGATAGTCCAACCAGTCTTGCTCGCTTTTTTATTTACCAAATCTGGTGTGCAAATGCAACCATCTTTCTGGTGGGCTCATGCCCAACTGACAATCTTGGGCCTCAATCCCAATTTCAATTAAGAAATAAGAATATAGATAGTTAAGATGGAGGCAAGTGGTTAGTTGAGATTAGATTTGTTAGATGGGTTTGAGGATCAATATGGGCTCCTTTTGGGCTTTGGGCCTTGGATCTGTGGTTGAGAGGCCCGTAGATGAGGCGAGCTCCTTATGGATCTTTTTTATCCTGGGGCCCAATTCTTAAGGTTGGGCCACTTTGAGCAACCATCTTTCTGGTGGGCTCAGGCCCAACTGACTATCTTGGGCCTCAATCCCAATTTCAATTAAGAAATAAGAATATAGATAGTTAAGATGGAACCAAGTGGTTAGTTGAGATTAGATTTGTTAGATGGGTTCGAGGATCAATATGGGCTCCTTTTGGGCTTTGGGCCTTGGATCTGTGGTTGAGAGGCCCGTAGATGAGGCGAGCTCCTTATGGATCTTTTTTATCCTGGGGCCCAATTCTTAAGGTTGGGCCACTTTGAGCTTTGTAGTAATACCCATCATCAAGAGTAATTATAGAACATTATTAATTTATAAAAAACTAAAAATTTGTTTGTTTTTTAAAATTTATTTTATATTCTTAGCTAAGTTTTATCTTACCATAATAATTTCATATTGAAAATTACTATTAAACATTTTTGACATAAAATACTACTAAAAGACAAATTATCAGATAAAATAAATTGAATAATTAAATTTTTTTAAAACAAAACATAATAAATAAAGTATCATATAGTCAAATTTGACAATAATAGGGGAAAAACGTAGAAAATATTTTATTTTTTAAACAAAAAATCTTGTATCTGGATAGAAAAACAAAATTATATGTAATTAAAATTAAATTAAACTTATTTTAAAATACCAAAATTTTATTTGAACACTTGGAAGTGACATTTTATGTGACATTTCTATATTAGTGAAATATATATTTGTATTGATCAACACACAACATAATATATCAATAAAAGAATATCACACAATCATTTCTAAGTGTCCCATCCTTGTGGGAAAGATACCTATTTTTTTATGCTTCAACACACAACACAACATAGAATATCACACAAAATAATCTCTAGGCATAAGTCAAGTGGTGAACAAGTGATATGTTGGGTTAGTACCAGTAAGGTCATAAGTTCGATACTCGATTTAAGTAAGGGAAAAAAGTTTGCCTACGATTTACCTCCCTCTGCCGACCCAAAATGAATTTATTGGTTCTCCAAGAGAATTTGGTCTCTTGGAGCTTGATTATAATATTTTACCTTCCACGTGCGTGAAACAGTATGTAGGAAGCTCTTAAGGTGAGGAATTTTACTTTTTACACCCAAAAAAACCATTTATTTTGAGTTAATGTTTTGGATAGTATTCTTTCACTTTTGGACTTTTGAGCTTCTTTATCTTTTAATAATTTTTTGTTCATAACACATCAATAGTTAAAATGTATAGTGAATACATTATTTTAAAAAAAAATTAATTGCAAGGGAGTGCATATTTATTTATTTAACTGGCATGCATTAAAAAATAATTAAATTAAGCATAATGAGTAATGGTTAAATTGTAATAAATGTAAATTATTTTAAAAGATGAATAATTTTAATAATTGATCAAATATTACAAAATATAACTAATAAAAATATTTTAAATTAAAAATAAAATATACTAAATATAAAATACATCTTATTGTTAATATATATGTATATAATATAATGATTATAAATTGAGATGAGGTGAAAGAACTTAGATATGATGTTCCCATATTTGAAAAAACTTAGATTTGTTGTTCTAGATCAATGTCCCCGTGTTGTTTCACAAATGAAAATATTTCATATCACCAAATTAATATACATCATCAAATAGTGATTATTCCAAACTAACGACATAAAACTTAACTTTCTTATTCAAAAAACCATTATATAATTAATAAGAAAAAAACTCATCTCTTCATCTAGAACTATTATGTCTTAAAAAAACTCATCTCTTAATTTGAAAGAAATGGGTTTTTTCTTATTAATTTTAAAATGAATTTTAGAAAAAGAACGTTAAGTTTTCTACCGTTAGTTTTAGATAATAATTGTTTGGTAATGTGACTTATTTTTATTGATGAGACAACCAAAGGGATGGGAAAGAGGACAACAGATTTGGGTTCTATTTGAAAGATCGAATGCCACCTCTTCATCTCCACGCTATTTTCAATTTTCACCAAGATTTAGATTCGTATATGATTTATGAGGAGTGGCTGTAAGTGACCCTCGTATTATTTGGTCGCGGTTAAGGTTAATTTGTGTATTATTTGCTTAATATTTGGCACATTTCAATTGAAGCATGCCAAATAATCTCTTAAGTTTTTGTGAATGACAAAATAAATCTGGACAATTTCAATTTTAAAAGATGTTGAGACTTTGTAATTTGTTATTTAATATTTTTTTATAAATATAGAGTGTTTTCTCATCTCCGCATATACTAAAAATTCTATAAAAACTTATTATGGCTAGAGAACACAACTTAGTTCATAAGAATTGGTTCCCAAATTAGGAAATTTGATTTATTCTCACATAAAGGGGATTATATGCCTAGAAAACTTATTATAGCTAGAGAATATAACTTAGTTCATAAGAATTAGTTCCCAAATCAGAGGAATTGATTTATTCTCATATAGAAGGGATTATATGCCTAAAAAACTTATTATAGCTAGAGAACACAATTTAGTTCATAAGAATTAGTCCCCAAATGAGGGGAATTGATTTATTCCCACATAGAAGGAATTATATGTCGCATAAATGCCGTTCTTGAAATATTCTTTTGAAAATAGAATTTGTAAAGAGGTTCTTATCCTTACTTTCTTTCACCAACTCTTCACTCTTCATTTTTATATTAAATTAAGTTATTATATTTCATTAATTAAATTTATTTTTTAAACCCCATTATTAATTCATGTTAATATTACCATAAACTTCACAATTAAGTAATTTTGAAATTTATATTAATATATATCACTTCAGTTTTATTAATAGAATTTGATAAAAAATAAAAAAAAATCAACCAAATCTTAACAAAAATCAAAGTTTAATAATTATAGTGAGAAACCAAAAAGAAACCCCGAATCATACGCTTTCGTGTCATTGAATCGGACACCACTGCAAAAAGTTTCTAAAAATTAAAATATATTTACGTGTAGAATAAGAAAAGAAATGAGGTACCAAAGAACACCATTTTTTGATTAATTAAACTAAGCAAGCTTTATAGAATGAATGAATGAATGGATGGTAGTACAGTACTAGTACTCGTGTGCCTGCCTTATCTCTTCCTCTAGAGAGGGGATGTGAAAAGATGGCTTTTTAGTTAGAATCATGGAGAGTATTGGATAGAGCATTAGAAGCATCATTTTGAAAAGGCAAGTTCCTTCCCCCACTTGCTATTATTATGTTTATGCTTCTTCTCCACCAAACCCCATTTGCTCTATGTATTTGGCTTCTTTTGTTAATTAATTAAATTTCTTTGGGGGTTATCTTAATCATGGGAGTAAATGGAGCCCAGAGATCTGATCCGACTCACTTCCAGTTAGAAGCAGCCGCCTCGACCCACCTCACCTATAAAGCCCAATCATTCACGAAATTTGTCTCCATAGTGGCACGGTGGGCATATCTAAGGTATCTCATTATTTATTTATTTATCTATTTTTGATATCTCATTAATTATTTATTATAAAAAAATTATAGAAATGTGAAACCGGTCGGCTTGAGTTAAGTAACGCGGCCTGAATATCTTTTAAGTAAAAAGATAATGACCATTTGGTTGGTTTAGTCATGAAATCGATACAAATGTTAAAATTGAATAAATTGAATTTTTTTAAGAAATCAAATCAATCTAAACGAATAAACCAAAAAAACTAAACAACTCGAAAACCAAAATAACTAAAAAAATACAAAAAAATGAATTGATCAAAATAATTGAAAAACGTAAAAAGACAGATAAAAACCGAACAAACTGAAATAATTTCCGATTTATTGTTTCCTCTGGCCACCGAATCAGCTTGTGACTCCAATAACTAGAAGTGGTCATCTGATTTCTCCAACCGCAGTGGTTCATATATTCAAAAATTAGTTTTATCCAACAATTGATTTGTTATAAATATAAAATTAATTTTATTATCTTGCATTTTTAGAAAAATGTCGTTGGATGATTGGAACTGATTGTTAGATTAGTGTTGGCTCAACGATCCACATACTTGAAAATCAAAAGAATTTAACAACTGAATTTCAATAAATCTAAGTTTTAATGTCTAGAATAGCCACCCTCACTTGTGTCTAAATATACTAGAAAATTGAGAAAGTCGTCAAAAATCTTACCAAAGGGATTGATGCCCAGACATTGTAAATTGCTGAAGGAAACAAAGACAACATTTGAGGTGATGGTGGTTGCCAAGTTGGTGTCGATGGCCAAGCATGGTGGTGCGATAGAACTAGTGGCTTGCGATGGAAGGAAACAATCAAAGGGAGAAATAAATGCTGATATTGATGAATAGGAAATGGTCGGGTGGTTGGAAAATTGGGATTGATCGAAGACAACGACTAGAGATGAAGAGATGCATTTTTCTGTTCAATTCGGTTTGTTCCATTCTTCTATTTTATTCTGGACAAAAAATGATGTCATTATTAAATTCAGTCGATTTGATTATTTTGGTTTTTTTCGACACGAAAATTGAATTGAACCAAAATAATCAAAATTTACAAAATTTAAAATCGAATTGAACCAAACCTTATCAAAAACTAAACTAAATCAACAATTTAAGTCGATTCGGTTCGATTCTTTTAATTTTTTTACACAAAAATTGAACTGAACCAAAATAATCAAAATTTACAGATTTTAAAACCAAACTGAATTGACAACTTTGTTTAGTTCGGTTTGGCTTAGTTTGGTTAAATCGAAATTTTGTACACCACTTACTAAAAGAGATTTATTATTTATAAGTGGTAAGATAAGGTAATTACTTAACATACCTTAAAAACTAACATTACTCGTAGGAAAATATAACTCCATTATTAAATATTGTGAATTGTGAGAGAGTTTATACTTTTTCTATTTAAAAGTTATAACTTTTTGGTTAACGTATCATTACGAGCGCCCCCGCTGTTTGGTTTCACGATTTTAGCAGAAGAGATAAATTAAGAAATTCAGCGGGCAGATTTCAACTCCTAATACAATCACAAACGTGAGGGTGACAAATATTTTTCATTTTTTAGGATAGCTTTTTGTCTGCTGAACTATCTTCTGGCCAGGACTAAACACGGAATCTGAGGGCTTAAAGAGCAACACCCCAACATATTTTTCCTTTATTAGTTGATCTACGTCTAGAGATGGCAAACGGGCTGGGCTGGGCCAGCCGGCCCGCCACCAAGTGGCCTGCGGGCCAAGCGAGCCCGCCCAATTTTTTTTTTTTTGTTTGATACCATTTTTGGCCTAGAGCGAGGGGCACGGGCGACAGAGGGCGAGGGGCGAGATTGAGAGCGAGGGGCGCGGGCGACAAAAGGCGAACGAGGGTGATTGAGGGGCGAGGGCGAGGGCGAGGGCGAGACAGAGGGCGAGCGAGGGGCGTGTGCGAGGGCGAGGGGGAGGGTGAGGGCGAGAGCGAGGGGTGTAGGCGAGGGCGAGGGTAAGACAGAGGGCGAGGTGAGGGCGAGTGCGAGGCAGATGGTGAAGGCAAGGCAGAGGGTGAGGGCGAGAGGCGAGGGCGAGAGGCGAGGCTGAGGGGGGGTTTTGTGGCTGATTAGCGGGCCGGGCCAAATAGGCCCGGCTTTAAATGGGCCAGCAAAATGCTGGCCCTAACCCGATCTCGGGCCGGGCCCATTTTGCCATCTCTATCTACGCCCTGGGGGCACAAAAGTTAAAAATTTTTGAGCTTTGTTTAAGAGAGCTTTAGCGATAGAATTGAATTATGGTTTGAAAATGATTGGCATAAAGCAAATAATGTAAAATAATGAAATATATTTCATTTTATTTGCAAGACTATGAAAATTGATGGAATGGAAGGATGTTAAACAACAAACGATTATTATACATTTTTAATAAAAAAAAATAGTGGTATTAAGTTAAAAGGCAAATTTAAACTTTTAAAAAACAACTAATTGTAAATAATATTATCAAAATATAAAAGTCAATTTTTGGTTCATTTTTATTCCATTCAAATGAATATTAGTAAATTTAGGCAAAATTGATTCAGCAAGGACAGATTGTTAACCTTTAAAAGTGATGAAAGTAACTGTGTCTTGGTTTCAAATGACCTTTTGACCAAGCCCTAGACACCTTGTTTGGATTTTGCCATATAAAGGGGGTAAGCTCAGCCAAGCCCAGCCACCCGAGACAAACGCTGCCTTGGAAAGAGAGAACCGTTAGACGTTTATTCGTGAAATCCAGAGAGTCTTCCCCGTTGGGGCCCACGAAACAAACCGCCCTGGGCCCCTACGCAATTGTTGGCCTTTTGGGGGTGGCCCAGCGTAATAACCGAAAGAGAAGGGACCTAAGTTTCAAGTGAATGAAACGGGGAAAAGAAAAGGTAATATTGCTTTTTTCTTAGCTAGTAAGAAAGAGAGCAGAGTCACGTTATGTGACGAAAGATGATATTTTCGTAAGCTCCAATGCTAAAATAATAAATAATTAAAAATGGTAATTTTTGATTTTTCAAGTGTATAAATTGAAAGATGTTAGGTAGACCTTCCAATATCTAAGGTCTAGAATATTTCAGAAAACACAGAAAAGAAAAGGTAATAAAAAGAAAATTGGAAAAACAGAGGAGGGAATAAAATTTTCAAGTTTATAAATTCCAGAACAAACCTACATAGCTCTTCTCAGTCCAGAGCCACTCCTTCCAGAGCTCCCTGTACACTCTCTTCCTTTTCCCTTCCACTTTCTCTTTCCGCCATGGCCATAGCTTCATCGAACACATGGCTCCGCCATAGCTCTCTGATCCTCAGCGCTCTCTCTTTCGAGTGAAAACGCCAGCACCGATCTCCGCAACCAGTTCCGAATGGATCCCTTCAACTTGAAAGCTGAAAAGGCCAACGCGATCTCGAGGTACCGCCGCCGCCAGAAGCTCACCACGATGCTCCGCTTCGTCGAGCTCTTCTTCTTTCTCGTCATGATCTCCAGAGTTTCCGTTCAGCTGCCGTTTGGATTCAGGCTCTCCGGCGAGTACTTCCGCCGACTCACGGCGATCTTCTTCAGTCCGCAGTTCGTGTTTGTGCTCGGGAACGCGATTGTCGTCGTTCTTTTCGTGAAATCCGGCTGGCTTTCCGGTCAAGACGCGGAAAAGAAAGCTACAGCTAGAGTTGATTTCTGCAAAGAGTACGTTGAAAACAGCTTGAAGAATCACAATAGCGATGGATTGGATGCGGATAACCGGAGGGGAGAGAGGAAGATTTATAGGAGCCAGTCGGAGAATTTGAACAGGGAGGGCGGTGAGAAGCGCCGCCAGGAACTGAGGCGGACGGCGACGGAGGCATGCCGTAATAGTACGGCGGCGGAGGCGTGCTATCCGGAGGACGAGATGAGCAACGAGGAGTTCCGGCGAACCGTCGAGGCCTTCATAGCCAGGCAACAGAGGTTTCTGAGAGAACAAGAGTTGTCAGGTATACTTAGGTACTAAGCCTACAAAGCTCAGAGAAATCCCCTGTTTCAACTCTGTTTTTCTTTTCTTTTCTTTTCTTTTCTTTTCCTTCTCTTTATTGGAATATGTGAATTTCAATTTCCATGGTAGAAAGAAGGTGCTTGAACATCATCTTTCTTATATTTCTCATAAACAAATTTCAATTTCTTGTTATTTTATATTTATTTATTTTTTAGGCACATAGTTTATATATACCTATTATATGCACTAAAAAATAATACATTTTGATAATTTTCTATCTCAACTCCATCTTTTCTTTTTTCGTAACTTAAAAGATTTGATAGTTCTATATCTCTTTGTGGTTATTTAAAGTAATTTTCTGTCTTCAAATTACAGTAATAAGCAGAAACACACTCAAAGTTTCAATGCTAGAGTAAGTATATTGAGAGAATTAGTCAGTTCACAGATGGGGTTCACGAACATAGAACATAGAACAAGAGTAAGTATTTGAGTAATGAAATGTTTTGAGAACTCTGATTTAATTGATGGAAAAAGGTGATTGGGAAGGAGGGAAAGAAAAATGGCAAATTGGCGGAGGAGAATAGCGTTCTAATATGCTGAGATAGAAAGCATATGCTTTGATCCAGAAAACAGGTGATTAGTCAGAAGACATTAAAATGTGGAGAAGACAGAACATTTTCTACTTTGAAAAGTGAAAAGCTGTCATCCAACAACCCAGTATGTAAATGGACATGTGAGTTATAGTCCATTTGCAGCACTGATGATGCTTCCAGGCAAGGCAATTCATCAACAAAACTAAAGCATCTTTTGTCTTTAATCCCTAGCAGTAGTACCGGGAACCTAATTCAGTTCCTTTGATTGATTTTATTCGTTTCATTTTTATATAAAATTAATTGAATTCCAAATATTTACTGGTTGCTTGTTATTTGATGGACATGGAAAATTAGGTATTCCTCAACAAGGATGGAGAATTGAGGAGAGAAGGAATACACACAAGGGGAATATGGGAAAGGATCCTTGGCGTTGATGATCACCATTCCTCCTAGTTATGCTTTCTAGTGCAAGGAGGTCCAAATCTTATTGAAAATAATGTGACAATAGTTTTTGCGCTTTGATGTATATTATTTGTTTTAACAGTTGTCTTGGTGGGTACATACCCAAAAGATTGTAAATTTAAGCTTGACTTATCAATGACAGCTTGAAATCCAGTTAATACAAAATAAATAAAAATATGAATGATTGTCATTGGAATATTTGAAAATCTAAAGTAATTCGAAGGAAAAAAAAATGAGGATGACGATTTGTTACATGGGAACGAATAGATATTATGAGATGAAATAGATATCGACTAAATACATATTTTAGTTTATGTTTTTTTTTTATTTATATATTTAAATTTTTTGTTATTTTAATTATATCTTTAAATTATGCAATTTAGAATTAATGGTACTTTAATTTTTTTTATTTTAATTATATCACTGATTTGTACTTCGATAAATTTATTAAAAAATAATAAATTTAGAAATATAATTAAAATAATAAAAAAAATTATAAATATAATTGATTCAAAATTATAAATTAAGGGTGTTTTGGAACATCAAAACGTCCGAACGTGATGGCCGCCGACCAAGAGAACAATTTTTACGCGCGCTTGAGTGCATTCAACTGACACTCACACGAGGCAACGCATCCCACTTTGATCAGAAACATCTGATGGATTCAATGAACCAAAGCAAAGCAAATGAGCCACCACCTACCGAATCCACAAGACAGCCTTCTACTACTTCTTGCTCTTGCTCTCTGATTAATCCTCAAATCGTTTCAACTGGGTAAACATTCATCTTCTCCTGATTTGGATATAAAAACTGTCGAAATAGATCACAATCGTGAAGGGAGATTCTGGATTAAATAATTAGACTGAAGAAGATTGCATGATCCGGTTTTGGTGCTGATGCATCAATGCTTGAACATGGGAAAGTTTTTATAATCTGAAACATGCAATTACATTCAGAAAAAGAGCAAAACCGACCTATACCTGCACTACTACAAAAAATTAATGTTTTTTTGTCGTTAAAACATCAAAATCCATCACTAAATTTTTTAGCAATGAATTTAGTGACGGATACATTTTCGTCGCTAAAAAGAGCGTCGTTAAAATTTAGTGACGGGGGTTGTACCCGTCGCTAATCAGCAGTGCCATATCTGAAATTTTGTGACCCTGAGTCAGAAATATAAAAATAAACTCTGAATTGTAGTGTACATTCAAATTTTATTTTTTTAATAATAAAATATTAAAAAATAAATAAATATTCATATCATATCAAAGAATAAAATAATTTTTTTTCAAAATGATCAATTAAAAAGTACTATTTTTACAACTTTGAAGGCAAAAATATCAATTAAATTAACATAATCAAATTGTTCGAGCATTTTTTTTTAATAGACAACAAAGTCTATCCATTCAATCTGTCTTATCACATAGTATATCTCAAAGGGTCAGTTATTGCGAACGTGTCTTAACCCATTATCTGATCAACTAATACAACATTTTAATCTATTTATGTATTGTAATTAATCCTAACTTTTAGACAATGCTAAATTAACAACATTAGCAAATATATATATGTACACACATACATATCTATATATATATAATATATATATATATAACGAGTTTAGGGTTGAGCAATAACGAAACCCAATTGGTTGTGGCATTATAAAAGTGTTAAAATAAAGGGTCATGCTATTTGTACATCATTTATGTACACCTTGGACTACACAAGACATATAAATGATGTAAATATCTCTCATTTCACTGCACTCATCACTTTAGGTGAGAGCAGTTTAGATATTGGTATATCATTGTGTAGCCCAAGGTATATACAATGATGTACCAATAGCATTTTTCTAAAATAAAAAATAATTATTGAGCCTTAACTATAATAAAGAAAAGTAATGATTCACATAGGTGTGTTTGAGAGAGAGATTACAAGAGAGAGAAATGTTAGGTATTCTGCAAATTTTGGAGAATGAGAGACTTTATACGGGGACAAAACTATCATTTTAAAATAAAGACAAAATGGTCAATTTATCTCCAGATTTATGGGCCCCCTAAATTGACAGAATTTTTGGGCCTTGAGACAACTGTCTCTTGGGCTATACTCTAGGTCCGAGCTTGCTAATAGTGACGGAATTAGCAACGGAATTGATTCCGTCACTAAATTTTAATTTTTTATTTAATTTTATTTATTTTTTAACGATGAGATTGAGCGCTAAATTTTAATTTTTTTTATCCTTGTTGCTAAATTTTATTTTATTTTTTAATATTTTTATTTTTTATTCTATCGCTAATTCCATCCTTAAATTTAATGACTTAATTTATGACGGGTTTTTTGTTGTTAAAATAAAAAAATATTTAAAAAAATTAGCAACAAAAATTCCTTTGCTATCCGAATAATTCCATCACTAAATTCTTCCGTCCCCAAAAACTATTTTTCTTCTAATAAGTTCTGCAAGTTGTTCGAATGAATGAAGGAGAAGGCAATGCTAGCTACTCCACCAACTCAGCCTTTCAACTTCTCTCTCCCTCTCTGAATATTTATAATTGTAAGTGTTGTTCAGCTAAATTTGCATGTCTTTTCTTAAAACTTGTAGAAACAGGCGATGTTAAAGGCGAAGCACATACTGGAAGAGAGCATAATAGAGCTATGCAACAGCGGAAGCCTTACTGGGTGCATAAGAATGGCGGATTTGGGTTGCTCTTCGGGGCCGAATACTCTTCTGTTGGTGAAGCAAACTATAGAAACAGTGGATTTGATATGCAAGAAGTTGAACCGAGAAATACCCACACTCCAGGTGTTCATGAACGATCTTCCTGGAAACGATTTCAACGCCATTTTCAGGTCGCTGCCAAGCTTCTACGAGCAACTGCCGCTCTGCAAGGACAAGTGCTATATCGCCGCCATGCCTGGCTCCTTCTACGGCAGGCCTTTCCCTGATCGTTTTCTTCACTTCGTCCATTCTTCCTACAGTCTTCACTGGCGCTCTCAGGTTCCTGAAGGGCTCAGAAGCGAGTCGGGAAGTCGAATGAACAAAGGGAACATTTACATAGCGAAAACAAGCCCGCCAAGTGTTCGACAAAATTACTTGGATTCGTTCCGGAAAGATTTCACGCTGTTCTTGAGTTTTTGCTCGGCGGAGATGGTCACCGGAGGTCTCCTCTTCCTCACTATCGTCGCCACGGGCGATTCGGACGGTCACCTGAACCAGGGGCGGATCCAGCATTTTAAAGTGGGGTGGCCTAGGCTAGGTTGGGGTAGGCTGAACTGAATTTGGGCTGAACTTTTTAACTTAAAATTTTAATTTTTTTTGTGGACTGCCCAGGCAGCTCAAATTTAAATTCGACGGTGACCGGAGCACAGTCTGGGAGCTGTTAGGAATAACCATACATGACATGGTCTTAGAGGTACATTACATAATTAAACTGTTGCCCAAAACAGAATTCAGGTCACACATGAATAGTAGAACTTTAACAAAAAAAAAGAAAGAAAGAAAGAAAGAAAAGAAGATAAAATAGGATTTCTAACATGCAATGCAGGGGCTAATAGAAGAGTCAAAGCTGGAGAGCTTCGATTTGCCATACTATGTGCCAACCATGGAGGAAGTGAGGCAAGTGGTTGGGGAAGAAGGGTCGTTCGAGTTGCATAGGCATGAGACTTTGGGAGTGGCATGGGATAGTGGTATTAATGCTAGCATTAATTAGCAATGAGTGCGAATGCACAAGAGGGAGAAGGGTGGCAATGAACATAAGGGCTGTGGGAGAGCCCATGCTGGCCAGCCATTTTGGAGGCGAGATGATGGATGGCTTGTTTGAGAGATTTGCAGCCAAGATAGAAGAGTACTTGAAAGTAAATAAAGGGGAGTGTGTAACGATGGTCATCTCCATGACCAAGAAATGAATTTGCCTTTCAAATGTAAGCAAATTAAGCAAGCCCCTTTGGGAGCTAATTTTAACTGCTTTAGATATGTCCCAGTTGATATTTTTCATAGATTGGTTGATTCAGAAAGTAAAAGCTTTAGAAAAGACTTTTGAGAATGATTACCTAAAGATAGGAAATCTAATTATGATTACAATAGGAGAGGGGTGTTTCGCATACAACCCTAATCATGATTACAATAGGAGAGGAAATCTCTCTCTCTCTCTCTCTCTCTCTCTCTCTAATAAAGAAAAGAATCTGATCACTAGATTCATTGATTGGGAGATCATTTGGTGTAGATGAGGAGAGAATCTTTGTGGCCTGGCTTTATCAGATTGGCAATTCAACAACAAACGAATCTCTGTGTCTTAGCGATTAGGGAAAGGGAACTCAGGCGATGGAGAAATCCAACACTCAAGTGGCTTCATGGATCGCCACCATTCAACGCTCATAATTTGGCAAGAATCATCTTCACTTTTTGTAGTTTATTTTTTAATATTCATATGTAATATTTTCATAGAAATATATTTAGCTATACTTTTTTAAAATATATATATATATATATATAGTTTAGAATTAGATTTTATAAATGCGTTTTGAAATTTAAAAATATATTTTCTCTAATTATGATATTTTTTAATTTTAAAAATAAAATTTATATAGTCTATCTCTATGTGTCCATATATATAGCCAATGAATAAGATTTGATCACGTCTCTCACTACTTTTAAATACTAATTTATTTTGTTTTTATTTGGTAACCTGCTTATGCTTCTGCTTATGTTGAATAAGATGGTCAAATTTTGGCCATTGGGTGCATGGACTCGCATCCATATCCATACACCGATGGCACTTAAAAAAGTATTTTTTAAGAGAGACGATAGTTGAAAACTCATGGCAGGGTAAAATAGTGAAATTATATTATTTCGTCTCCCATATTTAACTCTTAATTTTATATGTAATTTGGGCAAACATATTGTACTTTGCTCTTAATTTTATATTTACAAAGAAAAACAAATGACTTCAAGAAGAATTTTTCTGATCCGAGTTTTTCATTGTTTGAAATTTTTATTCATTTTTCAAAGTTAAATTTTATTGATTTTTTGATAAATTTTTGTAAGTATAACAAATAAAAAATTAATTTATATCTTTTAAAAAAAAAATAGAACACATGTTAGAAGAATTAAGCACTATTTTCAACTTTCTTTTATTTTTTTTGGCAACTCACATCAAAATAAATGACATGTTTAATTTTAATTTTTTACTAATCCAAATGAAAACAATATTATTGTTGTCAAAATACAACAATAGATTTATAGATGCGAGAGAGTCGTCTTTAGGTTATTCGAAAACTACAAAATGAAACACAATTAGGGGCGTGGGGTATTTCCTACGCAAGCCCTTTAATATTTAAGTTAATGTTAGTCAAAATATAATAAAATATCAAGTAACTTGTGTAAAAATTTTTGTGTATTTTAATAAAAGGGATCATTTTTTATTTATAAAGATTGAATATTGAGACATGAAAGAACATCCATATTTTTTGAAATCGTTTGGGACAGATTTCCAGGTAGATTTGTAAATTGACAAAGTCTTGGCGTGTCATAATCTAAAAGGTCTTCTAAAGAATGTATTTATGAAAACCAAGAGAAAGAAGTTCCGTGGGGGTACTTGAGAAATGACCTCCAAGAGGATCTCCTAGGAATTGTTTTGTTAGGAAGGTCTCTCGTACCTCTCGGAGGACTTTACTTTATAAAAAGATTTTTGTATCTCTTGGATGTGACATAATTATCATGTTGCTCACATCGAATAACATGACAATTGTCTAATAACTAGAGGTGAGCAAAAGTTCGGTTAAACCGAACTAACTGAACCGAATCAAAAAGTTCGGTCAATTTTTCAAAAACATCGGTTCGGTTCGATTATATTTTTCTTTAAAAATCGGTTATTCGGTTCGGTTTGGTTATTTTGATAAAAAATACTTAAAAAATTGAACCGAACCAAACTTGTAGCAAATAGCCTCACTTGAACTGAACTGGCCACAACCCCCCATGCGAATCGAACTGCCCCCCTCACAATTCATGCACGTGGGTGCGACATTTCATCTTCTCTGTTCTTCGTTTTTCTCTATCTCTATCTCTCTCTCGCATCTTGGCATTTCATCTTCTCTTCGATTCGAGTTCGAGTTCACAAATCTAGCGATGGCGAATACGAAGATGAAGGCGAAGGTGAAGATGAAGGCTCTTCGATGGCGATGGCGAAGACAAAGGCTCTTCGATGCTTCGTAGATTAGGCATTGGCCGAAGGCTCTTCGACTTCGTCTCTTCATCTGTTCTCTCTCCCTTCACCATCCGTCGCTGATGCAGAAGAAGAAGACGAAGGCCGAAGACGAAGACGAAGACGAAGACGAAGACTACGCCGATGGTTTTTCAGTAAGTTTGCACTCTATTTCTCTTTTACATTGAAATTTTGGAACTTAGATCTACTAAAATCCCACCATTAGATGCTTTTAGTTTTTGGGTATGTGGATCACCGTGGTTGGGGGAATTTGATGATCGGTTCCGATCATCAGAATCACTGGCCGGCTAGGTTGCTGCCGGTCTCTTGGTTAGTTTTTCTCTAGTTCGATTTTCGGTTTCGGTTCGGTTAGCATGGTTTAGGTTTCGGTTAGTTTAATTTATTGGGATTGATCGGTCGATTCGGTTCGATTATTGCATTTGGTTCGGTTTATAATTTTTGGACGGTTCAGTTCGATTATAACCGATTGCACACCCCTACTAACAACACGGGAAATTGTGAGAGGGTGAAAGTAAACCTGATTGCAAACCCCACCCCCCTTGTTAACTTGTGTCAAAATGTTATTCGACACAAACAACATATCATCACTCTATTATTTTCTATAACCTATTGGTTGTCATGATCCTATTTTTTTTTTTTTTTTTGCTTTGTCTTGGATGATGCTAGTTCTAAGGATTGTCAAAATATTTGAGTAAATAATATAAATCATAGATCCCTTTACGTCCCTATATATAAAAAATTTAACCAAATTTCTTTCTTCGTTGAAATAAATATATTCCATATTTTATAATTATAAATGATACACAAATTTATTAAAAAATATTAAATAACTAATCTTTTTATTCAATTAACATTTTAACTCAACTTAACTTGATTAAATTATGCAAAGATTTGTTAAAATATGCTTTATATATAATAATCAAATTTATACACAAGTAGTTTATATATAAATAATTTAGTTAATACATATTTAGATAATAACTAAATATGTATTAACTATTTAGTTATTATTATTATTATTATTATTATATCCCTTTTTTCATTCATTTAATATTTTAATTCAACTCAATTTTAATCTTTTACTAAATATTTTTACATAATCAAACTCATTTCACCTAAACTGGCTCACCTCACTTCACCTCAAAGCCTAGAAGACAAAGAATGTCTAATTATTTGTTGAATAAAAAATATAAGTCTTTCGAGAGAGAGTATTTAGGTATCAGATTATTGTACATTTCTGTAGCAATTTTCTTATGTTGATGACATATTAGTGTTAATTATTGGTTAGAACTCATACATAATTTACAATTAGGTTCGAATAAAGAAATGAGCCAAGGTCCTTGTGTACAACATACTTACTGATTGGGCTAAGCAAAGCAAATAGTTTAATTAAAAACTTAATTTTGGGTCTTCATTTTGCTAATGTATTGTATTGTAGTTGTTATGGGTATTTTTCGGACCACTTTTTATGAGTTAGACTCAATCCAGTAAGTCGGCCTAATCTCTCAAAACCCAATAGGCCCAAGGCCGAGTTCGTCAAAGCAAGATTGCACATCGCCGAAACCCGAGCTCAGACTATAGAATCAAGCGAGCTTCCAACGAACATAACAACAAGGCCATTGAATAAATAGAGGCGGAACCTATCTACCCTACCTAAGGCAAACCAGATCCTTGGTAATGCGAAATTCACTCTTGATTTTATAGAATTGATAAAGACATTTTGTTCTCATGATACTATCCTTTCACTTTTAGATTTTATGTAAATTGTAAACACCTCACTCTATAAATAGGGGTCAAAAATTATTGTAAAAAAAATGATAAATAATAATGATATAATGTTACTCTATCAGAATAGTCAGAAAACAGTAATGGACTAGACATAATTATGACAGAACCACGTAAAAAAATTTTCGTGTGTAATTTATTATTGGTTTTTATTTGTTCCTATCGTTATATTTTTGCTCATTTCTCTCATTACAACTCTGCAAATCACGATCCACCACCTGATTTGAGAGGGGAAGTGGTTTTCAAAGCAGTGGGTAGAGGACTTAGTTAAAATAATAATTAATTAATTAATAGTTGGTAGAGTACAAGTTCTTTATGCTGATTTTCAATGGCGTCTCTTACCCAGCAAAGTTAAAAAAAGAAAGAAGAAATTAATGGCGTAGGATGCAGGCTGTTGTTCTAATTAGGCTGTTGTGTCAATCCTAATTAGTTGGGGCCTGGGAGTGGATCCAGTGGTGGGGTGACAAAATCACTATCCTTCATCTAAAACATATGTAATTGGACTTTAACTATATATATTTGTTGGAAGGAACCTGTAAACAAGTCGGCATCAGTTTGGTTCTCTCTCTCTATATATAAGCCTAATTGCGAAGTTCGTCACCAGAAAGAAGGAAAAGCCGCCAACCCACCTGCAGTAGCCATGGAAGTAGTGCAAGTTCTTCACATGAACGAAGGTGATGGCAAGACTAGCTACACCACCAACTCCTCCGTTCAAGTAATTATAAGCTCTCTCTCTCTCTCTCTCTCTATGTATATATATATATATATATGCCAGTGTCATCAATTGCCATGGTTGTTAACTTTCGAGTTTTGAATCTGCAGAAACAGGCGATGTTAAAGGCGAAGCACATGCTGGAAGAGAGCATAACAGAGCTATGCAACAGCGGAAGCTTTCCCGAGTGCATAAGAATGGTAGATTTGGGGTGCTCTTCAGGGCCCAATACCCTTCAGCTGGTGAAGCAAACCATAGAAACAGTGAATTCGATCTGCAAGAGGTTGAATCGAGAAATCCCCACATTCCAGGTTTTCCTGAACGATCTTCCCGGAAACGATTTTAACGTCATTTTCAGGTCGCTGCCAAGCTTCTACGAGCAACTAGACCTCTGCAAGGACAAATGCTTCATCGCCGCCATGCCTGGCTCCTTCTACGGCAGGCTTTTCCCTGATAACTTTCTTCACTTTGTCCATTCTTCTTACAGTCTTCACTGGCGCTCTCACGTTCCGGAAGGGCTCAGAACCCAGTCGGGAAGTCCGCTGAACAAAGAGAACATTTACATATCGAAAACAAGCCCGCCAAGCGTCCGAGAAAAGTACTTGGATGCGTTTCGAAAAGATTTCAGGCTGTTCCTGAGTTCTCGTTCGGCAGAGATGGTCGCCGGAGGTCTCCTCTTCTTCACCATGGTCGCCACCGACGATTCCGGCGGCCACCGAAGCACAGTCTGGGAGTTAATTGGAATCACCATACATGACATGGTCCTAGAGGTACATAAACTGTCCCAGTGATATCCCTAAAACAGCTAAGCAAATGTTTTGGCCAATAACATTGTTGAGTAATTAATTTAAATTATCTATATAACTTGTTGGCATTAATCTAGCTAGATAGGGATTCATGGGGCAAGGAAAGCCTTTCATAGTGTGGTATTAGTTGCATAAAAATTCTTTTCATCTTGTTTGAATAGTAAGAGTTTCTGCTCTAGTCGTCGGTTACTAACAAACAAAACCCTTTTTTCTCTGGGATTCACATCAAGTGTAGATAGAAATCCACACGTAAGGTAGAGAGGGTTTGAAACTGTGATTAATACAAATGTGTAAATTGCATGCAATTCATGCAGGGGCTAATAGAAGAGTCAAAGCTAGCGAGCTTCGATCTGCCATACTATGCGCCAACCATGGAGGAAGTGAGGCAAGTGGCTGGGGAAGAAGGATCCTTCGAGTTGCAGAGTCATGAAGCCTTCAGGGTGGCTTGGGATAGCAGTGGCTATGCTGCAGGCATTGGGAATGGGCACGGATGCACGAGAGGGAAAAGGGTGGCGATGAACATCAGGGCTGTGGGAGAGCCCATGCTGGCCAGCCATTTTGGAGTCGAGATGATGGATGGCTTGTTCGAGAGATTTGCAGCCAAGATGGACGAGCATTTGAAACTGAATGATGGGCTGGGTGTGGCAATAGCCATCTCCATGACCAAGAAATAATCACTCACTCAGCCAATTGTGGACGAGCATTTGAAACTAAATGATGGATTAATGTTTGAAATTAATAACTCTTATTATATGTTTAGAGGTCATACCAACCCACAAGATGACTTCTATTTTGTTGCATAATTCTCAAGAAAATATAAAATAAATTCGTGTAGATTAATGGGTATTTGTATACTCGATATTTTTATTTTATTTTAACAATTTTACGTTCATGGTTTAAATGATTTCATAATAATTTAATAAATAACAATGGATTTTAAAAGTATTAAAAAGTATTGGGGTGGGCCAAAGGTCAAAAGTGTAATTTCAACGAGAGCCGGGGGGGGGGGGGGGGGGGGGGGGCGACATTCACCGGGGTCGACACATTTTCCAAAATCAAGTTGGGCTTCCCCAATTCTATTTTTGGGTTGGTCATTGTCTAATGAAATGGTCCGGAAGTTTCTTACGGCCCGTATCCTTTAAATAAATGGGCCTTATCAAAAATTTATATGAGCCCAAATTGCACTTTCAGTTTATCTCCTCTTCTCTGGGATGAACCCATGGGCCATGAATGCCTAATTAAAGAGTTGGAAGAAAAGATGTGGCCCCAGCCCAATATTTCAATGAATTTTCTTGAACTTCTTTGTAATCGACTTCATATTCTTCATCTTAACTGACGTTACTCTCACGGGTTTTCATGTCAACTCAAGAAATTAGGCGTGATTTGAGAAGTATTTTTTAAATGAATTTATTTAAATAGCTTTTTTAATATTTAATCCAGAGAGAGAAATTTAAGAGACTAATAGTTATCAATGACTTTCTTTGATAATAGTCTTGAAAGATCTTATCGAGACTTTTTCCGTGTACTCTTAAAAAATTTTCTTAAGTCTAAGAATACGTTAACTATCCTTCAAGATCTTCGCCTAAAAATCCATAACAGACAATTCCAAAAGAGTCGAATGCTCATCCACTTAACAATTCCAATCTTCATAAATGGAGAGTGATTCTTCTGATTGATCGACATATGACTAAAACTTTATTTAGATTATATTTTTATTATTTTTTTTATAATTTTTCGAAGATTGACTTTAAGTATAAAACCCGCATGAGAGACGCCCTAAACCCTAACTATTTTTTGTTTGCAAGTCTCTTGGAGATTATAAGCTCATAGACACTCACCCATAACTATATAAGTTTATTGTTGTATTAAAATAACAATAATATCTTTTTTCAAAAGATAAATGAAATTTAGGAATAAATTGCAACCACAGAAGCAGCAAAATCCCCAAGTAGGGATGCACCACAATCTAAACTATGTCCTTAGCTAGCCCATTGCAAACATTTCCCATAAACTATGTACTTAGCTAGTGGTTATCAAAATAAGTAAAATAAGATTGTATCAAAATAATTGTAGAATATTTTTCGAACTAAGATATAAAATAGTCAAGATAAAATTAAAAAATATTTCAAATTTTTTATTAAACTGTTTATTAAACTTTTTAAAATGTAATGGAGAACATATATATCATTTTTTTTCTTAAATTTATCTAGAGGGAAGAGAGATAAATTTATCTAAAGAAATTTAAATAAGAAGTCACGTGATTTTTTTTTTTTAAGGATCATCAGATAAATTTTATAAATACAATGAAAATTATTTTTTATTCAAAATATTTTTTATATCTATTTTTTTTAATTTATATATTGATTAACAAACATTAACTTAGAACATTAATTTATATATTGATTAACTTAGAACATTAACTTAGTTTTGAACTAACGTGTTTAAATAAAATTTTTGGATATTAAGTTAATAAATTTTTGCCCGTGACCTGTGTTATGTTCAAACGGAGGACCTTAACGTCACTAACGGGAGGGTAGGGCCCAAGCCGAACTTAAAAAGGCAGCAACGATACGAAGAAACTGAAAGGAGAAGGCAGCAGGCAGCAGCAAGGATGATTGAGAGGCTGTTTTGCCAGGTTTTCTTAAATAGAGTTTTAAGTCATCTTTGGCTTAAAGTTTCTTCTTTTTTTTTTTTTTTTAAATCTTTTAAGTTAATAAAGTGTTTAAATAAAATACATTTTAAACTATTATTTATAATGTTATGTGTTTAATAAAAAGAAAATTATAAGTTGTGAAAATGACTACAAAGTTAAAAAAAATAAATAACATCACATATTTATTTAAATAAACCTACAATTATAATGACTCTGAGCAAGACACCCACCGCCACCGGCCGTTCGATTAGTGGAAGAATCAAAGCAATATATATTGGCCCTTAGATTGTTATAGTGGTCAGTAAAAAATGGTGGATGATCTGAGTTTTCAGATTTGAATTTATTCCCTGTATAGTCATTGTGGATTAGACTCAAATTTACCTTCTTTATAAAAAATTATGAAATCGAGCGACAAAGACCTCGTAAGGGAGGACATGTTTCAAAAAGAATTACTTGCGTGGAAATTATCATCATTTGTGACTAATGAGATCTCTAATGCCCATTTGAGGTAGTTGATTCGTCTAGATCCAAAAAAGAGGTTCATTGTTGTAAATTGGGATTCGATACGAACGAGATTGGTAAAGAGTGTTATTAAAGGTATTTGCTGACTTTTAACACCCACCGTAATTGCTAACTTTTAAGCCTCCGCCTTTCTCAAGGCAAGAGAAGTCATACCAATACGCACTCAAGAGATAGGTCAAATAGTGAACAAGTGATATACTGAGATTAGTATTAATAGATCATGAATTCGATACTTGACTTAGGCAAAGTCTAAAGACTCGCTTGCGATTTATTTTCTTTACTAAAATCGAGAACATGAGCAACGATAAACCACGCAAGGACAATAATCTTAAATCGTACCAATACGTCATTTGCGACAACATGGAAAATCCATATGACACAACAGAACCCAACCAAAGTTATCTAGCTAGGCCAGGCAAGGCATGCCTTCCAACACGCAGACCACCTAGGTATCTCACAGTACTCTTAAAACTAAAACAACCTAATCCCATCTTATGCATATGCATCTTACTCCACCTTTATGCCGATACTATTTTGTTTAAAATTCATAACGATATATACAAGCCTGATAAATTCCTCTTTTCTAATTTTTATTTTATCCATTTTTACAAGCCCAGGCCCAATAATCACGTTCTCTACAACTAGAATCCCATATTCCCAGTGACCCTCGACCCTGAAACCACCGAAACCAAACTGTAACGACTCGCTCTCATTTATGGGTGTTACTAGTAAACAATTACCCACCTGCTCAGTCTTTGGTGAAAGATGGACCATATTTCAAGATGAAACGCCCTTCGTGGAAACTAAGTTCGTCCTTCCCTTCCCTCAACCCCAGGATTCATAGCAGAATTAGACTTCAACCTCACCGCATTCGGTTAAAAAAAAACTCATGAAGATGCCCAACCACCATTTTCTTATTTATATTTAATTTTTTTTCATCTAAAAGTTTTACCGGACTCCATAAATCACCATTAAAATCAATCCATTAATTGATTACCAATTTTGGAGAAAAAACTCATCATTTTCAATTTTCTAAAATTGGTAATCAATCAATGGATTGATTTTAATGGTGATTTATGGAACCGATAAAATGATGGCCAGAATATGAAATATTCCATTTCAAGCCAAGTGTCAAATGAATCTAGAACCCACCCCCCCCTCCAAAAAAAAAAAAAAAGAAAAAGATGATCTTCGATTTCTCAACAAAAGATACAGAAAGCTAGTAAATAAACAAACATGCTATCTTCCCACTCCTGGGCTTGACAAAAACCCTAGATCATAACAATATATCATAGCCCTGCAAAGCAATCTGTTAGAAACAAGAATCCATTAATCTGTCATCTCCCTTCCATATATATACAATTCTGCGACATCGTTTATTTAGGAATAACGGAATCCAGAAAGCACACTAGGTAATAACATAAATTTCCACAAGATGATTACTTAATTTAAGAGAACATTTACGCAGCAGTTAGAAACTCTTTTTAAGTTAACGTCAAGCGCCCCCCCCCCCCAAAAAAAAAAAAAAACCTCTGAGTTTAATAGATCAGCTTAAAACCAGAAAAGGCCTAAATCACCTTAGAACCACCAAAAGGGGAACCAAAGGATTTTCAGTTCCTATGTATATTATAATGTTTAGGTCTATCTCTAGCAATTGTTTATTTGCATTGAAAACTTGGGTCTTGCACAAGCCCTCTAGGTAGCTCTACCTGCATCAACAAATACTTTCAGTGAAAAAATTTACTTTCCTTAAATCCAATTATGACTGAAAAAAATAAAAAACAAGATTACAAGACATCAAAACTTGGAGATGACATATAAAATTCAAAATCTCTTTGGAGCATTGTAACACTTCACACAACAATGAACATTCTGGACCTGTTTAGATAGCAAAGGTGACTAAATGAAAAACAAAAAAAAATCAACTTTGAACGTGGGTGATTCAACTCCAAATTTCATTCTGGAACAATCATGTTTTTACCTTTTCAAGCACACTGCACATTACTCAGTCCTTACCATATATCTGCAGACTTCACCTTTCATTTCAAGCAACTAGATGTACAGTCTTTTAATTTAAAAATTCCCAATCAACTCAGTGAAAGCCTATCATTATAGAGCGTAGTTTCTAAGAAGGTTTACATATATGTTAACCTAAATACCATCCTAATATTAGAAACTTCATCAAACTTTTTTTCGTTTCTTTCATGACAGGTAGAACCTTCACTAGACTTAAAAAGTAATTCCATTTTAATCTTCCCACTAAACAAATACATGCATCATATCTATCCTATGCCAACCCACCTGGCATACAAATATTCTGGACTAAGAGAAAATGCTAATTGCCTGATGGACACTACCAGGGAAGTAATCCAATGTATTTCATGAACTGAATTTCAACTTATGTCTATTTAATCACATGCTACGCATACAAGTCTAGGCAGGTCCAGCTCACAGTTCAGTTATGCAACCACAAAAATCTAGGTTGGATCATCTGACTAAATATTAAAATTGCTAATTTGATAGTCAAAAGGAAACAGATGATGCGGCAAATAAAGTTCCATATCTTCAACAGCAGCCTGGAAACTGGTACCACATGCTTCATGTATAATGCATAATCTGATGTGTATTACTTGTATAGCGTTAATAATTTTGGCATCATGCAACAAAAATTAGTTTGTCCAGCCAGGTTGAATATCCCCAAATCTAAATCAACACAAAAACTGGAGACTATAGTGGCCTCACTATTAAAAATTGCACACCACATAACTTCAGTTGAACTGATTAATGTGCAACTAATTAATCTTTTGGAGGTAAAACTGGAAAGGCATTATGTTAAAAATCTAGGACACCAATAAAGTAAAAGGGAGAAAGATCAGGTGCTTGCCTTTAAAATGAGAGCACACATGTTCAAAAAGAAAAGTCTCTTTACTATCTGCCAATTTATCTTTCTGGATTGGCAGTAACCTATGCTGCCATTTTCATTTCTATTTTCTGCTGATGATCGTAACCGATGAGTGAGAAGTCAGATGCCACAAAGGAATCTATATCCTTCTTCTGAGGATTGATCTTCAAAATCTACAATTTTAAAAAGTATTCTCCTCAGAATGCAGATTACAGAATTCAGAAAATGTGAAATATAAGGCAAGGACAAGGAGACGATATTTCTCCAAAATGCTAATAGATACAAGATTTCTTTTCCTATAAGGTATGCATCAACATATACATGTATATAAAAAGGAAAAGAGACACTAAAGTTGCTTATACTTACTGGAAAAGGTTTAGGAAGCTTCTTAAGCTGCTCCTGCAGAGGCCTGACATGAGTGCAATAAACATGAGCATCCCCGATAACATGTACAAAATCACCAGGAACAAGGTCTGCACAAATGAACAGAGATCAAAACAAATAAACCTACATATATAACCCAATCTCTGAAAAGTAGTTCACCCCAGTTATCTTCAAAAAAGGTAGTTCACCCCAATCAGACTAATACTAAGGATGTGATAGAAACTGATAATGCATATTCTTCAATTTATCAAAGCAAGTTATTCAATACAATTCATGTTAATGAAAAAAAAAGGTATCATGAGATGCTAAAATGCCAGACAGATCCTATAGAATTAAAACACTCTGACAAATAAGCACAGAAGTGTTTAAAGTTGAGTGATGAGTGCATACCACAAACATGAGCAATCATGCATGTCAAGAGGGAATAAGAAGCAATGCTAGATGGCACGCCTAGACCCATGTCAGCAGATGGCTGATACATTTGACATGATAACTCCCCATTGGCCACATAGAACTGTCACCAGATAAAACAAAATATAATAAAATAACATAAGCAAAAGGATGTTCAAAACTTGACAAATTGAAGTTACAAAAGACAGTGGTGAACTTTAACACTAACCTGCACAAACATAGGGCAAGGTGGAAGTGCCATCAATTTGAGGTCAGAGGGATTCCAATCTGACAGCACAATCCGGCGGTCATCTGGTTTGTTCTTAATTTTGTCAATAACATCCAACAACTGATCAAACCCCTGGCCTGTGTAGTTCGCATGCATGTTTGTGTACCTGTACATCAGAAGTTCCATGGATACAGAGTGAAACTAACCCCCTTAATGAATCTAAAATAAACCAACCAGGCAAGAAAAGGGGAGAGACAGGGTATTCACCAACCTGGCACCAAAGTGTCTCCACTGGAATCCATAAACCGGTCCCAGGTCACCTTCTTCTCTATCAACCAAGCCAATACTGAAAATAGAAGATATAACTATATCAAATAAAATTGCATATAAAACAGCACTACACCTTATATCAGTAGCTCTGTACTTGCCTATCAAGGTAGTCTCTGGAAGCCCTGTCATCCCATGTATGAATGCCTTTTTCCTGTAGGACCTGTTAACAACTCAAACGTCATATGCAACCCAAATCCAGAAGAGCTCAATGTTTATAGTTCCATTTGTTTTGTCACATTGTTTAAAGGAAATAGCAAAGAATTCTTTATACGGACATCCTATCAGACAAAAAATGAAGATAATCATAAATAATCACACCATATGAAACAGAGATTTCTTCAAATATTGCATGGATGTTTCATGCATGCAACAATGCTGAAATAGAAAGATTTTTCTTCATAATGTTTGGTTATTTATATGAATCTGCCAAGTAACCAGGCATCAAACACAGAACATGTGAAATGGTCTTGGTTTCTTGTAAAAAACTTCCCACCAAAAGCATCTCCAAACATTCCCCACCTATAGCTATAAATTTCTTGCTCTTTACACAATATTGTAGTGAAACTGCTTTTATGCTTTTTGGAAAAACAACTTCAGCTTTTAGGATATCAAGGCAGAAACACAACTCAAACAACAAATTACATGCTACAAATGACAACACTTTCACCAACATATTTGATATCTCCTTCATGTAATGGGCAGACCATGCATAAAAAGGAACTCCAAATAAGGGAAAAAAGATTTCCCAAAGTCTTTTAAGACCACAAATTATCTATGGTTCTGAGAACAAATGAAATCCTCTAAAAGCCACCTTAGAAGAATGGTACCTAAGAACTTTGTTTGGTTTTACACATGAAGTATATATAATATTCATACAAGACATGCAGGACCTGATGCATGCATTAACAAGTCCCAATTTCCCAACAATCATCTTAATCCTAAATCATATATCTGATGCAAGTGGAAATGAAAAATCTTCTGATACTACCAAATGAAAAAACATAAAGATAAATCATCCATTTGAACAACTAAAACAATCAAGGATAAAATAACTATTTCTCAAATGAACATTTAGTTCATTCTAAGTTAAAAAACATCCTAAACCCTAATCTCACTTAAGGAAAATAAACCTTGTAGAAAATGCTCAATTGTTACCTTAGCACTTGTTGAACCACTGATGAACCACAGTAGCTCCTCAACAACACCTCGCCACAATACTTTCTATATAACAAAAATAAAAAAAATATACATATCAAGCTATGTGAAAGAATAAATAAAAAACATTGTCCAGTCTATTCTATAAGCCAATACAGGTAGAGTATTACCAGCAACTAATACAATCAACATTTGCAACTAAAACAAAAATCATGAGAATATGGGCATACCTTAGTTGTAAGAAGTGGGAAATATTTTCGAAGATTGAACCGCATCTGTGCATACAAAATGGGAAGGAACATCAGAAATCTCCTTCACTAAGTGATGTATGGAAAGTATTCTTCAGAATTGAGGACATGATAGTCCATATGAAATGAATTTGTTACCTGGCAACCAAATTTTGATGATGTACCAATCCCTGCTTTATCATTTTTTAGGGTTCCATTTGAAATGATGTCTTCAACCAGTCTCAAATACATATACTCCTCATGCTTCTCCAAAACCACCTTAGGCAAGAAAGAGAATTTCACCTCAAAATTACCAGAAACTAGGCTACTCACAGACTGATCACCAGTTTCATAAAGGGGTGCAGCTGAAGAGTTCATCATACGAACATAAGTAGTGAATGAATAGCGAATGTTTTGCTCTGTGTCCACCAGGGGGAAGGATGAATACCATGGATGAAATACAGAAGCATCAATAGCAGGGATGAAAGTGTCACACACAATGTTTCTCTCAATTTCGGCAATGTGTATGGCATCACATTCAGGAGCATTTAGCATCTCCCTGCATTAGAAAGAGATGAGATTGTAAAACAAAATAATAATAATATTAATAACAATAACAACAATATAAAATTAGATAAAGAAAAGGAAGACAAACAATCCAAAAGGCAATAAACAACACATAGCACACCTTAAAATCTGGCCACCTCCAATCACGAACACTTTCTCAATTGATAAACAGTAAGGAAATGCTGCTAACAACTCCAAAGCAGAAGCTATGCTTCCACAAATAACGACATTTTCTTCAGTTGCAATGTCAAAACTCCCAGAACGAGTTAGAACAACATTAAGGTAATTTGGTAGAAGCCGATGCTCCAGCGGAATACTGTCCCAGGTTTTTCTACCCATAATTACTGCATTCTTTTTCACAGGAGCTAATGTTGTCAAAGTAAGGTCCTTGAAAAACTTGAGGTACAAAGGCAAGCTCCAAGGTAGTTTCCCATCCTTCCCAATACCCATATTCCGAGTTGCAGCTACAACAACTTGGTAACTCCTTCGTGGATCAGGACTTGTGCTGATGTTTGCATCAGGAATATCCACAAGGGCATCACCAGCCATGACAATTAAAAGCCTGAAGGAAACTCAAATATGATGGCTCTCAATCGAATCACACAACCATAAATAGTGGAAGCACAACCCAATTTGATATTTGTAAACAACAGAGAGAATATAATTATTCCCCATCATCAGGGAAATTACAGAACAAGCTATAAGAAAGAAATATATATACAATCAACATATATTTAGTGAGAAGAAAAAATTATACAATCAACACATAACATTTGAAGGGTCCTACCCCCTCTATATAATTAAGGTTTCCCGCAAATTCAACCCATACAATTTGAGAACACTCTAAAACTTTGAAAATGATTAAGTTTACATTGATCTCCCAAATCTGGAAATGTAGAGAAAACTAGCTGAATCAACTGTATGGTCCTAAGACAACAAACAAATTGCTGAAAAACTAAGTCCAGTGAAGGGGAAGAAAAACAATGATAGGCTCAAAGAGCTTCCTAAATAAAAGAAGACTTCGCAAGGTAAGTACATCTATAAACTCTTTATTATTCACTAATAGTGGATGCTTCCATATACCACCTTCATAGGCCTAAGATGGTGTATAATCTTATGAGCTGATATTGGAAGACACAAATTATACATGCAATTTCCCAGAGATCATAACCAACATTATAATCTCACACAATCTCATGCAAAAAATGTTACATCAGTAGGTAAGCAGCCATCTTCACCAATCAGTACGTGTTTTTCACTGAGAAAATTTACTACAAAATGTGAATCAGCAGAAGAAAATTACATATCCAAGCATCAGTTCACATCTAATGTGAAATAAACATTCGCCTCAATGAACAATATACAATGTAGTCAAAATATCACCTAATTGACGTACAGAAATAACAAAAGGAAAAAAAAAAACTGAACCATTTCTGAAAATCCAAACGCAATTAGCATGTTTTATTTGGCCATATCTCAGACAGAGATTGGCAAAACAGAAAATTTATGAAGTTTCAAATGTCCTATTGTTCCAAAGACCAAACAAATAAATTCCCCATTTTTATAGTTGTCCTGAGGGAGAAATTATGGCAAGCCAGAAACTTGTCGAGGTTAACTGGACAGGTCACGAAAGTTCTTCATGAGATTGAGCTGCCTGGAAGGAACATATAGAAATAGCTAAGTATGCAGAAAAACAACAAGGAATAGAATCTAAGACCGCATCAGGCACAAGGGGATTACACCCACCAGGGGTACTCTCAAAGTCAATCTGGATGCAGGACTCCACAATGAAACCATGTGCAGAGCCTCCATTGCCAGGGATTACCAAAGAAAGTCTTGTGGGCTAGTACCAAGATCTCCCCAGCCTGCTCACTCTCAGTGGCTGAAGGTATTATGGCAAAAGAAACCTTGTCTATGGCAAAAGCTCGAGGATGGTAGTACATCCAGGTAAAAACTGACTCTCTAAACCTAGTGAAGCTCTCCTCTGACCTTGCAAGGATCTGCACAGGTCGATTTAAAGAATTACTCAGGCCATCAGGGTGATGGTTCAAACAAACAGTGTTGGCAGCTCTCTCGTGTCAATGGAGAACCAAATGCAGCTTCTCATCTTCTATCAGCCCGGTCTAAGTCCACCAAAGTTCCAGATTCAAATCCCTAGACTTTCTCCAAGCATCGTAGAGCAATGTAGCAGGGACTTAGAAACTAGATCAGGTTCTAATGATTCTAGCAATTAGGAATGGTAATGGGGCGAGTTGAGGGCAGGGAATGTCATCCTTGTCCCCAAAACCAAAACTCTCAAACTCATTCCCAAACCCAAACTCAATTGGGCAAGGAAAATCAACCCCAACCCCATTCCGACAGGTTAAAGATCCCCGGTGGGAACCTATTGCCCAAATCACCTACCTAGATCAAACTGAGCCAGTCCAAAACCCATCCGAAATCTTACCCAAGCACGTTATCAAAATCAAAATAATATTAAAATAAGATGAAATTGCAACATCTAAATTAATAATATGTAACAATTTTAAGATAGCAAAAAATAAAATTCAAAATCAAAATAATACGTTAATGTATTTCGATCCTTTACAAACTTAATATTGTAAGTTGAAATATATATAACAATTTGAAATATTAGTATATAAACAATGTATGGTATATATATGTATATTATACGGGCTCAGGTTTGAGGCATGGAATACTAACCCCACCCCTATCCTAAACCCAATCAGTCATTGCACTTTGGGATTTCCTTGAACGCAAACTCAAATTGACTAGGAAAACCTGCCTTGAGCACGCAGGTTCAGGTGGGGACCCGGAGGGCAGGTACAAATTGCCATCCCTAAGTAGAGGTTTGGTTTTTTTTTTTTTTCATCACGGGGTAGAGTTGCATTTGCAGTTGCAGCCTCTGGTCTCTTCCTGGTTGCTTGTTTCTTCTTGTATCACGATCCTTTACTTAGAAAAAGAATAGCGCAAAAACGTCGTTTTATATGCTAGCCCCTCCTAGCAATTGCTGAAATTAGAAACGTCAAATTAACATAAAACATGGGGAAAATAACAAAAAACCAAAAGAAAGGAGATAATTCGGGGGGAAATAGAAACCAAAAACGCGATCCCTGTTCTGATAATCAGTCAGCATAGAAGTTGGCTATCGCTGACATTTACAATATTTGCAGAAATAAACTAGATTTTCATCGGATCCTCATCCTCATCATCAAATTCATCGACGACGATCACATTACAGCAGACAGACAGAAGCAATAAACAAAATTTCGGATGCGCGCATGCAGAAACACAGGAGAAACATACAGGCGACAACAGAACTTCCCTTGGATAAATAAGCAAACAGCAAATTGAAGACAGACACTGAACAAGAGATTTTCAGCAAATTAATCTAAATCTCTACCAACAGCGGAGTAGGTGAGGAGGCTGATATCGAAATGTAGAAAGAATATACCGATCGGAGAGTGAAGCGCGCGGCGGATGGAATCTCAACCGGAAATGGGCAGAAATCGGCAAGAGCGGAGTGAATTGGGACGGAATTAGGGCCTCAATTCGTCGAATTGTGAGTCTTGAGTGTTGAGTCGGTGGAATGAAGAGTGCATTGTGAAAACAAGCAGCCTAAAAACCGCTTTCAATCTCTTTGCTCTGTAAGAGAGAGAGGAGAGAGAGAGAGAGAGACAGCGCGGCGAAGAACACAAAAATCCGAACGTACGGATGACGCGGAGGGCCGCCAAGGCGCGTGTCGATCGTAGAAGAATGAATTTTTTAGCTACCAAAAATGCCCTTCATAGCCGCTAGATTTACGGATTTACCAACCAACCAAACTCCTGTCCTAAAAACTACCAAAATAATAATAATGAGAAGAAAAGGACTTTCCTGCCCTTCTAGATAACACGTTTTCACTCGGTTTTCTTCTTTCTAATGAGTAACATTGTGACAATATAACCTATGAGACTAAATTATTAAAAAAATTTAAATTTTGACCTATTTATCAATTGTATACTGAATTTTAAAAATTATTAAGAATACACTCAAAACATTTAAGTTGCCTTCTCTTTACTGTTTTCAAGTCATTTTTAATTTTCTAAAATAATGAAAACACGTTCTCTTTACTGTTTTTAAAAATGCATTTTTGAAAACAAAAAACATATTTATAAAAAAAACTCAAAACAACAAAAAGTTATTTTGAGTGTTTTCATCCAAAACAAACTCAAAATTCAAAACACATTTATTTATTTATTTATTCATATTTTATTATTATAATGAAAAAATATTACAAAATTCATTAACTTTAAAATGTAGAATTTTTTTAATAACTTATAAATATTAAATATTTTTTATTTACTAAATAATCAAATTTATTGAATAAAATATTATTAAAAAATTATTTTTAAAATTTCAAAGAGAACGCGTTTTCTAATTTTCTGTTTTGAGAAATAGTTTTTCAAAATGACAAAGAGAACGCGTTTTTAATTTTTTAAAAATAAATTACCAAAATAGAAAACTGAAAATGAATTCAAAACTCAAAACTAAAAATTGAAAAGTAAAGAGAACGCACCCTTAATTTTTCACTAAACCCCTTAAAGTTTATAATTTAAGATATTTAGACTTACGTAATTTTATTTTTGAATCTTACTTTATCATGAAACATTAATTTAGCGTTTATATTTCTTCATTTTTTTTATTTTTTTTCCAAATCATTGATTTGCACCATGGTTTCCTTCATTTAAGGGTGAATTTAGTATTTTTGCATTTAACTGACAGAGAGAAATATTATTATATATAATTTTACGGATTAATTATGACATTATTGTTATTTTTCTCTATTTTGGTGATTAATTTTAGAGAAATGATAATTCTTTATAAAAAATAAAATTATATAGGGATTGGTGTCTCAAATTGTAAATTTCTAAGGGATTCGGCCAATTTTGATCTTAAATTAATAATATTGTTAGATAAAACTAAGTGTGTCGCTCAATTCATTGAGTCTCGCTCAATTGATGGAACAACTCTTGATTTTTATTATTATTTTTTATTGTTTATTTCAAACTATTAAAATTATTTTTTATATATATTTAGGCTTGTGTGTTTTATTTAATTATGTGTGTGTATAACTTCAAAGATGCAATGAGTGCTTTTTATGATAATAAAAATAATATTTTCTAAACAAGTTATCTTTTAGAAAGTGTTTTCAAATGCTCTAACTTAAAAATAGACAAATATTTTGGATCTTCCTTTATTGTGTTTTAGTAAATCTGAATGCTTAAAACTATCATATTTTTCTCCAAAAATATTTTTCAAAAGCTTTAGAAGTTAATATTAAAATTTTATTAAAATTGACTGTGGTTGATGTTATTGTTTGACTTCAATAATTAAAATTTATTTATCGAAAGAGCTCAACAAACAATTGATAGGGCTAGGCGAGACAAGTGAGGATTGATTAAAGATATCAACAACTATGAGGCTCAACCCGTTGTCCGAGGGAATAATGGAAACTGTGGATGGGTCTTCAAAGAAGCCTTTGAATGAAGCTTGCATGTAACAACCCACCTTCTTGGGCATGTTATGCCTTAGGAAATTTGGTTAAAATTTTTTTTTGAACATTATTTTAAAATTCCCTAAGACCGTGTCTAGTGCCAGATGAGATATCTAGACTAGAAATAAATGCAAAGCGGAAGCTGAATCGAACCTGCTCATGCATAATTTAATAATCGTACATGGCATTTAATACAAGTTAATACATAAAACGTTTGATGATGGAACAATATACATAAATCTTAAACTAATCATATTATAACATGGTACATTTATTGGCATTTTGATACCTCGTGCCACTACACATCACCACTCTCTGAATCATCTCTACAAATCCCGGCTGGAACGTTGAATGTTCCAGGGGCGAACCCATGTTAGATGATGAATCATCTAAGTAAGGATACCAAATGCAATGCTATGAGTGTATGCAATGTCTTTCATCGTAGGTGTCAACTACACCCCTCATGCTGTCTATCATTTTAGCGGCCACCTCTTCGAAGCCGGGGTGTATGGGTGCACCCTTGATAGGTCAGCGGTGTCAGTTCGTACTCCCTACGGCCTCATATGCATGTGATCAACAGTATCATTGTGCATGTATGCATTTCATAGTCATGCCATTGATGCAGCCTACATGACGGTTTCATATCATAGCATGCCAATATGATAAGAGTATTTACATTTATAACTGTATTAAATTCTGGCAGCATACTTACAGCTAATTTATCTCGAACTACGTGCCAAGCGGCTATCCCTTAATCTCCTTGCTCACAAGGACACTTACAACATAGATTTATTTTTCCTTAAATATATTCTTAGCATTCTGGAATTTTCTTAGAATTTTCAGAATTAAAATTCTATTTTTCTTTATTTCTATAATAGAAAAATCTACTAAAATTACATAATAATTACCTAATATTTCATTTTATTCAATTTCTTTTCACTAATATTTCTTAAATATCACTTATAACATTCTGAAATTTTTCTTGGAATTTTCAGAATCAAAATTCTATTTTTCTTTATTTCTATAATAGAAAAATTCACTTAAATAATTAATAATTTTGGCATTTTCAGAAAATTGCTTTACCAATATACCACAAACAACATTTCAAATTTAATAGAAATTTTCAGAATTTTACTCTTTTTTTTTTTTAATTTTCCTGGCGGACGCGTGAGCCGCACGCGCCTTCTTCCCACTCGCGGGCGCGTGCAGCTCACGCGCCCGACTGGTTCTTCTTCTCCGACGAGAGCTTCGCCGCCGGCCGGCCATTTAACCTCTAAACTCGATTTTTTTACTCCTAATCTCTAGATCTCGACATTACGAACACATTGATACAAAAATTACAAAAAAATAGGATCGAACTTACCTCGAATCGGCCGAATATCCCTCGGTTCCGGCGAGTCGCGCGTTTTCCGGTGACACTTCGATTTGCCTTCTCCTTTGCTCCGTTGGCCTCCAAATTCTCCAGAAACGAAGCCCACGTCTTGAAGATCAGAACCCCACTCTCCAATCTCACAAAATCACTCCCAATCGACTGATCTAGGCCTCGAAATTTTCGGATGGATTGGGCAGCGCGAACTTGGCTATTTATAGCCCATTTTCGACGTGCTTTGCTTCCCCATCGACGGCCACGCGTCCCAGAGGTCATTCCTCGGTCATATCAGCATTTAAATCCCCTCATTTGCCCTCAAGAAACAATTTGCAGGCGCGGCCATGCTCTGGCCGCGCACTGCTCTGCAAAATCCGATTTTCGGATTTTTTTTTTCATTAATTTTAAATCATATTATGATTTCATTTAATCCTTTTATTCATATTTATATATTTATTTATATTTTTCATAATCACACTTTAGGTAAATTTAATTAACTAATTTAATTACATACACCTAATAAATCATTTAACATAACTTAATTAAATTTATTTATAAAATTTAGGGTATTACATTCTCTCCTCCTTACAAAAATTTCGTCATCGAAATTTGATCATTCCTCACTTATACTAACTATAGGGTCTTCAAACAGGTATGGATAGTTGAGTTTCATATCTTCTTCTTGTTCCCAAGTTATTTCTTCGGGTTTCTCCAGAAATACCTTGGCCTATTTGCAAGAGCTACATGGGTGTCTTGAAAGGTCTCCTGCAACGCATGGGTCGAGTATCCCGGAGAGTCACCCATGAATGATGCTTTACCTTGCTCATTTTTTGTCCTTTGCTAGTGGAACTCTTGTTTTCAATTCGGCACTTCTCTGGGGAAATCTCTCCCAAAAGTAAGGCTACAATAGTTTGGTTAACCAAAATTGACCAATAAGGATTTTCTCCAATAAAACCAATTTGATGGGCCAAAATATATGTTTAGTCGACTAGAGTTGGGTAGTAAGTCTTTCAAAATTTTGATACTTGAGTCTAGTATGCTAAAATTAAAATGTGATCAACCAAAATCTCTTAATATAGTTCAAAATAAATTTTCAGAGCTAGTTTGGTCGATTAAAATATTCTAGTCAACCAAAGTCTTTTAGAATATAAAATAACTAATTTGTTTAGTCAACCAAAGCTTCAATTTGGTCTTGACCAAATTCATTACTATTTCGTTCTATATTTATTTTAGTTGTTACCATCTTATGTGATCTACAAGTCAAACAAAAATTTTCTTGCTTTATTTAAAAGATAAATGTAGAATTTCCCCCCAGACATTAATGTTCTTTACTAAAATAACCCTCAATATAGTCTATATCACTATTTTGCCCTCATAATTAATTTTCTTTCTTTTTGCTATGAACTATTAATTGCACCTTGACCTGATTTTCTACTAAGTTAATATTCTAAACTCTTTTTTTTCTAAATACTTCATCTAAGAATCTAATTATCTGAAATTAATCAAACATATACATTTTTGTCTATATATATAAACTTGTGTTGAGAATACAAAATATGTTAACTCTTCCTCTATAATTCTAACATAACTTCTCAAATTCAACAAGGACAAGTCATATTCATTAGTAGTTCCATTCCAAATTTGATTTTGAAATTGTTGAGAGAAACTTTAAGAGTCTTTAAAAATGGTTAACACCACCAATATTTTCTCACTTACAAGCCCTTTTAAGTGTTGCAATCAAAGAAAGGGTAGTTTAGAGTTGGTGGTGCATTGAGTGAGCTGAAATTTCATGTTCATCACCTACTTCTTTGTTTTCTACTTCATGTTTGTTATATTTGACTCATTTATATTTGGCAAAAACTCACGAGTTTTGTAAGAGATTTAACCTGTTATAAAAGTGTTTTTGTTAACAAGACGATTATATCTAAATTCTAGTTCCTAGCTAGACAAAAGTTAGGGATATTGATATTATTTGATATTGAAATCTTTAAACTTAGCCTTGAAGAAGGAGGTGCTAGACTTTTAAAGTCAAAACCTTAATAAATTTTGTGTGCTTGTATTTGATTGGTTTTATTCTTGCATATTCTTATTCATCATAAAAACAAGCTTAAAAGTCAAACTCACAATTAAAAAGTGTTTGGTAGAAAAATCTTTAAATTTTAATAAAAGCTGTGTGAGAAGATCCCTCATTGTTTATAAGAAATTTGACTTGTTATGATAGTACTGTTTTTGTTAGCAAGGGAATTGTATTAATTAAGATTATAGCTCTCAAACAAAAATTAGAGATAGTTAAAATTTTATAAAACTTTGTAAGCTTGTGTTTAATTTAATTGTCTTCTTATTTTTTTTCACTTGTCGGGGTGTCAACGGTTCAGATTGGTTTGGTTCTATTAGAATTCAGTTACCGAACCATTTTTAACGATTCCGAAAAAATAAGAATTGTAATCGAACTATTACATATATAAAATCAAACTATAACCAATCTGTCGTATCGAATTGGTTTCGATTTGGTTTTGGTTCTATCCAATTAACATTTAGCTTCTAAACATTTTCCCAAAATATGAAATTATAAACAAATTTGTTAATTAAAATAAACTCATAATTTCATTAATGCTTCAAATCTTGAAGTAAAAGTAGAACAAAGTAATTCATAAACTACCTCATCAAATGAGATTACATCGATTATTTAGTATAGCAATAACGCATAAAAGTCTAGAAATAAAAGAGTTTATGGATAACAATAGCCAACAACAAAAAAATAAATAAATAAAAACTAATAGATTAAAATTACAAGTAATAATATATTTATGCATATATATATATCCAAAAAATTATAATATATATACAAGTATAATATCGATTCCGGTTTGGTTCGAACCACGGTTTGAAAAGGATAACCAGTAACCAAATCAAATATATCGGCTCTTAATTTTTTAGAACCAAAACCTAATCGTTGAACCATAAAACCAATCCAAAAAACACAGTTCAGTTCGATTTGATCCAGTTCACCAATTTTCGAATATTTTTTTACACCCGTATTCACTTGTATTTGTCAGCACAGAACACTTTATATTGAACTCACCGTATTGGGTTTGATAAGAAAACACATAATTTTTTATAAAATACAATTTATTCCTTCTGGGTTATTTTTTTTAATAAAAAAATTAATTTAAGTAAGTGTTCTTTTATTTTTCCATTTTTATTATTTAAAGAAATTTGTAAAGTTTTCTCAGTTAAAAGATTACTTGAAGGACTCTAAATAAGACCATTTAAATCACATTTAATTTAATAAAGTGATTTAATTTAAATTTACTAAATAAAATTATTTATATTATTAAAGCTATTAAATTATATTGAAATAATTTAAACGATGAAGTTGCAAATAAGTCACTGTATTTTGGTCCTGAAGCCAAATTAATAATTGTATTTTAAAATATATCAAATAAGTCACTATAATTTAATAATTAAAATCAAATTGACTATTAATTATTATACTTTAAAAAAACATAAATTACGACGGTATAGAGTTTTTTGAATTTGAAATTTGATTTGAGCGTTTGCAATTGTGTGAAATTATTTTGATTGAAAAATAAAGTTAAGATTGTGAATGGAATTAAAAAGTCATTAGATGGCATTAAAAAAAAAATCTATAATAATAGATAACATGGTTTGGAGTCTAAAAATACAATTATTTATTTGATATTCTTTTAAAGTATAATGATTAAATTGACATTATTGATATGGCATTACCTAAATTACGAGAGTACTTTCACGTACTAGTAGTTTCACTCGTCACGTAAATTGTCCGAGAGACTAACACGTGGCAAGTCCATAATCCGAAGCGGAGTTCGAAATATTTAGGCCAGATCGCGAGATTCGTTCCAATTTGATTGGGGTCCTCGGAAATCATGCCCGCCTATCTTGAGTTTTCTCTCGTGTACCCCATAACTAACCTGCCTATAAAAAACAGGGGTTTTCACCAGGTATGACAAAGCTCTCCAATTTTTACATTTTCTATTACGTGTATTTACTTTACTAACTTGAGCGTCGGAATTTACCCTAGGGAATTCTAGTCCCGGTGCTCCGTTGTCTTGCAGGCTACATTCCCGAGGCCAGACATCATCAAGTTTGAAAATCTACTCTCGATGTCCATTTATCAAGGCAGTACGTGGTGGTAGGTCTCAAATACCACAATCAATTATGACTAAAATATAATGGCTTATTTAGCATTTTACCTTAAATTTAAATAAGTATTCTTTCATTTTTTTCTCATTAAACTTTGTCAAGTTTTCTCAATTAAAATGTTATAAATGACTCCAATTATTAACGTCTTCTTGTCTTTTGTTGTTTAAATCATAGACGAGTAATGTTTCCTATTTGTGCAATGGTTAAATGACAATATATAGATGCATCTTATTTTTAAATAAGGTATTTTAAAATAATTTTATTAGTTAATTAAATTATTCACAATGATACATTTATCATCAAATAAAATAATTATTTATAAATTAAAAATAAAATATACTTATTATGGTTTAATCATCACCCTTAATTTTTATCTATTTATAAATGAATGCATTTTAAGAGTAACATAATTAATTTTATTCACTTTATTGTTGATTGACTTTTGGTTTCTATTTCTTTTCTTCTTCTTTTTTTTTTTTAAATTAATGTTTCTGATAAGGTAATTAATTGTTAAAATAAAAGCTAATAATGGTCCAGATTACACTTTATATATATAGATATATATACTATTTAAGTGTAATTTAATAAATTTAAAAATAATATAAATATTTTTAATATAATTTCATTGATTTAAAATTTTTTTAGACAAGTGATTTAAATGCTCTAAGGTTGAGCTTTATATATATAGATAGGTTTTTTTTTAAAAAAGAATATTTTCTTTTTTTAAGTGGGAAAATATATTTGTTCATTTTAGCTGAATAAAATAAGTATGTTGTTGAATTTTAAATTTGTACATAATTAAGTACTTAAATATTTTTGTGTTTAATTACAATTTACATCTTGGTTCTTATGAGCATATTTATGGGAGAATTTCAAATTTTGAAATGAACAAAATTGATAGTAAAAAATAGTTAGGGTGCGTTTGATTGCAACGGTGGAATTTGAGTGGAAAGAAAATGAATTTCAGAGAATTAAATTACCTATAATTAAATTCTAGGGAAAATATCAATTGGATGCGTTTGATTGGTTTAATTTTTTACTTAGAAATTACCTAAAAATAAATCAAATATATTATACAAAATATTCAAAAAACCAAATATATATACAAAAATATACATACACACACCCAACAAGCTAATTGTAGATCTCATCAAAGCCATACATACACACACCCAGCAAGTTGTAGTGCCCATTGCCGATTGCAGCGCCCATCGCTGCCGCCATCGTTGGTTGTAGCGCCCATCGGGTATCTCTCTCTCTCCCCCATTCCTCCCAAACCCACTTCATCTCTCTCTTTCTGGATCTCCCAAAATGGTTTTCTAGGCCGGATTCTTACTCCTCCTCGTCTACTTTGGAACAATGAATGTGTCCCGCACCGATGACTCCGACTATGGCGTTGTAGCCTTCACCATCGTGGTGCGCTTTGACGTGGACTCCTTGCATGCTCACGGCGTCTCGGCGTGCAACGGGCAGGTCGACAACTACATCGACGATGAAGAAGAGTTAATGTTGGATTCGGTGGCGGCGCGACGATTCATGGAAGAGAGGTAGAAATACATCAGTTATCGAGGGATGAGGGCTAACATCGTGCCGTGTTAGCCGTCTAACAATTGCAACCAGAGAAGGGCGTCTCGACGATGAGGGTGATAAGGGCTAACAACTACAACCAAAGAAAGAGGATTAACCCTTACAACCGCCGCTACAGATCGATGGTTCCCAGTCTGGAAAATAATTTATCTTCTCCCCTTAAGAATTTATTTAAGGGTCACGTGACCCTTAAGTGAGAATTTAATTTACCTAAAAAATTAGGCAATCAAACACCACAAAAATTATAATTTAGATAGAAAATAATCATTTTCTATAAAAATGTAGCCAATCAAACACGCCCTTAGTGATAGTGACATGATTTGAAATACATAACATATATAGCATAAGCATAATATTTTAGAAATTTATAATGTTATATTAATCTAACGCTTCATAAACATAAATTCAATCAATGATTGAATTTTATTCAAACACTAATGCTAAATTTAGCTATTGTTTTTTTTTATTATTATTATGAAAAACCTATAACTCTCAATAATAATCTATTTTTGGATGATTGAACTTAAAATTTTTCAAAATTATCACATTTTAAATAATTGGACGGCTAAACTACGTACGATGATGACATAATAATCTAATTATTAAACACTCCAAACACATAACATTAAATAATTGATTTAACTAAATTGTGAATACACAGTTAAACTCGAAATGTAATACAACTAATAGATGAATTAGAAATGCATATCCATAAACAATAATCATAATTGCACTAATCAAATTTATCCCAATCCTCATTTCTAATCAAATGAGGGTTTTTTTTTCCCTAATGGATTCTATCTCGGTCAACATAAAATTTGAGGATTATCCTTTACACCTTCCATATACAATTTTGCTAAATTTCCACAAGATGCTAATTACTTCCATATACAATCTTGCTACCATAATTAAGTACACTAGGTAATAACATAAAATTTGCAAGATGATTACTTCCATATACAATTTTGCTACCATTTGTGGAGGAGTTCACAAACAAAGCACACTAGGTCATTGCATATAATTAATTTGCACAACATGAACACATACAATGTTGATACCATATTAATTATGTATATATGCAAGGAATAAGGAGTTCCACAAAACAAAGCACACTAGGTCATTACATATAATTTGCACAACGTGAACACATACAATGTTGATACCATATTATGTATGCAGGAATAAGGAGTTCACAGACAAAGCACACTTAAATTATTACATATAATTTGCACAACATGAGCACATACAATGTTGATACCATATTATGTATGCAGGAATAAGGAGTTCCACAAACAAAGCACACTAGGTCATTACATATAATTTGCACAACAAGAGCACATACAATGTTGATACCATATTATGTATGCAGGAATAAGGAGTTCACAAAGCACACAATAACATAAAATTTGCACAACATGATTACAAATAACATAAAATTCTCAGGTGCCATGCATATAATATTTAGGTATGTCCATATAACGATACTTAATTTGCACGGAAAACTTTCGGCTCGCTGCATCCTCCAGGTACCTCTGCCTGCACCATCAAACGCTCTCAGTGAGCAAACTTATTTTCGCCAATCCAATTATGACTGAAAACACTAATCAGATTTACAAGCCACTAGAAAGTTAGAGATAGCATATGAAATTTAAAATCTGTTTTAGCATTGTAACACATTACGCAACAATACACATTCTGAGCTCCTTTTGACAGCAAAGGCAAATAGAAAGGCAAAACGGGGGAGAGAGAAAAAAAAAAAAAAATGACCTTAGATCAAGCAGTTGGCTTTTCACCTCCAAATGCCACTATGGAAAGATCATGTTTTCACCTTTTCTAGCACACTGCACTTAATATATAGTCCTTACTTCATACATCTGCAGGCTCCACCTTTCATTTCAAGCAACTAGATGTAGTGCCTTTCAAACGAAATTCTTTGCAATCAACTCAGAAAACAAGACTCCTATAATCGTAGGGTGTATTGTCTAAGAAAGGGTTACATTACTATATTAGAATCTCCATTGAACTTTTTTTTAAAACATTTATGACAGGTAGCTAGAACCTTTGCTAGACATAAAAAGTAATTCCATTTTAATGTTTCTACTAAATAAATGTACGCATCATATCTACCCTATGCTGAGACAGTGAACCCACCTTGGCATACAAATATTCTGGAATAAGAGAAAATGTTAATGAGTGAGAGGGATGCTAACAGTGAAGTAACCTGATGTACTTCGTGAACTAAATTTCAGCTCATGTCTATTCAATTCCACGCCATGCATGCAAGTTTAGGCAGGTCCAGTACACAGTTCAGTTGTTAACCACAAAAGCCCAGGTTATATCATCTTACTGAAAAAGCTTAAGATTGCTAAGGCAAAGATAAGTGAATTCTTTTATAAAAATACTACATTTTTAAAACTTATTTTAAAAGATAGTACAACTCTGAACTGCACACCATATACCTTCAGTTGAATTGATTAACTTGCGACTAATGAATCTCTTAGAAGCAAAACTGGAAAGGCAATAAGTTAATATAATCTAAGAGGATCTGAAAAAAGTAAAAGGGAGAAAGATCAGGTTCTTGCCTTTAAAATGAGAGCACCCATGTTCAAAAGAAACAGCCTCTTGAGTACTCTCTCCAACATATCTTTCCGGATTGGCAGTAACCCATACTGCCACTTTCATTTCTATTTCATGGCAAGGTCATAACCGACAAGTGAGAAATCAGACACAACAAAGGAGTCTATATCCTTCTTCTTAGGATTGATCTTCAAAACCTATATTTTGAAAAAGTATTCTTGTTAGGATGTAAACTACAGAATCAAGAAAAGGTGAAATACAAGACAAGGAAAATGAGATAATATTTCTCCAAAAGGAATGCGCCAAACGTTAAATAATAAGAAAACATTATACGATAAATTAGAAAGGCTGTTCAGTTGCAGAAAACATTTTCTGTTTTCTAACTCAATTTTCTATTGAATAATTGAGTCTCTCATTAGAAAATACAAAATTCAGTTTTCTGATTTTGTAACTTTATACTATAAATTAGAAAATATCATTTTTTATGTTTTCTAAATTTTCTGAAAATGAATGCTATCAAGCTGAGAATTGAAAATGCCTCAAATTCTCATTAATGAAAACTGCTGTATTTCAGCCTTTAAATACATCTGCCATCTGCTCTATCTACCCTAAATTACTGTACACTTCCCACTGCACCTAACTAATCCATATAAAATGAAATATAACAACATAATTAAGTAGCAAAACTAATACAAAATTATGTTTATTAAATGCTATGACTTTTTAAAACATAAAATATTAGGACATCTTTAGTTATAAAATTGGAGTTGAAAACTAAAAAGTATTTTCTAAAACTGAATGGGGCCTAAGTCTTCTTATACGTACCTTTTTTTGTGTGTGGCTAATTGGCAAAGGAAAGGCTGGTTATACTTACTGGAAAAGGTTTAGGGAGCATTTTAAGCTGCTCCTGCAGAGGCCTGACATGAGCACAATAGACATGAGCATCCCCAAGAACATGTACAAAATCACCGGGAACAAGGTCTGCACAAATAAAGAGTGATCAAAACAAATAATCTATATATATAACCCAATGTCAAGGTAGTTCACACCAATCAGACTAATCTACATAAAATAAAGGATACGGTAGAAACTGATACTGCATATTCTTCAATTCATCCAAGCAAGATCTTCGATATGATTATGTTAATGAAAAATAGAAGTATTATGAGATGATAATATGCCACGCAGATCCTATGGTTTTAAAATATTCTGATAAGTAAGCTCAGAAGTGGTTATAGTTGAGTGATGAGTGCATACCACAAACATGAGCAATCAAGCATGTCAAGAGAGAATAAGAAGCAATGCTAGATGGCACGCCAAGACCCATGTCAGCTGAGGGCTGAAATATTTGACATGATAACTCCCCATTGGCGACATAGAACTGCTAACAGATAAAAAAAAATAGAATAGAATAAAATAACGAGGGCATGATAAGCAAAAGGACAACTCTTGACAAATTGAATTAACAAAAAACGGTGATGAAATTTAACAGTAACCTGCACAAACATGGGGCAAGGCGGAAGTGCCATTAATTTGCGGTCAGACGGGTTCCAATCCGAGAGAAGAATCCGACAGTCATCTGGTCTGTTCTTAATCTTGTCAATAACATCCAACAACTGATCAAACCCCTGGCCTTTGTAGTCCGCATGCATGTTTGTGTAGCTGTACATCAGAAGTTCCATGGATACAAAGTGAAAAGGACAGGTAGATATGATAAAGTTGGAATGCTTTTTCAAACTTAGATATAAAATAGCTAAGATAAAACTGTTTGTTAAATACATTATAAAATTTCTATCACATTGTTGTTAAATTTTTTAAAATTTATATTTTTTTCTTTTCATATGTTTGTTAAATACATATGATAAATATCGAGATAAAGATATTTTTAGTAAAATGTCTTTATTATCAAATTCATTCAAAATTGTATGTTAATATAAACAACAAATTTATTATTAAAATAATATTTTATGATTATCGTGAATTGTCAAAAAAATAAAAAATAAAAATAGTATTTTATTTTTTATTTTTAAATCCATGTTCAAGAATATTTCTAAAAAGACTTAAAAATAATTATTAGTAGAATTATAATAATAAAATATTTTTATTATTAAAAATTACCAAAACATACTTTCATATTAAATAATAAAATATAAAATTAAATAAACTAATTTAAAAAATAAAAAGAAAAAAAGGAAGGAGAGGAAGATCAAATGAAGATTGAAGGAAGGGGAAGATCTAAAAGATCAGTGATCGGATGATGAAGCCAATGGCCAGCGTCGAAGGACAGTGAAGTGAAGGGGAAAGATAAGTGAAGTAGGCAAACGAGACCAACGGTGAAGGGAAGGGAAGATTAGTGAGCAGGAATAAGAGACCAATGGTAAAGCGAAAGGAGATCGGTGAGAAGATGAAAAAGAAGATGAGGAAGAAGATGAAGAAATTGGTGAACAAGGAAAAATTCACTGGCAAGGAAGAAGATGAACATGTGAAAAGAAATAGGTGAGGATTTTATATAAGGGTATATGAGTAATTTATATTTATATATAAAATAAATTGTCAGATAAATTTATTCGAGGGAGTTACATAAATTTATTTGTAAAAAATCAAATAAGAGTTACGTGAGAGTTTTTTTAAATATTGTCAAATATGTTAAAAAATAAAAAAGTCTGAAACACTTCTCATATTTTATTTTTTTCATCTCATATTTTAATTAACAAATATTACCTTAAAAATCTAAAATAAACCAACCTAAAAAGAAAAGAGGAGAGAGAGAATTCTCCAACCTGGCACCAAAGTGTCTCCACTGGAAACCATAAACGGGTCCCAGGTCACCTTCTTCTCTATCAACCAAGCCAAAACTGAAAATAGAACATACAAATTATATAGAGCATAATTTCACATAAGAGTAGCACTACACCTTATCTTAGCTCTGTACTTGCCTATTGAGGTAGTCGAAAGCATTGTCATCCCATGTCTGAATGCCTTTTTCCTGTAGGACCTGTTAACAACTCAAACTTGATATACAAATCCAAATCCAAATCCAAATCCAGCAGAACTCAATATATATGGTTCCATTTGATCTGCCACATTGTTTAAAGGCAGTAAAGAATTCTTTATATGGACATCCTACCAGGCAAAAGAAAAAAAAAATGAAGATAATTTAATCTTCACATGAAACTGAGTTTTTTTTATTAAATTAACATTATTTTTTTTAAAAAAATTTTACAAAATTATCATCAAATTTGAGATTTTTACTAAATTAGAATCGGATGTCAATTGAGCTTAGGTCAAAAGAGACCCGCCAATCTAACTAGCGGGTCTCCCCAACTTGTTTTTGTCAAGTGTTGACAAAAAAGTTCAGTGTTTAGACGGTCAGGGGACACCATATTAACTAGTAGTCAAGCAAAGGAAACTCGCCAGTTAAACTAACGGGTCTCTCTTATTCAAGTTTTAGATGTCAATTCACCAAATTAACTAGCACTCAGGCAAAGAAAAACCTACCAGTTAAACCGGCACATCTCTTTAGCTTGAGACTTGGATGCCATTCAATACAACTATAGTAAAAATTCAAATCCAATGCTAGTTTGGTAAAAAGAATAAAAAATAATGTTAATTTAATAAAAATATTCTATGAAACAGAAATTTCTTCTAATACTACAGATTTTTAACACATTCAACAATGCTGAAATAGAAAGATTTTTCTAAACCAGGCATCTCACGCAGTCTGTAAAAGGCCCTCGGTTTTTTGCACAAAATTCCTACCCATAGCATCTCCAAACATTCCTCACCTCTAGCCAGAAAGTTTTTGCTCTTTACACATTATAGCAGTATTACAACTTCAGCTTTAAGGACAGCAGTGCAGTAAAACAACTCAGACAACAAACTACAAGTTACGAGTGACCACACCCCTAACCAACATAGTTGATATCCCCTTCATGTCATGGACAGACCCTGCATCAAAAAGCTCCAAATAAGGACAAAAAGATTTTCCATTCATTTGAGACCACAAATTATCTAGGTTCTGAGAAGAAATGAAATCCACCAAAAGCCACGTTAATAGTATAGTAGCTAAGAACTTTGTGTGATCTACACATGAAGTAGAAGTTGATATTCACATGAAATGTGCAGGACATGATGCATGAATTACGAAGTCCAAGTTCCCAACAATCATCTTAATTCTAAACTATATAGTTGCTGATATAAGTGGAGATTTCAAATATTCTGATACTACCAGAAGCATAAATCATCGGTTTGAACAACGTCCTGCACCCCAATCTCTCTCTCTCTCTCTCTCTCTCTGCTTGAAAGCCAGGGGACCAGCAAACACACAGAAGAAGCTGCCCCAAGAGCATGCACCGAGCTACAACATGGGCATCAACCTCCAAAACAGAGAGAACAGATGGGACAGACCAGCCATCCACCATCGATGGAACAAGACAAACACTAAAATTGAAAAGACCACACAAGAAACAAGAAGAGGCAAACATGCACAGCAGGAGGCCAAAAATAAGAATAAAAAAGACACAAAAACAAGCCAAAGGTCTAAGCAAACACCTTTAAGACCTAAAATGCACAAACAGAAAATGCTGAACAGTTACCTTGGCACTTGTTGAGCCACTGATGAACCAAAGTAGCTCCTCTACTACAGCATGCCAAAATACTTTCTATATACGAAAAATGTCAAAAGTATGTGTCAAGCTATGTGACAGAATACATAAAAAAGTATTCTCTTTTTCTATGAGCCAATACTGATTGACTATTACTAACAAACTAATACAATCAATATTTGCAACTAGAAAAAAAATATTTGAACATAGGGGCATACCTTAGTTGTAAGAAGTGGGAAAGATTTTCGAAGATTGAACCGCATCTGTGCAGGGAAAATTGGAAGGAACATAAAAAATCTCTATGTATAAACAGTGCATCACTAGCATTCTTCAGAATTGAGGACATTCTGAAGACATGATTGTCCATACAAAATGAAATTAACATTACCTGGCACCCAAATTTTGATGACATACGAATCCCTGTTCCATTATGTTTAAGGGTGCCATTTGAAATGATATCATCAACTAGTCTCAAATACATGTACTCCTCATGCTTCTCAAACACCATCTTAGGCAGTAAGGAGAACTTATTCACCTCAAAATTACCGGAAACCAGGCTACTCACAGACCGACCACCAGTTTCATAAACAGGTGCAACCGAAGAGTTCTTCACACGAACATAAGTAGTGAAAGAATAGCGAATGTTTTGCTCCATGTCCACTAAGGGGAAGGATGAGTACCATGGCTGAAATTCAGAAGCATCAATAGCCGGGATGAAAGTGTCACACTCAATGTTTGTCTCAATTTCGGTGATGTGTATGGCATCACATTCAGGGGCGTTTAGCATCTCCCTGCATTTGAAAGAGATGGGACCGTAATGATAAAAAGGAAGAGAAACAACCCAAAAGGCTATGAACAACATGAAGCGCACCTTAAAATCTGGCCACCTCCAATAACGAACACTTTCTCAATTGACAGACAATAAGGAAATGATGCTAATAACTCCAAAGCAGAAGATACGCTTCCACAAATAATAACATTCGCAGCAGTTGCAATATCAAAGCTTCCAGAACGACTCAGAACAACATTAAGGCGGCCAGGTAGAGGCCGATGCTCCAGCGGAATACCGTCCCAGGTTTTTCTACCCATAATTACTGCATTCTTTTTCACAGGAGCTAATGTTTTCAATGTAATGTCGTTGAAAAACTTGACGTCAGAAGGCAAGCTCCAAGGTAGTTTCCCATCCTTCCCAATACCCATATCTTGAGTTGCAGCCACAACAACTTGGTAAGTCCTTCGTGGATCAGGACTTGTCTTGATTCTTCCATTAGGAATATCCACAATGTCATTACAAGCCATGGCGCAATTAAAACCTGAAAGAAACTCAAATATGATGGCTCACAACAGAGATTGAGCAACAAAAAATTGTGGAAGCACAGCCCAATCTGATATTTTTGAACAGGTGAGAGAATATATTTATTTTCTATCATCAGAGAAATTGTAGAACAACTATATACCAAAAAGAAAACACACTTGTAAACAATATATTGAATGAGAAGAAAAAATTATGCAATCAACACAGAATTTGAGAACACTCCAAAACTTTGAAAATGCTGAAGTTCTAATAGCCATTGACCCCAAATTTGGAAATGTATGGGAAACTAGCCTCATCAATTGTATGTTCCTAGGACAGTAATGAGTTTCCATAAAACTAATTCCAACGAACATCACAGCAACAACAATGATAGGGAGAAAGAACTTCCTGAATGAAAGAAGACCACAAGGAACGTGTATCTATAAAGAACTTCCTGAATGAAAGAATGACATTGAACAACCGATTTTCAGCAAATGAATCAAAATCTCTACCAACAACGGAGAAGATGAGAAGGCTAATATCTTTTTTTTTTTTTTTTACGCTGAGAAGGCTAATATATATAGATGCAGAAAGAGCATGCCGATCAGAGAGTGAAGCGCGCGGCGTATGATCTCTTCGACTGTTCGGGAGCCGGGGAAAAAAAAAAAAAAAGCAAACAGCAACAGGAGTAAAGACTGACATTGAACAGCCGATTTTGTGCAAACTAATCAAAATCTGTACGAACAACGAAGAAGATGAGAAGGCTAATATCGAAGTGCGGAAAGAACATACCGATCAGGGAGTGAAGCGCGCTGCGTACGAACTCTTCGACTGTTTAGGAACCGGAAAAACAAATGAGCAAACAGCAACAGGAGTAAAGAATGACATTGAACAACCGATTTTCAACAAATGAATCTAAATCTCTACAAACAACAGAGAAGATCAGAAGGCTAATATATAAGTGCAGAAAGAGTATACCGATCAGAGAGTGAAGCGCGCGGCGTACGATATCTTCGACTGCTTAGGAAGCGGAGATCGTGAGAAATCGGCAAGTGGAGTGGAGTGAATTGGGACGGAATGGCTTGAGTTCGTAATTTGTGTGTGTCGAGGCGGTGTAAAGTAGAGTGCTTACGAAAACAAGCAGCATAAAAACCGGATTCGAACTCTCCCCTCTCCAAGACAGCTCGTAGAGAGGGAGAGGGAGAGAGAGAGCGGTGAAGAACACAAGAATCCAAATCGAAATCAGCTACTGGTGACGCATAGTGGCGCCAAAGGCGTGTCGAAAGAATGCCGTTGCTTTCCGCTTGATTTATCGTAAATAAATAAATATGGCGTAATAATGATAAATAAATACACATATTCATCAATCCCTGTTTGCTCACAAAATATTTTCTTTTTCTTTTTTTATTTTTATTTGAGTACTATTTGTTAATTAAAATATAAATCTAAAAATATAAGATATAAAAAATATTTTAAACTTTTATCTTTTTTAATGTGTTTATTAAACTTATCTGACAACTTTTAGAAAAGAAATTACGTAACTCCTTATTTAATATTTATTAAATATGTTTATCTTTTTTCTCTTAAAATAAATATATCTTGTATCTTATAGATAAGAAAAAATAATATATATATCTTCCAGTACATTCTAAAAAATTTAATAAATAGTTTAATAAAAATCTTAAAATGCTTCACAACCTTATTTTGAATATTTTATATTTTGATCCGAAAAATATTTTAATCTTATCTTATTTATTTTAACAAACCCTAGAAAACAAAAATTCTCATTTTTTTTACCTGAATAAATATATGTTTATTGTATTTTTAAGTTTTAATTAAACACTTAAATATTTATTTTATTTTCAAGAAAATGATTGTAACGCCCCGTAAATGCCAATTTAATTTAATTTTGGGGTAATTTAAATTAAAAGAAATATTAAAATAATTTGTTGTGATTTAATAAAATTTACTTATGTGATTTTAAGGAAATAAGAAATTAAAATAATTAATTAATTTGTTTTAGGAATTTCTGGAATTATAGGAAAATTAAAAGAAATTCAATAATGGGATTTTCAGAAATTTCGGGAGTTAATGTAATTAATTAAGTGGGCGTTAGTGCAATTAACGAAAAGTTTCGGGTGCTGGCGTGTGTTGCAGAAAAGGGCTCAAAATCACCTTAAATATATTATAATGCATATATAGGTTGAAGATGCATGCGAGCGCGAGCGGTCGCGCGCGAGGCGGCCAGGCGGTGGACGCGGCTTCGAATCCGCGGGCAGGCGCGCGAGGGGGGGGATTTTTGGCTGATTTAATTCAGCCTCTAGACGTCGAAACGACGTCGTTTCGGTGAGGCGGTGGCCTCCCAGTGGCTGGCCCGCGCGCTGCCACGTGGCCGCGTCTCCTCCGCTTATTTTTGGCCGCATTTAAGCCCGATTTCGGGCGTGATTTTGAGCATAGAAACAGTAGCAATTTCAGAGAAAAACCAGCGCGCGCATGGGAGAAATTTGTGAGATTTTGGGGCTGAAAAATTTGGATTAAATTGCGTTTAACTCCAGATTTAATTATCCAGGTATGTAGAGCAGCTAGTAATTAATATTCTGTACGGTCAGAATTTTGTTTTGCGTCCAATTTTATTAATTTTGGCAAATAATTGGGATATTGCAGTTTGTATAATTTTTACTGCTTTTGGACCCAACGAGCCTAAGGATATCTCTGATAAGGCAAGTTCTTCTTACCTATCTCGTCGTTTCTTTCGTTGGCGATTTATTGGGCCTCTCTTCGTTTGTTTCGGCCATTAATTAATTATGAAGTTTTTAAACGGTTAGTTTAAGATTTAATTTATTAAATGGATCTCGTGGGTTTTATTTGTTGGTTGCCTACGGGGGTTTGTGCCACCCCCCTGCCTGTTGGGAATGATGCCGTACTCACCCGGGGCTAGGTTCTTAGCGATTCGGGTATTAATTGGATTTTTGGTCATTTTCTGGCTGGAGCGGTTGTGCAGTGGGGGCTAGGATCGATGGTTCGGTGACGGAGTGACTGTCGTACGGACTACCTTAGGCCGCCGGCGAGTCTCTCCTACCCACTGACCGTTGACCGGTGCCAGGCACTGCTAACTTGCTTAGCCGTTATGTGATTATAGCATGCCTGCTTATATTTTATTCTCGTTGCATGGCTTGATGTGCACATGGGTACGGGCTGCATGTTGGGATTAACATGATTTGGTTATGCTTGGTCACGGGCATTTTAGCTTGATTATGATGCATCCAGCACGGGCATATGCATCGTGTGTGGCTTACTATATGGGCGGAGCATGGCCTGATGCTTGGATGTATGGGCGCCTGGTATCACGTTAATGCTCACTACGCCATTGCATTTTATGTGCATTGCATGGCTACTGATAGTATTTAGTTCTCGGACGGGAGTACCGTTCCGAGGGAGCCTATGGCTCGGTTGTCGGGAGTACCGACGTGGATACGGGTGACGGAAGTACCGCCCCGGGACAGTGCGCACAGGTTTGTTGAGGATATTGTTGCCTTCTAGGGCAGCGGCAGGTTGGTATGGGACTTGGGTGCCAGGTGTCTTGTGTGGGCCCCAAGGACCGGTATGTGCTTTCACTATACTGCACTGTTGTGTTGTAGCGTCTCATGACTTGTGTGTACTTGTGGGGCTGTGTTTGGGATGGTCTCTTCTTTTATTTATAGCCCTTCATTTCTTATAAACTTGCTGAGTCTTGCGACTCACCTTGCTTTCCATCATTCCAGGTAAGGGTAAAGCAAAGGCCGAGGGCGAGGATCGTTCCATTTAGCAGCCGGCCGCGTTGGTAAGGTGTACAGTTAGCTACCCCCGTCATCTCTGATGTTTTGCTAGAGTCGCTGTCTTTTATTTTTGACTGTGCCAGGTTGTCATTTGTACCTCCTATTGTTGGCACAGGGTCTGTATGTATTTTTATATACTTCATGACCGCTGTATCAGCGGGGTGCTTGTGGGCATGCATGTTTACCGTTTTGCTTCCGCTGTTAAATTTCTTATTTATGCATGCCAGGGCATTTCTGTCTTTTGTCTATTCCTCTTCCCTTCTGTGAGCGCACTCGTTCGGATAGACCGGGTGGTTGGGATATCCGGGCGGGGGTGCTTACAATGTTGGTATCAGAGCGTCATTAAGTCTATTTGGGGGACAAGTAACTGTACACCAAGGCTGTTAGGTAGAGTTAGAGTGTTAGGACGTGTCTGTTATTTCGAAATGCGTTCTAATTAAATTGGGTTGTCTAGGTATCATGGACGCACGACGTGGGCGAGGTCGTGGTAGACCGTCGGCACGAGGTAGAGGACACCTTGTCCCTACTCCGGAGGTTCAGGCTACAGGTGCGGGAGAGCAGAGACAGCCAGGGCCACCAGATATGCAGGAGACATTAGCGGGTATTTTACGAGCTGTAGATGTACTGGCAGCATCTCAGTTGCGACAGGAGCGCAGACATGATGATAGGACCGCTACGGCCCAGGCGTCGCATTCAGGTACGTCGGGAGCAGGGGACGGTTCAGGTGCTACAGTGCTTAGAGATTTTATGGCCTTGCGACCACCAGAGTTTAGTGGAGGCGCTGATGCGACGGTGGCTGAGGATTGGTTACTAGCGGTGGAGAAGCATTTGAGATCCATAGACTGTGCAGAGGCCCACAGAGTTCGGCTGGGGACTTTCTTGTTACGAGGTGACGCCGAGCGGTGGTGGGAGACCACCAGACAGAGATATGGCGATGGAGGTCCGTCATGGGCACAGTTCGTCGAGGCGTTCAATGAGACCTATGTACCAGCTTGGATCAGAGAGCAGAAGGTGTTTGAGTTCATTGAGTTACAACAGGGCAGTAAGACAGTTACGCAGTATGAGACCGAGTTCGTGGCATTATCTCGTTATGCTCCTGAGTTAGTGACCCCTGAGTCGCGTCGAGTTAGCAAGTTTCAGAGGGGGTTACGACCAGAGATCCGTCATGCCATGGCTGGTATTGAGGCCCCTGACTTCCCTACGGCTGTTCAGCGAGCCCACGCGGTGGAGAGGGATCGACTGGAGGCCCGAGCAGAGCAGTTAGTCTTGAAGGGTGCAGGGAGCAGCGGTAAGAAGAGGAAGTGGGATGCAGGCAGCCAGAGTTCGGGATTTCCACAGTGCCGGCAGTGCGGGCAGAGACACCAGGGGCAGTGTCGGGAGGTACGTCGAGATGTATGTTATCGCTGTGGTCAGCCGAGGCATTTGAAGAGAAACTGTCCACAGGCGCCTAGACCGACTACGCCAGCCCCACCAGCCCCACCAGCTACACCGGCCACAGGGCAGGAGATTATTTGTTTTCGCTGTGGACAGAGGGGCCACCGAGCGAACAGGTGCACCCAGCCAGCACAGAGTGGAGGGCCACGGACTGGAGGTGTGGGGCCCAGACCAGCTCAGAGACAGTCTGCACCTAGGGCGCAGGGTTCAGGAGCGCCATTACCTCTTCCAGCAGCACAGCGCCCAGGACCTACAGAGAGAGTTCAGATGCAGGGACAGGCATTTGCAGTGTCAGCGGCCGAGGCAGCTGAGAGCAGTGATATAGTGCAAGGTATACTTACTCTCTATGGCCATGACGTACGTGCCCTATTTGATACAGGTTCCACCCACTCTTTCATAGCACCCCATTTGTTGCATAAGATCCCAATCCCGTGTAACCCCTTACCATATGATTTATCTATTTCGACGCCGGGAGGGACGGTGTTGTTGGGGAGTGAGATGGTCGGGGATTGCGAGATAGGGATTTACGACCAAGTATTTGTGGGGGATCTTGTTGTTTTGGCGATCCAGGATTTTGACTTACTATTGGGTATGGATTGGCTCTCTCGGCACTATGCTCAGGTTGATTGTCGTCGGAAGGTAATATCATTTGAGCATCCGGGGAGACCAGTTGTTACATACCGGGGTGTGAAACCAGTGGTGACTACGCCGATGATATCGGTTATGCACGCCGAGAGACTTATTCGACGTGGGTGTGAAGCCTACTTTGCGTTCGTGACCGTGATAGCGGGGGAGAAGAAGGAGTTGGCTGCCTATCCTGTGGTGCGAGACTTTCCAGATGTGTTCCCAGATGAGTTGCCGGGACTACCACCGCACCGAGAGATTGATTTTGCGGTCGATCTGATGCCAGGTACGCAGCCTATTTCCAAGACTCCTTACCGTATGGCTGCCAATGAACTGAAAGAACTCAAGGTGCAATTGCAAGATCTTTTGGAGAAAGGTTTTATTCGGCCGAGCACATCGCCATGGGGGGCCCCAGTATTATTTGTGCGCAAGAAGGACGGGTCTATGCGACTTTGTATAGATTACCGACAGCTTAATCAGGTAACAATCAAGAACAAGTATCCCCTACCCCGTGTGGATGATTTACTGGATCAGTTGCGTGGTGCATCGATGTTTTCCAAGATAGATTTGCGGTCAGGTTATCATCAGGTGCGAGTCAGAGATGAGGATATTGCAAAGACCGCATTTCGCACGCGTTACGGCCATTATGAATTTGTGGTCATGCCGTTTGGGCTGACCAATGCACCTGCAGTATTTATGGATCTGATGAATAGGGTATTCAAGGAATATTTGGATTCTTTTGTCATAGTTTTCATTGACGACATCCTAATTTACTCACCGAGCCCTGAGACACACGAGGCGCATCTGAGCGTGGTTCTGCAGAAGCTCAGAGAGGAGCAGTTATATGCCAAGTTTTCGAAATGTGAGTTTTGGCAGACCCGAGTGGTATTCTTAGGACATGTGGTCTCAGGAGAGGGTATCTCAGTAGACCCAGAGAAGACTAAAGCCGTGATGGATTGGCCGAGACCAATGACAGTGACAGAGATTCGGAGTTTTCTTGGCCTTGCTGGGTACTATCGACGATTCATAGAAGGTTTTGCGCGGCTTGCATCGCCCCTGACGAAGTTGACAAGGAAAGGCGTCAGATTTATTTGGGACGAGTTTTGTGAGAGGTCTTTCCAGGAGTTAAAGCGGCGTTTGACTTCGGCGCCAGTACTGACGATACCCAGGTGTGGTGAGTTATTTACTGTATATAGTGATGCCTCGTATGCAGGGTTGGGATGTGTTTTGATGCAGGACGGCCGAGTGAATGCTTATGCGTCCAGACAGTTGAAGAGGCATGAAGAGAATTATCCCACACATGATCTGGAGTTGGCGGCTGTCGTGTTTGCCTTGAAGATTTGGAGGCATTATCTTTATGGTGAGAGAGTCCAGATATATACAGATCACAAGAGTCTCAAGTATTTATTTTCTCAAAAGGAACTTAATATGAGACAACGACGTTGGTTGGAGCTGCTTAAGGACTATGATTGCGAGATCCTCTATCACCCAGGTAAAGCCAATGTGGTAGCAGATGCACTGAGTCGCCGTGGAGCATCAGTTGCAGCTATGATGGTGCAGGAGTGGTTCTTACTGGAGCAGATGAGCGATCTTATTATCTCTGTGGCACCAGACAATCCTACACTTTATTGCGCTGCCATGAGTATCCATTCGGATCTAGAGGGTCAGATTCGCGATCGACAGCGACAGGATGTGGAGCTTGGCGAGATTATGGCTGATATGGAGAGATTTGGGTCATTGGGGTACAGTCAGAGGGACGATGGTTTGCTATTGTTTCGTGGACGGATCTGTGTGCCGAGGGACAGTGATATCAGGCAGAGGATCCTAGAGGAAGCTCATCGTTCTCCCTATACTATCCATCCTGGAGCGACGAAGATGTACCAGGGCTTACGACGTCAGTATTGGTGGAGCGGCATGAAGAGGAGCGTAGCAGAATTTGTATCGCGATGTTTAGTGTGCCAGCAGGTTAAGGCTGAGCACCAAAGGCCTGCAGGATTGTTACGACCTTTATCTGTGCCGGAGTGGAAGTGGGAACGCATAGCTATGGATTTTGTCTCAGGATTGCCACGATCCAGCCGGGGGTACGACTCAATTTGGGTAATTATTGATCGGTTGACTAAATCAGCGCACTTCTTACCTGTCAAAAAGACCTATCCTATTCATCGACTGGCCAAGCTATACATTGATGAGGTGGTGAGACTGCACGGAGTCCCAGCTAGTATTGTGTCAGACAGGGATCCTCGGTTTACCTCACGATTTTGGGAGGCGTTGCAGAGTGCTATGGGGACTCAGCTGACTTTCAGTACAGCCTTCCATCCTCAGACTGACGGGCAGTCGGAGCGGACCATTCGGACTTTGGAGGATATGCTCCGCGCCTGTGTACTAGACTTTCATGGGAGCTGGGATGACCATTTGTCGTTCATGGAGTTTGCTTACAATAATAGCTTCCAGGCCAGCATTGGGATGGCACCATTTGAGGCATTATATGGGCGGCCGTGTAGGTCACCGCTTTGCTGGACCGAGACTGGGGAGCGAGCGTTACTTGGACCGGAGTTGGTGGAGCAGACGACAGAAAAGATCCAGTTGATTCGGGCTAGGATGAAGGCAGCTCAGGATCGTCAGAAGAGTTATGCTGATAGACGACGCCGAGATTTGGAGTTTGATGTGGGTGATCATGTTTTCCTTCGAGTTATGCCGATGAGGGGTGTTCGACGCTTCGGAGTATCTGGCAAGTTGAGTCCTCGCTATGTGGGACCGTTCGAGATATTGGAGCGAGTCGGATCGTTGGCATACCGGTTAGCTTTACCCCCTCAGTTAGCCCATGTACATGATGTCTTTCATGTTTCTATGCTCCGCAAGTACGTGGCAGATCCCGGGCATGTCATTGATTATCATCCGCTCGTGGTGCAAGAGGACGCGTCGTACATCGAGTTGCCTACCAGTATCGTGGATCGGAAAGAAAAAGTGCTTCGTAGCCGCACGATTCCCTATGTGAAGGTCCAGTGGCAGCGGCATACCCCTGAGGAGGCTACTTGGGAGCTAGAGGAGGACATGAGGCGACTTCATCCTCAGTTGTTTGCCTAGCCAGGTACGAATTTCGGGGACGAAATTCTTTTAAGGGGGGGAGGATTTGTAACGCCCCGTAAATGCCAATTTAATTTAATTTTGGGATAATTTAAATTAAAAGAAATATTAAAATAATTTGTTGTGATTTAATAAAATTTACTTATGTGATTTTAAGGAAATAAGAAATTAAAATAATTAATTAATTTGTTTTAGGAATTTCTGGAATTATAGGAAAATTAAAAGAAATTCAATAATGGGATTTTCAGAAATTTCGGGAGTTAATGTAATTAATTAAGTGGGCGTTAGTGCAATTAACGAAAAGTTTCGGGTGCTGGCGTGTGTTGCAGAAAAGGGCTCAAAATCACCTTAAATATATCATAATGCATATATAGGTTGAAGATGCATGCGAGCGCGAGCGGTCGCGCGCGAGGCGGCCAGGCGGTGGACGCGGCTTCGAATCCGCGGGCAGGCGCGCGAGGGGGGGGATTTTTGGCTGATTTAATTCAGCCTCTAGACGTCGAAACGACGTCGTTTCGGTGAGGCGGTGGCCTCCCAGTGGCTGGCCCGCGCGCTGCCACGTGGCCGCGTCTCCTCCGCTTATTTTTGGCCGCATTTAAGCCCGATTTCGGGCGTGATTTTGAGCATAGAAACAGTAGCAATTTCAGAGAAAAACCAGCGCGCGCACGGGAGAAATTTGTGAGATTTTGGGGCTGAAAAATTTGGATTAAATTGCGTTTAACTCCAGATTTAATTATCCAGGTATGTAGAGCAGCTAGTAATTAATATTCTGTACGGTCAGAATTTTGTTTTGCGTCCAATTTTATTAATTTTGGCAAATAATTGGGATATTGCAGTTTGTATAATTTTTACTGCTTTTGGACCCAACGAGCCTAAGGATATCTCTGATAAGGCAAGTTCTTCTTACCTATCTCGTCGTTTCTTTCGTTGGCGATTTATTGGGCCTCTCTTCGTTTGTTTCGGCCATTAATTAATTATGAAGTTTTTAAACGGTTAGTTTAAGATTTAATTTATTAAATGGATCTCGTGGGTTTTATTTGTTGGTTGCCTACGGGGGTTTGTGCCACCCCCCTGCCTGTTGGGAATGATGCCGTACTCACCCGGGGCTAGGTTCTTAGCGGTTCGGGTATTAATTGGATTTTTGGTCATTTTCTGGCTGGAGCGGTTGTGCAGTGGGGGCTAGGATCGATGGTTCGGTGATGGAGTGACTGTCGTACGGACTACCTTAGGCCGCCGGCGAGTCTCTCCTACCCACTGACCGTTGACCGGTGCCAGGCACTGCTAACTTGCTTAGCCGTTATGTGATTATAGCATGCCTGCTTATATTTTATTCTCGTTGCATGGCTTGATGTGCACATGGGTACGGGCTGCATGTTGGGATTAACATGATTTGGTAATGCTTGGTCACGGGCATTTTAGCTTGATTATGATGCATCCAGCACGGGCATATGCATCGTGTGTGGCTTACTATATGGGCGGAGCATGGCCTGATGCTTGGATGTATGGGCGCCTGGTATCACGTTAATGCTCACTACGCCATTGCATTTTATGTGCATTGCATGGCTACTGATAGTATTTAGTTCTCGGACGGGAGTACCGTTCCGAGGGAGCCTATGGCTCGGTTGTCGGGAGTACCGACGTGGATACGGGTGACGGGAGTACCGCCCCGGGACAGTGCGCACAGGTTTGTTGAGGATATTGTTGCCTTCTAGGGCAGCGGCAGGTTGGTATGGGACTTGGGTGCCAGGTGTCTTGTGTGGGCCCCAAGGACCGGTATGTGCTTTCACTATACTGCACTGTTGTGTTGTAGCGTCTCATGACTTGTGTGTACTTGTGGGGCTGTGTTTGGGATGGTCTCTTCTTTTATTTATAGCCCTTCATTTCTTATAAACTTGCTGAGTCTTGCGACTCACCTTGCTTTCCATCATTCCAGGTAAGGGTAAAGCAAAGGCCGAGGGCGAGGATCGTTCCATTTAGCAGCCGGCCGCGTTGGTAAGGTGTACAGTTAGCTACCCCCGTCATCTCTGATGTTTTGCTAGAGTCGCTGTCTTTTATTTTTGACTGTGCCAGGTTGTCATTTGTACCTCCTATTGTTGGCACAGGGTCTGTATGTATTTTTATATACTTCATGACCGCTGTATCAGCGGGGTGCTTGTGGGCATGCATGTTTACCGTTTTGCTTCCGCTGTTAAATTTCTTATTTATGCATGCCAGGGCATTTCTGTCTTTTGTCTATTCCTCTTCCCTTCTGTGAGCGCACTCGTTCGGATAGACCGGGTGGTTGGGATATCCGGGCGGGGGTGCTTACAATGTTGGTATCAGAGCGTCATTAAGTCTATTTGGGGGACAAGTAACTGTACACCAAGGCTGTTAGGTAGAGTTAGAGTGTTAGGACGTGTCTGTTATTTCGAAATGCGTTCTAATTAAATTGGGTTGTCTAGGTATCATGGACGCACGACGTGGGCGAGGTCGTGGTAGACCGTCGGCACGAGGTAGAGGACACCTTGTCCCTACTCCGGAGGTTCAAGCTACAGGTGCGGGAGAGCAGAGACAGCCAGGGCCACCAGATATGCAGGAGACATTAGCGGGTATTTTACGAGCTGTAGATGTACTGGCAGCATCTCAGTTGCGACAGGAGCGCAGACATGATGATAGGACCGCTACGGCCCAGGCGTCGCATTCAGGTACGTCGGGAGCAGGGGACGGTTCAGGTGCTACAGTGCTTAGAGATTTTATGGCCTTGCGACCACCAGAGTTTAGTGGAGGCGCTGATGCGACGGTGGCTGAGGATTGGTTACTAGCGGTGGAGAAGCATTTGAGATCCATAGACTGTGCAGAGGCCCACAGAGTTCGGCTGGGGACTTTCTTGTTACGAGGTGACGCCGAGCGGTGGTGGGAGACCACCAGACAGAGATATGGCGATGGAGGTCCGTCATGGGCACAGTTCGTCGAGGCGTTCAATGAGACCTATGTACCAGCTTGGATCAGAGAGCAGAAGGTGTTTGAGTTCATTGAGTTACAACAGGGCAGTAAGACAGTTACGCAGTATGAGACCGAGTTCGTGGCATTATCTCGTTATGCTCCTGAGTTAGTGACCCCTGAGTCGCGTCGAGTTAGCAAGTTTCAGAGGGGGTTACGACCAGAGATCCGTCATGCCATGGCTGGTATTGAGGCCCCTGACTTCCCTACGGCTGTTCAGCGAGCCCACGCGGTGGAGAGGGATCGACTGGAGGCCCGAGCAGAGCAGTTAGTCTTGAAGGGTGCAGGGAGCAGCGGTAAGAAGAGGAAGTGGGATGCAGGCAGCCAGAGTTCGGGATTTCCACAGTGCCGGCAGTGCGGGCAGAGACACCAGGGGCAGTGTCGGGAGGTACGTCGAGATGTATGTTATCGCTGTGGTCAGCCGGGGCATTTGAAGAGAAACTGTCCACAGGCGCCTAGACCGACTACGCCAGCCCCACCAGCCCCACCAGCTACACCGGCCACAGGGCAGGAGATTATTTGTTTTCGCTGTGGACAGAGGGGCCACCGAGCGAACAGGTGCACCCAGCCAGCACAGAGTGGAGGGCCACGGACTGGAGGTGTGGGGCCCAGACCAGCTCAGAGACAGTCTGCACCTAGGGCGCAGGGTTCAGGAGCGCCATTACCTCTTCCAGCAGCACAGCGCCCAGGACCTACAGAGAGAGTTCAGATGCAGGGACAGGCATTTGCAGTGTCAGCGGCCGAGGCAGCTGAGAGCAGTGATATAGTGCAAGGTATACTTACTCTCTATGGCCATGACGTACGTGCCCTATTTGATACAGGTTCCACCCACTCTTTCATAGCACCCCATTTGTTGCATAAGATCCCAATCCCGTGTAACCCCTTACCATATGATTTATCTATTTCGACGCCGGGAGGGACGGTGTTGTTGGGGAGTGAGATGGTCGGGGATTGCGAGATAGGGATTTACGACCAAGTATTTGTGGGGGATCTTGTTGTTTTGGCGATCCAGGATTTTGACTTACTATTGGGTATGGATTGGCTCTCTCGGCACTATGCTCAGGTTGATTGTCGTCGGAAGGTAATATCATTTGAGCATCCGGGGAGACCAGTTGTTACATACCGGGGTGTGAAACCAGTGGTGACTACGCCGATGATATCGGTTATGCACGCCGAGAGACTTATTCGACGTGGGTGTGAAGCCTACTTTGCGTTCGTGACCGTGATAGCGGGGGAGAAGAAGGAGTTGGCTGCCTATCCTGTGGTGCGAGACTTTCCAGATGTGTTCCCAGATGAGTTGCCGGGACTACCACCGCACCGAGAGATTGATTTTGCGGTCGATCTGATGCCAGGTACGCAGCCTATTTCCAAGACTCCTTACCGTATGGCTGCCAATGAACTGAAAGAACTCAAGGTGCAATTGCAAGATCTTTTGGAGAAAGGTTTTATTCGGCCGAGCACATCGCCATGGGGGGCCCCAGTATTATTTGTGCGCAAGAAGGACGGGTCTATGCGACTTTGTATAGATTACCGACAGCTTAATCAGGTAACAATCAAGAACAAGTATCCCCTACCCCGTGTGGATGATTTACTGGATCAGTTGCGTGGTGCATCGATGTTTTCCAAGATAGATTTGCGGTCAGGTTATCATCAGGTGCGAGTCAGAGATGAGGATATTGCAAAGACCGCATTTCGCACGCGTTACGGCCATTATGAATTTGTGGTCATGCCGTTTGGGCTGACCAATGCACCTGCAGTATTTATGGATCTGATGAATAGGGTATTCAAGGAATATTTGGATTCTTTTGTCATAGTTTTCATTGACGACATCCTAATTTACTCACCGAGCCCTGAGACACACGAGGCGCATCTGAGCGTGGTTCTGCAGAAGCTCAGAGAGGAGCAGTTATATGCCAAGTTTTCGAAATGTGAGTTTTGGCAGACCCGAGTGGTATTCTTAGGACATGTGGTCTCAGGAGAGGGTATCTCAGTAGACCCAGAGAAGACTAAAGCCGTGATGGATTGGCCGAGACCAATGACAGTGACAGAGATTCGGAGTTTTCTTGGCCTTGCTGGGTACTATCGACGATTCATAGAAGGTTTTGCGCGGCTTGCATCGCCCCTGACGAAGTTGACAAGGAAAGGCGTCAGATTTATTTGGGACGAGTTTTGTGAGAGGTCTTTCCAGGAGTTAAAGCGGCGTTTGACTTCGGCGCCAGTACTGACGATACCCAGGTGTGGTGAGTTATTTACTGTATATAGTGATGCCTCGTATGCAGGGTTGGGATGTGTTTTGATGCAGGACGGCCGAGTGAATGCTTATGCGTCCAGACAGTTGAAGAGGCATGAAGAGAATTATCCCACACATGATCTGGAGTTGGCGGCTGTCGTGTTTGCCTTGAAGATTTGGAGGCATTATCTTTATGGTGAGAGAGTCCAGATATATACAGATCACAAGAGTCTCAAGTATTTATTTTCTCAAAAGGAACTTAATATGAGACAACGACGTTGGTTGGAGCTGCTTAAGGACTATGATTGCGAGATCCTCTATCACCCAGGTAAAGCCAATGTGGTAGCAGATGCACTGAGTCGCCGTGGAGCATCAGTTGCAGCTATGATGGTGCAGGAGTGGTTCTTACTGGAGCAGATGAGCGATCTTATTATCTCTGTGGCACCAGACAATCCTACACTTTATTGCGCTGCCATGAGTATCCATTCGGATCTAGAGGGTCAGATTCGCGATCGACAGCGACAGGATGTGGAGCTTGGCGAGATTATGGCTGATATGGAGAGATTTGGGTCATTGGGGTACAGTCAGAGGGACGATGGTTTGCTATTGTTTCGTGGACGGATCTGTGTGCCGAGGGACAGTGATATCAGGCAGAGGATCCTAGAGGAAGCTCATCGTTCTCCCTATACTATCCATCCTGGAGCGACGAAGATGTACCAGGGCTTACGACGTCAGTATTGGTGGAGCGGCATGAAGAGGAGCGTAGCAGAATTTGTATCGCGATGTTTAGTGTGCCAGCAGGTTAAGGCTGAGCACCAGAGGCCTGCAGGATTGTTACGACCTTTATCTGTGCCGGAGTGGAAGTGGGAACGCATAGCTATGGATTTTGTCTCAGGATTGCCACGATCCAGCCGGGGGTACGACTCAATTTGGGTAATTATTGATCGGTTGACTAAATCAGCGCACTTCTTACCTGTCAAAAAGACCTATCCTATTCATCGACTGGCCAAGCTATACATTGATGAGGTGGTGAGACTGCACGGAGTCCCAGCTAGTATTGTGTCAGACAGGGATCCTCGGTTTACCTCACGATTTTGGGAGGCGTTGCAGAGTGCTATGGGGACTCAGCTGACTTTCAGTACAGCCTTCCATCCTCAGACTGACGGGCAGTCGGAGCGGACCATTCGGACTTTGGAGGATATGCTCCGCGCCTGTGTACTAGACTTTCATGGGAGCTGGGATGACCATTTGTCGTTCATGGAGTTTGCTTACAATAATAGCTTCCAGGCCAGCATTGGGATGGCACCATTTGAGGCATTATATGGGCGGCCGTGTAGGTCACCGCTTTGCTGGACCGAGACTGGGGAGCGAGCGTTACTTGGACCGGAGTTGGTGGAGCAGACGACAGAAAAGATCCAGTTGATTCGGGCTAGGATGAAGGCAGCTCAGGATCGTCAGAAGAGTTATGCTGATAGACGACGCCGAGATTTGGAGTTTGATGTGGGTGATCATGTTTTCCTTCGAGTTATGCCGATGAGGGGTGTTCGACGCTTCGGAGTATCTGGCAAGTTGAGTCCTCGCTATGTGGGACCGTTCGAGATATTGGAGCGAGTCGGATCGTTGGCATACCGGTTAGCTTTACCCCCTCAGTTAGCCCATGTACATGATGTCTTTCATGTTTCTATGCTCCGCAAGTACGTGGCAGATCCCGGGCATGTCATTGATTATCATCCGCTCGTGGTGCAAGAGGACGCGTCGTACATCGAGTTGCCTACCAGTATCGTGGATCGGAAAGAAAAAGTGCTTCGTAGCCGCACGATTCCCTATGTGAAGGTCCAGTGGCAGCGGCATACCCCTGAGGAGGCTACTTGGGAGCTAGAGGAGGACATGAGGCGACTTCATCCTCAGTTGTTTGCCTAGCCAGGTACGAATTTCGGGGACGAAATTCTTTTAAGGGGGGGAGGATTTGTAACGCCCCGTAAATGCCAATTTAATTTAATTTTGGGGTAATTTAAATTAAAAGAAATATTAAAATAATTTGTTGTGATTTAATAAAATTTACTTATGTGATTTTAAGGAAATAAGAAATTAAAATAATTAATTAATTTGTTTTAGGAATTTCTGGAATTATAGGAAAATTAAAAGAAATTCAATAATGGGATTTTCAGAAATTTCGGGAGTTAATGTAATTAATTAAGTGGGCGTTAGTGCAATTAACGAAAAGTTTCGGGTGCTGGCGTGTGTTGCAGAAAAGGGCTCAAAATCACCTTAAATATATCATAATGCATATATAGGTTGAAGATGCATGCGAGCGCGAGCGGTCGCGCGCGAGGCGGCCAGGCGGTGGACGCGGCTTCGAATCCGCGGGCAGGCGCGCGAGGGGGGGGATTTTTGGCTGATTTAATTCAGCCTCTAGACGTCGAAACGACGTCGTTTCGGTGAGGCGGTGGCCTCCCAGTGGCTGGCCCGCGCGCTGCCACGTGGCCGCGTCTCCTCCGCTTATTTTTGGCCGCATTTAAGCCCGATTTCGGGCGTGATTTTGAGCATAGAAACAGTAGCAATTTCAGAGAAAAACCAGCGCGCGCACGGGAGAAATTTGTGAGATTTTGGGGCTGAAAAATTTGGATTAAATTGCGTTTAACTCCAGATTTAATTATCCAGGTATGTAGAGCAGCTAGTAATTAATATTCTGTACGGTCAGAATTTTGTTTTGCGTCCAATTTTATTAATTTTGGCAAATAATTGGGATATTGCAGTTTGTATAATTTTTACTGCTTTTGGACCCAACGAGCCTAAGGATATCTCTGATAAGGCAAGTTCTTCTTACCTATCTCGTCGTTTCTTTCGTTGGCGATTTATTGGGCCTCTCTTCGTTTGTTTCGGCCATTAATTAATTATGAAGTTTTTAAACGGTTAGTTTAAGATTTAATTTATTAAATGGATCTCGTGGGTTTTATTTGTTGGTTGCCTACGGGGGTTTGTGCCACCCCCCTGCCTGTTGGGAATGATGCCGTACTCACCCGGGGCTAGGTTCTTAGCGGTTCGGGTATTAATTGGATTTTTGGTCATTTTCTGGCTGGAGCGGTTGTGCAGTGGGGGCTAGGATCGATGGTTCGGTGACGGAGTGACTGTCGTACGGACTACCTTAGGCCGCCGGCGAGTCTCTCCTACCCACTGACCGTTGACCGGTGCCAGGCACTGCTAACTTGCTTAGCCGTTATGTGATTATAGCATGCCTGCTTATATTTTATTCTCGTTGCATGGCTTGATGTGCACATGGGTACGGGCTGCATGTTGGGATTAACATGATTTGGTTATGCTTGGTCACGGGCATTTTAGCTTGATTATGATGCATCCAGCACGGGCATATGCATCGTGTGTGGCTTACTATATGGGCGGAGCATGGCCTGATGCTTGGATGTATGGGCGCCTGGTATCACGTTAATGCTCACTACGCCATTGCATTTTATGTGCATTGCATGGCTACTGATAGTATTTAGTTCTCGGACGGGAGTACCGTTCCGAGGGAGCCTATGGCTCGGTTGTCGGGAGTACCGACGTGGATACGGGTGACGGGAGTACCGCCCCGGGACAGTGCGCACAGGTTTGTTGAGGATATTGTTGCCTTCTAGGGCAGCGGCAGGTTGGTATGGGACTTGGGTGCCAGGTGTCTTGTGTGGGCCCCAAGGACCGGTATGTGCTTTCACTATACTGCACTGTTGTGTTGTAGCGTCTCATGACTTGTGTGTACTTGTGGGGCTGTGTTTGGGATGGTCTCTTCTTTTATTTATAGCCCTTCATTTCTTATAAACTTGCTGAGTCTTGCGACTCACCTTGCTTTCCATCATTCCAGGTAAGGGTAAAGCAAAGGCCGAGGGCGAGGATCGTTCCATTTAGCAGCCGGCCGCGTTGGTAAGGTGTACAGTTAGCTACCCCCGTCATCTCTGATGTTTTGCTAGAGTCGCTGTCTTTTATTTTTGACTGTGCCAGGTTGTCATTTGTACCTCCTATTGTTGGCACAGGGTCTGTATGTATTTTTATATACTTCATGACCGCTGTATCAGCGGGGTGCTTGTGGGCATGCATGTTTACCGTTTTGCTTCCGCTGTTAAATTTCTTATTTATGCATGCCAGGGCATTTCTGTCTTTTGTCTATTCCTCTTCCCTTCTGTGAGCGCACTCGTTCGGATAGACCGGGTGGTTGGGATATCCGGGCGGGGGTGCTTACAATGATAGTTGGTTCCTAATTTGTTGAATGATTTCAAATTTTGAATGATATTAATGACTCAACTTAAAATATATAACTAATTGTCGCACTTGGACGAAGACTATAATGGTTATAATTTTAATAAGTAATAAGAAAGTTAGTCGACTAGTTTATAATTTTAATCGAGTAACACATAATTTGAGCTTAATAAAGTAATATTTCTTTAATTAAGTAAGAATATATTTTAGTTGAATAACAAGTGTTCTAATCAACTAACTTATGATTTTAATTGAGTAAGATCTGAATACTCATGGGATTAATCGATTATATGTTTGTATTACTTGAGTATATGATGAAATATAATCAATAGGGTAATCAATATATTAATTGACTAAGTGATATATTAATTGAGTAATCATATTATTTAATTGAGTAAAAAATCGAGGCTAAAATAACAGATCTATGTATTTATACGCTTAATTAACTAAGTAAATATTTTACTCGAGTTATATTAAATCTTAATCGAGTAATCACAAATTTTACTCAAGTAATAATTTGAGACAAAAATGTCAAGTTTCTATACTTGAACACTTAATGGACTAGAAGATTATATTTAATCAAGTAATTTCGTACTTAATCAAGTAATTAAGTATCTTAGTCGAGTAAAAAATATTACATAAATAATAAATATTTGTATTTGAATTATTAATTGACTAATCTTAAAACTTATTCAAGTAACTTACATAGTATTAAATGTGCACAAATTTCACTTTTTTAGACATTTCAAATTCATTTAATATATTATGATCATTCTCTCATATATTTGGCATGAAATTTGAAGTTTAACTTATATACTAACTGTTACTTTGCAAACAAAGAAGGAATATTTCTGTAAAATTTCAAGTGTGATCTTTTATCCACTGGACAACAAGCCAACAACGTTGAAAATGGAAAAACTATAAAAGGCATAGGAGACTCAGACAAACAATACACTGATTTGTAGGGGTGTACATTTGGTTTTAACTTAATTGAACCGTTCAAAAATCAATAACCAAATCGAACCGAACCAAAAACAAGAGCCAAACTGAATCGATCGACACCAATGGAATAATCGAACTAACCGAAATCGAAATAACCAAACTCTAAAATATCCTAACCGAATCGAAATACTAACCGAAGTTTTGCCTAAACTACTATCGGAATCGAGAATCGACCACTATATAACCGAACCGAACTAGCTGGTTCGATCGATTTGTTCGATCTAACCGAACCTTCAAAATGTATATTATTGTTTGAACTAACCTTATGTACCTTCTAAATTGTCCTTTCTAACTGAATTGGGAAACAAAGCTTTGTAATTCAAGATTTCTAATACTGAAAAATTTAGAGCTTTCAGCTTTGCAATCAACTTGTCACAAGACATGGTTCAAAAGTAACTTCAATAACAGCAAACATAACATAATATACAAGTTTAACATGTTTGAAAGTAGATGAATAATACCAGCATGTAACCACATACAAGTAATAAGCCTCCATTGTTGGTGCTCGTGCACTACTATGTTGTCTGCTCCACTCAAGAGCTCCTAACTTCTCCAACCTTCGAAAAAAGAAAAGCTGAACTTCAGTACGTGCATTTTTAATCTCTGCAACATATTATTATCAAACAACATGCAACAATATGCTTTCTGCAACATGCAAGAATTCATAATATACAACTTTCTAACTATAAGACAAACAGACAAAACTAGTCATAGACAATGTGCTAGCGACTTAAGAACCACAAACCCAAGTAAGAAAATGGCATAACCAAATAATGAATTTGTTCAGAATCATAAGAAAATAACAACAACAAAAAATTGGGACAATATCCCAATACACCTCCCACCAAGAAAAGCCTACTCCTAACTATATCACAGTTAGGGACTCTCTTAACTAAATAACAGCTAATAGGACCATCCAAAACAATTTGCTTCTGAACTTTTGGACCTAAACATATAACACCAGCATAAGTTGTTCTCTCATTTTTCCTTTTTATTTTTCTAATATAAGTTCATTGTCCACATTATTATGTGCAAATAAATTTCAGATTTGTCAAAAAGGACCATGTGCATCTTGGATTGTGAAATACCCAATTGAGAGGCTAGTATGGTTGAACCCCCAATTACAATTCCAATACCAATACAGTAGCACTAACAATAACAATAACAATAATACCAAAGCTTAATTCCCAAGTAGGGATGGTTGCATGCTTTCTAGTTTGCCAACCATCTCTATCTATGACACTATCTTTTGTAAGGCCATTGTATCTCATTTTATGCCTAATAACTTTTCACCAAATTTTATTTGGTCTTATTTACCTATTTTTCTATAAACTTCTTTTATTCCATTATTTAGAAACAGTAAAATAAAAAATAAAAAATTGTTCTACGACTAAATACAAGCATCAATTTAATTCAAAATAAATAACTTTTTGACAGTATTTATAGCATAGTGAATTTTGCTATGGATTTTAATTAGTTCATTTCAAGTGTCTATGATGAACATCATGGGGCAGTTAAGGTTTTAGAAAGGCAATTTTACTGGAATTGCAAGCCTTGAGTGTTATATAAGGAACAAAAACACTGATATTTTAAACATCAATGCCTTATGACCATTGTCTCTACATGTGTCAAAATAACATTACAATTCACAAAATCCAATTACTGAATTCATATCAATACCAGACACCAAAGACAGAATATTCCACAATTCAAATGGGAAATAGGCAAAGATTTAATGTTATAGGGCACCCAACTTAGTTAATGGTACAATTAGATGTATATTATATTCACAGTTAGGTGTATATTGACTTATGCTGGTGTTATAGTTAGGTGTATAAAACCCCAAATATCACAATTCCTCTATGATGACTAAACCTAATAAATATACCACATGGCCCAAATTCCTTATTTGTGCTAGCTATATGTTGTGTCAAAAGTAATCACATCTTCAAAATAAGTATAATCTAAAATTATTTTTGCATCTGCCCCATTTATTATTTGTTCTTCATTATCTAATTGCATTGCAAAATAGAATGATGGATTTTCCAAAGATTTTTGTTGGAAATACCTTAACAAGAAGCTTTCTGCTTCTCCCTACATGAAATCATATTGTTTAAGTATAACCAATGCTTGCTTTTCCTCCACCATGTCTACTTATGAGCTCGAAAAATGCCAGTCTTAATTCCAGAATCATCAGCCAAATCAATATCAATGGTCTGTGCGTTATTTTGTGAAAATTGCATTTTGGTTTTTGGAATTACAAAAAGACTTTGCTTCTTCTTTTCATGACTCGTGGGCCCTTTACCTCCACACTGAATTGCTCCGTCAGGTTTTTGCCCATTGTAGAAAATTCCCCATTGCTGCCTCTTGTAGGAGTCTAGGCCATATATCTTTGTCCCAATGTGGTTGATCATCCTCTCGAACCAACTACTAATCATCGTCTTGGTAAACTATTGTCTTACCAACTAGCTAATGAGATGCAAGGCTTTTCTCAAATGGATTCCTTCTTTTACCTCTCAGCTTACAGGGTATTAACAGTTGTTTCTAACTATTGTTCCCTTCCATACAATTTCAGAATAATATACGAGCCCTCAAAACTTTTATAAATTATTACAGTTAATTCTCATTTTTTTTAAAATAATAGAAAGGTCACCAAGCTTTCATAAATACAAAAACACCCCATATTTTCAAAATAACAAATATGCCACTAAGTTTCAAAATTTTCAAAAAGACTTGTAGATTACCTTTGAGTTAGATCTTTTAAGGAATTTATTGTTTTAAACGACACAAAGTGTTATGATTTTCACGATTAGTATAGGAGTATTTTTTTTGGAATTATTGCATAAGGACCAATGTATATTGCTTATTCTATAATATGTATGTCCTAAAAATTGCTGAAAATGTTTTGACAGGTTACATTCCTAATTCTTATTTGTTGTATGATATGATTGTGCAAATAAATTGAGAAAATGGATTGAAAAGTTATTAAGGAACGTGAAAATAATTAGAATAAATTTCACAAATTACCTTTGAGATTAGCCTAAATTACATTGACCACCCCTGCATTTTAAAAATATCACTAACCTCTCTTAAGGTTAACTTTTATACAACACAAACCCTTTGTCATTAACTAACAGTGGTAAATTTTTTAAAAATTCCTCTTCCTTATTTTCTAAAATTAAATAATAATAGTAAATACTTGGTGAACCCACACACAATAAATTTAATTAGAGGTAGAAAAGATGAGAGAAAAATAAACTTATCATATCGGATAGATCTATTGCCGTCATTTGCCCTTATAGATATGCTATTGTCATTATCAAATACAGATCTACCACTACTGTTTATCTTTATAGATATATATTGTCACCATCATGGTCTGCCATGTTGTAGCATCATTTTGAGTATCTTCAAATCGTGCACCGTCACCATCATATCTATTGCATCCTCTCAAATTGCCATCGTTTTTAATTTTTATCTATGGCTTCCAATTGTTGTTTGGGTTTTTGATCAGAACCCAAATGGTTTGATTAATCAAAAAACAAAAAAAAATAGAGATAAAGACAAGTGGAGAGAATGTGAGAGACATGTATAGTAGTGGTTGGTCCATGGATACCATCACAATTGACAAAAGATATGAAATCACAAGAATGAGAGAAGAAAAAAAACAAGAGAAGTAATTTAAGTACGTCGGCAAAATAGTTCATTCCAATAGTCTATCATATTTGAAGGTCTTTGTCATTTTTAAAAATATAAGAGCAATTAGAATAATTTAGGCAAATTTCGTAGTGGTTTGTGAAATTTATGTAAATAATTATTTATGACGTTTGCATGTGATTGAGTGATGATATAGAATAATTGTGAAAAGACCAAGAAATGCTCAAACAACTATAATTAAATTATATTATGTGGCATAAAAGAGATTTTAATTTCTCAATGATAAGGGAAGAAACTAATTGTCATCATGATCTCCACCATGAACAATCTTGCCATTGTTACTGTGACTAGATGGCATCATTATCCTACCATAACTAGCCTCTATCGTTATAGATCGAGAGCAAATGAAAGAAATAAAGCAAAAAAAAAAAGAAAAGAAAAGATGAATGACCATAGTTGTTGTCATCATTCGCTACTAACCAAGAAAGAGAGAAATAGATGAGAGATTTAAGAAAAAAAAAGAAGAGAAGAATGTGTTTAAATATAAGAGTATTTTACTGATTTTATAAAATTTAATGATCGTTGACTAATAACGTCGAAAAATTATAAGATAACATTAAATCTCAAAAGTATTTTCTATATTTTTTCAAACACAATTGGTACTTCTTATAATTACTTTAAATCTCAAGTCAACCTTGTGGAGTTTTCTCCCAATTTTTACGGCATACTTAGAAAATATTAGGACAAATTCCACTTACGCCCATATTGTTTGAGCATTTTTTTCAAATACCTAATATAGTTTATTTTTTCCTAAACTAGTTCAAGGACAACCTTTCTTTATTCATTGTGTTAATTAAATTAAAATTAAAATATAAATAAACATATTTACTATCTAATAAAAATAAAAGAATCTAAAAAAAAAGAAGCTATCAGTCATCGAACTTAGATTAAACATGGCCACGGTTCATGAACCGCCGGTTCCGGTTCAAGAAATCTTTGAACCTGAACCGAACCGCCCAAGGGCGGTTTGGGACAGTTTGGTTCCGGTTCCGGTTCGTGCCGGTTCGGTCAACGGTTTGGACCGGTTCGGTCAACGGTTTGAGCCGGTTCAGTCAACGGTTCCGGTTCCGGTTCAAACCGAATTTTTTTAATTTTTTTTAAATATTGTTGTATTCAATTTTGGTCCTTGTTCCGTTGTTCGGTTCGGTTTGGTTTCGATTTTTAATTGTTAAATGTAATTGTAAATATAAATATTCTCAACCATATTTTTAATAAAAAAACACTACTAAAAATTGAAGAAATATAAGTAATAATTTCATTAAAAATAATTAAAACAACTAAACAAGTATGTAATACAAGTAATTAATTTTTACAAATGTGAAAAATAAAAAATAAAAAATAGAATTAGACTTAATTTCATTAAAAAATAATTACAACAAAAATGTAATACAAGTAATTAATTTTTACAAATGTGAAAAAAAATAAAATATGGACTTGGATCCTATGCATCTTCATTGGAGTCGGAAGTCGCCGTTGTTGAACCATCATTAACCCATTCGTCAGATGATGATGAATGGATAAGTTCTTCTTGACGTCGCATGTTAGCTCTTTCCCAATCATCGAGGCAAACTTGAGCTTCCAATGATTCTGGAGCCAATCTTGATCTTCTTTCGTCCAAAATGTTGCCTCCACTACTGAATGTTTGTTCAACGGCTACAATTGAAGCTGGAACTCCAAGAAGTTGACTTGCAATAATTGCAAGAGTTGGAAATGTCTCCTTGTGCCTTTTCCACCACTCCAAAATTTCAAAATTTAAACCTGTATCATCACCAAACTCAAAAACTATGGTTAGATAAGTTTCGAGCTCCGAATGTGAGCTCGATCTAGGTTTTTTCCTCCTTTGATCTAAAAATTTATGACCCCATTTCATTAGTTGGGAGGAAAAGGAATGCGAAGCCATGGATGGAAATGATTCTTCACTACTAGGAGCAATAACATATGCTTCATATAATTGATTGCATAAAGTTCTAACCTTAGAAATTATAATATTCACATCAATTTCGTCATTATTTTCTAATCCTAACAACGAATAATAGTTAGACAAACACTCAATTAAACCATCAAATTTACACCTAGGATCAAATACCATAGTAACAAGAAAAATTTCAGGAATAAATTGATAATAACGTAACCATTTTTCTCTCATTTCTAAAACAGCATGACAAATTTCTTCAACATTAATTCCTTCCATTAATACACCGGCTACATTCATTGCTTCTATTAAAAATTGATGTGAAGTTGGTTTATAAACACTACTAAGTGTATGAGTAGCATCATTAAAAATTCGTAAAATATTCAAAATTGAACTACAAACATTCTACATAGTTGAAAAAATAGGATATTGTGGAATATAATTTGTTGCAAAAGAACACAATAAATCTTTATATTCAAAAGATTGATTAAGTAATTTAAAAGTTGAGTTCCAACGAGTAGGGACATCTTTTGAAAAACGTTTTGGGGTTTGACCATTGGAGGTGCAAAAATGTGCCCATGCTTTTGCAGTTCGAGGGTGTACCCAAATATAAGAAATAACATTTCTAATTGGATCTAAATAAGAATTAAGTGACTTAATACCATCTTGAACACATAAATTTAAAACATGGCATGCACATCTAACATGAAAAAATCTTCCACCAAAATTTGGTTGGCAAATTCTTTTCAATTCATTAATAGAAGCAGTATTAGCCGATGCATTATCAAAAGAAATTGAAAAAATTCTATTAACTAATCTATATTCTTGTAAAATTTGTTGAATTAATCTACAAATATTTTCAGCATTATGACTTTCATCAAAACATCGATACGCAAGAATTCTTTTTTGTAAAACATAATTTTCATCAACCCAATGACAAGTAATACCCATATATGAATGAGTTTGCCAATGATCACTCCAAATATCACTACAAATAGTAACATTAATATTATTGTTTTGAAAATATGTTATCAATTCAATTTTTGAGTTTTTAAACAATTTTAACAAATTCCTTTTCAAAGTATTTCTAGGAATTGATTTAAAACTAGGATTAACAAAGTTTTGACAAAATCGAGTAAAACCTAATTTTTCACTAAAACTAAAAGATAAATGATCAATTGCTATCATTTCAGCTAAACCAGACCTATAATTAGCTTCATTATAATGAAATAATTGAGGAGAGTTTGAAGAGGTAGCAAACCCGGATATTTGTGTTTGATCGTGGCTCAATCCAACCTTGAGCGGGTGCTTTGTTTGCAAATGTCGGGCGAAAGTACCATATCCACCTCCTTGCTTGAATTTGTATACCTGATTACAATAATTACAAGATACATCAAATTTACCATCTCCTTTTGGTGTTTTCTTGAAATGAATATTAAAAATATCAGAAGTATAAATTTTTCCACCTCCCTTTTGTTGAGTTTCACTCTCTTGTGTTTGAAAATTTTGAGTTTCAAACTCAACATTTTCAACATTTTCAAAATTTCTACCTTCACTTGCCATTTTTTTGAAAAAAGTATGATAATAAAAAAATATAATAATGATAAAATAATATAGTAACAAGTAATAAATAATTAACAACATAATTGAATAAATTGATAAATAACAAAATGAGAAGATTGAAGAAATTGAAATTGAAATATTAAATGAGAGACAAAATTGAGAGAATAATAGCTTGAGACTTGAGAGAGAGAGAGAGAGAGAGAGAGAGAGAGAAAGTGTGAAAAATGAGTGGGGGAGGGAGGGGTATATATAGATAGGAATTATAAAATTAAAAAAAAATTAATAAAATTGGAATTGGACCGTTGACTGCCAACGGTCCAATTTTGGACCGTTGGGGGGGGAGGGGTGCTGCACGAGGGGGAGGGGGGGGTGGTGGGGGGGGGGAGGGGGGTTGTTCCGGTTCCGCGGAACCGGAACCGCGGAACCGGAACCGGCAGTTCCGGTTCCGGTTCCCCGGAACCTTGAACCGAAACCGGACCGAATTTCGCCGGTTCAGTCCGGTTCCGGTTCGGCCGATTTCGGGTCCGGGTCCGGTTCCGGCCGATTCGGTTCCGGTTCGAACCGCCAATCTGGTTCAATTTTGGCCATGACTAACTTAGATGGGTTTTGCATAGTATATACATAGTATATTTAATATAATATAATGATGATATATACATAATATATTTAATATAATATAATGTATAGTATATTTTAGGCAATATCATGAAAGAAGAAAAAAATAAAACAAAAACAAAGTTGTGGAAAAACATTTTCCTTGCAATAAAAACTTTTGAAACTTTTTCATAACTTTTGAACAATGTGAAAGAAAAAGATAAGGTGCCTCCACAGGCATGGTGCACTGATAAAGCACTTGAAGTTTCATATAAAGTATTAGTGTTTGAATCAGTGCAAAAACTTACTGAAAAGTTTAAATTCTACATGAACTGTTCTGAATATTTAGCTCTGGGTGTATATAGACTATATTCGCATCTAAATTTACCTGGGAGTGCATAAAGGGAGAAGCTCACCTGCCCCTAAGACAAGGCCGACCCATGGGAATTGGGGGCCCTAGACTATTTAAAATTTGAAGTTCCTTTAAAAAATAATAAAAAATATTAAAATTCTATTGGATTCCTTTTTTAATACTAAAATATTTATCATTAGAAATTTATTAGAACCCTTTTGGGTAAAAAATATTTTTAATGTTAAAATATTTAAATATTTTTACTGTTAAACTTGACCTAAAAAAAAATTTATTGGGGCCCTCTTTTAGAGGGGCCTAGGCACTAGCTTATGCCTTAAACCGGGCTTGCCCTGAAGATTAGTCAGGTGAAAGTCAAACACTCTAGGTGAATAAAAAAAAATTATGAAATATATTTTCCTTATTTTCAAAATTTTGAAAACTCTTTAAAACTCTCATAATGATTACATTTTTATTGTCAAAATAGTCCAAATGAGAACTGAAAAGCAAAGTTGTAACCGAAGCAGGCCGCTTCTGTTAGACCGGTTATGGTCGCGTTGGCAGAACCCGCTAGAGATTTGAACGGAGGAGCGGCTTTTATTTCTGCAACCTCTCTCTCTCTCTCGGAAAGAGACGACCTCGTCAATGAGAATGGAACGATCTCTTCTGCATCTCCTTCTTTTTCTCTCCAAAAATGTGTATATTCTGTATTGCTGTGTGTATCAATCTATATTTGGGCATCAGCTGAGGGATGGACGGGCGGCCGCGAATTCAGAGATGGATCGCGCAATACAAAATCTCTCTTCCTCGCATACTTTCTCCTCGGTCCGACATCTTGCTCTGGTAACAACTCTCTCTCTCTCTCTCTCTCTCTCTTTCTGTGGTTTTCTTCTGGAAATGTTGTTATTCTTCTCAATTCTCATTGCCATTGCTCATAGTTATTGATGTCTTGTTGGATAATTTTGTTTTTTGACGTTGATTTGGTTCGTTATCAAGCTTTTCTACATTTTTGCCCAACTCTGTTTTGTTATTGGTTGCTCCGATTTTAATTCAGTGCATGTTATTCCAAATCTTTGCCGCCGACATCATTATCGAATTTCCCTTCATGGATGTAAAGGACTACCGTTCTCATGTTTTGGCTGTATATTGTTGCACTAGAGGCCAAGATTTGTGCAGAATATATGTTGATCTTCAATAGTTCTTCTTTATTTTCCACCTTTTTTATGAAAATAAAAATGACAAAGAAATTAGAAACAAAAAGGTGATCTGCACCTATGAAAAACCCACATGCGCTGTCTCTCTCCCATACCGTGGATGATTAAAGAAATTGTAAAAAATCTGAGTTACAGGTTTTTCAATCCGTTTGAACACGTTTCTAGTATAATGCAAGAAAGGAAATTCTGATCAAATCATCAGTAAATAACTAAAATCCTTGAGGGCAAATTTGACAGCTTAAAACAGTGACAGACAATGGAAAGATCAATCTATGTTTTCTCTTTATATCATTATATGTACTGTATGCTAGACTAGCAGTAAATGATGTTTGGTTAGCATTGGTCGATTTTTTATATTATTTTTTGCAATTATGATTTCTTGACAATTTGGAGAACTCATGACCATGGTAGTTAGGAAAAGAGTATACAATTAGAATCTGATTATGTTAATTTCAGCAAATATTTGCTGAATATTCTTAGGACTCCAGACTGAAAGAATTGGGAGTTTTAGAAACTTACTAAGTGCTTCTAATAGATTTTTTTTTTTTTTTGAAGGGAAAACAGAGAGAGAAAATTGCAGACCTGTTCTTTCTAGTCAAGTAATACAATCATTTTTGACTGTGGGACTTGGATTTGGAAGCTTAACTGCTATGACCTCAATATTATGAATTTTCTTCACATGGATATATCATTTTTAACCCTTTTTTTTTTTTCTTTTTGGTAATGATGTAGGCATCTTTCATTCTACTGGACCTACCTTTGCTGTTTCCGCTTGAGGAAACTTGCAAAGTATGGCTACGAGTGACAATATGTCTGGACCTCTTGAGCAATCTGTTCAGCCAGGTGCCTAAGATGATCAATTATTTTCTGCAATTGTATCTGCTTTTATCTTTTAAGAATTTTTTTTAATTTGAAATTTACTGGAGCTCGATACATGGTCATTATACTGCAACTAAAACTCCATTATTATAATAATGCATTTATTTCAATGCAAATGAAAATTTTAATTAAACAGGCTTTAGTGGTTCATACATCAATCTAGTTGCAACGGATATTCATCTTCTGTTTAACTCCAGTTGTAAATGCATTAATCCGTGTATGTCTATATATAATTTCTGGAGGCATAAAGCAATAGAATTCAAACCTCGTCATTTTTAATTATCTTCTGTTTGATATAAGAGGTAATCTTTTATGCATTATTTGTCCACAGGTCTAGAAAAATCTAACACTGATAACTTTGATGGTGAGAAGAAAACAAGGATTGGGTCTCTCAAGCAAAGGGCAATTAATGCCTCAAGTAAGTTTAGGCATTCCTTGAACAAAAAGGGAAGGAGAACCAGCAGAGTTATGTCATTTGCATTTGAAGAGGAGCGTGATGCAGAGGAAGTACAGGCAGTGGATCAACTACGCCAAACCCTAATCCTTGAAGAATTGCTACCTGAAAAGCATGATGATTATCACATGCTGCTAAGGTTATTTCCGATTGCTTGCTCCATCATCAATGATATGGGAAATGGAATGCTAGTGGCTTTCATGCTTCTTGCAGGATTTTCTCTGCAAAAAACAAATGAAGTCAAGCCACATAATCTATACTTTTTTTATGTTAATTGGCAAGTTTCCTTTTCTACTAGATTAAATATTAAATAAGACATTACATTGATAGATTTCCTTACGGGATTTTCTCAATGATTTGGGAAATGGAATGCTAGTGGCTTTCATGCCTCTTGCGGGATTTTCTCTGCAAGAAACAAATGAAGTCAAGCCACATATAATCTATAATTTTTTTTATGTTAATGGGCAAGGTTCCTTTCTACTAGATTCAGTAGTAATAAAGGCATTACATTGATAGATTTCCTTTATACTTTTGCTGCATTTAACCTTCTGAGTTATTTTATTTCTTTTTGGTATTTCATCTTTTTGTCTATGTTTACTTGTAATCTCTTTAATGAAGCCGACTTTACCAAACACTGTAATCCATAAGCCATTCTTAATATGCCCTGTATTCCTTTCCTCTGATACTCTGACCTGTCAAGCATGCCTGCTGCCTTTTCAATAATAATTTTGTGTTTATTTTAATGCTTTTAGTGGCAAATGTTACTGATGGAACACATACTATTATGGAAAATGGTTTCCTTATTTCCTAGACTGAACATGTTTTGATGTTATACGTGCATATAGAGGAAATACTGGACATTAGTTTATTGTATAATGGAATGAAATCAAATATTCTTATACAAGCAACGTTTAGTTTGTAATGCTATCTGGAAAATTTTCAGCAACGTATTTTTAAACAGAGTTTTATGCCTTTTATCTGATTTAATGCTCTGGAACTGATCTTTGCATGATCAGTATCAATAATCAGATTACCAATTTGTTACATGGTGGTCAGATTTTTGAAGGCTAGGAAATTTGATACTGAAAAAACAAAACAGATGTGGACTGATATGATTCAATGGAGAAAGGAATTTGGTGCAGACACCATTATGGAGGTATTTCAGAAAACAATGTTTGTTGTTTTGATTTGCCTCTATATAGCCAAACCATTGGCACTGGGATGGGTCTTTATTATTAGACTAGTACATTGTGTTCCTTATTTTCACCAATTCACTTATTTGCTCAGGATTTTGAGTTCAAGGAGAAAGATGAGGTGCTTGAGTACTATCCACAGGGACATCATGGGGTCGACAAGGATGGACGACCTGTTTATATTGAGAGACTTGGAAAAGTTGATCCAGTCAAGCTTCTGCAGGTCACAACAATGGAGCGCTACTTGAATTACCATGTGCAGGAATTTGAGAGGGCCTTCAATGCCAAGTTCCCAGCTTGTTCAGTTGCTGCAAAAAGGCACATCGACCAGAGCACAACTATTCTGGATGTTCAAGGAGTGGTATGTGCAGATCCCAAAAATTTGTTTTGAGTAAAAAGAGCCTAGCAATTTTCTGAAAAATGAGCCTTAAAAGAAATATGATTGAGACCATTCCCCCCCCCCCCCCCCCCCCCCCTCACTTTATCTTAAGCGATCTGCTGCATCTGCCTATTGAATGGCTACAACCAGAGTAAGACTGCCCTACTGAATTCAGGGTGCATGCACATATAAAATGTGTTGTACTTAAAAAATGATATATCATATGACTTTTTTAGCCTGTTTGGAAAAGAAAATTTAATAGCTTTAATATCATTTGTTAGTTGAGAGAAAAAAAGAAAAGAAAAGAAAACTGGCACCCCGAATTTACACTGTTTGATGCCCTAGGGACTGAAACAAATGAGCAAAACTGCAAGAGAGCTTATTCAACGCATTCAGAAGGTTGATGGCGACAATTATCCAGAGGTACTGTTTTATCTTGATGTAAATGATGTTCTTTTCCTTTTCTTTTTTTTTTCATTTAACTTCAAGTTCTCATTTGGGTATTTTGTTCTTTGCAGACCCTGTGTCGCATGTACATTATTAACGCAGGTTCTGGTTTTAGGATGTTATGGAACACTGTTAAAACATTCCTGGACCCCAAGACATCTGCGAAAATTCAAGTAAGCCATTTTCATCAATTTATCTCAAGTATGCATGATTTTCATTGAACAAGTCAATCAAACTCATGAATGGTTTTTATTGTACCAGGTTCTGGGCAACAAATATCAGAGCAAATTGCTTGAAGTAATTGATACCAGGTAACTGTAACTTTTACTGAATTGAGATGGTATTCTTTTTCTCCAATTGGATTGTTGGGACTTCTATGTCTTTTTAAGATGCATCAAAATTGCTGTCAATAAGCTTATTGAATAACAGTATCCGCTCAATGTATTGGAAAATTCATGACCTTATAAAACTTTAGTATGGTTCTCACAGCAAAATTTTCTATGCTGATCTTCGACCAGTGAGCTGCCAGAATTTTTGGGTGGTACGTGTACTTGTGAAGACAAAGGTGGATGCATGAAATCTGATAAGGGCCCGTGGAATGATCCTGAAATAATGAAGGTGCTGAACCTTTCTTTCTGCCTTACTTTTCTTTGTTTAGGTCTTCATTTTGTCAAAATGCAGTTGTTATAAAACATGCCAATGCTTTGTTCTTATTCTTGTGAGCCAGATAGTTCAGAGTAGTGTAGCCAAATCAAAACCCTGCATTCCCGCTGTTGATGTGAAAACAATTTCTGAGGATGAGAGTGCAAGTCAAGAGGTATAGACCAACTTATATTGAAACTTGGATTTGTGTATTTTTAGTTTCCTACCTGATGATGATGATTTCAGTGTGTAAAACATATAACATTTATTTAACAATTGCTTGCTATATAGAGTACGAAGAAATGTAACTCTTTCAAGCCAAAAGCAGCACAGCCGCAACTCTCCATTGTTCGAAAGCAAGTAAGTTAGTCAGGCTACCATGGCATGCAAGTGATGCATTATAAACTATAAACGTGTTTAGGTGTGTGTCCCAATGATCATACTTAGATTGGCTTGTGGCAGCTAGTAACTTAATCAGAAAAGTCAAATTTGAATATGAGGACATCCTGGAGAGGCTCAGAGGAAGCTTCTAGAATTATCTTTTCCAATTTTGTTCCTTTTAGGTAATCGTTTCAGAAATATGACCCCTACCAATTCTGACATCTTCTTTGATTTTCTGTGATGAATATAGTAGTTTTTCATTTCGTTCAAAGAAATTAGAGAAAAGTATGTGTTCTTTAGGAATTACATTATGAAATTTTGTGGGCAGCTCTATTCACATATGTTGTACTCGTTTGAATATTTGCTGGTGGATTCATATCATTATACTTTATTTTAATTTTTCCATATGGAAAAATTTGGAAATGGATAATGTGATATCCTTTCCTTTTTCCTCATTAAACTTGCACGCCCTCAACTGCATGCCTTTTGATCCGTTTTTATGTCTGGCAATGCAATGTACTAGTATTATTTTTGTGCTTTATACATTAATGTTGCATAGATGTTCGTTTCTGGTGCTCAATTACCCCAACTATTTACTGTCTATATTTTCTTCAATTCTTTCACAGCTTTTATGTGTGTTTGGTTTCTTCCAGTCAACCTGACTTGAAATGTTTTTTCTCCAGGCTCCTATCCACGAAAAAGACTTGCTTCTTCCACTTGTTGACAAGGCCATGGATGCAACTTGGGTTAAATCTGTACAAGGGGCCTTTCCAAAAGGTACATATTACGTTACTACCTATGCTAGTTATTTTTACAAATTTCAAATAATTACTACGATAGATGTACAATCCAATAGCCCATGTGTTCCATTTTGGAGTTTCTGTATGGACATAATTAGAAAGCTTTTGCAATCAACAATTCCATTCACTGTAGTTTGTATTGTCACTTATTTGCACCTGAACCAATTGCAAGGACTTAAGTGGAACTTTGGGCTCTCCAGTTGACCAATGTACTACGTTCCCTTGCTCTGGTATCACATTGAATTTTTAATAACCAACTCATCCAAAAGTTTAAGCTTGTAGAGAGAGGAATAAGTTTATATCATTTGTATTATTATTACAGTGAAATTTGGTTGTATTCGTAAGCATATGATAAGATTGTAAAAGGATGTATGTATTTGTAATACATGCTGCCTATTTTCCCAAAACTCTCTCTCTCTCTCTCTCTCTCTCTCTGTAGTAAATACTTGTTTTCTTTTAAAGTAATATTGTCCCTTCTCTGTGAGCATATAGATTGTTTCACTGAAGATGGTATTCACAAGACTTATGAAGGAGGAAGCAATCAGATTTTCACCGGGGTTATGACCTTTGTGATGGGCATTGCCACTTTGATCCGCTTGACAGGCAACATGCCAAGGAAGCTTACAGCTGCATCCCTCTATTCTAATTCCATGTTCGGTGTTGAGCCAGATATGAGACCGCACCAGTTACAGGCCCCCGCAGTCTCCAACAATGAGTTTTTGGCAGTCACAAAGCGCATGGGTGAACTGGAGGAGAAGGTGACTGTTATAAGCAACAAACCTGCAGTTATGCCACCCGAAAAAGAAGAAATGCTGAAGGCTGCCCTCAATCGCGTTGACGCACTTGAGCAAGAGCTTTCAGCAGCAAAGAAGGTGCCATCTACTTCTCCTCAATTATTTCAAAAGGGAATGGATTTGTTGCAACATCTCCTTCATTGGTTCTATGAAGTGCTATACTACTATAGCTAGGGAGGACCCTTGTGAAAGAAATTGCAGCTCAAATTTATATCTCCTCCTCTTGCAGGCGGAGTGACTTATGCGGTTTTGTTTGTTTCTTGTTCAGGCTCTCGAGGACGCCCTTTCCCGACAAGAAGAGATCCTAGCCTACATTGACAAGAAGAAGAAAAAGAAGAGTATTTTTGGTTTCTAACCTCCATCCATTCAACTAATGCAGTTTTCAAAGTCACAACTACTATTAGTACTGTGATTGGAAGGGGATAAGGGTCCATCCAAGTGCTGTAAACCTGTTTGCAATATATATATATATATATAGTTGTAATACGTACGTTATATTGAAACTGGCTGCAAGAGTTAATTTCAGAGCCCAGAAATGTGCCATCTATAATAGTCCTTGAGCCAATTCTTCTATTTTTTTTTTCTTGTTTTTTTGTTTTTACCACAACTACAAGAGCAAAAGCCTTGCTTCAGTGGTTGTTGGTCAAGTGGTCTAAAAGTTTAATCTCACAAATGCTATTATGGTTATGGGTCTTGCCCATTGAGCCTACATATTTTTGTATATGGCTCAAAGTGGTTAGAAGTCCCTATATTCTCTATGAACACTACTTGCATATAATAATTTCAATATATATTGCTCCGCTTGACTCTTGCCACTTTATTTGCACTTGCACTTAATTGCTTTGTACGTGTTTGGTCTAACCGTTAGTCAAATTAAATTAATGTGAATTTGGTTTAGTTTCATTTTTCTTTTTTATTTTTTTAAATGATGGTTTGATTCGTAAATCATAGTTTATAGTTTGGTTTTTTTTTTCTTTTAATACCAAACAAAAACTTAACTGTAAATTATGATATGTATATAATAAATGTATTATATATACTATCATATGCAACATTTATCCAAAAAATAATTTAATGATAAAGTTTTTACCCCTTTTTTTGTTTAACATTTTGTATAGAAGTTTTATACAAAAAATAAATAGGCTTAAACCAAAACATTAATAGCATTTGCACAATTGTTTCAACATTTATGACTTATGAGTTGAACTACTTGAACTTCCTGCAGGATTTAAGCTTTATGAGTACATTAATATTGTTTGAACATTATTGCAAATTCGTATTTTTTTTTCTTATGTGATCAGATATTTAATTCTTTATTATTATTATTATTATTATTATTGCTGGAGATGTATATTATTACATTGGTTATGTGATTTTGCAATGTGTTTAAACTAAACTAAATCGTAATTTTATGGTTTGGTTTGATTTGAAATATATACTAAAAAAAATTATGATATAATTTTTAAATTCTTTTAAATTGACCGTGCACGCTTGTAAACTTAAGTATTTATGTAACTAATTATTATTATTTTAAAATACCATTAACAATTATATATAAGTTTTTATAACTAGCAAAAGAATGTAACGGATTACCACTTAGGTTAAAGGAACCCTTAAACCGATTAACAGTTATATTTAAGTTTTTGTAACCTCATTAACAAAAAAATGTAGCAGATTACTTACCATTTAAATTAACGGAAATGGAAGAATAATCATATTTTTTTCAATTAATCATCTAAAATATTAAAAAAAGCACTATTAAGAACTATTAGACATAATATTATCATAATTACTTTTATCCTTAAATTTATAAATTATACGATGAGTGATCAATAAACTAAAATGTATTAAAGTGAAAGTTTAGAATTGGAGGTGTGCAAACGATCGGATCGAATCGAAATTTAATAACTAAAAAATTGAATTATTTTAAAAAATCGAATCGAACTGATCAAATAAATTAAAAAATTAAATTAAAAATAAAAAATCAAACAAACCAAAAAAACTAAAAAAATTAATAAAATCGAAAATCACCAAAAAACTCAAATTGAAACTCACTTGCAGGGGTTGGCAATCAAAGTAAAGAGAAAATTGGAGACACAATGGCCGACAAAAGACGAGGACGATGGCTTCAACGGGTAAAGAGGACTTGATTTTTTGTTCAACTTGCAAGTCACCGATTAGGGCAAATAGAAAGATAGGGACGACAGTGGCCAACAAGTGAGGAGGATGACAATCGTCAATCGAAAGCGAAAGATGAAGCCACAAAGGGAAAAGACAAAGGCAGGATGAGAAAGAACAAAGAAGGATGATTAAAGGTGATGAGTTTTAAAAGTCCTAACTTTTATTTTTTTTTTTTCTTTTCTTATTCAGTGCACACACTTAATCCAAAAATATAGTTATTTTATAACTTCGGTCAATTCAGTTATTTCGAACCCAAAGATCGAATCAAAACCAAGTAATCGAAATCCTCCTCCCCCCCCCCCCCCCGGAAAAAAAAAAAAAAAAAAAATCCAAATCAAACTAAATTTTATCAAAAACGAAACCCAACCAATAATTTCGGTCAACTCGATTCTGGTATTTCGACTAGACCCAAATTTCACACCCTTATTTAGAACTCTACTCTCGGCCTTGGGGGACTGAACATGTGTTTGCGACTCAATGAATAAAATGTTTAGATGCCCCAACTCTTTACTTGAGACAGGACAAGGCAAAGGGCGTCTTTTTTTCTTTTTCTTTTGAGAATTCAACGACATTATAACAAGAAATTCTAATTTATCATCAACAGTATAGTACATAATAACAATAGCGTCGTTTTATGTCGGCCAAACATTTTAACACAAAATAACTTTTAATTTACTAAAAATTGTTCTTAAACAACTAATCCACCACAGTAAAAGAGGCACCTAGTCCTCCTCACACCACAGTAAACTCTCATTTATTGGGTACATAGCTCGAGAGGCAAGAAAATGGAACACTTCAAGATGGCAACTAAGAAAGTACGCAATGGGAAAGCTCTATTGCTCATTGTAACAATATTTCAGGAAATGGAACCATAAAATGTATTTGATACAGATCATTCATAGAAAAGATAACTCCATAAACAGTGCAAGTAGTAGTAACTCACGAATCTGGTATATACTCTTTCATATCTCAATACAAAGAACATCATCATCATCATCTTCATCTTCATATGACTGAGGGTGGCAGATCCTCCTCCTCCGCGAGGTTAACGTTGATGGTATATGTTAACAAGTATACACAAAAGGCCACTGACTGACACTTTTTTTAACGGGTTTGGCAACGTATGTAATATCAACACCGCTCGACCTCACACTTTCTCTGTCCCTTTTCAGTCTTCACCAGCAAAACTTCTTTTTCTACTCCAACATGCATTCAACGCACATCATTAGAATAATATTGCATGAGACTGAATGAATCTTTACTTGTACGGGGAAGTGTTTTCCCCTCCAGCTATATTATTATCTAATATATATCTATATATATATTTAACTCACCCGGAGCTTGGCTTCTTCTTGGCTGTCGATGTAAGCAAGCAGTTCCTCCTGCCTCATTAAAGCCTCGTGCAAAGCCTGCTAGGCAAGAGAATACAACGATACAAGTTATCTCCCCCTCAAGGAGAAGCGAGAAATATGATTAAAAAAAAAAAAAAAAAGATGGTTCTGTCCTCCTATGCACACATCCAGATCCAATCAAATACATATTTGGCCTGAAAGCCAATAGTAGGAAGTTTTAGCATTATATCAACCAGGAGATGAACATATATTGATGAGCATTAGACAAGGAAAAGTGAGATTATAGCATCCAATCAAATAGCCAAATCCTGGTGAGGCTTTTCATATCCCGAACCCAACTTTCCCCAACCTCCACAACATAAAACAAAATAAAAATAAAAATAAAACTAATAAAGGAAAGGAAGGAAGGAGAAAAAAAAGGTACTCTGATGTGGCTAGCTCAAAAAGATGGGAAGATTATTGAGGATGTTATTCTATAAGACAGGATGGTTAAAATGGAGAATGTGTATGTGTTTTATTATGTGATACTAAAATTTCATTAAAGCTAATAAAAATAATAGATGACAATAATACCAGTGTTAAGCAATGAAGCACAAGCATACGCAAAATGTAAGTGTAATGGAAATGAGAGTGCAACAGCAAATGTGCAACTATACTGAAAGGATAAATTGGTAATATGGTTATACATCATAAGATCAAAGTGGATTGCATTGAAGATAAGAAGTACAAACATGGTTAGGATGCTCTGGTTATGTAAGAAAAGGACATATATTCTCCTGGTGAGGAGAATGGATAAGATGAAATGAGCTTTTAGCCAAAAAAAGGTAGATGAAACCAAGAAGAACAAGGTGGAGAACCCTTTAAGGATAATGTGCATTATAATGACCTAATTGTTGCTTTTCTATTTACTTATTATGATATTCATATGTATCTGTATATTTTTTTTGGTAAACAACTTATATCCAAAGAACTTTCAAGTGCTTTAACTATTTGCAGACTAAGATTTTGTTCCATGTCAATATAATACATCAGTTAGAGGATCAAGGAAAAGTATTTAGTCGCAATTAAAAATATGGTGCCTGCACCTTTTTAGTAGCAATCAATTCTGCTTCTAGGGCATCCACACGGCAAACAGCAGCATTCAGCAGTTCCTCTTTCTCATAAGGCATCTCAGATGGCTTCGCTTGAAGTGTATCAACCTTCTCTTCAAGCTCTCCCAGTCTTTTCAGAACGGAGGACAAGAGTTCTGCCTCAGTAAATTGTGGAGATGGTGAAGGGGGGCGACACTCCTCCTTTGGTACAGCATCTGGAGAGAGTCCATGTAATTTTTTTTCATGACTGGAAGAAGTGTAAGGTAGTCTTTTAGTTGCAAGGCTTGCTGCTGAATGCAAGAGTGTGACAAGTGTCATGAAAAAGGTCATAAACACTGCCAAAATCCGTGTCTGAAATCGTTCTGGTGCCTTTTCAGTAGCAGGTAATGGAAGTGCCCCTGCATCAGAGATTCGGAAATCAAATTTATCTCAAATTAAATTCCAGATCAAATTAAAAGGAAATAGTGGGGTCCAATTTTATTCTGAAGTCTAAATCATGGTCTGATGTGGCTGCTATTTTGTGTATGCACGCTATAGACTTATCAACCAGTGCACAAGACAGCAAACAGGGGCTTATTGCATTTGTGTCACACCATTTGAACACCCAAACAGTATGTCAGACACGAAGTTACACTGCACTCATACAAGGCTACAGGAATCTTTAATCAACTATATGAACCTGGGGCACCAAATATTATTCCAAATCACATGCTGTATTTTATTTGTTTGTTTATTGGTAGGGGCGATTTGTTGGCCACACTAGTTATGGTAAATTTAGTAGGATTAAAAAATACCCAAAGGTGTTTTTTTTTTAAAAAAAAAAACATCCAAAGGTGTCTCTTTACCAGCATAAAAAAAAAAAATCCTACTGAATGATCCATGGAATCATGGAATGGGCGCCTAATCCAGCTTTCCAAAAATCAGAACAGATCCTATATCCTCAGCATTTAGAAAGTAGTCTGTCACGACCCTAGGGTTTGAATAGGAAATTGAAGAAGAAAGAACAGAATTGGAGGGAGAAACCAGAACAGAAAGGGGGAGAAATGGAGAAGGAAAAGACAGGGTTCAGACGTAGAGAGGGAGAGAGAAGAGTGGGAGGGAAATCAGAATCTTTATTCAATTCATTGATGATTCTTCTATTACTACCGTAGGTCTCTTATAGAGTCTCTAGCAACAACCATAACAACACCACCACCCCTAACATAACAGCAAGGCAGTACTGTTAGCTAACTCCCTATCCTCCTAACCCCCAGCTAGATAACAACTAACGGCTACTATCGACCCCTTTACTGATTTACCCTTAGGATCGAGACAGTTCAATTTTAGAGATTTCTTATTTCTGTTTCTTTGTATCTCTTATTTCCTTTGTACAGTGTATAGCATATCTTCCCATTTTATATAGCTTTCCTAAGTTGTAATTCTCTTCCCTATTAATAGAGAATGCAATACTGTGGATAGTGAAGAAATATAGAGAATTGTTCTTGTTTTCTCCTACATTCTTTACCCTATTTTCTACATGGTATCAGAGCCTAATACCTCTGATTATCAATTGTGAGCCTTCATTGCCCCGATTTCTCCTCTTGCGAGCCTCTTCATTGCCATGATCCCTTCTCTGTTTCTTCTTGATTTTTCCGGCTGCTATATCTCCCTATAATGTCAGAGATTTCTGAAACTGCTTCTCCTATGTCAACAAGAGAAGCAATGCCAATTGAGCAGACTGCTAGTGGAGCTCCGACATGCGAGCTACCAAGAATGCACCATTCCTACCATCTAGATGGTGGGAACTATCTTCAGTGGTCCTAATTGGTGAGAACTTTTCTGAAGGGCCTAAGGAAAATAGCCCATCTCACCAGACCAATACCTAAGGCATCGAATCCTAATTTTGCTGCCTGGGATGTGGAGGATTCAATGTTGATGTCCTAACTATGGAGTGCAATGCTTCCCAAGGTAAGTAAAAACTATATGTTTTTATCTACCGCTAGAGATATTTGGAAAACAATGAAGAGGGCCTATTCTAAGGTGCAAGATGCATTAGTTGTGTATGAAATTAAAACAAAGATCAGTAGTACAAAGCAATGGTCTTTGACTGTAACTGAATATTACAATTGGATGAATGAATTTTGGCTGGAATTAGACCACTATCAGGATATAAAAATGGTATGTAGTGAGGATGCTATCATTTTAACCTCTGTGCTGGAGAGAGAGAGAGAGAAGGATAGTGGAGTTTTTGGCAACACTTAATCCTGAGTTTGATCAAGTGAAAGAATAAATACTTAGCAAGGAAAAGATGCCATCATTAAATGAGGTTTATTTTATAGTAAGAAGTGAAGAACACAGGAGGACAGCCATGTTTACTGATCATAACATGGAGGGATCGGCTATGGTAACTAACAAAGTGCAGGGTACATGGATAAAGCCTCTGTGCTACAACCCTAGGGTTTGGCTAGGGTTTAGATGGAAAATTGAGAAGAATTCGGGTGAGAAAGAGAGAGGAATTGGAGGGAGATAGCAAGAATACCAGTAGAATAGAGAGGAATGGAGAGAGGAGCACAAAGATGTGAGAGAGAAATCTGGGAGAGAACTAAAAAGAGAGAAGCATTCAATCAATTATTACTTAATATCCTCCAAAAGAGCCTCTCGGGTAGTAGCTTATATAGGTACTCTTACTATTAGTGCTTTCAGTTATCATTTGTAACTGAAAGTATTACAACTTCTCATCTAAAACAGAAATGTAACTAAAGAAATACAAGAAAAATACAAACCAGTAATTGCCGCATGCTTAATGACCATTGTACCCTAGAGTCGTGACACTCTGCAAAACAGAGATTAGTCTTCATCGAAGCAAACAAGGGTGGGCTTTGGTGCTCTTACTGTAAAAAGCCAAGGCATACAAGAGAAACATGCTTTAAATTGCATGGTAAAGAGGTAGTGCTAAACAAAATGGGAGGTTTCAAGAACTTGTAGCCTAAGAACCAAGTAAAAGCCTACCTCTCAACCAAAGCACCAGAAGAGCCAACTGAAAAGGTTGACTCAACTACCTCCTCAGACCTAGGAGAACTGAATGCAGAAGAGATTGGGAAGCTAAAGTCGTTCTTAAAGACTCTCCAAGGTGAATGTTCTTTGGCTCAAGCAGGTATGTGCTTTACTCTTTATTGCCTCATATTCAGCTAGGAATGAACTATGGATTTTAGATTATAGAGCCACTGATCACATGACACCTAACCTGAAAATGTTTGAAATTGTCGGCAAATATGGTTTCCAATCCTATAGTTTATGATTGATTGATTGATTTATAAGGAATGTATCTTGTAGATTTAGATTAATTGTTTCTATAAGTTGTTGTATCCTAATGTTGTATAGGTTTCCTAATCTAGGTTTTAGAATCTTTCTTTAAATGTTTTTGACAACTTCATAATTCTAATAGGCAGTTGGTGTATAAATCAAATTAGCCTCTTTTGAGGTGAATACGACGATAAGGAAGAATTCCATTGTCCTCCTTTCGGGACATGGTATCAGAGCCATAGAAGCACTAATCCAGCTTCGATCATAGCATGTTCTTTCAATCTTCCTTTGTCAAATCTTCCCTCTACCTTCTCTTTCTTGTCATCATGTCTATTACACATGATCCTATACCCGAATCTGGAGATTCCAGCCATGCGACTGAGGTTCCACCTACTGAAACTCAGTTTGCTGGGACTCATGGTAGTGGTATAGAGGGAGAATTACAAAACCTTCAAGTAGCTTGCCAGTTAAACGGTAAAAACTACTTAAAGTGGTCCCAGCTAATCCGCACCTTTCTTAAAAGGAAAGGGAAACTCAGCCACTTGTTGGGAACAGGTCCTAAAGAGACGGATCCAGCATTTGGAGCATGGGATAAAGAAGACTCCTTAGTAATGTCTTGGCTCTGGAACTCAATGGTTCCAGAGATCAGTGACACAGTTATGTTCTTGACAACGGCTAAAGATATTTGGGATGCAATAAGTCTCACCTACTCTAAAGTTCATGATGCAACCCAGATCTATGAAATAAGAGCAAAGGCAGTAGCAACCAAACAAGGAACAAGGACCATCACTGAGAATGCTAACCTGTTGCAAACACTATGGCAAGAACTCGACCACTACCAGTGCTTAAAGATGAAGTGTAGTGAGGATGCAGCCATACACAAACGATTTGTGGAGAAAGAGAGGATCTATGTGTCATAGTCCCACGGTTAAAGGAGGGCATTTGGGTAATAATAACAAGAGGTAGTTAGAATAAGGCACTATTGTAATAAAAGAGTAGAGGCAGTTATAATACAAATGTAAACTCAAAATGAGGCGCCAAGGCTGGCTATATAAGCCAAGCCCGCGGCCAAGTTGAGCATGAATGAGAAAATATTGATTTCATTTTCCCTCCACTCCTCTATTTCGATCTCTCTTTCTCTCAGTTCTCTCCCTCATCACTCAATTCTTCAAATTTACACCTCAATTCCCCTGCAATTCTCCACTGAATTGCGAGAGAATTCCTTATCAGAAATAGAGTTCTGACACTATGATTTTCTAGCCGGCCTCAACCTCGAATTTGATACAGTAAGAGTACAAATCCTCGGTACGAAGGATTTGCCTTTCTTGAATGAAGCTATGTCTTTGATTAGAGCAAAAGAGGGAAGAAAGGGCGTCATGCTAGAAACCCCTTCTGGAGAAGGTTCTGCTCTAGTCTCCTTGAAGGCTAATAATCCTGGTAGAGGGCCTAGAGAAGAAAAGAAATCGGTAGATAAGGATTCTTTGTGGTATACTTTCTACAAAAGACCCAGGCATACCATATACAAATGCTAGAAGCTATATGGGAAACCACCTAAGGGAGGACCGGTGAGAAGTTCAATGCAGGGACAAGGGGTGCATGGCCAATTCCTAGTCACCTGAACCAAGAGATTCAGAACAAGGAGAGGTCTAGGAGCTAAAAAAGTCAGAAATTGACCAGTTAAGAAGTTTCTTGGGATCCCTTGACAAGAAGACTGACAAGGGCACCTGTTCTCTTGCTATCACAGGTAATACTTCTTTTTCTTATTCCCTACCACAAGCTTCAGAAATTATGTACCAGAATTCTTGGGTCTTAGATTCTGGTGCCTCGGGCCACATGACTCTTTTCCTCGTATGTTTATCTCCTATTACCCATGTCCTAGTTCCAGAAAAATCACAATGACAGATGGTTCTCTCACCATTGTTGCAGGCCAAGGGGATATTTTCCTTAATAAAAATCTTACTTTGAAAAATGTTCTTCATGTCCCCAAGCTATTCACCAACCTAATATCTATCCAAAAACTCATTGAGGATACTAACTGTCATGTTTTGTTCCATTCAAATATCTATGAGATTCAGGAGCAAGGCAAGAAGAGGATGATTGGGCTTGCTAGGGCTAGAGAAGGACTCTACTATCTTGAAGAACCTGATGGACAGGACAAACAAAGATTTTTCTCTCAGGTGTCATGCCTAGTTTAGTCCAATGCAAATCAGTTTTTGTTGCACCATTATAGGCTTGGTCATCCTTCTTTTCATACCCTTAAGTTGATGTTTCCTGATTTAGCTAGAAATCTAGAAATAAAAAACTCTCACTGTGTTGTTTGTGAGTTTGCAAAACATAAAAGAGTGTCTTTTCCCTTATCAAATAAAAAATTTGATTCTCCCTTCTCTCTAATCCATAGTGATATTTGGGGTCCATCAAATGTCCCCAACATTTCCGAAGCAAAACGGTTTTGTCATATTTGTTGATGATTGTACTAGGGTTGTTTAGCTCTATTTGCTGAAAACAAAATCTGAAGTTAGCCAAATTTTTCCAACATTCTATAACATGATTCAAAACCAATTTGGTGTAGGGATAAAGAGAATTCGATCTAACAATGCTAAAGACTTTTTTAATCAATCCCTATCACAGTTTTTCCAGAAAAAAGGTATTATACATGATTCCTTTTGTCCCTACACTCCCCAACAGAATGGGATGGCAGAGAGGAAAAACGGACACCTATTAACCGTGGTTAGAGCCCTTCTATTTCATCATCGTGTCCCTAAATACTATTGGGGGGAAGCAGCACTTACTGCCACCACTCTCATTAATAGGCTTCCTTCAAAAATCCCAACATCTTGTAGTCCAATTCAACTCCTAATTGATTATTTTCCTGATTTTCACACAGCTAGTCATTGGCAACCTAAGATTTTCGGGTGCACAGCCTATGTCCATATACCTGCTGTCAATAGAGAGAAGCTGGACCCTCGTGCCCTAAAATGTGTGTTCACTGGGTATTCTCCAACCTAGAAAGGGTATCAATGCTATCATCCCCCTACCAGAAAGTTTTTTGTGTTTGTTGATATGACCTTTGCTGAGAATGAGCCTTACTTTAAAAATTTTACTGCTCAAGAACAGAATTTCAATCTGTCCACTGAGTATCCTCTCATTCTCTCAAACTAGGACATGTTATCATCTCTTTAATCACCTACTGACCTACAGGAATCCTTAGGTTTGACATCAGGAGAAAAGTCTCCAAATACTCCTAGACCACTGCAGGTATACTCAAGGAGGCAGAGGCCGGAACCTAATCCTATGCAAGCCTCAGCATCCACTCCTGATTCTACTCCACTTACAAACGAGAAAGGCATTGACAATTCAATCTCTCTTTTGATCCTCTCCAGGTAATTCCATCTCTAACTCCTTATATGTTTCTATTTTTGATAATTCTGAGAAGTCAGTTGATCCTATTTCCATAACTAATAGGTCTCACAATGATCTTAATTGGCCTATTGCTCTTCGAAAATGGACCAGAACCTACACTAAACATCCCCTACATCTCTTCCTCTCATATTCTAAACTCTCCTCAGTCCATAAAACCTTTCTTAGCAATCTTCATACCATTCCCATTCCAAAAACCTTTTTTGAAGCGATAAGGGATAAGCATTGGAAGGATGCCATGGAAGCTGAGATGGCTGCCCTTGACAAAAATCAGACGTGGGATTTAGTACCATTGCCCAAGGGGAAGTATCTGGTGGTGTGTAAATGGGTTTATACTGTTAAATACAAATCTAATGGGACCTTAAATCGATACAAGACAAGATTGGTGGTCAAGGGATATACACAGGTGTATGGAGTGGATTACTTAGACACCTTTGCTCCAGTAGCTAAGCTCAACACAGTTAGGGTGATTCTCTCATTCGCAACTAACCTAGATTGGTCTTTACATCAATTTGATGTAAAGAATGCATTTTTGCATGGTACACTCAAGGAAGAAGTCCACATGGAAGTGCCACCAAGGTATTCTGCCACTACAAAAGAACCTGTTGTTTATCGCCTCAACAAAGCCCTCTATGGCTTAAAACAATCACCAAGGATGTGGTTTGGGAGGTTTACCGGTGTGATGCTTCGTATGGGGTACTGGCAAAGTCAAGGAGATCACACTCTTTTCTTCCACCACTCGGCCACAGGGGGAGTCATAGTTCTGCTCGTTTACGTGGATGGCATAGTAGTCACCAATAACAATGAAGAGGGCATGCAATAGCTAAGAGAATGCTTGGTGAAAGAGTTTAAAATTAAAGATTTTGGGAGGTTGAAATATTTTTTTGGGAATAAAGCTCATTCCAAAGAAGGTATTTTTATCTTTCAACAGAAATATGTAGTGGATCTCCTAAGAGAAACAAGGCTTCTCGGTTGCAAAGCAGTGGAAAACCCCATTGATCCAAACCATAAGCTAGGTGAGGCATTAGAGGATGATTTGATTGATAAAGAGGCCTGCCAAAGGCTAGTTGGGCAATTGATATACTTAGCTCATACTCGGCCAGACATAACATATGCCATGGGAGTTGTCAACCAATTCATGCATATCCTAAGGGAATCTCATCTTAAAGCTGTCTATAAAATCCTACACTACTTTAAGGGCACACCTAGGAAGGGCATTCTATTAAAAAAGGTGAAGCTATGTTACTAGAATCTTACACAGATGCTGACTATGCAAGATTCGTGGTGGATAAATGATCAACCTCCAGCTATTGTACCTTACTGGGAGGTAACTTGGTCACATGGATGAGCAAGAAACAGAATGTGGATGCTTGGTCAAGTGCTGAAACCGAGTTTCGATCCATGGCCCTAGGTATGTGTGAGCTATTGTCGTTAAAAATATTATTGGAGGATCTCAAGGTTGAGTGGACAAAACCTATGAGACTCTATTGTGATAACAAATCAACCATTAGTATTGCGCATAATCCAATTCAACATGATAGAACAAAGCATGTTGAAGTAGATAGACATTTTATAAAAGAGAAGTTGGATAGTGGGATGATTTATACGCCCTATATCTCCTCGGGAGATCAGCTTGCAAATATGCTAACCAAGGGCCTTTCAACGGTTGTGTTCAAGAAGATGACAAGCAAGATTGGGATGAAGGATATCCACTCCCAATCTTGAGGGGGAGTGTCGGCAGATATGGTTTCCAATCCTATAGATTGTGATTGATTGATTGATTTATAAGGAATGTATCTTGTAGATTTAGATTAATTGTTTCTATAAGTTGTTGTATCCTAATGTTGTATAGGTTTCCTAATCTAGGTTTTAGAATTTTTCTTTAAATATTTTTGGCAACTTCCTAATTCTAATAGGAAGCTGGTGTATAAATCAAATTAGCCTCTTTTGTGGTGAATAAGACGATAAGGAAGAATTCCATTGTCCCTCTTTCATGACAGAAACCTATGAACCAATAACCAACTCCAGAAAAATCGCAATTGCAAATAATCACAATTGCCAATGGCCAAGTTGTTCCTATAGTTGAGCGAGGGAATGTATGTTTGAACCCATCTCTACCTGCCCAACATGTACTTTATGTGCCTAGCCTCTCCACCAATCTACTTTCAATTTCTAAGCTTACCCAAAGTCTTAATTGCCATGTGTTTTTCACACCTCATGACTTTGTGTTTCAGGATCTAGCCACAGGAGAGATGATTGGTGCTATTAAGGCACTAAATGGGTTGTACTACCTATAAAGTAGCAGTGAGTCACCTGTAGGAGATTAGCCTAGCCTAAACTATTCCTCTCTGCTCACTTCTACTCAGTCTGATGTGTGACTTTAGCATTTTAGATTAGGGCACCCAACTTTTTCTTTGTTAAAAACCATGTTTCCAAACCTATTTAAAGGTGTAGATGTGAATTCTTTTCACTGTGATGTGTGTGAATTATCTAAACACCATCGAGTGCCTTATGCTATTAGCAATAAACTCTCTTTGTTTCCTTTCTCCTTAGTGCATTTTGATGTGTGGGGGCCTTCTAGAGTTCCCAATTGTTCTGGCGCTAAATGGTTTGTATCGTTTATTGATGACTACACTAGGATGACATGGGTATATTTACTCAAGGACAAAGCAGCCATCAGCAACATCCTACCCTTGTTTCATAGGGATGATTCTCACTCAATTTGGGGTTTCCATTAAAAAATTTAGAATTGATAATGCAAGATACTACTTTAATCACTCACCTCAATCAATTTTTCCAACAAAAGGGGATTGTTCATGAATCCTCTTGTGTAGAAACTCCCCAGCAAAATGGAATTTGTTGAGAGAAAGATGAGGCATCTCTTAAATGTTGCTAGGGCTCTCTTGCACCAACATTCTGTTCCTAAATCTTGTTGGGGTGAAGCAGTACTAACTGCAACTTATTTAATCAATAGGGTTCCCTCAAGAGTGCTAGATTAGCTTACCCCATTTCAATCTCTCTTCCTACTTTCCAGAAATTGGGCTTCATACCTCTCTTCCTCTCAAGGTATTTGGGTGTGTGGCTTTTGTTCATGTCTCTAAACATCACAGGGATAAGTTTGACCCCCGAGCCTTTAGATGTGTCTTTCTTGGCTATTCTCCTACCTAAAAAGGGTACAAGTGCTGCCATCCTCCTGATTGAAAGATCCTTGTGTCTAAAGATGTGACTTTTGTGGAAAATTAATCTTTTTTCAAGTCTCCTACTTTTAGTCCTCAAGGGAAGATTGTAGCTAATGACCATGATCTACCTATTTTGGAAAATTCTCAGCCATGTCAGCCACATTCTTCTCCAGATTCCTCGAGTTCACCTACTTCTTCTAATGCCAAGATAGCGGAATCAAGAGACTTGGAAACATCTCTTGATTCTCCAATCTCTATCCAATCAAAGATATCTCCTATTAGGTTCAAGGGCTCACCATACGCGTACAAGAGGAAGGAATAGCCTAATCCATGTGTCAAGTAGGGCCCATCATCTATCTCATGATCAAGTTTGGAACTCACTCAGTCCTTTGATTTTCCTAACCCTACTGATTGTCCTAACCCTATACACTCTTATTTGAATTTGTCTATTGCTATTAGAAAGGGTGTTAGGAGCTTCACACAGCACCCTATAGCCCAATTCATGTCTTATCAGTCTTTCCCCAAAACACAAAAGTTTTTTGTCCTTCCTTGATTCCATAGCTATTCTTAAGATTGCAGAAGAGGCATTAGAGAATTAGAATTGGATACAAGTTATGCATGAAGAAATGAGGGCATTGGATAAAAATCAAACCTGGGAAATGGTGCCTAGACCAAAGGGAGTTCAACCTGTAAGGTCCAGATAGGTTTTTAATGTGAAGTACAATGTTGATGGCACATTGGAAAGATACAAAGCCCAATTGGTGGCTAGGGGCTATACTCAAACATATGGCATAGATTACTTGGAGACATTTGCATCCGTGAAAAAAATTACTACAGTGAGGATTCTCCTATCTTTAGCTAGCTGTTATGGCTGAGAATTGATGCAATTAGATGTCAAAAATGCTTTTCTACATGGTGACTTAGAGGAGAAGGTCTTTATGGAACCTTCACATGGCTATACTAATGGAGTTACAGGTCATGTTAGCAAATTAAAGAAAGCTCTTTATGGGCTAAAACAATCCCCAAGAGCCTGGTTTGATTGGTTCTCAAGGGCTATGAAGGATGGGGTATTGGCAAAGCAGGGGATGTCACACTCTATTCATCAAGCATTCAAAGAAAGGTACTCTAATAGCCTTGCTTGCTTGTGTATGCAGATGACATAATTGTCACTGGAAATTATGATAATGAACAGAAGTTACTGAAGGAGAATTTGGCCTGTGTGTTTGACATCAAAGACCTTGGCAGGCTAAGTATTTCTTAGGGATAGAGGTTGCCCACTCTAAGGATGATGTATTTCTTTCCCAAAGAAAATATACCATGGACCTATTGGAAGAGTGGGCTGTTAGGTGGCAGGGCAGCAAGCACACCCTTGGAACCTAACCTGAAGTTAGGACCCAGTGATAGTCCGGTGGTTGATAAGGGGAGATATCAAAGGTTAGTGGGTAGGTTAATCTACATATCTCACACCAGGCCTGACATGGCATTTGTTGTCAGCTTGGTGAATCAATTCATGCATAATGCTACTGAAGAGCACATGCAAGCTATTAGAAGAATTATGTGTTATCTCAAATCAACACTGAGGAAAGGTCTCTTGTTCAAATCAGGGAAGGAATTGGAAGTCATAGGCTACACTAATGCTGATTATGGAGGCTCTCTTATGGATAGACACTCTACAATAGGCTACTACGTATTTTTGGGAGGAAATTTGGTGTCTTGAAGAAGCAAAAAACAGAGTATAGTAGGCCGGTCTAGTGCTGATGTAGAGTTTCAAGCAATGGCTCTTGGCTTATGTGAGTTACTTTGGCTGAAAATTGTGCTAGATGATCTAAAAGTCCCTAGTCATGGTCCCATGAAATTATTTTGTGACAATCAATTAGCAATTAGTATTGCACATAATCCAGTGCAACATGACCGCGCCAAACATGTTGAGATTGATCATCATTTTATCAAAGAAAAGATAGAAGCTGGAAAGATTAGTATACCCTTTGTTACTTCAGAAAATTAGCTAGCTAATTTACTAACAAAAGGTCTGCCTATCAAGAGGTTTGAAGAGCTTGTAAACAAGCTGGGAATGATAGATATTCATTCACCAACTTAAGGGGGAGTATTGAATGATCCATAGAATCATGGAATGGGCGCCTAATCCAGCTTTTCTAAAATCAGAACAGATCCTATCCTTAGCATTTAGAAAGTAGTCCGGTTTTAGAGATTTCTTATTTTTGTTTCTTTGTATCTCTTATTTCCTTTGTACAGTGTATAGCACATCTCTCCGTTTTGTGTAGCTTTCTTAAGTTGTAATTCTCTTCCCTATTTATAGGGAACGTAATACCGTGCATAGTGAAGAAATATAGAGAATTGTTCTTTTTTTCTCCTACATTCTTTAACCTATTTTCTACAAATCCAAAGGCAAGGCATGGAAGTTACTCATTGGCAAGCAGAGGATAAAAGGACTTAAATCTAAGGTACGCTTACCTTTCAAAACATCAAGCTTTTGAAAGGATGGTTGCCTCTTCCAGCCAGAATCAACAGCCTTGTCAACCATGGGAACATATTCATCATACCCTGAGAAGCTACCAGCATAGCTCACCCTCCCAGCAACTTTAGCCTGTTTATTTGTGGAATCAGTGCAGTAACATAAATAGAAGCCAGAAAATTTGGAAACCAAGGAAATAAATTGACAGAGATCACCAAGTGAAAGTCAAGAACCTACTTCTTCACGAACAGGAGTTAAACGAAGATGTGAATAATTCCTCAATGCTTTTGGTGAAGCCATATCTTCTGCTTCAGATCCAGACTCAGCAGTAGATGTATCACAGCTTTTTATCTGCTCAAATAGAACAAACCAAAGGCAGATTTATAAACCATGTCTACAGCCAAGCAGCACATTGAATATACTCTCAAAGAGTTCATACCGGGTATTTAGGCTTGGCATAACCAATAAACTTCCCTTCAGAGTTAAGAACTTTAACAATTTGTTTAGCATGCCGTGCTTCGCCGCTGAGAACCATCTGCAGCACAAACATATACAAGCCTTTTTCAGCTCAAGCAAACAAGAGGAAAAGCTAAGTGCAAACATGCTTTACACCCCAAGGCGCATCATACCTTTAAGATATCTGGTTTTTTCCAAGGCCCTTTATCAGAACGAAGGCAACCACCTTTATCAGCACAGGTACAGGTACCTCCCAGGAAATCTGGCAACTCACTGCATGTCACAGAATTTCATTGAGGTTGAGGTAGATTGAGGCAGTTTTAGATCAGAACCAACAAACAGTAAAATGCCAAAGAAATTTGATGATAAGCTTAGAATAAGAAAAAAGTAAACAATATGTTTACAAAATATAAAATCCCATTACCTGCCATCAATAATCTCAAGCAACTTGTTCTGGAACTTGTTTCCAAGAACCTAGAAAGAGGGTTTCAAACAGAAAAAGAATGATACGAGAAATTTCAATAGCTGAATGCATGATGATATAGAAAGTGTCCCAATAAGAAAAGCTGAGAATGTTTGCATACATGAATCTTGGAAGATGTTTTCGGATCTAGAAAAGACTTCACAGTATTCCATAGCAGCCTAAAACCAGGACCAGCATTGATGATAAACATTTGGTGGAGTGTCTGCAACAATTGTGAGGTTAACAATAAGTGTCAATAATCAATTTCATCAATTGAGAGCAATATAATTTGTCACAGAAGAGAAAAAAGATTACTTCAGGGTAATTGTCGCCATCAATCTTCTGGAGTCGCATTATAAGCTCACGTGCACTCTTGGTGAAGTTTTTCAAACCCTGAATAATTAATAATGAAAATATAACACACAAAAAAGGATCAAGAAAGACTTTTTTATTGTAAAAAACTGTATACCCACAATTATAGCTTCGTATAATTATGAAAAGTGGGGCCACATACCACTCCATGAACATCCAAGATTGTTGTGCTTGAATCTATGTGCCTTTTTGTGGCAATGGTACATGCCGGAAACTTAATTGCAAAGGCTCTCTCAAACTCCCTAACGTGGTATTTTATATACCGATCCATCGTGGTAACTTGCATTAGTTTATTAGGATCAACTTTTCCTAATCTTTCAATATAGACAGGTCTTCCCTCCTTATCCATGCCATGATAACCATGTGGATAATACTTTAGAACTTCATTCAGTTCTTTAAATTCAAATTCCTGATGAAAAACATCAACATTTAAAGAACAGGTTAAATGGAAGTTGCAGCACTAACAATGTAATGAACCCACAAAACAAACTCAAGGTTCACTTTAATTACATCCATAATAGTGTCAGCACCAAAATCTTTCCTCCACTGAATCATTTCAGCCCACATGTGCTTTGCTTTTTCAATGTCAAACTTCCTTGCTTTCAAGAACCTGCAATTTAAGTCCATTTAAAACCATCATAGAACACAACAATCCAAAGTGCGGGTGAAATCTTTCTCAGATCTAATATTCTCAAAGGAGAACATTATTCTCTTTGACAAACATATGCAGATCCAATCACAATCTTTGAAAGAAACCATAACAAGGATGTTAAATTGATGACAAAGGAAACCCAACAGAATTATGTCTAAAACAAACAGCTGGGAAGCAAAAATGTGAATGAAAAGAAAGCTACCAAAAACAGGAAGGTGTAGAAAGAGCTTGAAAGGCTCAAGTGCCAGGCCCACTATTTGCTATAGTTGAGAACTAACATTCTGTTTTCTGTGAAAACTGCCTTAAGGAGGCAACCTCAGCCATTATCGGAACTAACAGCTACAACATAAGATTAGGAGAGCCTATACAGCCATAAGATTAGGAGAGAAATCAGAACAGTTGATCCTCGGCAGCATTCATTTATGATCTGTTTCTGAAGGTAACAAAAGCCGCTCTCTCAGCTGCAATGGAACCAGCGGACTTCAGCTGCTGCAATCACGATTCAGGAAGGTGACCTCAGCCATTATTGGAACTGATTGCGCGGTGATTTAGTGAAAAGAATTCCACATGTGGTGATTCCAATCGAATTCTAGGCTGTAAGTAAGGAAAACAAGAGGTTAATTTCGGCTTTGAAATCTGGTTAAGTTTGTTCGAATTGGAAAGGCGAAGGCGAGTGGGTGCTCCTGGGTTATTGAATTGCATTTGAGGCAATTCTAATTCAAAGCCAATTAGCTCACGGAAGGGTTGGATTCAGATTGTACAGAACTCCTGATCCTTGGTCTTTGACTTGTCCTATTCATGAGATGTCGACCATGGGGAGCATTGCACACATGAAACAATTGGAGTCTCAATTGCAGCAGAAGAATGTTGTATTTTCAATGGGATTCAACAAAAATCATGAGGAGTGGCCAGAATCATGAGACATGGGAAAAAATATTAGATAATCAGGTCAGCAAAATGCACGAGGAGAGAGGTAGTGTTATACATGAGCAGCTGCAAGAGTTTGCAAAGATGATGTCTAAGAGGTATTAGGTCAGCAGTCCCGTTGAATTCTTTGATAAATCAAGAAGAGATGTTTTAGATGACCATTTTGGAAGTTCTAATCAAAAGAGGATTGATTCAGACAATCAATCATCAAGATTGAACGGTCGTAACAAAGAGTTTTGGAAGAAGGACATGGTTAAGGAAGCATTACAGCCTCAGGAGTTCCTTAAAATGTAGCAATATAAGGAGAAGTCAATATTATGAGAAAATGATTCATTGCTTACCTCCAAGTTTGAGCAAAAGAAGTATTTTGATTTAGGCAGTATTAACAAGACGGATGACTGCAATATCAAAGATTATACTGGCGGTGAAATGCATTATCTAAAGAGAAACTGTAACGATCAAATTGCTAGGGCAACAGATCCAAAGGAACTATCTGATTATTTTGAAAAAGAAGTTCATATAGAGGAATATTCCGACAAACAGAAAGAAAAAGGAGTTGTTGAATTATTTGCATGGAATTAGGAGGTCTAACTGAAAAATTAGTCAATATTAAAAAGGTTGGCGCTAAAAGTGAAATGAACTTGTCAGTGGTAACTTACGATTCCAAAGATGAAAGGAGATTGGATAAGGAGATCTATGTAGACCACATTTTATAAGGGCAGGAAGCTGATGATTTGGTTGATAAGCAGTCTATAAATTAGATTGGAGATAAAAATTGCTACGAAGATGGCTTTCATGCATTTGATAGTCCGAACAGGGATATTGTTTTATTAAATAATCTGGCTATAAATCATGTTGGGGATAAAGGTCGTGATGGAGGTCATGTTTCAGCCATTGAGGAACATGTGGAACTTGCTCATCCCTTCCTATGCAATCAGTATGGCCGTACAGGAAGGGAAATTGCAAGGATGGACACTGGGACACCAATGGAGAAGAAAATTGTAGAAGATAAATATTGGGTGTACGACAGTGAGCAAAAACAGCTCGGGAGGAAGAGTTTTCTACTATTTCAATTGTTCAAATTCCAGCTACTGAGCGGCAATGTCAAATTGGTTCTTGGTTGGCAAAGAAATTTGAGGTCCCTTACTATTTCTGAAAATGGTATGATTGGAGATACATCCTCAGCTAAATATCTTCTAATGTTGTGAAGATGTGTGGATTTGGTAAGGAATTTCAGGGACAATTGGTAGCTAGAGGAAAGCTAAGGGAGATAGCTGAAGAAGTCAAAGGTTTTGCCTACAATTCTCCATTGCTGCATTTCCAGGATATTGCTGATATTTTTGCAGTAGAGAATGACAGTTGGTCTATGGGGAATACAATAATTGCAGCTATGGATGCGTGTCTTCCATCCTTACTTGTATTAGACGATGATGAATTATTAAAGGAAGTCACGAGCACAGTTAGTCCTTCCTTTAGACTCCAAGTTTCAGATGCTAACTATGTCAACCCAAGAGTGGTTGATCATGTTCTTAGATTGAAGACCAATCTTGATTGGACAGCTATTACAAGAGGTGGTTATATTGGCCTTGAACTCAATAAGGTTTCTTCTATTAAAGTTTTGGGTCAACTTATGCCTAAAATTGATCTTGAGAACCTAAGGACGAAGAAGAAGAGGCCTAGAAGGAGAAAGAAAGAAAAAGGAACAAAACAAATAGAAAAGGTTGGTATTGGATAAAAGCAGTGGCCAATTGCTGTAAGTTCTTGGGGACAAGAATGTCATGACCCAAGGAGTAGTAAAAGGGTAATTTAGTAATAGGCTTATGATAGTTGTTAAGAGATATTTTAGCAATTGGTTAGAAGCACATGGGGGTGGTTATGAAGCTAGATATGCCTATATAAAGGGCTACTGTAGACGGATGGAGGGATGTTTTTGAATGATATTGAATCTCTCATTTTTCTCTCTAGAATTCTCTCCCATTCTCCCCCTTGTTCCCTTCTACAATTCTCCCTCATTTCCCTCTAATTTCTTCCCCCATTTCAGTCCCATTTCCCTCTCCAATCATTATGTTCTCGATTCTATTCAATCAAATCCTTCTAATTGCCAATCCAACCCTAGGTACATGACAAAGAACTCTCTCAAGAAGGGGGGAATTGTCACGACCCCATGCATAGATTAGTAAATATAATAGGGTTTACAAGGGCAGTAACTGTAATTTTCTTTCTTTTTCTGTTATAGATCCTTATCCATGGCTATAGGCAGTTATGCTTATTGTTGTACTACACATGGGTACATGTGGGAGGCTGTTAGGCTATATATAAGCCACAGCTAGAGGTTGGGAATGCATGTTTTTGAATGATAATTGAATTCTCTCACTTTCCCTCTGATGAATTCTCTCTCAATTTCCCTCTGATCTCTCTCTCCCGATCCCTCTGATTTCCCTCTCCTTGTTGTTCTGTTTGTAATCCTTCCCCATTTCTTGCTGCATTTCCCTACCTCTCAATCTAATTCCCCCTCGATTTCTTCCAATTTCCTATCAAAACCCTAGGTACACTAACAGTTTGAAACAATTTTCTATTGTGTCTTGCTTTCTTGCAATAGCTACACCATAAATCATCTTTGTTGGACTTAGATCCTGTTGTAGCTATAGCTGGAGTGGTTTTGTTTACTATCATAGCAAATCCAACAGATATTGGTGGAACAAGCATGGCAAAGCGACATGTCTCTTCTCCTCATGCCTTAGTGAGTTCCGTTGAGCCTAATTCTGTTAGTGAGGCCCTTTTAGACTCATGATGGGTTAAGGCCATGAATGAAGAATATTCAGCCTTGCAGAAAAATCATACTTGGGATTTGGTTCCTCTGTCTAAGGATATGAATCTGGTTGGCTATAAGTGGGTGTTTAGGGTGAAATACAATGCTGATGGTTCTGTTCTGAAGTACAAAGTCAGGCTGGTTGCTAAGGGATTTCATCAAACTCCGGATGTAGATTATGCTGAAACCTTTAGCCCAGTTATTAAGGCACCAAGCATCCCAGTTTTGTTTGCTTTAGCAGCTACCTATGGTTGGGACATCCAACAAGTTAATGTAAAAAATGTTTTTCTCAATGGAGACTTAAATGAAACAGTTTATATGGTCCAACCTGAGGAGTTTGTTAATACTCAGTTCCCTACACATGTCTGCAAGTTACAAAAGTCTTTATATGGGCTTAAGCAGGCTCTTAAAGCCTGGTATATGAAGCTGAGGACAGCATTACAGTCGTGGGGGTTTGTTCGTGCTGTATCGGATGCGTCTTTGTTTGTTAAGAAGACTGTTGGTTGTATGCTTTATGTGTTGATCTATGTTGATGATATACTACTCACTGGTTCTGATAATGATGCACTTAAGTTATGTATTAGAGCTTTGGACACTCATTTCACTCTTAAGACTCTTGGTTCTGTGAACTATTTTTTGGGTGTTGAAGCTTATAGAGACAGCAGTGGTATCTACCTAACTCAAACTAAGTATGTTCTTGACTTACTGAAAAAGGCTACTATGCTTGATAGCAAGCCATGTGATACTCCTACGGCTGCTGGAGTTTCATTAATAGATGAAGGAGAACTATTTTCAATCCTTCTTTGTATAGAACTCTCATTGGCTCACTGCAATACTTGACATATACTCGCCCGGACATAGCTTTTACAGTTAACAAACTGAGTCAATTTTTGTCTTGTCCTAAGGTGTAGCATTGGTTAGCTTGTAAGCGTCTTCTTTGATACCTAAAGGGCACAGTTGGCTTGGGCTTGGTTTTCTCTCCATCTCAAGATGATTTGTCCTTACAAGTGTACACGGATGCAGACCATGCTGGCTGCAAGGTGACTCCGCGCTTTACCAGTGGCTTTTGTGTCTATTTTGGCAAGAATCTCATTGTTTGGGGTTCCAAGAAACAGACTGTTGTTGCTAGGTCTGTAGGAGAGGCTGAATATCGTGCTATTGCCTTGGGTGTGACTGAATTGATGTGGCTGAAAACATTGTTTCAAGAGCTAGGCTATCTATGTGTTGTTGTTCCTATTGTGTGGAGTGATAACTTAGCTGCCAAAAGCATGTTCGAGAATCCAGTTTTTCATTCTCGAACCAAACATATTGAAGTTGATGTTCATTTTGTTCGAGAGAAAGTGGAAAATGGTGAAGTGGAAGTTAGATATGTTCCTACAGCTAGTCAAGTGGCTGATGTTCTTACAAAAGGGCTGCCTAGAGACCGATTCAAGTTTTTACGAGCAAGACTTGGTTTGACATTGTCCCCTGTATATGTTGGTTCTACAGATGATAAAACATTGTCTACATCTGATCACTCGCCTTCAATGGAGTCTGATTTGAGGGGAAGTGTTGGAGTAGTTTAGTTTAAATGTCATGTGCTTCTCTCTCTTTCTCTGTTTACATATGTTGTTCGTTTCTCTTCTTAGTTAGCTTTATGTTTATTAGCGGTAGTTATGTGTTTGTTATGAGCTATCTTTGTTATGGGCAAGCTATTTAAAAGCAACTCATCTTCAGAATCAATTTAGAGGCTTGATTATTTTTCTCTCTGCTGGAAATCTTTCTTGTGTTCTTTCTAGTTTTATTTCTTTCTTGTGTTCTTTCTAGTTTTATTTCTGCCCTAGCTGTTTCTTTACAAGCTTTTAAACACGAGATGTACAGTGAAGGGGAAGATATTTGAGTTGATTATTGATAAAAGAAGTCATGAGAACATAATAGGAAGAGATATGGTGGAGAAGTTGCAGCTAACTCTTGAGAAACATCCAAACCTTTATACAACTGGATGGATTAAAGAAGTTGGTGGCATACATGTGGATGAACGTTGCAGGGTGCCTTTCTCTATTGGTAAGTACTTTGACAAAGTTTATTGTGATATTGTTGATATGGATGCTAGCCATATTTTATTTGGGAGGCCTTGGCAATTTGATGTGGATGCTAAGCACTTAGATAGGAATAACACATATCAGCTTGAGAAATAGAGTATGCGTTATACTTTGTTACCTATGGTGGAAAAGAACCAAACCAAAGCCTCTAAAGTGGAGGGGAGGAATTTTCTTACCATTACACATAAACACTCTGAGTTTGTGAGAGAGTGTAAGGATACCCGAGAGGTTCACTTGTTAGTTGTAAATGGGGAGAGTGTGAGTGAGCCACTGAAAGTGAATCAAATCCTAGTGGAGGTGCAGGGATTGATGGAGGAATTTCATGATGTGGTTCCTGAGGAGTTGCCTAATGAGCTACCTCCTATGAGGGATATTCAACATCACGTTGATTTGGTTCCTAGTGCTAGTTTGCCTAACTTACCTCACTACAGGATGAGTCCTAAGGAGAATGAGATTTTGCGGGAGCAAATAGAGGAATTGTTGAGAAAAGGGCACATTCAAGCTAATATGAGTCCATGTGCAGTGCCATCATTATTGACACCAAAGAAAGATGGGAGTTGGAGGATGTGTGTTGACAACAGAGCAATCAACAAGATTACTATTGGGTACAAGTTTCCAATTCCTAGACTCGATGACATGCTTGATCAACTTGATAGGGTTATTGTTTTTACCAAGATTGATCTCAGAAATGGTTATCATCAAATCAGAATCCGCCCTAAAAATGAGTGGAAGGCAGCTTTCAAGACAAGGGATGAGTTATTTGAGTGGTTAATCATGCCCTTTGGACTAACCAACACACCAGACACTTTCATGAGACTAATGAATCAGGTATTACACCCTTTCATTAAAAAATTTGTTGTGGTGTATTTCGATGATATTTTGATATATAATAAATCTATTGATGAGCATGTTAGGCATATTAGAGAGGTGTTGAAAGTGCAGAGGTAAAACAAACTTTATGCTAATTTGAAGAAGTGTACTTTTATGAGTGAGAGTTTGTTGTTCTTGGGTTTTGTTGTAAGCAAAAAAGGGATAAAGGTAGATGAGGAGAAAATGAGAGCTATTAGAGAGTGGCCAACTCCTAAAAATGTGAGTGGTATGAGGAGTTTCCATGGGTTAGCAGCTTTCTATAGACGGTTCATTAAACACTTTAGTAGTATTGTGGGTTCAATTACTGAGTGTTTAAAGAAAGAAAAGTCCCATTGGGGTGAAGAACAAGAGCAAAATTTCGCCTTGATAAAAGAGAAGTTATGTACCGCTCCTATCTTAGCTTTGTCAAGCTTTCACAAATTGTTTAAGGTTGAGTGTGATGCGAGTGGAGTGGGTATAGGTGTGTTGTGTTGTCCCAAGAGAATAAACTAATTGCATTCTTTAGTGAGAAGTTGTGTGAAGCCAGAAAAAAATGGTCTACTTATGATAAGGAGTTTTATGCAGTTGTGAGGGCTCTTAAAACATGAAAACATTACTTGATTGCTAAAGAGTTTGCTCTTTACACGAATCACCAAGCTCTTAAGTATTTGAGTAGTCAAAGACAACTGAGGAGTGATATGCATGCTAGATGGTCTGCTTTTGTTAATAAATTCCCATATAAAATTGTGCATAAGTCGGGACAGCATAATCTAGTGGCGGATGCTTTGAGTAGGCGTGTGGATTTGATCAAAACTCTTAGTGCTGAGATTGTTGGATTTGAGTGTTTGAAAGATTTATATGCTAAGGATGATGATTTCAAGCACATGTGGGAACAATGCATGTCTTAGCAACCGTCAGGAGATTTTTATGTGTATGATGGGTTTCTCATGAAAGAAAATCGGCTATGTATTCATTGTACATCCCTTCATGAGAAAATTATTCAGGATTTGCATGGCGGTGGTTATGTAGGACATCTTAGCAGAGATAAGACTATTGAAGCTATTATGGGGAGGTATTATTGGCCTAAAGTGAGGAGAAATGTTTCTATTATTGTGGCCAAATGCTATGTATGTCAAACAGCTAAGAGGCAATCTTCTAACGCCAATCTCTACATGCCATTGCCTATTCCCAATGCTATTTGAGAATATTTGTCTATGAACTTCGTGTTGGGCTTACTGCGAACTCAATGAGATATGGATTCTATTTTTGTAGTGGTTAACAGGTTTTAAAAAAAAATGCATTTTCTTCCATGTAAGAAGACAGCAGATGCAGTACCCACGACCAAATTGTTTTTGAAAGCAGTTGTTAGACTACATGAAGTCCCTAAAACCATTATTTCAGATCATGATACAAGGTTCTTGAGTCACTTTGAGATTACTTTGTGGAGAATGTTCGATTCATCTTTGAATTTCAACATCATGGCGTATCCCCAGACTGATGGACAGATAGAGGTGGTGAACAGTACCTTAAATCTGATTCGCAGCGTTTGCAAAGACAAGCCAAGACAATGGGATTTAGTCATAGTTCAAGCAAAGTTTGCCTACAACGACGTCATGCATAGTTCAACAAGAAGGTCACCATTTTCTATTGTATACATAAAAGTTCCTAATCATGCATTGGATTTGGTGAAGTTGCCAAAGGTACTAGGTTTTAGTGTTGCAGCTTGTGATTTAGTCGAGCAAGTTCAAGCGGTTCAAGAGGATGTCAAACAAAAGTTGCACAAAGCTAATGAGAAGTACAAAGCGGCAGCTAACAAGCATAGGAAGTACAAGGTATTTGAGGTTGGAGATGAAGTCATTGTATTCTTGAGGAAGGAAAAGATTCCAACAGGAAAGCAAAACAAGCTCAAACCAAAGAAGTATAGTCCTTACACGATTACAAAGAAGATTAATGACAATGCTTAGGTTGTGGATTTGCCTAATCATATGGGTATTTCCAAAACTTTTAATGTTGCTGATCTTTCTTTGTATTTGATGGATGTGGAGCTGTAATACCTGGATCATAATTCGAAGACGAATTCTTCTTAAGTGGAGGTAGATGATGTAGTCACTGTTTCCAACCAGTCCTAAAACCGGTTCAGAGACAAGATAGAGGGCATCAGTTCAAGAGTTGATCCAAATTGGTCCGAACGACTTCATAATTTTTAGGGCTTCTATTCTACTTCATATGTTTTAGGGTTTTATTTGATCAAGATTTTAATTAGTTTTTATTTAAAATAATGCCATGGGGTGGCCGAACACTATAAATATTCATTAGTTAGGGTTTGTAAACAGTTTTTTTTTCGATTTTATTCTTCAGCAAGACCTATTTGGTTTTCTTCTCTTACTCGAGACTAAGTTTCGGTGATTCAAACTTCTTGATTTGAAAGTGTTAGGATTAGGAGCTCTTAGAAACTCAATTCAATACTCTAGTCTGCCAATCTCTCTCCATTCCTCACCTAGAAATCAACCCACAACAAATTATATAAAACTGGAAATGAAAAACAACAAAGAAATTAAAATAAAGAACAGTCAAACCAAACAATAGGCGCTAATTTATCATGGTTCAAATTGCAATATGCAATCCTACATCTAGCCTTGATCCTGAGAGCAAAATCCACTAGAAACCGTTGAACAAGATTACAAGAACTCTCTTTTCTCTCTCACACAAGTTCACTGCCCTCACACAAGAGAATACTAAAGATAAACTTTCTCTCTAAGCCTTTCTCCCTCGGCAATCTCACTTGTATTTAGAGAAACAAAATGAATGAGTGAATGATTGTTATGTCCGACTTCCAACCCTCGCCTACTATTTATAAACCATAGGGGCGTTAATTACAAGACCTACTATTAAGCCTATACAAAGACTAAAATATCCCTCATAATATAACTTCTAAGTTAACTAATCTAACTTAGAAAAAATCCAACCGCCCTTATTCTTCAAACAAGTTCTATTCTTCATCTTATAGATAGAAAAAAAAAAAAACTCCATGCAAAAACCCAACAGAGAGTATCATTCGTGTGTTAGTTCTCTACACACATGCTGCAGGCTGTGTCAAATTCCCTCAAATTCTCTCAATTTCCAATCCAAACGCTAGGCTAAACCCTAGATACATGACACAACCATTGGAAGGGAATCAAGTAAATGTGAATTCTAAGGTTTACCCAAGCCCTAATGCAGCCAAATCATCTACTGTGGAGTAGAGAAGGAAATTAGGATTATGTTATAAGTGTTGAACATGGAAGGAGTAGAGAACGAAGGAGAAGAACCGGCAAGAATTGGGTGACAACGAAGGCACAATTGTAAAAAGTTTCTTGAGGACAAGAAACCGCTCGAGAATGGGGGAATTGTCATGACCCCAAGGGCATTAATAGTAATTGTTCTTTTGTTTGTATTTTCCCTTAGTTGTACCTGTGATGTTTTGCATTGAGTATTAAGGATCTAGAAGGAAGAGATAGAGAGATCTTGGTTGGATCCCTTGTAGTAGGCCATTAGTGACCATTTAGTGCTTTTAACGATAACTATTAGTTAGAGGGTATTTTAGGTATTGTCATATTTTTAATTCTCTTGATGTAATCGTCATATTGCCTATATATAGGGGGCTCAAGTTAGTGCTTAGGGTATCATTCATTTTTTTAGAAAGCTCTATGTTGTAAACAAGTAGAGTGTTGTATGTCAAGAGGAAAGACTTTGTGTCAAGAAAAGTTCTGTGTAATCTCAAGAGAGAACAGTGTACTCGTGTGTGAGAGGAAGTGTGGGAACTCTTGTATCTAATTTCATTCATATTGGATTGCTCTCGGTATTGCTAGATGTAGGACTGATTTATCAGTTTGAACCAGGATAAATTGTCAGTGTTCTTCATGTGGTTTGATTGTTCTAACTCTATTCTTTACAATTCTTTACTTTCTGTTTACATTGTGTGATTGTGCTGGTGAGTGAGAGTGTAAAGAGTGTTATATTTGTTGGATTCTTGGGTGAATTAATAGACTGTCAGTGCTCCCAATTGTAACAGTACCTTAGGCTGTGTAGAGTGTACTTCAGTTTGTTAGTTTGTTAATAACTGCATGGATGTAACAGCCTATAAATAGGTTGTAGAATAGAGAATAAGGAATAAATGAATGAATTCAATTCTGTTTCCCCTCTCAATTCCTCTCTCCCTCTCTGTTTCCTCTGAACCCCTACCCCCTTACTTCTGATTTTCTCCCTCTTTCTGTTCTGTTTTCCCCCCTCCATTCTGTTCTTTCTTCCTCAGTTTCCTCCAAATCCCATTCCAAACCCTAGGAAAACCTAGGGCCGTGACATACCCATGATGAACACAATATATTAAACAAGCTTGGTCTTCATCATTGTTCTTTGGGGAGGACACAAAACTAGGTTTTTAAATGCAACATCACACCTGCTACAAGCATTCACTCAAAATATGTCTCTCAAAGTGATTCTAGAAGGAAGCTAGCATTTGGATGCAGTTTTGACACATGTTTCCTTTTTCTGTTTCCAGGAAAATTCAAATTTCAGGAACCAACAAAAAGATCATTCTCAGAGCTAACAGTGTTTCCATGTGAAAATAGAAATAATTATAAAAAGGATCAATGTTTCAAACTTCTCACTGCTTCCATTTCAAAATCTTTGGAATAAAACCTCAAAATAAAAATTGGAAAACACAACCAATTTTAAACAGACAAATGCAACTAGAAACAATACCTCCACAAACTAAGTCAGTCAAATATAACAAGTGGCTATTCTTTCTCAGATGAAAATTACGGAATCAGACTATAAACAAACAACATTATAATAAGGTTTTTTTTTTTTTGTAATAAGTTAATAGCTGCTATTTTATGTATCAATACAAGATACACTGGCACGTGATTGTGAAACTATACGATAGATAGTATATCTCCCAACATTTAAAAAAAAAAAAAAAGGAAAGAAATACCTTTTTTCCTTGAGTTAATAACTGTTAATTTATGTACCAAGACACTGCAGGTGTTTATGAACCTATCAATAGTCTATCTCTCAACTTTAAAAGAAAATGTCTTCCAAATCAATTCATCAAACCTTTGAAGCTAATCAGACATAGTTTCAATTAATCTAGTTTGCCAATCAAAAAAATGATAAGTGTTATTACCTTCAGAGCTAAAGGAGAAGAATATTATCAACAGAAGTGACAATTGAAGGACAGATTTCATCTGCATCTGCCAAATTTTGCATAGTGTAAGAGTTAAAAGGAAGAAAAATGGAGTACCTTAACATCATGTGATAGTCATCGTGTTGCTCAGGTAGCAATTCATCCAATATCAATGCTTGTCTAAATGCATCAACAACCTTTAGCTCCTCAACATCCCGAACATCCTCTATTGAAACAGAGCTAACTCGGCCATCACTCTTTCTTCTGCCACTCTTTTTCTTAAGAGAATGCTTGAACTTGGTTGATGCATTTATAGCTTTCTTCTTCAGTGTCCCAATCCTTGTCCTTCTCTCATCTTCTGAGTTCTCAAAATCAGATTTTCTTTCTTTTCTCTCATCATTGCCAGATGACCCCTCAAAGCCTGTCAAATAGCAAAAGTTGTAAAAATATTGTAATTTAGCCAAAAAATAAAAATAAAAAATTTAGTAAAAATATGATGTGAAACCTCAATATGATTGCTTGAGACAATATTTCCTAAAAATTTAACTGCTCTTTTGTAATAGTTAGACCAGAACAAGTGAATCAAGGTTAAGATACTTCGAAGTAGCCATGGACGTAAAGAAAATTGTATTACCAAAATGTCAACAAAGGCCAATCTGTTTAAGCTGCCACAAGAAGACAATTTTTAACAAATAACAGCAAAGCATTACCCTAGCCTTCTGAAACGTAAAAAAAAAGGACAAGAAAGAGGCAGAAATCAAACGCAAAACACCCTTGTAATAGTTTACAACCAAAATAAAATAGACATGACAATAACAAGACAGAGTACACAAGGTATGACAAATATCAATCACTCAGAATTCCAAAACCATGTACCATTTAAGATCAGATACTGTTCCTTCATAATCTCTTGGGCATAAACCCATTAAAAATTGCAAGTAAAAGAAAATCTTGCACGATGATTATCACATAATCCATGAATCTTCGTATCCTAAGACAACAGTCCCAAAACCCGAACAAAATATCATAGAGAAGTGCAGGAGGCACAGTAAATTTAACCCTAGTAACATCAATCAGGCCGAAAGAGAACAAAACTTGTAAAGAAAACCATATGCCCTAGGAGCCCAGCTCCAAAATCACGATCTTCATAATTTTTACACAAAATAAATAGTCACGACCTAAATTACCAGGTCTCTTCGGGCAGCCTAACAGATTCACTCTTCTAAACCTCAACAAACATTTTTCTCGGATATGAAATTGACCTCAAACAATATATTATCATCAATTCATCATACGCAATAGCAGATCCAGCGAGCAAACAATTCAACCGACAATTCGAAATCCAGCAACAGGAAAAAAAGAAAAAAAAAAAAAAAAAACCCTAACTAAATACGATCCGACTCGATATGCTACAGAAACAGCTCGCAACAACAAAGAAAAGAAAATACACGATCAAAGAAGAGGAGAAGAGAAGAACTCACAAGGCCTTGCGAACCGATCCAGCGGACCCGACATAGCTCCGTTCTATCGACTTCGCCGACAACGAAACCGCGACCTCTGAAATCTCGAATCGCTATAAAAACCTACATTACGACGAAAAAAGTCGGATATCGCGAGATCGGATTCCAAACTGAAACACAAAGGCTGTGAAGAAATAAAGGGTTTTCGTACCTCTCACGAATCACGAGGTTGATCCAACGGCAATAAATGCAATTAAGAGGACCTCTGGCGCTGTAACGGTTCACTGGTGCATCAAATCGCAGTGGAAATACTGAATTTGCAGATTTTAATCACAATATACGCTTTATCTTCTGTACGTATGTATCGCCTGACTGGAAAACGGCGAAGAGAGAGAGAAAAGAGAGAGAGAGAGAGAGATGAATTTAAGAGAATTAATTGTGAGCTGGGAGGGGGTCGGGCGAGGGGTTTGGGGGCTAGGGAAATGGGGTGGGCCCACTGGGCGATGAATGACACGTGGCGGGAGGAGCGGGAGGGGGGCTGCCTGGAAGGAGGAATCTGCCGGCGGTGCGGTTGGAGTAATTCAGCAATGATTTGGTCACAGGCGGCGGAGTAAGCTGAGCAGGGCGGTAGCTTGGCGGCCTGGGCTCGGCTTGAGTAATTGCACATGATTGGGCACGTGCTCAGTTTTGGGATACCAAAGGGAATTTACTTGAAATTAGGAATTTCAATCATAAATCAATTGCAACTCATTTTATTTAAAACGCAATGACTGTTAACGACTCTTTAATGAGTCACAAATGTACTTTATTTTAAGTTTTAAAATAAATTTATTAATTAATTAAATACATTTTATATTTTAAATTATTTAATCAATTAATATAATTTTTAAAAATACGATAAATAAATATATTTTATTAAAAATAAAGTTAATTTATTACATAATAATTGGCTTCATTTTTTATTTAAATATGAGTTTTTACCCTGATATCAAAAAAATCAACTAATAAAATAAAGTGTTTTCAGGACATTAATTGAAGAGATATAAATATATTTTGTTCTTAAATAACATATACCTATTATACATTATTTTCATACACTTCCATTAGTTCCCACAAAATGTATTATATTTTAAAATATAAAAAAATTCGAAGCCCCATTGGGCTTTCCAAACCCAATTAGGGTTTAGTAAATTTTAAACATTTAATGCTTATTAAACAAATCTAAACGTAATATCTAACCTACCTGTTGCATGAATAGATTTAAATACCCATCAAATTCTTCAATTATTATCCTTTCAAAATATTTATTAACCAATCAGAGAACTCTTTAACTAATGTCTCTCAAGAAACTTGTTAACATTATTTAAAAAAATTAATTTTATAAACGAGACATAATAATTATATAATAAAATATTAAAAGTATAATGTATTTGTTAGGTAGAAAAAGAAACATCTACGAACTGTCATCCATGAACAAAAACAAACACACGATCCTACCTCTACTTGGCTTGGTTGGATTGCTTAGGTTAAGTGTTCTAAAGTTTTAATATAATAATAATAATATGTTATTATATATGTATAAGAGTTAGGTCGAGTTAAAAGTCACTGGTTCCATCCTACCCATAACCAAATCGAAGACTTTTAATTGGATTTGATTCAATTTATATAAAAAAACCAAATTATACTCGCCTCAGATGAGAACAAAGAGGAGAATAATAAAAGGGTAACTGTAAAGTAAAGGTTCCATTTGTTGGAAGGGGGGGGGGGGGGGGGGGGGGAGTTAGTTGACAGGTAAAACTGTCGGTTTCCGCGGGCGGGAAGGGGAAGGGAATTGCTATAGCTGGCTGTAGCTGGTGAGTGCTAGGCGACCAGCCACCGGCGCCAGGCCGCCAGTGATTGTACGAAAAAGCTTGCTTTCCAAAGTACCGTGTCTTTGTCTGTTTCCTCTTTGATTAATTAGCCGTCCCCATCCATTCGGTCCAACTCAACAAGCTGTCTCTTTCTCCTCTCCGGAACCAGGCTCTGCTTCCAATGTCAATAATTCATAATGAAGACTGCTTGTCGCATCATCTGAGCTTAATAAAAATAAAATTATTGAAACATGGGGTCATTTGTAATTGTCCTTATTAATAAGGTAAACTTTATTTAGAAATCTTGTATAATAAAATGAACTACAAGGATTTGAACTGCTAAAAATCTAAATCAGAATAAATAAATAATAATCAATTGATAAAAGTCTAAGTGGGTATCTATTAATATGAATAATACCCATTGCATTGTAATTGTCTATGATGAATCAAAATTATTGAAGATTAAAGTAACCCCGAGGAGTGCACTTCCAATTGTTAAATTTAAATTGTCCATGCCTAATCTGACCAAAACATATTATGTTAAAGTCAATGAACTAAAAATTATTGACAAAATATATATTTTAATTCTTATATTTGTAATTTTTATTTAAATATTTAAAAATTTTTATTTTAATTATATTTTTAAATCTATAATTTTAAATTAATTATACTTTTAAATTTTTTAATATTTTAATTATATTCATGAATTTATAATTCTAAATAAATTTGACGATACGTGCAATTGATCCATTTGGTCACGAACAAGGATAGATTACAAGATTACCCTTTTTTTTAATTTAGGAACAAGGATGGCTTTGGTGGCCTACCAACTACCAAACAATTAATGCTAAACGTTTCCCAAATACTAGTGGAGTTGAGAATCCGAGAGATATTTAGGGGAAGGTGGGTTGGTGCAGAGTCCAACCCATTGTAGGAAATTAAAATTAAGAATTGACTTCATAAATTATAATTATCATATGTATCTATTAATTTATGTTACATTAAGGGATAAATTAAACATAATAAATTAGAAAATTAAATATGAATATTATTTAAGATTAGGGCGTGTTTGGATGCCACCGTTGGCAGTACAGTTTGAAAGGGATTGGGAAGTAGAGATGTAATTAGATGGTTGGAATTAGTTGGGGATATATCATATATAGCGGTCGGTGCCCTTTAGCTTTCAATTTTGTAGGTTAAATGATTATATTTGCTGCGGTGGCTTGTTATTGTTGTTATATATCATATTACTTCACAAGATTTAGCTATGTTTACCAATGAGGAACTGCCAACACGAAAGTCCAATAATGGGAAAATGGTTAAGACTCTTTCAAATTCAACGATTCACCCAATCATACATAGAATGGAATCTACTGCCTCTATGCTATGTTGCATGGATTCCATACGTGGAATCATTAATTTTATAATATAAGAATATGTGTTCGAGTTCCTAAGATATAGATTAAGTGGCGGGTAAATGATATATTAGGATTAGTACCAGTAGATTACGAGTTCGATACTCGATGTAGGTAAGTATCAAAGATCCGTATGCGATTTACTTATTTTGTTGAAATTGAGAGCACAAACAGTGGGGGACTGTACAAGGGCAACAATTCCAAGAATATGTATTTGAATGTAAGATATTGTTGTGTGTGATTCAACGCCAATGTAAGTTTAAGAAAAATAAGTATAAAAGGAAAAGCTCGAGAAACCTTACTAATGAAATTATTCTTAAGAGATCTCTCCCGATGGACTTTCTAGAAACCTCTCTCAAGTCAAATATTGTGTTAAATTCATCTTTGATGTCTTTGTTTGGAAATTTAGAATAAATAATCTAAAAGACAGGTATATTTCTTCATCTATTAATTTCGAATTCTATAAATAAGAGATGATTTTTCTGATCGAGATAAAACAAACTCTACTCATACTATAATTCTTTTTTTTTTATATATAAATACTAACTTAAACATCGAAAGATATGCACGAAAAATATCTCATGCCTTAACTACTTTCTCTTTTGCAAGTCTCCTGAAGATAGACTGGAGGCTCAGGACGGACACTCACATTTAACTATAAATTTATTGTTGTATATAAGTAACAATATATATAAATATTAGAATGTGACATAAAAAAAAATCCTATTATGTTACCCCTTGCATTTATAAATCTTTTTTAGTCTTATAACTTAAAAAATAAAAGTGTGCTACTTACATATATTAAAATGGTAATTAGTGTAAGACCCCGTTTCGGCATAAGGTTGCCACGTAATTTAAATAAGGTTTGAATACCGAAAAATATGTTTGAGAGTAGTTATAAGTACCGAATCGACTGTAGGGAATGTTTCGGAGTGAAATTGTCTAAGGAAAATAATACGGTCTCGATGAGCGTTCCAAGATAAAATTTATGATATCAAAAGAAATTAGATCGGGAACAGATTTTTTGTAGAACTAAAATGCAACTGCCATTTAGCTGCAAAATCGAATTGCCGTAAGGGACGTCCAGAACGTCAACAGAAGTTTGAGGGGGCTCTAGTTTTTCGTAATAAACAACCCTTCGATGGTTTCGGGATGAAACAATAGCTCGATGAGGACACTGGGGCGAAATCGTTATTATCAAGTAACTTTGAAATTATTAATTGTGGATTTTTGATATTGTAATGCAAATTAATTTGAGGTTTAAGGGCATAATTGCAATTAGGAATTACACAAGTGTAACAGCGATGAAATTTGGGGTTTAATGTGTAATTTTTCTTAATTTAAAGTGTAATGCATAATTTTATATATATATATATATGCGTGCAGAGGCACGCAATGGCCACGCCCCTACAAATCTCCATGCCCTACAACTCCCAATATCCATGCTCTACAAACATATGGCTGCAATTTGAGTGTGCTATACGCAAAGAGGGATGGCGAGGCAGTGAGGAGAGTTCGCGTATTGGCTATAAATAGGCAGAGAAATGAAGGAAAATAACCAAGAATGAAAATCGAAGGCAGCAAGCTCGGGTGAGCCAATGGTTGAGAGATAGATAAAGAGAGCTTGTGAGATCAAGAAAGAGAGAGAGAGAGAGAGAGAGAGATTGTGCTAGAGCCAAGAAAGAGGGGCCTAAAATGGCCAAAATCGACCATGGCAGCAGCAGCAAAGCTGTTGTCTGGCAGCCATAGCTACGTGGAAGAGGGCGCAGCGAACAAGGCAGCAGCTGGGAGGCTAGTTGCGGTGGTTGTGTGAGGGCCTCGAGGTAAGAGGCGTAGAGGAGGCCGGCCAGCGAGGCCGAAGGCGACCAAAGCTAGTCGCACAGCAGCGGTGGCCATCGCTGCAAGTGGCTGCCAGCGGTGGTCACAGCAGCGGTCGGGGAGACCGGCGGTAGGCTACAAGAGCGGCGGGGCAGGCGGCAGAGGGCTTAGGCTGGTTCACACGTAGGCGAGAAGAGGAAGAAAAAGAAGAAGAAGAAGATGAGGAGAAAAGAAAGAAATGGAAAAAAAAAAATAGAGAAAAATCTTGAAAAATGCCCCAAAAAATAAGAAATGGATATATATTAATATTTTGGATATTTTGGGTGAGAAAATGGTTCGGGCGCGCGTTTCGAGATCAAAGCACGGGTATCGAGGAAGCCAGAGATGCTAAGTTAAAGTAAGTAAAATTTCAGAAATTCAAGAATATTATTTTATGAATTTTCATAGTGAAATATGTGAGAAAATATTTGAGAAATATTTAGTTTGGATTTATTGAGGAAACATAGGAAGAAATAGAGAGAAAAATAAAGAAAATGTAAGAAATTATGGAAAAATAGGTTTTAATATTTATTTAATTAAATATGGTGATTAGGATGCTTTGAGGTTTAAGTTGAAGTGACTTGTGCGAATTTTGAGATCAGCACGCAAATCGAGGCAAATTTCGAGGCAATACGTGAATATCGAGGTAGCTCGATAGGCTTGAGAAGAGAAGTGATACATCCCAACTAGATTTAGCTTTATGAAGAATGTTTGGTTTATAGGTGATTTATGTTTCAAACCCCGATCCTCGGGGATGCTTTCATCAAATTAACATACTCTGATATGTATCCATCACGTAGATTGCATACATGACATGACTATAAAATGCATATATACACGTTGATACCATTGATCACGCGCATCGTGGCCATAAGGAGTACGAACTAGCACCGTTGCTTTACTAAGGGTCCTCCCATACACCCCGGCTTCGAAAGAGGTGGCCGCAAAAATGGTGAGTAGCATGAAGGATGCAGTTGACCCTTACGATGAAGTAAGACATTAAATTCATGCACGAAATATTGTTTTGTACCCTTATTTAGATGATTCATCATCTAATTTGAGCTTTGCCCCTGAATATTCAAACGTTCCAGATGGAGATTGTAGCAGATACAATGATGAATGAGGTATGAAATGGCACTTATCAAAGTGCATGATGAATAGAATGTATATTATGTAGCCTATATATTTAAGTTCTGCTACTTTGAATTCTGAACGTTTTGAAAGCATGAAGATGTATAACCCTATTAAGTATAGTATTAGTTGAGAACTTATATTTTGTAATAAGTTATATTGAGGAACGATGATTTAATGATCAATGTTAAGATATCAAGTTCGATCATTGTTTCGACATTTGATATGTATAATGATTCTCTTTCGAGAAAAATGTATGAGAATTCTGAGATGGATACGAGGAATGATATAATTTAGCTTTAGTGTTTGAAGAAAAAATTTATTATCCCAAATTATAATGCGTCCAGGAAAACGGGGTGTTATAATTATTAAGTAGGCAATTTAAGTGATCTCATACAAATACATATTTTAAAATGCTAAAAGCATCTAAGTAGAGAAGTGCGACACATATTTGGTATCAATATTAGTGTCATCTTATGTGAACATCAACATTAATACAATACCTAAAAATACACACTCAGTGTAAGGCTCTATTCGTGGACCATGTGATGGAGAATAACATTGGCTCTATTCATGGACCATGTGATGGAGAAACTAGGCTCTATATATAGACCATGTGACGGAGAAACTAATACTAATTTGAATAATTTGTCAAATATCATATGATATTTTTTATAAGGCAACGATGTTTAAATTTTTTATTTATATGTGTGGTCATATATCAAAAAATAATATTTTTTAAAATAGCAATTAAATTATGCAGTAGTGGTAATTTTGTAATTATAAATCAATTGATGGGTATTTTCACGCTCAATGTATCTTGTATGGTCATTAACGAGTCATTTTATTTTGCATAGAATTTTTACTTTAATATTAGCGATGGGATCAAATCATGTTATATTGTGTTTGATATATGAGGTATTATTTGAGATAATGATATGATTTGTTTTATTCGTAAAAGGTATTAATGTAATTTTAATTTGTATTAGGTTATAAAAAGACAATAATAACCTTGGTTGTCTGATATGCTGCCTGCAACTTCATGTGAATGGATCATCTATATAATAATTATGAAAACAAAATAAAAAAATTGTGAGCTTTCAGAATCAAGTTTGGACATATGGGTGAATCATCACTTCCCAAGATGGTGTGTTTTGGAAATCAAGTAGGCTTCAAGGGCAAGTTTGGATTGTCCTATTCATCCTGCCAAATCAAATAAGATTTATCACATTATTACTCTCTTTTATAGACTAGGATAAATTATACACCTAGTCCATGATTTTTGTATTTTATTATAAATTTGTATCGTGTCAATTTTCATTAATAAAATTTGATGAAAAATAAGAAGATAAATTAAATTTTTTAAACAAATGTAAAATTAATAATTATAATAACATAAATTAAATATAATAATTAATCTCTCCATATAAAATGTATAGAAATAGGGGGCGGAGCTAGAAATTTTAATTAGGGTTGACAAAAATTAAATAGTACAAGAAAATCTAAAATAAATTGTGTAGAATAATATTATTTAAAAATTGACAGATCGATCGACAAAATCATGGTTATACTTAACAATAAAACACTCTGAAAAGCTCACATACAATAAAGATTTTTTGTTACCCTTGGAAAAAGAAGAAGGAGGCCGGTTGTATGTAGCTCCACCCCTAACGTGAGTTGGGTATTCCAAAAAAAATAAGAAAAAATGTCTTGGTCTAGTGTAGCTCCACCCCTTCATAGATAGGAAGTACGAAGCCAACCATAAAATGGCCAACCCAATATTTAGAATAGATGTATTTTAATAATCACATTAAAATAATAAAATTAAAATTAGAGAACAATTTTATAGAAATCGGAACATAATTTTTCTAGAGAGATTTAAATAAGTTATAATTTTTCAATTTGAGAGTAGACCTATATAAACACATATATTTGGGATCTACATATAAACACAGAAAATTAAAAAATAAAATTGTATAAACACAAAATTTGTACACATAAAATTTTGTAAGATTACATAAACACATATAATTGTATAAACACATAATTTTATAAGAGTGGGACCTATACAAACACATATGAAAAAAATAAAAAATAAAATTATAGCTCATTTTCGTCCCATAAAATTTTAAAAAATAAAATTGTATATTTGGGTCCAACTTAATTGTACCAAATGTTAGAAATTGAATAAAATTTTTAAGAAAATGTTTGAATAGTGGGTCTAACTCATAATTTTTTTTTTCTTTTGTTATATTTTTTGGTGCTTCCAATACTAAATGTAAAAAATCTACACCCGCACACACACTGATTCAAGTGAAGGAATGAATCATTCACATCATATATTCATACACACGCACACACACTGTTTCCCATACATATATTCTATATACATACATACGCGGACACATTACAAATACTTCATATCATTACACACGCACACAGTGTGGGCTATTTCTTTTTTACTGTGTGTATGTATCATTAACTGTTGCAACTTCAATTAAGAAAAGTTGCATAACTTCACTAAAAAACCCCATAGTAGAAACGATCCAAAAGCAGATATTTGAGACCAAAGAAAAGGAAACCCAAACCAACTAAATTCAAAACCTTGTTAAGCATTAAAAACAAAAACCCAGAAGCTCAAAGAGCTATATGCTTGCCATCCGAGCTGGAAAACAAAGCAAAATACATACACGCACTCACACTTCTGCCCCTATCTTCAACAAACAGATCATGGACACACACAAAATACATACACGCACGGAGGCGATGGAGTTGGAGGCGACGATAGAGAGATTCAGGTGGGGCGGCTGCGATGGAGAGCTGCCTGTGGGTTGGTGGGAGGGAGAGAGAGTGAGAGAGAGGCAGTGAGGGAGGGAGACGGGTGGGTGGGAGAAAGAGAGAGGGAGAGTGGGACAGAAAAAGATAAACAAATGGGAAGTGACTGGGCGGGAGAGAGCTGCAGAAGATGAGGGAGAGAGAGAGAAGGGAAGTGACGGGAATCAAATTGATCTGAGCCATTGATCGGAAGAAAATTAATCTTAACCATAGAAATATATACAATTTCAAAAATAGTTGTGTTTTATTATGTAGATGGCCATTAATGAGTCATTTTATTTTACATAGAATTTTTACTTTAATATTAGCGATGGGATCAAATCATGTTATATTGTGTTTGATATATGAGATATTATTTGAGGTAATAATATGATTTGTTTTATTTGTAAAAGGTATTAATGTAGCTTTAATTTGTATTAGGTTATAAAAAGACAATAATAACCTTCAAATAAATTTGGTTGCTAATATGCTGCCTGCAACGTCATGTGAATGGATCATCTATATAATAATTATGAAAATAAATTGTGAGCTTTCAGAATCAAGTTTGGACAGATGGGTGAATCATCACTCCCCAAGATGGTGTGTTTTGGAAATCAAGTAGGCTTCGAGGGCAAGTTTGGATTGTCCTATTCATCATGCCAAATCAAATAAGATTTATCACATTATTACTCTCTTTTATAGACTAGGATAAATTAAACACCTAGTCCATGATTTTTGTATTTTATGATAAATTTGTATCGTATCAATTTTTATTAATAAAATTTGATAAAAAAATAAGAAGATAAATTAAAATTTTAAAAAAATGTAAAATTAATAATTATAATAACATAAATTAAATATAATAATTAATCTCTCCATATAAAATGTATAGAAATAGGGGGCGGAGCTATAAATTTTAATTAGGGTTGACAAAAATTAAATAGTATAAGAAAATTTAAAATAAATTATGTAGAATAATATTATCTAAAAATTGACAAACCAATCAACAAAATCATGGCTATACTTAACAATAAAACACTCTGAAAAACTCACATACGTGAGTTGGGTATTCCAAAAAGAATAAAAAAAATGTCTTGGTCGTGTGTAGCTCCACCCCCTCATAGGTAGGAAGTAGGAAGCCAACCATAAAGAGTAAGAGCATTCATTGTCAACCCATGCCTACCATCATTTACCCTCACTTTTCAGTTTCTACCAATCGTTTCTCCTCTTCAGTCTTCAATTTATATTTTGGTTAATACTAAAGAAATGAATATTTTGCAAGCTTCCTCCCTTCTATTTGAACTACCACCGGGACCTTAAAATTAACCCACCCCCTTTAGGATTAGGCCCATGGATAATAATTAGGATCCGGCCCAGTTTTCTGAATCGATCATAAATATGTCTTAAGCCCAAGTGAACTGGACTGAGTCTAGATCCCTCAGGCCCAAAAGAAGTTATTGCATAATGCATACTGGTAGAGGACATGAGGCCCCTTACCAATGCTAGGCGGGCCTAAAGTGGGAGCCCATGGGCCAAGTTCACAAGTAAAAATGAACCCTTAAGGGCCCAGAGTTATTGTGATGATATTTTATTAAAATATTCTGACATAATAATATTTTTTTTATTAATTTTCTTGAATAATTTTAATTGTTATTTCCAGGATAATACATAATGCACTTTATTTTTAGAAAAAGTATATTATTTTCAATTTCAAAAGAATTTTATTAGTTGATAAAATATTACAAAATATAATATATTTATCAGCAACTAAAAAATTATTTTAGAATTAAAAATAATACATTTTATCTAAAAATAAATTACATTTATTGAAGTTTAACCATCTCCGTTCAAAGCAACAGATAGTATTACTTAATTTTCTTACATTTTGCTTTTAATAATTATTTGTAAAATATAATTTTTATATAAAACTTTTAGTTATACCAATAATAAATTAAGATATAAAATAAATTACATTGAACGTCCTTTAAATTTTGTTAAATTATAATATGTACCTCTGTCTTTTAAAAATTATACTGATGTCTCCTCCGTGAAATTGGGTATTAATAAATTTATATAAGTACATAAATTTGAGTAATATCAAATGTAACTTAAATTATGAAAGAGTAATTTAATATATTTTTAAAAATTAAAAATAGTCAAAGTAATTTTTCAAATATAGAGAAAATCGTTCATATTTATATTAATGTGAGGATACACTTTGGAACCAAAAAGTGATATCTCACATCCTGAAACCCCCACAGTTCAGTTTCAAAATTTTTGTACGAGAATTAAATCACGAAATTCAATGACGAGATTCGAACACGAAACATGCACTAGTTATATAGTAATTAAATTTAGAGTTTTTTGAAATTAATACGTGTACGATTCTAACTGTTAGACTATAATTGAGGGTAATGTCGGGATACACTTTATCTTTATAAAACTAGGATTACTATATTATTTTAATAAAATTGTCAAATTTGAATTTACTTCACAACGAAGGAAGGTGAGATTGAGACGGGACAAGCAGCCATTTGCAACGTCGCACCTAACCCCGAGAGAGAGAGAGAGAGGAGATGTGCAGACCGAAACCGATGGCCGCCGCCGGGAAGAGAGGATCTGCAGGCAGAAACCGCCGGCGGCGGCGCGTGTTTTATGTGCCTGACCTTTTTGCCAAAGGAAAGGGAATTCTTCAGGGCTCTCCAAGTCAAGTTTGAAAGCTGCCTCTTCTCTCTCTCTCTCTCTCTCCCTCCCCCCAATGCACAAACGGACAACTGCCAATCATCCCAATTTTCCCCATCCCAACAATTTTTTAATCAACAAGGGATATATATAAATAACAAGGAGATAATAATAAACTATTGCACTTTAAGACCATCAATATAAAAATATTTAATAATTAATTAATATGAATAAATTATAGATGAATAAAAAAATAATATTAAGAGTCATGACTGTGTCGTGAGTGTGTCGTCTCTTTATTGAAGAAAAAAGTAATTCTATGTAAAAAAAAATTAAACTAAAAAAAGTTTTTATTATTTTTAAAAGGGAAGAGAATTTCAATTATATTTCCACGAAAGTGACAGGCGTCCATAAATTAGGTTGCGTTGGACAATTTTGACGAGCACGTTCATGATAAATGATACTTTTCCATTTCTTTTGGAGTGAAGAGTTAGAATGAGTGGGAATGCAAATTAAGGCTCGTAGACTTGTATTTATTTTACTCAAAAGATTCAGATTTTATAGGGTTAGTTAAAACATTTCATTGCATTTATCTAATTATTATTATAATTAACTCTCAAAACGTTACAATCAGTATCTACATCATCACTATTTTCAGTCTTCAGTCTTCAATATTATATAAATATGATGAATTTTATGTAAAATATAAGTCACTGTCGACGCTCAGAATGTCCAATATTGCATGATGCAATTTACTGGCACGGGGTCACAGGCGGATCCAAATCCACCGCCCCCCCGTGGTACGAACTCAGAAACATTTACGCCACTTTATTCACGAGTCAAACTCTCTTTTTACTTTCACCAAAGCTACACCTTTTCACCTCTTTTGTTAGTCCATGAAGCATCAATGTCCGAGGCTTTCCCCTGCTTCCGTAAAACCAATATATATATATGGATAAAATGTATTTAGATAGAATCTATCTGGATAAAATGATATTTAATACTTATTTTATAATATTTTAATTATATTAAACAAAATAGAAAGATAATTTTAACTTTATAAAAATTGTAACTCTTCACTCATATGCTTCCTCACCTAAAACTCTCGCCTAAAATTACTGCCCAACACATTAAAGCTGCAGATTTTCAAAACAAACAAAATTAGTTATAAAAATGAATAATGACAATCATGACACTTAGATGACAGTACATTATTGGTTGTAATTAATGTATTCTCTTTGCATTCTCCTTCTATTTTATTTCATTCATGGATTATTTTATTTTGTCCGAATTGATTGACGCACGGATGACTAAAGATATCAAATGATAAAAATATTTTCATCTTAAAATTGCCGCATTACCTCGAATTAAACTGGCGTACTTCATCTATATTATATTACAAATTTTTATTCTCTTTGTATTATAAACTTTTATTTTATTTTGTAATATCCCAAAAATAATAGGAATAATAATATAACCATAATAATAATAAAAGTGAGTAAATGAAATTAATTTAATTAAAATGAGTGGCGGTGCTCGTGAACTTCCAGGAAGCTTCCTCCATTCCTCTGATATTTGAAATCACATAGAGAGTGAAAGATAGAGGGAGCGAGCAGAGAGAGAGCTCGAGAGCTCGGACGCCAGTCGGTCATGGCAATCGTTGCCATGGCCAACAAGGAGCAGCAGCGGCTTGAAAAAGTCGCGGCCATGGACGACGCGGAGTAGCAGCGGTGGCAGCGGCGACGCGAGGCAGTAGCAGCGGCGGCGCTCGTGGCCGTGGGAGGCGGAGCTGGAGGCGGCAGGCGGCTGGAGGAAGGAGCTCGGCCGCGGCGGTGCTGGTTTGGCCGCGGGAAGAAGAAGAAGAAGAAAAGAAAGAAAAAATGGAGAAGAAAAAGGAAAGAAGGAAGAGGAAGAAGCAATGCGCGCAGGAGTAGGGGCGCGGGAGAAGAAAGGAAAAAGAAGAGAAGAAGAAGAAGAAGAAGAAAGAAAGAAAAGAAAATAAGGAAAAAATAAAAGAATTTTGGGATTTTTCGGCAAAGGAAGTGATCAGGTACGTGGGTAAAAATTAGCAGAAGCGTGATATGTTTAAATTATAAATTTTGCGCGATTAGAAATAATTAATTTAAGTCCCGGTTGTGTTATTTGCTAGGAAATGATTTAATTCGCATTGAGAGCACAAGAGAGACTGAAAGTAGCTATTTTCAGGCAAGCTCATAACCCTCTCCTCGTGTTCTTCAATCCCCGTAAAAGACCCCGTGATTTCTCATATTTTATCATCTCCCTTACTTTAATTCGGCACCTAACCTTATTTGTTGAATTATTATTCATCTGTTTTAATTTAAATTAAATCCAAGACTTCTAGAATTTTATTCGTTGTGAGCCTATGGGGTTTGTACTGCCCCCACTCCTTTTGGGAATGATGCTGAACTAACCTAGGAACTAGGTTTCTAGACGTGCGGTTTTATTTATGATTTTATCGAGTTTATTTACAGTTTTTCTCGGATTTATTTATGATTCGGTTAGAGCTATCGAGCAGTAGGGCATGGGTCGGTTGTTGGTGAAGTTGAGGTAGACTATTGTACGGCCCTAAAGTGGACCGTCGGGTGGACACTCCTAGTCACTAGTCGTTGACCGGTGCCGGGCACTGCTGACTAGCTCTATCAGTGTGTGATTTATTGCACGTTTAGATTCATTATATTACTGTTCATGATTTGATATGCACATGGGTACGGGTTACATGTTGGGATATTCATTTATTGAGTATGCTTGGACACGGACATGCTAGCTTGGTCAGGTTGCATCCAGCACGAGCATATGCATCGCGTGTGGTTTACTATGTGGGCGGAGCATGGCTTGATGCCTGGATGTATGGGTGCCAGTGTATCACGTTGATGCTCACTACGCCATTGCATTTTTATGTGCATTATATAGCTACTGGTAATATATAGTTCTCGGACAGGAGTACCATTCCGAGGGAGCCTATGGCTCGGGTGTCGGGAGTACCGACATGGACGGGTGACGGGAGTACCGACCCGGGACAGCGCGCGCAGGTTTGTTGGAGATACATGTTGCCTTTTCAGGACAGCGGCAGATTGGTATGGGACTTGGGTGTCGTGTGTCTTATGTGGGCCCCAAGGACCGGTATGTGCTTTTATTATACTATGCTATTGTGTTGTAGCATCTCATGACTTGTGTGTACTTGAGGGTTTATTCTGGGGAGAGTTTTCTGGATTTATACAGCCTTCAGCCTTTTTTTTCTTATGCTTGCTGAGTCTCTCGACTCACCTTGCTTTCCATTATTCCAAGTAGTCGCAGCGTGGGTCCGGGCAAGGGAGTCAACTTCTAACAGCAGAGTCGGTATGGTGTACAGGCAGTCCCGTCAATCCCTATCAACTATGATGTCTGAGTAGGGTTTACTCTATTATTTTGTACTGTGTCAGGTCTTTTCTTGAGTCTCGTGTATATCAGCACAGGAGTCTATGTTTATTTATTTATCATGTGACTGCTGTGCTAGCGGGGTACCCGTAGTGCATGCATGTGTTTAGCTTCACTTTTGTTGTTCTTGTTTTTGAGTATGCATGCTAGGGTGGCTTGACTTGTGTTTTACGTTTTTTCTCCTCTCGTAGATGCTCCCGTTTGGGTAGTCCTGGTGGTTGGGGTATCCGGGCGAGGGTGCTTACATATTTCATTCATGAAGTTCTACGCCCGCCGGCACTACAGGTGGTTGGCGGGCTGCATCTAAGATGCAGTCCGCCAGCACTGCATTTGGCGGATTGCATTTAGATGCAGTCCGCCAATTTATGTAATCCGTCATAAATTGGGGCTTATTTGATATTTTAAGTGATTTCGTGCGTCAATCAATTAGAGTAAAGTAGAATAATCCGTATTTAAAGCCATTGTGACTCTTGAAATTCTAAAAATTCATTAAATGAGGTGAGAGACTAAAATTTAAATTTAACAAGGAAGAGAGAGAATGTAATTTTGAATTGTGAATAGAGAGGGTATTGTTGGTAAATAAAATGTTAAATGACATAATTATCCTAACATTAATAATTAAAATGACAAAAAAAGACAATTCTACCTGGATACATTCTATCCAAATAGCAAGGTCTTATATATAGAGAGAGAGAGAGTTACCCCAGGCATAGGTAAGTGTCAAAAGGGCAGGTCGAAAAGCTTTGTTGGGATTCTCAATGTGAATTCGATTTCAAAAAAAAAATAGAATAGTTTTTTTTGGAAGAAGACTTTAAGGATGACATTAGTAAGGAGACAAAGGCCCACCACTCAGGCCATTTAAGTACATCTTGTAATTTATCTTTTCAATGTAGTTTTAAAAGTAAAGTAACTAAAGACGTCAGTAATAAAACGTAATTCTAAAATATATATAGGGAGAGTCTAAGAGGGCCAGTTATAAAGGGGGACACACATGGTCTCCAATTAACCATCTTTTATCTCAAACTCAAAAGATGATTTATGGATAATTTATATACTTATATTATTATTATTATTATATTTATTTTAATTTAAAATAAAGTAAATTAGAATTTATTAATATTACTAGTGATAAACAGTGAAGGAGAAGCTTAGGGAAAACAAAAATTAAAAACTGTATAATTATAAAAAGAATGTTATTTTTAATGTTTAAATAAGGCTTAAAGCGAAGTCAATTAAAAAACAAAAACGAAAATCTGGCAGAAGCGTGTTGGATTCTGCTACTAATTTAGTAGTAGAATTTTCACTAACAAATTGCGAGCGAGCGAGCGAGCCGTCTGCTGTCACGTGGGCAGAGGTCACAGGCGCGGACTCTCAGAGAGAATCTCATTGTTTGGAAGGGAAATGACGGATTACCCCTCGCAAATCTGATGGAAGAGGCTGATGGAGGGACATTTTGGAGAATTGACAGAAACCCCAATGATCACAGAAGGAAACCGAGACTTAAAAGGGCCATTTAATTTAATTTAATAGTGCCCCACAGGCATCATCTGCATCCCAAGATATTTCCACGTCTCAAAGTGACTCGTGTCATTGTCACAGTCAGATTTCTAATGCCAAGGGTGACATCTCGAGAGCCATCCCCCGTTGCGAATCACACATTGAATCTACTCGTACAACGACGTCGTTTTACAATTTCCTTGTGGGAATCGGTTTCTCCATCCGATTCCGATCTCACGCGTAAAATATAATTTATAATAAATCAAAAGCGACAAATAAATATAAAAGAAGTCACTGTTGATAATAGCCAAGTGAAACCAAAGTCATTGTCACAGTTTTACCAAGTTGATATATTGAATGATTGTTGTTGCTCCCCAGCTGGATCTGGACGGTTGTGGAGGCTTCTGCCACCCCGGCCCCACTAGTCCTATCTAACTCTTATTTCTTTGATTTCCTGACGAGAGAGGAGAGAGTAGTAGTAGATTCCAAACAAACTTCCTTTCTCCACCCTCCGTCTCTTATTTCCTAAATTTTCCTCTTTTCTAATATATTCTTTCTTCCCCCCACATATTTTTTTACAATTTCTTTTCTTTTCGTTTTCTTTTTTCTTTTTCTCTCAATGGCCGGCTGCTGTTGTTCGTTCGCCAAATTGCTCTATATATTCCACACAAAACACAAGCCTCTTCCCTTCCCTCTTCCCTTCCCTTCCCTATCCCCTTCCTAGTTCCTACTCTACTCTCAGTCTTCGCCACCATTCTGCTCCTTCTAGCTTTCAGTGCCGAGGAATCAAAGCACTGGCCTTTCAGTTCCTCTTCGGTTCTGCTTCCTTCACCGGATCTGTTCTCTGGATCCAAATTTAATCTCACTTTCTCGCCTATTTTCCGGGAAAACTTCCGGTTTTCTCGTCTGGGCTAGGGGGCGTTCTTAACTCGCCGTCTTCTACTGGAAATTAACCCGTCGTTTCTTTTGGGTCATCTTGATGATCAATATCTTGTTCTTGATGTTTGAGATTCATGTCTCCAATTCTGAGTGAACTATTTCTTTCTGGGTTTATGATAAATTCCACATACAGGCGCAGGACCCATCTTGTTCAATCCTTCTCGGTCGTCTTCCTCTACTGGTTCTATTACATCTCATAACGATCTTGCTCCCACCCTCTAAATAATATTTAGCATTATATATCGATATATTAATTACTATCTCTCTAGCTACATACATATTGATCTGAAATATTAGCTATATATATATATATATCTCTGTCTGGGTCCTGCTTACTGCTTGAATAATTGTGTATTAATTTCTGAGGTTTTAAATCTTGAGTAATGGCGTCCCCAAATAGCGGAACATCGTCGGGCTCGACGTCGCTGGTTCAGAACTCCGGCTCCGAAGAAGATCTCCGGCAACTGATGGACCAGAGGAAGAGGAAAAGGAAGATATCGAACCGGGAGTCGGCGCGGCGGTCCCGGATGCGGAAGCAGCAGCATCTCGACGAACTGACGGCGAGAGTGGCGGAGCTGCGGAAGGAGAACGGCCAGATCATCGCCGGAATCAGCGCCACCACGCAGCAGTACCTCGCCGTGGAGGGCGAGAACTCCATCCTCCGGGCTCAGGAGGCGGAGCTCAGCCACAGGCTGCAGTCCCTGAACGAGATCATCGCCTTCCTCGACGCCGGGAACAATGGCGGCCTCGGCGCCGGAGAGGGCTACTTTTCCGGCGAGCCCGTTGATGGGTTTGGGTTGCCTAGCAACCCGTGGAATTATCTCTATCAGAACCAACCCATCATGGCGGCCGCTGATTTCCTGCAGTACTGATAACATGATCTGCAACTGCAAGCCACCATTAAATTTTCGCCAGAGAAGATAGAGGGAGAGATTTCTTGTTTTTTTTTTTTTTTTTTTGGGGGGGGGGGGTAGTTGCTTTGTGGGGTCCTAGGATGACGAGGACCATGATGTTAGAAATGGTGATTGGATGTGGGAGAAGGAAGAGGAAGGGATGCTGTACTGTGGGCAAGGGGTTCTTTGTAAATGGCGGCTGGCGCTGCTGCTGGTCTGGTAGTGTGGGTTTTCATCAACAACTTCGATGTAATTTGTCTCCCTTCTGGTTATGTAATGGTAACTTCAGTATTGTTTGGCACCTTCTCTCTCTCTCACATCAATCTCTTCATCTTGTTGCAAGGCATATAAACTCGTTATAATAACTTATAATTATAAAGAGTCGTTTTCCCTTTTCTTCAATATCTAGATAGACAAGTGAATGGCAATTTTTTTTTTTTAATTTTATTTTATAAACCGTTTCCTTCACTATCTTTCAAAACTTCCAAACATAACCTAAGGGGTCACAAAATTCCGTTCTTTTGTCTATCTTTATAATTTTTTGTATCCATCTTAGTTTGTATCAAACGGGCAATAAATACGTTATTTAAACTAATACGAAGAGCATAGAATTGGAAGTACGATTTTGTTTTAAAAATGAGGAAAAGACATAAATCATATATATATATATACACAACTATGACCCATCATTGGATCATTGTATTACGTAATTTTTTCTTGTTAATTAAAGTAATCCGTACAACGTGAGATGTTAATAAGAGATTAAAAAGTAATTAATTACATCTTTAACGAAACATCATTTTGTTTTTTATTTAATTTAAAACGTTCGTCTATAATTGTACAACTTTACTCTAAAACTGATTATCTTCATGATTATAATAAACTACAAAATACTATTTTAACTTGTATTGATGTTACATTAATTGTTCCTTCTTCATCCCATTTGCACCCAAAAAATAAATAAATAAATAAATAAAAAGAAATGTTGCAGGGTGGGCATCTCGATAGATCCGGTTGATGGTGGCAGATGCTCAAATAAAAGAAAAGTGGGAATGAGATGCTCAATCAAACATGGAAGGCTGGCAGTGAAGAGAAGAGAGATCTATTCTGTGAAAGCATGTATATATATATAAAATCCCATTTCATCATCTTGCTTGCTTGCTTGATCGAAATTCCATCTCTAACACATGCCCTCCTTACCAAATAAAGAAGTCCCCAACTCCTTTAGCCTGTCTGATTAGCTTTACCTATTTGCAATTTTTAAGTCATCTAGCCCTAGATTAATTAATGGAACCCTCCTAATGCCCCCCACATTAGGCTCTGCTTTAATTGTCGCGCAAATTTACTCAACCCGCTCTTGGTAACTCGGAAACAAATAGGATTCATTTAAGTTGACAGCGGCGCTACCAATCTCCTCTACCACCACAAAAATATATATGAAATGAAAGCAGCAAAGGAACACGAGTCGCACGTGCGGGGCAGGTGTTCCCAGTTCGAGCACTAAACAAATGGGTTGAAGGGTACTATTAAGGGGACAGCATGTGCACAAGGCCGGATGCTTTGGAAATATGGTTTCCTTTTGTTTTGCCCTAACATGTGATTTCATGGGCATTCCAATTGCACCCACCCACTGCAACAACGTTAAGTCAATTTCAAGGTTCGTTTCGTCCTCAATAATTACTTTCTACATTGCTATTACTTTTGCATCCTTCAGCTTTTGTTAAATTTGTCATTGTTTTGGAAATAATTGAAGAGGAAGAAGACTACTAGACTAAAGCTAGACGTCAAAATTACTTTTTCCAAACCTTTTCTTTACTTAACCACCTTTCCTTCCACAGTTTTTAAAATTTTGGGTAAAATATATATATACTCCATGAACCCTAATAATGGTATAAAATAGAAAGTATTTCCTCACGTTTCAACATTAAATTACTCGTGCTGCTTGTTTATATGCTTACACGAAGTAATAAAGTGATTTAAGAGTATATTTTTGTCTTTGGAAGAAATTATTTATTAGGATTGGGTTTGTGATCTTCCCAATCGCAAAACTAAAGCTGGGCAGTCAGTCGCTCTTAAACCTGAAATTTTGGTGATAATTAGTGGCCCAGTAGGAAAGAAAATGTCCCATCTTGTAAACAAAAACGAGCACGCCTGAAGCATCATCCAATTGACTAAAACAGCAAGAATAGGCCGAAGAGGGGAAAAGGGGAAGTCCACACTAGGAACAGCGAGAGGAAAGAGGCATGAGGGCGTCTCAAAACAGGCAGCCAAGCCAAGTTGACAAAAGAGAGACAGAGATAGCCAAACAGGCCCCCCTTTTCTTTATGTTCCAACGGGTGTTGTGCCTCCGTCTCAAGTAACCCATGTAAACCAAACCAAAACAGACAGCCCACAATTATTACTATAATAATATTAACAAAATAAAAGAAAGATTCTTGAGATACGGGGAATGAAGCCGAGTTCAACTCTTAAAGACTTATTTAATTTTATTTTTTTTTTTTGAATTTTTCTTTTGACATGGTATTGGATTTTTTTGGGTAATTATTATTTATTTAAAAATATGAAAAGAGGAAAAGAAAAAGATTAATTTTTATTTTCCCTTTTTAAAAAGGGGATGCTTATCCTTTTTTGATGAATTGATATATTGGGGGCATCTCTTTTTTATGAGATTGATTTTGCGACTCTTATTCTTATGGGTATTGGGCAAGCAAAAGTGCACTTGGGGAAATTATTTTAAAGAACCTTCCTTCCCATCCCACTTACTTGCATAATAAACAGTACAAAAAAGAAGTCTTTTAAGAGTGAATAAGGGTAAAATAGCTATTGCAAAAGTGTTACTTCAGTGGCATTTTCATTACAACATACATTATTTTTTTTTATAAAACTGCGGCTATGACATCATCCTGTGACAATTTTAATTTAAAAATGCCATGATGAAAAAATATTATTTTTACAGTCTAGGGTGCCATTATGGCATTATCTTGAGAGAGGGGGGGGGGGGGGGGGGGGGGGGGGGGGGGTAGGTAGTAAGATTTGTTTAATATGTCAATTACTTTCATAGGGCTGGGCCAATGAGTTGCTTGTGAGGGTATTACGGTACTGCTTTGTGGGTCTGATTCACCATTTCTTTTTTTGTTTTTTTAAGGGTAAATTATAAAGAATAGAGTACAGCGAAGGAAAGTACGCTGACACTTGCCCCCCAAACCTCACACTTGCGTTTGAAGTAGTGGTTGGTTTTTTAATTTTATTAATTTTTAAAATAATTTTAACTTGTATAATTTGTGTGTGCGGGCGCAGAAATTCATCATATTATTCGCAAATAGAAAACCTAAAATCAATCTGGACTCACTGTAACCAAAGTTGCAGTCCCAATTAATCCAAACGACATCATTTTGATCCTTGATCAAATAAATTCCTTACCCTTTCTTCTTCTCTCATTTTTCCTTTTTCTTTTTCTCTTTTGTCCTCTATTTCTATTTTTGTAATTCGACGATCAAGATGGCAAAGGAACGTCACCGTTAGATCTATAGACTCACGGTAGCCTCACCATTGTTTCATCGTTGTTAGATCTGTCCCCTCATCGTCGTCGATGCTTCTTATTGCCTCATTAAAATGCTTCATGTCGATATGTAGATTGGTCGAGTCACCTTGCCTCACGTGGCCAATGAATGTCAGTCTACAGAAGACGAAAGCAAAGGAAAGAAAACGGGAAGAGAAAGTAGTGAGGAGAGGAGAAGAAGTGTAGATTTGCGTAGCTTGGGGATCAAAACAATGCCAATTTGATCCGTCTAGATTGTAACTTTGGGACTGATTTTAGATTTTTTGATTTACAAAATACAAGAGTGATTAAACAAATTACAAAATTTTCTAAAAGCGTAGTGTTAATTTCAATCTTCAAAATACAATAAAAACATTATGTTTGCAGATATAATATTCACTTATTATATCTTATTTACGAAAACAATTGAGTAGCGATATTATATTTTAAAATATTTCATCAATCAATAAAACTATTTCAAGACTAAAAATAAATTGAATAAATGTACTTTATACATGAAGTCCATTTAGTATACTTTTTAAAAAATGATAATGGTAATTATCAGCTAAAGTATAATAAATGCATATTGTTTTTAAATAAAATTTATTTAGTATATATTATTTTTAAATAATTTTATTAATTAATTAAACATCACAAAAAAAAACGATATATTTATGATGGGCCAATAAAAATATTTAGACATTAAAAATAACATACAAGTAATACGGCTTCTAAGTGTTGACTGCCCTTTTAAAAAAATGGCATTGAGTGAATTAATTTCCTCACTTGGGCATGGTGGTGGTGGTGGTCTAATGGAGGCTTCAGGGCATTATCTTTGTGAGCTTGTGACCGCACGTGGACAGCCCATTTTATAAGGAGTTCACATGAACTCGGAATATAATGTCGGGATTTATTTATTAATTAAAATCCTGATATTAATTGATTGAAAGCAGGTTGGTTGATGATGTTAGATTAAGATAATGGAAGGTTTGAATAAATTGGAAGTGTTGTCTTACTAGTTGAACATTGATGGTGGAGACCCGATTTTTAATTAATTAAATAATGGCCTTTTTCTAACAATTGATTACATGGTTACGTGTTTATCTTATGTTATGTTAATAATCAAACGTTAGAAAAGTAGACACTTGCGAAAAGGACTCGTGGTTATGCTTATCAATAATTTATGGATTATTTCACGCCAATAAAGTGCTTATGCGAAAATTTGTAAGGGTTAATTTATTTATTTATTTATTTTTTTTGGTACTTATTCGGTAAGAAATAAAATTTCATTTTGATAACTAGTGTTTAGAGTAATATTATATTTGATTTCTTATTTTTAACACAAAACCAAACGAATTTGTAAGATTCATGAACCCAATTTCCTTTATAGGAATTGTTGCTGCATCAACGTAGTGGGTAAATCACATCAAAGATTATTAAATTTTGGTGTTTTTTTTTTTTTTTGTCACGAAACTTTAATTTTTTACTGATGTGATCACAGAAGTTTAAAATTTTTACAATGTGGTCATATATAAGATTTTCTGATCGCTCTATAGTTGGAGTGGGTGACGTGGCGCTAATGTGACAAATAATAAAAATTATTGTACAATGACAACCAATCAGAACATGTCACGTGTCAAACTTATCAAACCATCAGCGTCACGAGGCACATTCTGATTAGTTGTTATTGCACAATATTTTTATTATTTGTCATATCAGCGCCACGTGAGCGTCACGTCACCCACTCCGACTATAGAGTGATAGGAAAATTTTATATGGGACCACATTGCAAAAATTTTTAAGCTTCTATGATCACATTGAAAAGAATTAAAGTTTAATGATTAAAATGAAAAACACACCCAAATTTAATGATTTTTAGTGTGATTTACCCTCAATACAGTAATTAATTTGTAATGCGAAAAAGAATGATCTCAGGGAATGATCTTGAGAGTTTCAAGTTTGAGCGCAAATGATCATGAGACTTGTGTGAGATAGATGATCAAGAGACCTCCAAGTCTGGGACAAAGGATCCTGAGTCTTATGGTGATCTAACCAATTTATGATCGAGTGCCTTACAACCTCTTGATGACTGAACGCTTGATGATTTGGTGTCTTCTGGATGACAAGATACCTAATGATTAGGTGACTACTTGATGATCAAATGCCTTGTTGATGGGGTACCTTGTTGATCTCTTAGTGATCAGGTGCTCTGTTGATCCTTTGGTGACCAAATGCCCTATTGAGATGAATAATCAGTTAGGGGTGCGGGTAGATGTTCCTGCGCAAACCCTTCAATGCCTAATTTAGTCTTTAGGTGCTCGAAAAAAAATAGAGTCTAAGAGCTGAAGTGAACTTATCTGAGAGAGGAAATGGTTCCCATATTTATAGAGGAGAGAGATGGGGGACATGTGGCGATGAACCCACGTTTCTAGAATGACATATTTTGGATATTCTTGATATATTATGTGGAATTTTGAAATATTCATATGGCTCAAAGGGATGGTCTTGAAAAGAGATTCCTAGGTTTGATTCGAGGGACACCCTAAGAAGGTCTCTTGGCTACAAGAGAGGCTCAAATGATGATACATGGCTAAGCTTGGAAAATATTGGTGGTTGAACTTTGATGAACATGATCGGGTAAGGTGCACTCCACTCGATCATGGCCAAGTGAAAGGATCTCTACTCGACCTTATACCTTTCTCAAAGATAAGTTTTGTTGGGTATTGGAGTGGTTAAAGCCATGAATGATCGATCATTGTTTGGCTATTCACTTCTTTTAATTCCCACTTGGGCTTTTTGTTAGGAACCGCGACCGTGCAACCTTTAATTTCGTTTCTTTCCAATTCGCAAAGACGCAAATGCGATCTCTTCCAAGTCAGTCCACACGATTGATCATTCCACAACGTCTTTGGTCGTGCTAGCAACCCTAGACGGTTTGAGAGAAAATCGAAATTATCTTCCTTAGTTTTTATCTTCTTAAGCGACATATATATAGAGTTTAAAACCCTAATCACGCCATAGAAAATCCTAAACACTTTAGGCCTGGCCACTAGTCACATTGGGCCGGCTCTCTCTCACATTCTTTATTTTAATTGTAGAATGGACTCGATTAGTGTGTGACCCCTTAGATCCACCATTAGATTAGATGTAGGAGTCAACTCTATTGGGCTACATTAGGGCCCAACTCATTAGTTTAATTAAACACATCTCATGGGATTCTTAATTAAACTCCTTAATTAATAGTTTTAAAATTAATCAAATTAATTATAAATCCTTATATATCATGGTTAACGTCTAGTAACATGCTATGAATATCTAGCTAATGATGAAAAAAAGTGGACCTTTTCAATTACAATTATCGTGCAGTAAAATCATTTCATCAATCAATGTCCCGATTAAATTTAGGATATGGTTATATGACGAAACCCTAATCATTCAATAACTATGTATCTATTTCAAATTTATGACTTGATAAGTAAAATCAAAACACCTTTTGATTTTCACCTCACATTGGCCAAGGATTTCCTCAGTCATGAAATCATCGGAATATATAGGACATCCTCTCATCTTGACAATAAGTGATGAATCATATATCGAAATTCACAAGCCTTTATATGTGATAAGGCCATGCCCAATGACAGTTTGTCAACAACGTTTTTAGAATCCAAAAAGTACAAAGGCGTAACCAATCAAATATAAAACTACCATGATGTCTCAAGTCTAACACAATTGCAATACAAGAATTCTAATTCGACATTAACCAATAACCATTAAGAATTCTATAGTGAGTCAGTTCAGTATACTTATTCTTATAATAAGTACTCATATATATGCACTAGTATCCTCAAATCAATGTCTATAAAACAAGACATTCCCTTGATTGAGCATGCATCATATGTGTTAGTCTATCCGAATTTTTAGTGTTCATTCTTAATAACTCTATGAATAGAAATATTTAAAATCAAGACTTATAAGGAATATATTTTATGATCGTCATCTCTATACATGACTATATTTCATGAGCCTATCTGATATCTATGAACTTTGTCAAGTATATATCGTAATAAATAATGACAAAAACTATCAATGACAAATAAAACATAATGTCTTACAATAACAATTAATTGAAGAAAAAGAATTCTAATGAAAAGTATGATCAATTACATAAAATATAATTGATTTATGGAACATAACTCTTAACACTTTTGACCCATTTGGCTCTCTTGAATTTTCCATGGTTTTGATTTGCAAGCCACCTATTCATTTGCAGGCTATCTAATCATTTCATACCACCTAATCATGTGTAATGGATACTTGTTCGTTTACAACTCTTATCGCTCGAATTTTCGTGGAACTTTCCAATTACGAGACATAACATGAATTAAACCACAAAACAAACTAAGGTGAGGAGGGAAATGGTCCGTATTGATCAATGGACAAAGTCGATTGCTAGATGTCACACGAAACCTAAATGAAAGTGAAAATCAATATTTTAAAATGCCAAGATGGAGCCGTCATCAGAGTAGATACCTTTCCTTTTCCATGAACAACACTTCTCATGCTTTCTACCTAATTAATTATTAATTAATTGCATTTGCAATGTGTTATCTTAAGAAAAAAATAATAATTAACGTCACTAACTCCATTATGGATTATTACTTCACTGCCGTTGCTGCCGACGGCAACTTGTTCATGGTTAAGGAAGATGACAAAGAATCAAAGTTAGGCTTAGAAAGTTACCCAAAAAAAAAGTGAATTTTAAAGTTTACATAAAGCAATGTGACATTAGTGATTGTATGCTGTTGATGAGATAGTTAAAAGTAGTAGTAAATAGCCATCCGAAAAGGAAATTCAACTTCCTTTTATATAATGGATATAGATATTTGTATTTATACTTTGGCCAACCATCCAAATATCAAAAAATAAATCCGCTATTACGTTAAAAGATTATTATGTATTAATTTAGAATTAATATCATTTGCGAGCCATCACGCTTTCTAAAGATTCTTTGACAAGTCTACTTAGTCGGGACTAGTTTAAATGGTTACGTAGATTCTATTATATGGCGTTAGTTATATTAATTTTAATTTTTTAAATTATTTTTTTTTATTTTTATAAGGTCCTTATGATAAAATAAAAGTGAAACAAATAGCTTCTACATCTAATCTATATATGGCCCACATATCTTATCTGGGTTTCGAATTTAGTCTATGATTCTGAAATTTATCCAAAAGTAAGGTTGGCTGTTACTGGTAAGTTTTCAAAGAGGATTGAGAATTCTTGGCAGTGGGCGGTTGATCTGTCACAGCCACATAGAGGAGAACGATTACATTAAATTGACGGGCCTCCACTCCACCACTTTTATTTTATTTTATTTATTTTAAATTTGAAGAATGAGGACGAAGTTCGATAACATCAAGAGTATCTTTTTTTTAATAAATAAAAATATATTAAACAAAAACTCAAAACGTAAATAATTTTTTACTAAGACATACTTCAAATATTATAAAGAAATATAACTAACAAAAACTCAAAACCTAAACAGTTTTCTACTAAGACATACTTCAAATATTATAAAGAAATATAACTAAAAGACAAAAAAACAATGCTTAAGAATTCTAATATGGTGTTTGTGTCACGCAATAATTATATTATTTAATATTAACGTGATAATAGAGGACTCATCGGAATTGGTGTGGACCTCAATCATAGGGGACTTAGTCTTTTTCCCTAATGATTTATTATCATATCAACATCTGATGCGGATAAGAGATTAGTTTTGTAATATCTAAATTTATAAAATAGATGATGCAATCATTTTAGCATAAAAATCAAAATATATAAAGCATGTTGGAGAATGTTCTCAAATAAAATTTCAATTTCAATTCTCAACTACCGATCTTTACTTTTCACATCTCCTAAGTATTAAAAGTCTTTTGATACGAATATCAACGTTAATGATGAAGACAGCTGATTAAACATTTAAGACACGTATACTGAATAATACTCAACAAAAAGTGATTAGGATAGTCTCATTAAGAGGCCCTTTAATTTAAATCAAAATGTGTAGAAATCAAAATTCAAACCCATTAATTTAATCTTCCCAAATCATAGTCTCTACACAACCCTTCATTTAAGTGTCAAATTAACACTTCCTAATATCTTGCGAGGTTGTGTAGAAGTAAGTATAAAATGATGTGATGGTTATGGTTTTGTAATTATGAATTGGTAGGATTGAGCTTTTCAGTTTTGAAATATCAAACTATTTTGTATGTAAATATTATTTGTGTAGCATTGTAAGAAACGAACTTATCAAAGCACTTAGGGTGTCATTTTCACGTTATTTTTGTACCATTTTCTTTTATTAATACGGTGGCTCCCACTGCTTTAGCTGGGCCGGCCCGAACTACAAACATTCGGCCCGTGCAATGAGGCATGGCCCACTGGATTGGGCCGAAGGTGAGTTGGAAATTACTGAAAAATAATTCTGTAATTTGCTTGGGTTGTTACATGCATTGTATACATAATCTTCCTTTTTGTAGAACTATAGTCCCTAAATATTCTCATTGATAACAATAAATATATATATATATAATTTTCACGCGAACAAAAATATAGCATTATCAAAAGGGTCAAATGGCTCATAGCTCACTCGACCCTATTTATAACGAGTTAAGTCTGACTCAACTCATTATTTTTATAATTTTATGACTCTGGTATTCGAGTTTTGCCCATCTAATCTTGGAGGAAATTGGCTTTCTTCTTAGTTTGGCATTCGAGTAAATCGAATAAGGTCTTAAAGTTATATATTTCCAAACCAACATACGATCAGTCTCCTTTAAATAGGATATTTTTGTCTCCATCAAAAATTAATTCTCCGTCACTCCCAAAAATATTTGGAAGATTTATCACTTGTGTCATGTTTTAGAGACCTAACTCAACTCATTATTGTTGGGCTTTGAGTCAAACCTAGTATGTTTGGCCTCGTGGCCCAATCTAGGAAAAAGCTCAACTCAGCTTAGCTCGCTCAGGCATGTTGCCCTACCAACTTGGTAATTCAACTCGTTGGGCTTGATCTAAATGTATTTTTTTTAAGTAAAAAAAAAAAACCATTTTTTATATTGTAATTTTAATTTTAAATATTTATATATAATTTAATATGTCTACTATTTTAAAATTTATAACTTATAAAAAAGGGTGTTATAAACAATAGAATAAACAGTATATAAACATTATTCATATAATCATTTAAACACTCTCAATGTATTAAGTTTTAAATCAAATGTTAAAATGACTACAAATAATTTTCATAACAATATAAATTATATTGCTATATTTTTATAGGCTATAGCAATATAACTATTTTTTAAGTTTTATAAATGTCATTGATATGATTATTTTAATCATTTATAAATATTGATAATTTTTATAGAAATCTAACCTTTTATTAATAACATAACTATTTATATTTTTTTATCAATATTATTCATATAATTATTTAAACAATTATTTAAGAAGTTAAATTAATATTTATTATAAAAATAACAACATTATCTTACAATAATAAATATAAATTTTAAAACTGGTTCCACTCATGAGCTTGGCAACAAGTCTAATCCAACTCATGCGGCACGACAGGCTTTGCTTTTCACTAATGGGCTAGGCTTGGGCCGAATCCAACTTGTCTTTTCAGGGTCTATGACTGGGCTAACCTGACCCGTTTGATAACATTACAAAAATGTCATCACATTTTTTGTATAAAATGAAAGGTTATTTCCAAATTTATATAAATAGTAATGCTAACTATTACCTAACCTACAACAAATACATCTTATTTTTTAATAAATTACTTTTATTACACATTGTTGCCAATTTTCAAATACTAATATTGATTGATTAAATGTTTCAAAATATCATGCACTTATCATTAGCCAATTGGATTGTTTAGAGATTGAAAATAGGGAAAATATTATGTCTACAAATAACTCTCACGAAGCCATATGGCACACATAAATTTATAACAATTTTACCAAATTTCACAGTAATTCTATGTAAAATTAGTTTATAATAACAAACACAAATTTATTGTTAATTATATGTGGAAATGTTGTGAATTTAGATAGAATTATTATGAATTTGTCTGTACTTGGTTTGTGATAATTATTTGTCAAATTTATTTATAGATATCATATTTTCAAAAATAATATATAAAATATCTATTTATCTAAAAGTAAAATACGATTTTTGCAAATTAACCAAACTTGGCTTGCCCATGGGCCATGGCCCAACATAGACTAAAAGTTTGATGAATAAGGTGGGCCGAGTCCAGAGGTTCGGCCTAAATATTAATTAGTGATTGGGTACGATTTATGGAGTCTTATCCAACCTCAACTCACTTTATTTTGGGCTACATTAGGCACAGAAGTAGCTTTAAAAAATAGCTAAAAAAACTAGCTATATAAATAAATCATCACTTTTGGTATCTGAAGACTGAAGTAACAATATATATACATATATTGTTAATTGAGCACATAAATTTACAATTTTAGTCAATTTCATATAAATAAAATTGGGAGTAAATTGCTCTTATACCTATTATGGTATAAAATTACTTTGAAAATTCATATGATCCAATTTTATTTTTTTTCTTTTTCTAACAACGCGTTGTAATAGTCACCACATCAAAGCCTTGAAAATTATGAAAGATGTCCAAATAGAGAATCGACGATGAGCACATGGAAAGGCAATGTTCATGAGAAAGGATTTAGAGCAATAGTGTTTTAGTGGAATATAGATTAGATGTAAAGAGGGATTAGAGGTGCAGGGACTTGAGGAAAACACCAAAGGCAAAGAGGCAAGACGGTAAGAAAGACATAAAAATAGGTATTCTTACAATCAACAATGATCAACGATAATAATAGTAATGAGCAAAGATAGTGTCGGGGTCGACCCAAGGTTTAATGGGGCCCTAGACTAGAATAAATTTTGTGACCCTTCAAATTTATTGCGCGAGACTGTAGTGCCACGTTGCTTGCACGTCTTGGTGAGGGTGGCTGCTGACCTATATTTTTTGGGGCCCCAACCTACAGTTGCTATATCTTTTGGGGCCCCCAAAAAATTGGGGGCTTGGGCCGACCCTGGATAGTGTGGTTGTGTGGATGAACAATTGCCATGGTGATGGTCAACATTAAATAAGGTCTTCAAAATAGCTAAGAATTTGGGGAGCCATGCCAATTAGGTGTCAAGTTAAATTGCCCCAATCAATTTAATATGTATTTTGATATTTAATAAAATATAATTTTAGTAAAATTATTTTTGATATATTTAAATCTCTTAATAGATTTTTGTTATGTCTTATGATGAAAAATATATTTTAAATATTATAGTATTTTGTGTATTAAAATTAATCAATAAATGCTATTTTTCTAAATCTGGAAGATTAGTGTATTATAAGGGACTTATAAGAAAATGTTTTCATTTTGAAAAACTATATCCCAATATTTTAATAGTTAATATTTATTGTTGTTAGAATAATTTTTAATAAATTTATCAAGAAATATAAGGTATGTATTTTAGGGGTGGTATAATTGCTAAATTTCGAATTTGTTCTAAATCCAAAATTTTATTTTCTTATTGTTATGTATTTTGATTTTTTAGATATTTTTGTTGAATGCAAATGGGGAGTAATTTCTTATTTACATTTATGTATTAAAGTAAATAAAAAATAAAATATAAATTAAAGAAAATGTAGACATTTAAATGTAAATATGTTGTAATGTATACATGTTATGGATTATATCATCAAACAAATCTAATTTTTCTAAAAATCTAGATTAAAAGTCGACTCCCGATGAGGAACAATTAACTATGGGTTATGCAGAGTCGAGATAGCTGAGAGCAAGTTTTGACCAGTCGACTAAGAGTCAACTGTAGGCCAATGAGAGTCAACTGTTGGCTTCGAGAGTCGACTGTGGGTGTCGTGGAGTCAATTGTCAGTTAGAACAATTGACTGCCAGACTCCAACGGTTGGATTTTTCTAACCGTTATAAATCCGTTGAGAGCTCAAGTATATATATCAAGAAGAGTTTTTTGGAGAAGACTAATGCACTATTAAAATCTATCATTCTAAAGCACACACATGCTCTCAAGCAACCATTTCAAGTAATCCAGGGTTCAAGTTTAAAGTCAAATCTTTGGAGCCCAAGGCAAATGAGATTTTCTCTCCAAGTGTGGTAAAAGTTGTATCATTATATTTGTTTATTTATCTTGTATATTTTCATTGTACTTATATCCATATTTGTCTAAGATTGTTGGACTTAGGATTGCATTGTAACCGCTTTAATTGTGGATTATGAGTGGCCTCCTAGAGTCCAAATAATCTAGGTGTATTATTGTATTAGTTTTCGGGGTGAGTTAAAAGGAAAACCTCAATGTGGTGTAAAAATTTTCTAGGTGAACTTGTTGGAAAACCTATGTATGGTTATAGTGGAAGCTCAAGTATCGAGTTGACATTGAGAGAGTAGACGTAGGTGTTGGAGACACCGAGCCATTATATATATTGTGTTAATATTTTGGTTATTTGTGTATTTATATTACTATCTGTAACAGCCCGCCTCCCGGAGCCTCTACCGCGAATAAAGGATCCATGAGAGAGTCATTATTTGAGTGATACCGAATAACAACACAAACTAAAAACTCACACCCAATATTTTTAGAAACCATAACTCCTTATCATGAGGCATTTAAAATTATTCACAACATGAGCCCACCTGGCTTTCATAGAGTACACTCAACCTCAAAGTATAAAACATTACTCTAACACAAGCACAATGACACTCATGATCTAGTCTCGGGAAAACTTTGCACTTGCTACCCTAACTCGACGATCTGGAACCCAACTCTGCCGGACGCACCTATAACCTCAGGATATTCTTGGCTGAAATGATGAAAAGTAAACGTGAGTCATAAGACTCAACAAGCTCATGAAAGAAAGGCTGTAGGGTACAAACAAAACTCTTCCCATAACACCCTATGCAATTCATGCCAACGCAATCACACTATGTCATGATCCATACGTGCCTTACTTCTAAATGCATAACATAAAGTTAACTCCACATAAAGGAATTAGGGGCCCACATAAGCCACACATTGGCACTCAAGTCCCGCATACAAACCTGTTGCAGTCTAAAATAGGCTACCATTTCATCATTCAATAGGACCTGTCTTTTCTTGACCATGGTCGGCTTTTCCTGACATCCAACGTTTGACTTTTCTTGTCTTCTCCCGAGCTAATTTCTAAGGTCTTACCGTGGGCTACGCCGCCACCCATACTCATTACTTAAAATCGCACATTTTCACCATGCAGTGCAACAATTAGAAAATGCAATGGCTATCATTCCTAAACAATATATATTTATAACAAGCATTTTCTTTATATAAGAAAAACTCAAAACTTTGAAAAGGGAAGAATTTAGTTTAATAAGTTTTTATTATTTAATTCACCCCCTCTTGAATGATCATTGTGTGTCAATGGACCAACACAAGGCTGTTTAAATTGACGGATAAATTATTGACATTAATGATAAATAGATTGATAGAAGAATGTTGTTGTAGAGATAAAATAGAGGGAAAAAAAAAGAATATTGTTGCCGATTATAGGTTTGGAATCCATTGCCAACAACGATAAGGGGGAATTAATGTTTTTCTTTTAAATTAAAATTTTTATTTTTGGTTAATGCACAAAATGAAAGCATGTTAGAGCAAAATTGATAAAATCATATGGATCTTCTGCAACATTTTAAACAATTGGAGGTCTAAAGGCAAATTCACGTATTCAATTGATTACATAAAAATTCATGCATTATGTAGCTTAATACACCAAATTAAAATGATTTTTTGCCAAAAATTCCTTTATAATAAGCTAAATATCATAATTTTATGAAAAGATTATATAAAAATGCATTTTGTTAAAGTGAAAGAAGGCGAAAAGTACCCATTTCTCATGCTTTTTACATTCTTAGACCTTTTTTTATTACATTTTTTCCCAAAAAAAATCAAATTATTGAGCAAAAGAGTTTATAACCAAAAACATATACGAGTGGGGGTGAGCAAAAGTTTGGTTAAACCAAACTAACCGAACCGAACCGACAAATTTGATCGATTCGGTTCGATTTTTCAAAAGAAACGGTTCGATTCAGTTATTTTTATCCTTAAAAATCAGTTATTCGGTTCGGTTCGATTATTTTAGTAAAAATAATCGAAAAATCGAACGGAACCGAGTAGCAATAACCCCCTTCTCTATCGAACCGAACCGCCCCTTCCCTCATGCGGGCGCAGCACCCCTCCCCTGTCGAATCGAACAGACCCTTTCTCCCTCACGCGGGCGCAGCACCCCATGTCTGCTACTGTCTTCTCTTCTCTTCGTCATTCTCTCTCTAAGATTCTATCCTTTTCTTGCCATTTTGTCTCTCTTCTCTTTGAGATCTGGCCAGCCGCAGCACTACCTCATCTCATTTCTTCATAGATCTCAAATTTGGTCGCGCGGCAACACTGCCTCATGGTCATCTCTTCGTCCATTCTCTCTTCCTCCACCATCCCTCGCTGTCGCTGATGGCGAAGACGAAGGCTCTTCGAGGCTTCGTAGATCAAGCCACCTCATCTCTTCATCTCTTCTCTCTCCCTCCACCATCCCTCGTCGTCGCCGATGGCGAATACGGAGACGAAGGCAAAGGTCGGAGACGAAGATGACACCGATACGAGTTGCTGCCGATGGCCAGAGACGAAGATGACGCCGATTCAAGCTACTTTCGATGGCCAAAGACGAAGATGACACTAATAATTTTTAGGTAAGTTTTCTGGGTACAACTTTTCTTTTACATTGAAAGTTTGAAACCTATATCTACTAAAATCTAACCATTAGATGCTTTTAATTTTTGGGTATGTGGGTCATCGTGGTTGAGGGAATTCGACGATCGGTTCCGATCATCAGAATTACCGGCCGATTATGTGGCCGCAACAACAGCAAGGCAGTCTGCTGGTTAGTTTTGTGTTCCAGTTTGTTTACGGTTCATTTTCGATTCGGTTCAATTAGTATGGTTTAGGCTTCGGTTTGTTCGGTTAGTTGGGGTGGCTCGGTCGGTTCAGTTCGGTTATTATATATAGTTCGGTTCATAATTTTTGATCGGTTCGATTCGGTTATAACCGATTGCACAGCTCTATATACGAGTATTGATTGATCAATATTCATTCTTAAGAAATTTCCACCTTATCTTATTTTTTGAGAAATATAAAAAAAATGAAAAAAAAAATAAAAAGAATCTAAAATAGATGAATAAAACTTGTCAATAATATACAAACACTAATTCATTTATATATAATAATTTATTTCATAAAATGAAGGAATACTGATATTATTTATAATTATTTATAACTATTACCAATTAACAATATCATATCACATCTATCGTCCTTTGAATAGTTTCATAATTATTAACATTGGATCGATGATGGAATTGCTCGAAATATTGTTCACTAGTTCAATCCACATACCAAAAATTTGTATATGAAATATGGTAAATTAATTGCATATAATTTAAAGTAAAACAAACTAAAATTTTTAGAATTGGATTTTCTTATTTTATTTTATTTTTCAATACAAAAAATAAAAACTATTTAGTATTTTTTGAAAAAAGATTACAACTAGTTCATTTGTTTAGTTTTATTGATTTACCAAAATAAAAAAATAATTTTAATACATTTACACTCGTTTTCTATTTGTTCTTGAACATGGACATGCATTGCCCACCTACCAAGAGTAACAGGCTAAATACATAAATTCATCTTTCAAGTTTTATTCTTTTTATTATGGTATTTTTAACTTTATTTATTCCTAATTACACCCTTAAACTAATCAATTTCACGTTATATAAACACTTAGTCATTGTAGCTTACAACGTGTAATGTGCACTCGCTTAGCAATGTGCAATAATGTTCAATTCTCTCTTGGCCAAGTGGCCATTGCTCGTTCTTTCTCAAATGTTATGTTTCTCTTTTCGCTTGTCGGCGTCGAAACAATCCCCCTTTCTCTAAAAAGGTAGCACACATTGGACAAATATTTTTCTTTACATTTTTCAATAATCTGTTTCTTTGAGAAAAATAGGAAAATTGCACCAGGTGTTCTGAACCAAGCTGCAGACAATTGTTGGTGTAACAACCCGCTCTCGGAAGCGTTAGGTAACGTAAGATTTCGGGAATATAATTTTTTTTTTTCAAACAAACAACAGAAACCCAACACAAACACCGTTCCCCGAAAATCCCGTTACACTTTCTCAGTATATCAATTATGAACTATCAATAAATTAAGACAGGTACATCAACTCAAATGCGGAAGATAGATCAAAACCTCAATAAACCATAATCGAAACCCACTTTATTTATAATATAAAGTCAACCAACGTTTACATGACATCATCAAAATAAACGACATAACTGAAATGACATAATATAAAACATCTTCTAATCGCCGTCACCCCTCGGCAATTCCTTTTCCTTTCGCACCGCTGCCTTCACCTGGAACGTTTGAATATTCCAAGGACATAGTCTAAATTAGATGTTGAATCATCTAAGTGAGAGTTCAAAATCATATTTTTTCATGAATGAATGCAAGAGATGAAATAAACCAATACACCCGGTAAGCCCTAGCCCAAGAGAATCCCCAGCGCTTAACCCTATCACGGGAAAAGAGCAATCTCTCTAAAAGCTATGCCACCATACCGACTCGACGACACGACGCGATTCTAGCTTAAATGGGGCTGTCAACGCATCTCACCAGAATAAGTTCCCACCTTAAGCATCCAAGAATCACCATACAATCCCAACTCTAAAATTTTACATGGACCACCTAGTCATCCTAGTGCAACTTCCCTGGCCAAACGGTCTGGCACAGAAACCAAGGCGGCTATCCTGACATGCACACTAGCATCAAATACCCTTATTATTCCATCACGTCCTTGGAGAATTACGGTTACACCATCCAAACAACATCCTAGGCTGACATCCCACATGAACAACACAGTATGGACCATCTAGTTGTCCTAATGCAACTTCCCTGACCAAACGATCTGGCATGAAAACCAAGGGGGCTATCCTGACATGCACACCAGTATCAGATACCCCTATTATTCCGTCACGCCCTTGGAGAATTACGGCTACACTATCCAGACAACATCCGAGGCTGACATTCCATACGTACACATAAAACTCAAGACAATGTCACATTTCACAATTCAATGCATCATATAAACATCATTTTATAAAATGCAATGCACAAGTTCAAAACATTTAGAGACGAACCTCTCTTATAAAATCAACTGTCACCGGTTACCGTTTAAATGCACAAAACCATTTTGCATGAAATCTCCACATGTTCAGATAGAACAAGCACAATAAATCAAGTTTTGGGAGCGAACACTCACAACTTAAAGCCAAGTTTTTTGGTAGAACACTCACCTCGACGTATTCAGATCGCCTTGATCCTTGTGCACGACCTCGATTTTCGTGCAACTCCTCAAGTCTTTTAACCAAATCACCTTCTTACACGTGTCCTCACAGGCTGCCCAAGTGCTCTGCGCGTGTGATGCTTCGCATATGCTTAAAAAGTCCTCTATCCACTAAACCCGAAGCACTTTTGTCTAGCACGAACTTCTCACAATTTTGAATAAGAAACCTTTGGCTATGAACCCCTATTTATAGGTTTTGGAAAACTTAGCCACCAAGAAACATATATTCTGCAATCATTTCAAATATTCCAAAATCTTTTATAATCATTCCAATTCTTCTAAAGATCTTCTACAATCATTGTAAATCTTTCAAGATATTATATAATCATTACCAAATCTTCTAAGATATTCTATAATCATTTCAAATCTTTTAAGATCTTCTACAATCATTGTTATTCGAATTAAATCTTATCCAAATCAAATCTTTATTCAAATCAAATCATATCCAACAAAATCTTATTCAATCAAATCTTATCAAATCTTGTCCAAATCTTATCCTTAAAGTCATCATGAGTCTTCATTTTATCTCTAACGTCATCATGAGACTTCATCTTATCTCTAATGTCATCTTGACACTTCATCTTTATCTCTAAAGTCATTTATGAGGATTTTCTTGAATCTCCCAAATGCCCCTAATAAAAAGATTCAAGAATTACACTTTAACTCGAACTTTTGGGTAATTGCACTTTGACCCTTTTCAACATGGTCCTTGGACTAATTTTTAATTGCATTTTAGTCCCTGAAGAATGGGTTAATTACTCTAATACCCTTGATTTTTAGGTAAATTACACTTTTACCCGAACCTCAAAAATTACGATTTTGCCCCTGGCTCAGAAATTGAACTTTTATCTCCAAACATCTGCAATCCCTTAAAATATCCTATTTCCTCAAGTATTTGAATCTAAAAATCTTGAGTATTACATCCCTTATTATCATTCAATTTTCTCAACCTGGTAGATAGTTGTACCGGAAACTATTCTCGATCCAACTTCTTTTGATGCCTAAAATAATAACTCGAATCACTCGTCGATACTATACCATTTTCCTTGGCTATCTAGGGTCCGGGGTACTCCCTCTGACTAATTTGGTCATCCAAAACTGTGACAGTGTACCTTATAGTCTCATTTTTTCGCAAATTCCATTTATGCCATTCATCAAATATTATTTATAACCTCAAACTATTCCCGGGTATTACAGTTGGATTCAAAAAGTTAATCTCCCCTATCTTCTGTGTTTAGGTATTGTTATGGATATTCCCTGCACCATTCCTTATGGGCTAGACCTGACCCAACAGACTGACCCAATCTTACTAAACCCAATAAACCCAAGGCCAAGTTCATCAGAACAAGGTCACACGTCACTAAAACTCGAACTCAGATCGCAGAACCAAGCGAGCTCCCAGCAAGACTTCCAGCAACCTCTCAGCAATATATCTAACAAGCTCCTAGCGATGCCTCTAGCTCGCTGGCCTGACCGCACAACTTGCTGGTGTAATCCTTCAACTCATATAAACAACAAAGATGCTGAACAACCGGAGACAAGGACCCACTCACTTTATCTGTGGCAAGTCAGATCCCTCGTAATGAGTATCCCACTCCTGATTTTATACAGATGATAAGGACAACTTGTCCCCTATTATATAATCTTTATACTTTTATATCTTATGCAATTATAAACACCCCTCACTATAAATAAGGGTAAAAAATACCATTGTAAGGGGAACAACGAGAATATCATACTGTGACTCTGCTGGAACAATTAGAGGGCAGTCATGGAGTAAGCATCGTTCTGACTGAACCATATAAAAATTCCTTGTGTCATTTCTATTTTGTTATTCCTCCTTGCAAGCATTTGTCTAATATATCTATACAAGCGTATACCCGTGCCTAAAGGCACAGTGTAAATAATATTAAAATTAAAGTGTAGTTATAATTTATACGTATTATATTAAAATTTGTAAAGAACTTGTATTAATTTTTCTTGTATTAAACGCTCTACAAAACTCAAATAAGAAACAAACATATAAGATTTATAATGTTTACTAATTTTACAAATCAAAATATAAAAGCAAGTAAAAAAAAAAATTGTAAACACTGAATAAAAAATAGAAATTAAAGTTATTGTATACTTATTAACATTTTATAATACAAAAAATTACTAAATATGTATAATAAAACACATCAATAAGTGTTCTACAATCTGGATAAATTAAATTAAAAATTAAATATCAAACAATACAAATCAACTGCCGTCAGTCGCCATGGCTGCGGGGAACCACGGTTCCAGGTTAGAAAACCTTAGGTTGTGTTCCCAAACCTTGGGTTCCCCGACCATGCGTGGTTAAGAACTCTTTGATTTTTATATTATTTTAATTTAAAAAATATTTTATTGTGCCTAAAATAAAAAATAAAATTAATAAAATAAAAACATAATTAAACAAAATAAATAAATTCTTTTTGAATATTTGCATCTCTAAATAAGTCGATAGGATAGATTAACCAATTTCACATTTCTTTTAAGTCTCAAAGATTCAACACCTAAAGATAAAAATATTAAATTTCAAATTAAACTTCCTATTTTGATATCATTATTTGAATAAAATTTTACACTAAAAACAACATTTGATTATCAATGATTTAAAAAAAAGGTTTTTATTTCTTTTGGAATTAAATCATCCATGTTAAATTTTAAATATCAAATTCTTATACATTAAGACTTACACTGTTGGTGTTTTTTTATTTAAAAAAAATTAAAATTAAGTATTAAAACTTACATGATATTTCAAAAAATTTCAAAAACTTACACTTTTGATATTTAGAATACTTAAAAATTAAGTATTAAATACTTTAAAATTATTTTTTTTAAAATTAAAAATATCAAATATTCAACACCTAAAGATAAAAATATTAAATTTCGAATTAAATTTACTACTTTGATATCATTATTTGAATAAAACTTTATACTAAAAACAACATTTGATCATCAATGATTTAAAAAAAAGATTTTTATTTCTTTTGAAATTGAATCATCCATGTTAAATTCTTATACATTAAAAGTTGGTATTTTTTTATTTAAAACTTACATGATATTTCAAAAAATTTCAAAAACTTAAACTATTGAATGCTTTAAAAATTAAATTTAAAAAATATTTTTTTTTTGAAAAAAAATTGGAGTCAAGGGTGAGCAAAATTGAAAATAATGTGAGAGAGAAGCAGATCACCAGCTATGATAATGAGTGATGACATGAAAACACCAACAACGCCAAATCCCATAATGGTTAAGAAGTTTTGAAAGAACTATTTCTTCTTGACTTTAAATCTGTTGAGAAAGACAAAAATGTAACCCATAGACACAATCACTAAGCCTCAATTGCCTCCAATAGGTCGGTCGCTACCAGCGGCCAACCGATGGGAGCACCGTCGTCGCCCCCCACCCTCGTGAGCAGCGTTTGCCGTCCCCCCTACCGCGAGCACATCGCGTGAGTGTATATGTGCTTGTGCATGTATATGTATGTGCCTGTGTGTGTGTATATATATGTATGCATATGTGTGTGTGCATATATGTATGTGTGTGGTTGGGGGTGATGAGGGGGGTGACGACGTTGGGGCTGGGCTAAAATGGCGAAGTGGGTGGCTACGACAGCGGGGCTAGGTTGAGAGGGGGTGCAGCAAATGGCAGAAGTGATGTTGCACCTTTTTGTATATTAATTTTGATGATAAAAAATAATATTTTATTTTATCCCCAAGTCATGAGTCAAATTTATGATTTTCAACAAAAATTAATTTCAAGTGCTTTGTTTAAAAAGAAAACCAAAATGTTTTATGATTTTCTATATTAGTTGGAGATTTACAAAGTTAAGTATTTAGTCTTAAAATAATATCCTAAAATGATTTTCAAATTAGTTTTGAAGTCGTTGATTAATATAGAGCTAAAATTGTTTTAAGACAAAAGACTAATTAGAACATAAATGTGTTTGATAAAAAATCAATCTTAAGTATGAAAATCATTTATGTTAATCTCATATTTTGAAACATGTATGAAAGGTTTTTGGCCTTAAATTCAAATGTCTGAAAAATCCTTTAGTCCATGCATTATGTTTCGAAACTTCTTTTGATAAGGTTTCAATATTTTTCTAAGCTTGGAAAATTATCACCTTATAAGAAGACATATAAGAAAATATTTTCTTTTTAGAAAACTATCTCCCGGTATTTCAATAGCTTATATCCATTGGTGTTAAAATGATTTTTAACGAATTTTTCAAAAAATATAAAATGTATATTTTAGAGGTGATAAAATCACAAAATTCAAAGTTTGTACTAAAATCCAAATTCTACTTTCTTATTATTATGGATTTTGATTTTCTAAATATTTTTATTGAATCCAAATAGGGGATACTTTCTTATTTACATTTATGTATTAAAGTAAATGGAATGTAAAATATAAATAAAATAAAATAAGGATATTTACTTTCTTGTAAATATGTTGTGATGTATACATGCTATGAATTGAATCATCAAACAAACTAATTTTTTCACTATCAAAATTGTCAATCGTTTGCTCCAACCTGTTGACTGGTTATATGGACCTGTCGACCGGTTCTAATCTTGCTGTCGGCCGGTTGCTTGACATGTTCTCAGTTGTTTGCTGTCGATCGCCTCTGTATCACGACTTGTTTACCGATCTCAAGAAGCTGTCGACCGCCTTGATCCACCCGTTGACTAGTTCGTCGCAGACAGCATGTAACGACTAGTTTTTTCACTATCTCAAAGTTGTTTTTCCACTACCAACGACAAGATTCGTGAATGGGCTTTCAAGAGACTATAAATACAAGTAAAATGGATGATTTAAATCAAGCAAGAGGATTGATTTCAAGCTTACAAATGTTCATTATTTCAAGAGTTTAATTGTTTCATTTGTGCTTCATTTTTCTCTCTAAAGGCTTTGATTATCATTTGTATTATTTTGTTCAAGTCTTGTATTTATATTGAGAGATCTTGTAACTAAGAGTGACGACTATTAGATCATTTCATTTTGTATTATTCTTGGTTTTTCTTGCTTGTTGTGCTAGAGAACTTGCTTTTTGAAGCAAGGGGTTGAAATACTTAGGTTAGTGCTAGAGTGCTTGCTTATCTAACCAAGATGCTGTAATCTCCTAACTTGTTATTAGAGGGCCTATCTGGAGAGATATGAAATTTTTAGTGAATTGATTGAAAAATCTTTAATGAAGAGTTAAGGTAGTGCATTAGGCTTGTTTTAAGTCGAATCACTATATATTATTGTGTCTCTTATTTGCTTGTACTCTTTGTTTCATTTATTGTTCCAAACATTTTCATTAATCATCACTTTCACTAAAATATTATTTTTCATCAAAAGTATTTTCAAGTTCAATCAAAATTTTAAAACAACCCAATTCACCCCCTCTTGGTATTGGTGCCATTGCTATTCAATCATAATAGGAAGGAGGGGCGATAGGGGGTCGACAATGGCGTTGGTGAGTGGGTATGTGAGAAATAATGTAAGCACCCCCGCCCGGATATCCCAGCCGCCCGGACTACCCGAACGGGAGCGCCTACGGGAGGAGAAAAGAATGAGACACCAGACAAAGACCACCCCGGCATGCATACACAAAAAAATAAAAACAGCGAAAGCAAAGCTCAAGACATGCATGCACTATGGGTACCCCGCTAACACAGCGGTCACAAGATAAATAAATAAACACAAACTCCTGTGCCGACATACACAAGACTCGAGAAAACACCTGGCACAGTACGAAATAATAGAGTAAATTCTACTTAGACATTCGAGTGGATAGGGATTGACGAGACTGCCTGTACACCACACCGACTCTGTCGTTAAAGCTGACTCCCTTGCCATGACTCACGCCGCCACTACCTGGAATGATGGAAAGCAAGGTGAGTCGAGAGACTCAGCAAGCATAAAGAAAGAAAGGCTGAAGGCTGAACATAATCAGAAAACTCTCCCCAAAATAAACCCCCAGGTACACACAAGCCATGAGACACTACAACACAACAGCTCAATAGCATAACAAAATAAAAACACATACCGGTCCTTGGGGCCCACATAAGACACTTGGCACCCAAGTCCCATACCAACCTGCCGCTGACCTGAAAGGCAACAAATATCTGCAACAAACCTGCGCGCGCTGTCCCAGGCCGGTACTCCCGTCACCTATATCCATTGGTACTCCCGACAACCGAGCCAAAGGCTCCCTCGGAACGGTACTCCCGTCCGAGAACTAAATACTACCAGTATCCATGCAATGCACATAAGAATGCAATGGCGTAATGAGCATCAACGTGATACAAGGCGCCCATACATCCAGGCATCAGGCCATGCTCCGCCCACATAGTAAACCACACGCCATGCATATGCCGCGCTGGATGCAACCTAACCAAGCTAGAATGTCCGTGTCCAAACATACTCAATAAATGAATAACCCAACATGCATCCCGTACCCATGTGCATATCAAATCATGAACAGTAATACAAGGTATCTAATCATGCAGTAATTCACATACCGACAGAGCTAGTCAGCAGTGCCCGGCACCGGTCAACGGCCAGTGACTAGGGGTGTCCACCCGACGGTCCACTTTAGGGCCGTACCATAGTCTACCCCAACGTCACCAACAACCGACTCCTGCCCCACTGCTCAATAGCTCTAACCGAACCATAAATAAATCTGAGAAAAATCGTAAATAAAACCCGCACGACTAGGAACCTAGTTCCCCAACTGGGTTCAGCATCATTCCGAAAGGAATGGGGGCGGTACAATCCCCCTTAGGCTCACAACGAATAAAATTATAGAAGTCTCAGATTTAATTTAAATTAAAACAAATGAATAATAGTTCAACAAATAAGGCAATGTGCCGCATTAAAGCAAGGGATGTGATAAAATACAGGAAATCACGGGGTCTTTCACGGGAATTAAAGAACATGAGAAGAGGGTTAGGAGCTTGCCTTTACACGGCCGTTCCTTGCTTTTCTTACGCACTCGCTGCGAAGTAAAACGTTCGCTGGTAATAAATAAAATCGCAGCTTTAATTAAATAAATCTACCGTGTAATATAATTAATTTAGCAGTCTAAAATCCCATGTAAGCGCACCACAATTAATATCTCAACGAGTCTCATATTTATTTTAAATTAAATCAAGCTAATAAAATCCTCGAAGCCAGCTTAATAAATTAAATTTAAATCAAACGACTCAAAATTCCATAATTAATAAACAAGCCGAAACAGACGAAAGGAGGGTATAAAATACGAGAAATCATAGGGTTTCTCACGGGAATTAGTGAATACGAGGAAAGAATTAGGAACTTGCCTGAAATCAGCTGATTCCGACCTCTCTCAAGCTCCCGAGGCAAATTAAATCATTTTCTAGCAAATAACACAACTGGGACTCAAATTAATTAATTTTAATCGCGTAAAATTTATAATTTAAACATGACATGCTTCGACTAATTTTTACCCACGTACCTGATCACTTTCCATGCCGAAAAAATTCCAAAATCATTTTATTTCACTTATTTTCTTTTCTTTCCTTTTCTTTTCTTATTTTCTTCTCCTCCTCCTCCTTCTTCTTCCCTTCTTCTCCCGCGCACTGCTCCTGCGCGCCTTCTTCTTCTTCTTCTCTTCTTCTTTCCTTTCTTCTTCTCTTTCTTCTTCTTCTTCTTCTTCTTCTTCCTTTCTTCTTCTCTTCCTTCTTCTTCTTCTTCTTCTTCTTCCTTTCTTCCCCGCGTCGCCTCCCCTACTTCAGCCGCGGCCATGGCCGCCACACCAGCTTGCCGCCACCAACCATCGCTGCCTCCAGCTTCGCTTCCCACAGCCGCGCGCCACCGTTGCTGCTGCCTCGCTTCGCCGCCGCTGCTTGCGTCGCCCATGGCTGCGGTTTCTTCAAGCCGCAGCTGCTCCTCGTCGCTGCCATGGCCGAGCAAAGCTCGGCCAGCCTCCCATGGCCGCCACCTTCTTTTCTCTTCCTCGTTAAATCTCTCTCTCTCGCATGAGCTCTCGGCCTTAAACTCTCTCCCGAGCTCTCCCTCTCCAACTCTCACCCTCTGCTCCTCTGTTTTCTTCTTTTCACCAGAAGCTTCAAGAAGCTTCAACGAGAGACACACAAAAATAACAATTTTTTTTAAATAATTTAAATTAATTAACTAAATTTAATTTCAGTAAATTTAGTTTACACTTTTATTATTTTTATTATTATTATTTTTTGAGGGATATTACAATTCTCCCCTCCTTAATAGAATTTCGCCCTCGAAATTCGCGCTCGGTCCATGTCCTCAAGATACGCTCACATCTCTCGTGATATTACCCAACATCACCTCCGGGACATTCCATATCATCATTTTCCAGTTTCCATTGACTTAACACACTAGCACAACTTCACAATCCATCACCTCAATCGGGCCACGATATGATCACTAATACCTTAACCAGCTTAAGGAACATCATTAGTCATATTACAGATAACAACAAGATTCTCCTATTATAATGTCATGATCCAACCGTTCCTCAAAGCTATCTCACATATCAACCTAAAGACAACCTCAAAATTCAGAGATATTAAATCTCAATGATTAACTAGTTTGCCACACAAATCTCACTGCACTGCAGCTAACTTCAAGTGCATTCGGTAACGATAGGAGTGGGGCCATCCTCGAGAAGCTAATATTCGATAACGTGACCTAGACCTGTCACGTACTTACGACGCATCGGAACACGAAAACGATACGACATCCTCAATCACGAATTCAGCAGCAATATCATTTAATCTGACTTTTTCCAACTGATTCTTAACCAGATACACAACATTTTCTCGGCAGTACTTTCTCCCACAATTTGCCGCGAATGCTCGGGGTTCCGTCAATAAATACGGGTAGCCATTTAATCAGGCCTATCAAAAAAATAGACGTTCTCCACTCAATACATCTCGAGGTCTAAGATGTCACCCGATAGTCTCCCCTCCTTTAAGGAATCGGCACATCCAATTAGGGGTTCCTATTATAACTCATTCGGCGATCACCAACCCTTAATCTTGTCCTTGCTACTGATCTTAACTCCCAATATAGCTAATTGGGCCGTACCTCGTCTTGATTATTAATTATTAACCGTGACCTCCTCAAGACTTTATACGGTAGCTAGGACTCGATCTTTAGTATCGGTGTTATCTGCTCTGAAGCCTGCTCGACTAAAAGCAACTCATCGTACCAGTAGTCATTCTAGTCTACTAGGCATCTCATAGGTCTCCTCACAAACAAAAAGCAACTTAAAGATATGGTTAAGCGTTCCTCTGACTGGCATAACAAGTCATCTCATGTTTCTGCCGATGTACCACTTGACTAGCACCCAAAGGAGTCTCATCTCCTCACTCGGTCAATAACCGACCCTAGGGCATGTGGTCCGTGATCAGTACCGCGCGTACTCATAGCAACCACTACTCTTACAGCAAAACCCAACAGTTACTTAGACCTGTATCCAATTTTGGCCTTGGCCATACACCGGGTATCTCCCACAACAATAATCTTAGAGGGAATTTTCTTATTCCTAATTCACTTTATCACCAATGTTCTACGACAGTGCAAAACGTCTATTACCACATTTGCTTAATCATATTTATTATAGAACCTCACAACCTTAGTCATTTGCCACGCCAATCGCGGCGTCACCTGAACTCCGCTCCACCTGTGAGAACTAAACACCTACACCCTAGCCAAGTAGTGATGCCAAATCTCCAAGCAGCATAACTGCTGTAAACTCCAAGTTCACAAGTCCATAATAATCCCTCAATAAATTCTCATCGCAGATCTCTCTTGGGACTTTGTATTAGTGTTCCGAGTTATCCATCCAGATTCGATTAAAACTTAGGGTTGATGCCCTAAACCTCCAAGAAAATGCAAACCCCTCAGAACCTCAATTTACCTCCATACCTCATCAAATAACACGTCTCTCGACCAAATATGTACAGACAATTTAACTGTTACACATGAGCTACCGCATTATCCAACCTTCAGTTTCTCATCTCAGTACACCCTATACACATCTCGGTACCTACAGATCTACTAGTAACCATTGGACTCCTATAGCACATTCCCACATGGTGGGACCTCTCCGTGCCACTCCTGGTAAAATCCAATCACAGACCTCCAACTCACATACTACCACGACCTCATCTCTCATGAGATTGACGCAAGCCTTTTGTCGGGCGTCGACAACGCCTGGCGAGGCCAAGGAAAGCTCCAAACATCTATTTCTGTCGCCAATAGACAATAGTTAGGGACCCAATAAATCCACCACAAATCCGGTATCCGGTCCACTCCGTCGAAAACAATCCGCAACCCAAAGGTCTATCGCAGGTCAACCCTGTGACTTTCCAGGTGCATACGATTCTTCACATCAGGTCACTAGGATATTCTTTGCTAATAGCAATAACTACTTGATTCCTAAGGATCCCAAGGCTCATAAACTTACTAAATATATCTCATTACATAATACCCTCAAACATTGTACCTGGTGTTTCCCACACAATTCTCATCCTTACAAAACTCGTAATTTACAACCAGGCATTTACATTATGGCCCCCTGCTAATCATACTAACTAGAACTCACCTCATCACCCCTAGCAACCGAGGTAACTTCATCTTCCAAGTAGGCTAAGTCCTCATTGCTAGCTAGGCTAGAGCCGGGTTTAACAGGTCCCTCTAGTGGCTGTGACGGTACCCTCACGGTGGCTTGGATTGACTGAGTGTCCGGTAGTGCTCCAATCCTAGGCACGTCCTGTACTGGTCCCTGGGAAAAACTCCCAAATGGCAACTTGTTACCTCACCGCTTCGGCAAAAATATCATAATGGGAACAAAGTCTCACATCATTCATAATTACAACAGTCAGCCACCTCCATATGTCCTTCATGTGCTCATGGGCGAACAAGACTTGTCTCTGACAGTCCCAAAAGATCTCGTGGATCGTCTCTTGAGACAACTCGTCAAGCCGATACATATAACTCACTAGGTATTCCTTTTTCGTCTCGCCCGCCTCCCCATCCAGAAGCAAACTCCTGTTCCTACTAACACCATAAACGATTCAACGCTGGGAGGTCATCTAGATTAGGTAGGGGTACATTGGGATCTAGGTCTTCCGGTTCCATTGGGAATACTCAAAATCAGCAAACAACACCAAATATTAGGTAAATATCTTAAGGAAAAACCAACCTCTTACTTGAACACCTAGGGGTAGGCACAAGTCCTAAATAAACCTTATTCATACCTTTTCACAGTCCCTTCCTAACGTGCATTTATCACCCTTGCATGAATATAAATTGGGACACGATCTCTTACACGAATCAGCAAAACACAACTGGGACACAGTCTAACCCTATTCGATTCACCTAGACATCCCTAACTCTACCCGACAACCTTGGTGTACAGGAACTCGTCCCTCAAAAACTGACTCAAACTACGCTCTGATACCAACAATGTAAGCACCCCCGCCCGGATATCCCAGCCGCCCGGACTACCCGAACGGGAGCGCCTACGAGAGGAGAAAAGAATGAGACACCAGACAAAGACCACCCCGGCATGCATACACAAAAAAATAAGAACAGCGGAAGCAAAGCTCAAGACATGCATGCACTATGGGTACCCCGCTAACACAGCGGTCACAAGATAAATAAATAAACACAAACTCCTGTGCCGACATACACAAGACTCGAGAAAACACCTGGCACAGTACGAAATAATAGAGTAAATTCTACTTAGGCATCAGAGTGGATAGGGATTGACGAGACTGCCTGTACATCACACCGACTCTGCCGTTAAAGCTGACTCCCTTGCCATGGCTCACGCCGCCACTACCTGGAATGATGGAAAGCAAGGTGAGTCGAGAGACTCAGCAAGCATAAAGAAAGAAAGGCTGAAGGCTGAACATAATCAGAAAACTCTCCCCAAAATAAACCCCCAGGTACACACAAGCCATGAGACACTACAACACAACAGCTCAATAGCATAACAAAATAAAAACACATACTGGTCCTTGGGGCCCACATAAGACACTTGGCACCCAAGTCCCATACCAACCTGCCGCTGCCCTGAAAGGCAACAAATATCTGCAACAAACCTGCTCGCGCTGTCCCAGGCCGGTACTCCCGTCACCTGTATCCGTTGGTACTCCCGACAACCGAGCCAAAGGCTCCATCGGAACGGTACTCCCGTCCGAGAACTAAATACTACCAGTATCCATGCAATGCACATAAGAATGCAATGGCGTAATGAGCATCAACGTGATACAAGGCGCCCATACATCTAGGCATCAGGCCATGCTCCGCCCACATAGTAAACCACACGCCATGCATATGCCGCGCTGGATGCAACCTAACCAAGCTAGAATGTCCGTGTCCAAGCATACTCAATAAATGAATAACCCAACATGCATCCCGTACCTATGTGCATATCAAATCATGAACAATAATACAAGGTATCTAATCATGCAGTAATTCACATACCGGCAGAGCTAGTTAGCAGTGCCCGGCACCGGTCAACGGCCAGTGACTAGGGGTGTCCACCCGACGGTCCACTTTAGGGCCGTACCATAGTCTACCCCAACGTCACCAACAACCGACTCCTGCCCCACTGCTCAATAGCTCTAACCGAACCATAAATAAATCTGAGAAAAATCGTAAATAAAACCCGCACGACTAGGAACCTAGTTCCCCAACTGGGTTCAGCATCATTCCGAAAGGAATGGGGGCGGTACAATCCCCCTTAGGCTCACAACGAATAAAATTATAGAAGTCTCAGATTTAATTTAAATTAAAACAAATGAATAATAGTTCAACAAATAAGGCAATGTGCCGCATTAAAGCAAGGGAGGTGATAAAATACAGGAAATCACGGGGTCTTTCACGGGAATTAAAGAACATGAGAAGAGGGTTAGGAGCTTGCCTTTACACGGCCGTTCCTTGCTTTTTTTACGCACTCGCTGCGAAGTAAAACGTTCACTGGTAATAAATAAAATCGTAGCTTTAATTAAATAAATCTACCGTGTAATATAATTAATTTAGCAGTCTAAAATCCCATGTAAGCGCACCACAATTAATATCTCAACGAGTCTCATATTTATTTTAAATTAAATCAAGCTAATAAAATCCTCGAAGCCAGCTTAATAAATTAAATTTAAATCAAACGACTCAAAATTCCATAATTAATAAACAAGCCGAAACAGACGAAGAGAGGGTATAAAATACGAGAAATCACAGGGTTTCTCACGGGAATTAGTGAATACGAGGAAAGAATTAGGAACTTGCCTGAAATCAGCTGATTCCGACCTCTCTCAAGCTCCCGAGGCAAATTAAATCATTTTCTAGCAAATAACACAACTGTGACTCAAATTAATTAATTTTAATCGCGTAAAATTTATAATTTAAACATGACATGCTTCGACTAATTTTTACCCACGTACCTGATCACTTTCCATGCCGAAAAAATTCCAAAATCATTTTATTTCACTTATTTTCTTTTCTTTCCTTTTCTTTTCTTATTTTCTTCTCCTCCTCCTTCTTCCGCGCACTGCTCCTGCGTGCCTTCTTCTTCTTCTTCTTCTTCTTCCTTTCTTCTTCTCTTCCTTCTTCTTTTTCTTCTTCTTCTTCTTCTTCTTCTTCCTTTCTTCCCCGCGTCGCCTCCCCTGCTTCAGCCGCGGCCATGGCCGCCACACCAGCTTGCCGCCACCAACTGCCGCTGCCTCCAGCTTCGCTTCCCACAGCCGCGCGCCATTGTTGCTGCTGCCTCGCTTCGCCGCCGCTGCTTGCGTCGCCCATGGCTGCGGTTTCTTCAAGCCGCAGCTGCTCCTCGTCGATGCCATGGCCGAGCTTTGCTCGGCCAGCCTCCCATGGCCGCCACCTTCTTTTCTCTTCCTCGTTAAATCTCTCTCTCTCGCATGAGCTCTCGGCCTTAAACTCTCTCCCGAGCTCTCCCTTTCCAACTCTCACCCTCTGCTCCTCTGTTTTCTTCTTTTCACCAGAAGCTTCAAGAAGCTTCAACGAGAGACACACAAAAATAACAATTTTTTTTAAATAATTTAAATTAATTAACTAAATTTAATTTCAATAAATTTAGTTTACACTTTTATTATTTTTATTATTATTATTTTTTGGGGGATATTACAAATAAAGAGAGAGACAGTGAGTGAGAGAGTGGGTGGGTGAGTCAGTGAGAAAGAGAAACATAGAGTCAGTGATTGAAGGAGAGAGAGAAGTTGGGCGGGAAGTGAAATTCATCTCAGTCATTGACCAACATTCAAAACTCATCTCAAGCATAAGATCAAAATGTATCTCCGATACATTTTAGACATTTTTAAAAATTGTTTTGATTTATTATATAGATATATGTGTGTGTGTGTGTTTTAATATATGTTCAAGCGTAGACATGCAACGACATTGTAGGGTGTCATATCAAGACTGACGATAGGGGTTACAATGGTGAATAAGACAGTGGAAAATGTAACGACAAAGGAGTAATGGGATGTGAGTGTCGGATCCGGTGACGAGGCACTACAAGGTTGAGAACTAAGTGAACCAAATTAACGTAGCAGAGTTGCGTGAGATGCTCTTGACAAGAAACATGAGACGACACTGAGATAGAGATTATAAGGTTGGCAAGCTGATTGATTGTCCATACTTTCCGAGATTGGTGACCTTTTCGCGATTTTGTTTTCGATTGTATTCAATATCTAAATTTTGTTGTTGTTAATGCTTGGCCATGGCTATTGATAAGTAACTTAGGCCATTAGTCTTTATGATTGAGTGATGTTGGTTAAGTGTTCATAAGGTATGAAATTAGGTAATTAAAAAATGTAATTAGGCTCAGAGTTAAGGATGTCATGATTAAAAAAAAAGAGTTTAATGAATTTATGTTTTTGGGCAAATTAATAGAGTAATGATATCTATGGTGGAGATATATCTTCAGTCTGAATAGCATTATTTAAATTCATATAATTTTAATTAATTTTTTAATAACTATGCGTGGCCTTTTCACGCGCCTTCCACACGGCGTGGAGAGAATCTGCAATGCGGCTAAGGCACGTACATATGATACGACGTCGTTTCTTCGTGTCGTCCGGCTTCTCCCTTCCTGGCACCTGGGCCTGGAATTGGTGTCATAATTTAATAATTTCTGACAGAATCATAAATACACGGACAGATCCATCCATCTATCAATACACCCGCACGCATAATATCTATTTCCTTTTCATCTCTCTCACAACAAATTTTAACTTTAATTTCTGTTGCATTTCGATCTCTCGTAGCGTCTGATCCTTCGAATTCCAGGTTCGTGGATTGCTGTGCACCTCCGACTGTGTATAATTTATTGCGTTTTGGTTCTTGTTCTTGTTTGGCCGTGAATTTTCGCGATTGTTCTACGGTTCGTTTGCTTCGATGCGTCTCCAATGAGCCAAGATCTGTGTATAAGTTGCCGAAACTTATTTTGTGATTCTTCAAATTTTCCTCATCATTATTCTTCTTAATCTCACTTTTTCTTCTGGTTTTCTGAAATTCCTTTGTCGGCTTGATTAGACATTAGTACAGGGAGAATGTATTTATGTGTGTACCGGAATGGAAGGTGGTGAGATTTGCAATTAGGTTTTTCATTCTTATTCTACGAAGTGTCTGATGTGTTCTTTCTGTTTTATATGGTTTTATTCTTTTATACAATTAACTCACCGAAGGATAGAAATGAAAAGAACAAAAAAGAAAAGAAAAGAAGGAATTCTGTCTGAGAATTTGCGTCTAAGTGATCGAGAGCCTAATCTGTTTTAGAGAGACTTGATTGTTTACATATGAGATGTAACATATTATACGTATTGGAATGGGTAAAATTGGCTGTGAATGAATTTTGGGTTCTTTAATTTGCGAATTGTCCAATGTGTTGAATCACTGATCTTTTTTTATTTTTTGGTTTCCTCGTTCTTTTTCCAGCTAGGTGATTGGGGGTTTAACTCTCTTTTGGCTCTTAAGCTATGGTGAAGGAAACCGAGTATTATGACATATTGGGAGTCAGTGTGACTGCAACTCCAGCCGATATTAAGAAGGCATACTACCTCAAAGTAAGCTTTATGACTTGTTATCTAGAGGGGTTGGTTGGATACAATTTTGCTTCGATGAAATTCAGGACATCCTGTCGTAACTCTGAAGATAGTGAACGTCCTTTATTATAAATACCAGTGCGTGAACATTACATAAACAAGACTTCAGGCACATGCATGAATGTGCATTCAAAGTCAGACACCTACTAGTCCTGCATTTACTCAGTCACATGCACATGCATACGTATTCAGAATCATTAAGCATAGCCATCATTCTTATTACCATATTTCGTTTTATTTTTTCGTCATCAACAAGAATATAGCACATATGGACATTTTACATGGTGCCAACTTTTCCTAAAGCTAAAGCAAGCTGCATAGAGTTTAAATCTATATAAATGTTTCCTGAAACAATGTGGCTAATCCTTTGATGTAATTCAGTGTGTTGCTGCTGAAATTCACAACTTGTTGAGTAGATTCAAATGGCAGAAATGTGGCTTCTCAAGTTACGCGGTGATGGTCCATGTTCCTGGGACCACAACAGAAAGTTATCCTTGGTACAACCTGGGGTAACTATCTGTTGTGGTTGCAGGAACTTTGATTGTCATTGTGTAACTCGAGCCACCGCATTTCTGCCATCCCAGTCTACATAGCAAGTTGTGGATTTCAATAGCAACACAGTGACTTGCTCATCCAATCAACCAATTTGACTCATAGCAATCCTTTGAGTACAAGTTTTGTATTCAACATGTCCTACTGATGGGACAATTACTTTGAGGAATAACGATTATCTAGATCTGAATGAGTTTGAACTATCTTTGATATCCTTGTCTCATAGAACTCACTCTTTATAGGACATGAGACCTATGTTCTTTCTTTGACAAGTTGGCCTCCTAGCATTGAACAATCCATTTCAGTGATAAATTTTGTCTCAGTCCTCATAGCCACATAACCATAGAATTCTGGATGGAAGTATGATTCCTAGATTGGACTGTCATGAACCTAGGGTTCATAACAGGTTTAAGAAGTAATTGGGGAGGGATTGAATTGGGGAAGAAATCAGAATTGAAATAGAACTGATAACAGAATGATTGGAGAAGGGAATGGAGCAAAAATGGGGGAAGAAATCAGTAGAAAGGGGGAGAGTAATAGAGGGAAAACGAGAGGGAGATTTGGACGGAAATGTAGAGAGAAAAATGAGAGATTCAATATCAATTTCCAACATGCCTTCTCCCATGGAATGGGATGAATACATATAGGTGCTGCTTGGCGTGGGTGTGGATGCATCAGATCATCCCTCCCCTCCCGCAGTTACAACAAACTATTTTTTGCTTTTCTTAAGGCCTCACATGTGGCCTTTCTAATTCTAACAGAATTGATAGCTGGAATATAGATGCAACAATTAAAGTAAAAGAAATACAGCATAGCTATTCTAATTAACTCTTGGGTTGTGACAATCCCCTCTCTTTGAAAAGTTTCTTGTCCCCAAGAAACTTATTACGTTGAGCCGTTCATATTCATCCAATTCCAGCTTTCTTTATCAGTTTAATGCTTCTTTCCTTCTTTATCCTTCTAGACTTTTTCCTCTTTTCTTTTTTCTCAACCGTAACAATATCATGACTTGCTGCCACATCGTCTTCAACCATCTGTTCATCAGTCAATGCAATAGACCAGCATTCGAATATTCCAACTGGAGGAGGAACCAATACAACAGCTGGAATTTTGTTCCCTTCAGCAAAACCTACAACTTCTTTAGCTACCTCCCTTAGTTTTTTTCCAGCTACAACCCCTTTGGCAAAACCTACAACTTCTTCAGCTACCTCCCTTAGCCTTCTTGCCAAAACCCGCACTGGGGGCTGTCTGATACCTATTTTAACCCCAGCCAAGGATGATTCAACCGTCTTTGGATCCAAAGACAAAGGAGCAATATACTTAGGGCCTTCTTTAATTGCATGTGGTCCATCACAATCTTGACCCGGCCTAGGATAAATGTTGCAGGTATTCTCACTCTTAGCTTCCGGTAGGTCCAGAATCGGAGGGAGAATTCTAGCTCCAATAACTGTATAAATTGTTGGTCCTTCAGTCAGATTTTCCTGACCCAATGCTATTCCATTTCCTACAAACTTCTGATTTGGAACACTACCAAATCCTTCTGCCCATGCACTAGCCACCCGGGGTAACGAGTTGGCTTTGGCTTCCTCTATCACTTCATCAATTGCTTTCCTATTATTTCCTTGTAGCCTTGCAGTAGATGCATCTTGGGGTATTATTTTTTCTTCTAACTTCTCAATCACTGCAACTGAATCCCCTTCTTGCCATCTTGACTTCTCCTTCGGTTAGTTCATTTTGAGAAATTCCTCCTTGTTAAAACTTCCGTGATAATTATCGAAGTATTCAATAGGAAAGTTGCAATGATACTTCTTGATTAGTATCATTGCAAACTCATGTAGCTTCTCGCGGAACATACGGCCAAATTTCTCGCACTCTTCATGAATCCCATCGCTTGTTCCTTTGTCCTTGTTGCTGCCAACTGAAAATGCAGCCTTCTTTGGCTGCCATTGAGGCTCCATTCTAGCTGAAAATGAAGCAGTCTTCTGCTGCAATTGAGACTCTATTGGACCCCTTCGTGCATTACTCCTCCTGACCGAAATCTCACTGGTTGGAAAAGCAATACTCCAAGAAACAGCAGCCCTTTCCATCCTAATTCCCTTCTGTAACTGCCTCACCCAATCACCTCTAAAATTGATCCAATAAGTGGCAAATTGCAGCCACTGTTATGCTTCAAGACCAAGTCTATTGTAAACAGTAGAAGAAATTGCACACTTATAGTGACTTGATCAGCCTTCTAAAGTCCCCTAGATCGCCATCAGAAGTGAGAATTGATTGCTACAATGGTCACCTTCACAACCGAGATTGCCGAAGTCACGGAACTGATCTAGATCACCTGCTGATCCTGGTTTTTGTAATCGCCTTCGAATTCCGAGAGTCAAGGTCCTGGTGTCGGAATCAACTGGCCAAGCTGTCTTCCAATTCCAAGCCTCAAACATCAGCCAACCTCACCTCCTTGTGCGCCGGATTCATTTCCCCTTGTGCGTCGGAATCAATTCTGCTAGATCGCCGAAGTTTCCCCACTAGAATCGTCTGGGCTGCTCGCCTACCTTGAGCGACTGTGATGCAACCAACGAAATTCTGCGGAATTAAGAATTCAGTGGTTGCAGTAGCTTATGACTTGGTTTCCAATTCCGCTTAAGTTGCTTTGCCCATCCACTTCAACCAACTTACTGCAATTCGCCGCTGAGCATCAACCTTCTGCTCGCTTCCAAGAAAAGTCGAACAACTCTTCCAGCTCACAAGCCGTGGTCGCTTGTACCTCAGCTTCCCATACCTGCTACGCTACTCTTATTTGGACTTCAAATTCCACTCGGTATCACCGTCGGCCTCTCCTTAGCACGCCAATTCCGAGCAAGATTTATTAAAATTCGCTGCCGTTCGTCAACATCTTGCCTCGCCCATTCCGAATCTGTTGCTGGATCACCTTCGATGGACTTCAACACCAATCACAAAGACTCCTTAGTTCGCGTTGCCTCTGATGCTGTCCGCGTCGCCAACATCAGCGGATCTCCTGTACCAGTCGTTCTCTCTAGTCGCCAATCCTCCTCTGGTTCTACCTATCCACTGGTCGCGTTTGGTAATGGTCGTGACACCTTCCTCGCCCCTGTCGTCAACTCCAGTGGAGCTCTTGCAACCTGTTTTCTGCTTTAGTCGCACATGCCTAGGCTGTCTGCTTCACCTTCGACAGACTCACGCTCGCCTTGGACAGTCGCCACACTCCCAAGTCCAAATCGCGACCTCCTGGCTGTTCGCATCAACACTAGCGGACTCGCTATCACCTCGGTACTTCTGCCTATTCCGTTTAATCACTAAAATTGATTTCAGCAACCTTCGAAATGAATCGAAACCACCGCCAAGAACCGTTGCTCTGCTTTGACTCTAACTGGATTACCTCCAAATTGGATCGGACACTATTGAATTTCTGAACTCACAGTCGATGACGACTGCTCTGATACCAATTTGTCATGAACCTAGGGTTCATAATAGGTTTAAGAAGTAATTGGGGAGGGATTGAATTGGGGAAGAAAACAGAATTGAAATAGAACTGATAACAGAATGATTGGAGAAGGGAATGGAGCATAAATGGGGGAAGAAATCAGTAGAAAGGGGGAGAGTAATAGAGGGAAAACGAGAGGGAGATTTGGACAGAAATGTAGAAAGAAAAATGAGAGATTCAATATCAATTTTCAGCATGCCTTCTCCCATGGAATGTGATGAATACATATAGGTGCTGCTTGGCGTGGGTGTGGATGCAGCAGATCATCCCTTCCCTCCAGCAGTTACAACAAACTATTTTGTTCTTTTCCTAAGGCCTCACATGTGGCCTTTCTAATTCTAACAGAATTGATAGTTGGAATATAGATGCAACAATTAAAGTAAAAGAAATACAGCATAGCTATTCTAATTAACTCTTGGGTTGTGACATGGACATTTGCACCATCTTCCCTCTAAGTGTAGTGTTATCCTCTCCTCTGTGATGTTACCCTAGTTGAGTTGTTCAGTTACTGAAGGAGAGTAGGATACTTGTAGTGTGCCCTAGCTACTCGTGGTTTGATTCAGTTCACCTTGACCTGTGTCCATAACCAGGTTTGGTTAACCTGAACCCATTTTCCGTATATGGGCATACTAAAATGCATCCTGATCCATCAATGATCAGGATCAGGAATTCTTGAATTCAAATTCTATTTGAAGTCAATTTTGAAGGGTATTGCACATTCAAGAATTATTTGTCTCCTTTTAAGGTGAATAATATTGATACTCCTTGCTTTATTTCCAGCATGAAATAATTTCATATCTTCTGTTTTAGGCAAGGATTGTTCATCCAGATAAAAATCCCGGAGACCCAAAAGCTGCCCATAATTTTCAGGTAATTTACTTAATTTTCTTCAGCAATTTGAAGTTCTATTGGTACGTGGTAATGGATTCTAGAGTTGATACTTCAGATTTATATTTCTTTGCTTCTTGACCTTAGCATCAGTTATTCAATAGCAAACTAAATCTGGGAATTATGAAACAACTGAAGGGTGCTTACATCTCAAGTTTAGATTAAGTATTGGCTTAAATTGTTTTAGTCAAATGCCAAAGTTTATGATCTTCTAATGTCCTTGTTTGATTTTGCTTTCTGAACTTCCGAATCTTTCAGTTACTTCAGGTTTATGTGGTTTTTTTACTGGTACCAAAATCTTTCTCGGGGCATAGTTACTTTATGTTTGTGTAGCAGCTTATTTGCACTGACTTTTATGGCTATTATTCTCTTGTCAGGAACTTGGTGAGGCTTATCAGGTTCTAAGTGATCCTGAAAAGCGTGAAGCATATGACAAGCATGGAAAGTCAGGCATCCAAGAGTAAGTATTTATTATGGGCAGAATATATGGAGTTTCAGCCTTCATGTTCTACATTCCTTAAAGAAGTGGGACTCTTATGGTCATGTTCTGTGCAATACCTTTGCAAGAATCGTGCTCCAATTGCTTCAAGCTTTGTTCTTTTTCCATATTGAATTATGGCCTAATGCAATGAAGAATGGGAAGAAGATGACTGCCTTCATTGTTTTATTTCCACTTGCTAGGGACTCGATGCTGGATCCTTCAGCTGTATTTGGAATGCTCTTCGGGAGTGAATTCTTTGAGGAATATGTTGGGCAATTTGCACTGGCTTCCTTAGCAACTGTTGAGATTGAGGAAGACTCACAACTTCCTTCTGAAGTACGGAAGCAGAAAATTCAGGAGAAGATGAAGGTTTACCATTTTCTATTGAGGGATCTAATGTTTAGCCTGCTTTATGCACTGGTACTGAAACACTTTCCCTACTTTGGATGTACAGGCAATGCAAAAGGAAAGGGAAGAAAAACTTATAACAATTCTGAAAAATAATCTTGAACCATTTGTCGAAGGTCGGATTGATGAGTTTGTGGATTGGGCAAAATCAGAAGCTCGACGCCTTTCACAAGCTGGTATGTCGTCCACTCTTCCATTGTTATATCTTTCATTTCCCATTGTTATATCTTTCATTTCTATGAAGAAGCTTGCCCCTAATTATATGCTTGGAAATAAAGTTAATGTTTATATGGTATACAAGCTCGACTTGCCTCTTGATGTAAGGATGACATACTGTTCTGAATTATCCTAGTCGCTATGAGCCTGGTATTAAGGGAAGCCATTTTTAATTAAATATTGTCCTCTAACTCAATTCAAATTTCTTCTAGCGTTAGGAAGTTTTGAGCCATTTGTATATCTAAATTTTCACATACATGCACTGTTACATGACAGAACCCCCTGAAAATGTTATTTCTTGATCCTGTTTGATTCATACATGTCAACCGTATTTTAATTATTTGAAACATCTCATACTGTTACCAAATCCCATTACATTTTAGATATTCTAAAAATACCCAAGTAATCCACTATTAACTTCACTTGGTTCTTGCATTGAGTTCTTTCTACACTTCATTCTTGGTAAATTATATATACTCCTTGTGGATTGGAAGAAGTACATAAACACCTCTATTGTTTAAAAGATGATATATAACCCTAGAAGGATTGGACTAAATTGAAATATAAATGGATCTGTTAGATTTAACATTGTACGTAATTCATGGGCTAAGCATGGTTCTTAATTAGCATAATTGGTTTCTTACTCAAGTGGTCTATTCTTCTAGTTGGTACCTCTCAGGAACTAATATGTTCTTATTCATATGTTTTGTTTACTCCTGTTCATCCTTATATGTTTGGGGATAAAAATCTTTGTTACCAAAAGAATAGAGTTTGAACCAGTGTAGGATATGCTTTCCCCATTAAATGTCAATCTTCTTGTGCTTGGCAATCTATTGAATTTCCTGCAAGCATGTGTACTTGTACCAGCAAGATTTGTTAAATCTCAAAGAATTTTTTAAATTTATATTTTTTCCATTTTTTAAAAAATGAAACCTAATGGGATAAGCTTGCGTACTGGTGGTGGGTCAATAGCAGATTCTTCCACAAGATTTTAGCATTACTGGCTTTAGTTATACATGTGATAGTTGTTACATTTATACAGATATATCATATATCAAATTAATAAAAAAAAATTAATGGAGTAGCAAACTAATTTCTTTAGCAAAAGTAATTATAAAAACAAACAGTAGAAAGAAAAGATATTCTTATAATGCCAAGTAAAGATTCATCCCACTCTGGCATTATTGATTTGATCATTAACCTGTGTCTGGTTCTGGTTTTCCTAGTTCAGTTGTATGGCCCGAGTTGCAGCCAATTGTCTTATTTTTCGTATGACAGCCAGATACAGTTTTTCACTGCTGCATTTATTGTGAAAGCTCAATTATGATGTTAAAACTCTAAGAATCCTTCCATGCCCACTTGCCAATTATTTTTCATAAACTTGGGTTCCTTCATACTGCCTTTCAGCTCCCATTGTAAGGACTTGCTTTTGCTCTAAATACAGCTTTTGGTGAGGCTATGCTACATACAATTGGTTATATTTACACAAGGCAAGCAGCAAAAGAAATTGGGAAGGACAAACGATATATGAGGGTGCCATTTTTAGCAGAATGGGTAAGAGATAAAGGGCACATGATAAAATCACAGGTCATGGCAGCTTCAGGTACAATCCTTGTGTGAAGAATGGTTGAAGGTTCTTGGTCCATTGTTTTTCTTTATCGTCCATCAATATTTTTTTGCCTGTGTAGGCGCTGTATCTTTAATTCAAATACAGGAGGAGCTAAAGAGGGCAACCCAAGGAGAAAATAGAGAAGAAAACTTAATGAAAGCCATCGAAGATAAGAAAGATGCAATGCTTCATTCTCTATGGCAGATCAATGTGGTAGATATAGAGACAACTTTATCAAGAGTCTGCCAAGCAGTGAGTTCCAATGTTGAAATTTTTTTTTTCCTTAGCTGAAAAATATAGTGAATTATCTGGGTTTTATGACAAGATATGAATATGCTGGGAGACTTGTGTGACATTTGTCCCAATGATTCATGAACACAGCTTCTTCCATTTTATTTAAAAGGAGGCCGTTAGATTATTTTCATTCACAAAAAAAATAAAAAAGAAAAATTAAGAACAAAATCAAGATGCAAAATAGTCATCCCTTTGTTTGCATGTCTGGAGATATGAAGATAGGACAACCAATTGGCATCTTGCTTTGCTGTTACGTGCAATTTCCTTATCTTGGCTTTATCAATACAATGCCAAAAGGAAAATGGTTGCCTCTGCCAGGCATGTTAGGACTTGACAATTATACTTACGGAGCTTCCTTAAGATACCCTGAGTAAAACACTGAGACTACTATGTTACTTAAGCTTTTATTGGAAGATACACAAAAGTGAACTAAGCACTGTTATGTTTCATGTTAGTGATTCTGATTTCTGCTTCCTTATAGGTTCTTAAAGACCCTAGCGTTACAAGAGATGTTCTCAAGCAACGGGCTAAAGCAATGAAAAAGCTGGGGACCATTTTCCAGGCAAGTGCTTTTTTATTTGGCATCTTTCATGTAATTAGTGCATTGTATGACTTTGCCTAAAAACTTACATTTCTTAGAATTATATTTTTTCCAATTGTCTATCCATTTGTTCTTGGACATTCATGAAGTTTAACTTTACATTTGTCCTTCATGTTTGGCACATTCTTGGAAGAGTAAGTGAAGACCAGGAGGAATTTTTGGGGGCAAACAATTTTCTTTTCTTGATTTTTCTTTTTTTTTGGATTGGTATGAGGGCCACCAATTTGATAGTAAGAAACAAAACACATGGACAGAAAACAAAAAGTAAATTTAGAAACAAGTTTTCAGTGGCATAATATGTATGATCTCTTATTTAGCTTTTACCTGTAACATTGTTATGTCTGGGAGGTATAAAGAAAGGTCTTGTTTTCTTGAAGCAGACAAATAATGTCCTCAGTGTCCTGTTGTGGGTGATATTCTATAGTCAATAAGAGCAGTGATTTCTTCTTTGGTTTTGTTATTTACAAGTTGGAGGCATAGAAGCTTGCTGTTTTCTAATCTGGTATAAATTTTGAGGATTTTTTTTTTATGGTATGTTGACTTTGAGGATTTTAATGAGATAGGGTGATGAGTGCAAGTAGATCCTAAAGATCTAACTACAAAGTAATTGAGTTTTTTTTTTTTTTTTTTTTTTTATGCGTTCTCACTAGACTAAGTTGATGTAAGATTGGCAAATTCACACATATCAAGCCTTAATCACACTAATTGGGGTTTTCATCTACATGAATTTTTAACTTGCTTATAATTTTTACCCATAGCCATATCTTTTGTAAGGGTCTTATAACTCATTATAACTAAGAGTTTCCCACCAAGCTTTCTTTGGTCTTCCTCCTCCTCTTTTGTCAAACCATGTTTGATTACATCCTTTCCTCACATGAGCTTCTATTGATCTTCTTTTCACATGACCAAGTCATAATAATTGTTTCTCACACATCTTCCCTTTAATAGGAGCTTGTTTGACCTTACTATGAATAGCATCATTTCTAATTGTGTCTTTTCTTGTATGGCTGCAAGCTATTGTAACATCCTTGTCTCCTTTATGCTTGTATTTTGCACATGTTGGTGTTTTACAGCCTAACATTCTCTGCCATACAATGTTGTTGGTTTTATTGCCGCCTGAGAAAATTTGTTTAGCTTTAATGGAATTTTACATCGCATTAAATGCTAGATGCACTTAACTCTGTTATTCACTTAACTCCTTAATAGGTTCCACAATTTTGAACATCATCTTTTTTCTTATAAACAGGCACTAAGGTGCTCTTCCTTCACTTGTCTGACATCCTTTTTGATGTAAAGATCATATTTAATATTTCATAACCAAAAAATGAAAAATAATAGAGATAGCATATGCCAAAATAAAATGGTTTGGTTATTAAGAAGATGACTGATAATATACCAATGAGGAAGAACTACATTCAAGAGATTGCCAATCAAGAAGAGTAACACTATAGTTGAAGATGGAGACTGATATAAATGCTTGAGAATACAAAGAAACATATATAAGCTCAGGAGTGGAGCTAAGGATGTAGTTGAGAGGGAAATAATACCCAAATATTTCCATGAAAGATGTTTAGCAAAATTTATTGAACAAAATATACAAGTCCTATGTAAGTTAAAATTGAAGTTTGAGTTTTGAACTAAGAAAACCTAATTAATTATGAATACCAATATTGATAGGGTCCTCCATTGCCCCAAAAAAGGGATAAAAATACTATTTTACGCCTCTTCTCTCTCTAAATATATTTTAATATTTTATGAATAAAATATAAAGATTTTAATATATTATTATAAACTAAAAATATAGTTTCTAATTATATAAAAATATAATTTCTAATTATATAAAAATATTTTTAAAAAATATATTTTCTAAAACTATGTATAATTTTGAATATATATATAGTGAAAATAAAAATATAAAAAATAGTCAGAGACTTTCTAGGTTTAGCAATGGTCTCCAGTGAGGCTGAACCCTTGCCGGGTTTAGCATCATGCCAATGAGGGAAGGAGGGAGAGTGGGGGAGAGATAGGAAGGACCGAGAGGGAGGGAGGGAGATAGGAGAGTTGACAATGGGGGTTCATTGCAGAACACCCCATTGTGATGGTAGGGTTGCTCCTTTTTTGCTAGGGTTCTACAGCCCTAGTGAGAGCAAGAGGAGGGGAGGGATAGATGATCAGGTTGCTCAAATTGCCACCGTCCTTTCTTCCTTATCCTCTTTTTTTCTCTCCCTTCCCCTCCTATTGCATTTACCGGTGATGGGACTGCAGCTCCACAATCCCATTGTCAATTGCTGGGTTTTGGAAGAGAGAGAGATGACAGTTGTCCACTTCCATGGCCGCAGGAGGAAAGAAGAGAAGAGAGGAAGAGTTTCATCAAGAGGCATTTTGGCATTTTCAAAAGTGTAACAACCAGTTTCTCATAGCAGGGAGGAGAGTGTTACAAGTTTTAGAAGCCGAGAGATATCTTTGTCAATTTTAGAAACACAAGGGTATCGCTTGTAGTTTCATTAAACCCAGGGGTGTTAACTATAATTTACCTTTACTATTAATATTGGAGCGAGATCAAGTCTGTTATCAGATCTGGTCTAGGACCATATTGTTTATAGGCCTATTTTAACTGAAATTATAACACCCCCCCCCCCCCCCCCCCCCCCCCCCCCACAAACACAAAAGAAAAGAAATATAATAAAGAAAATAGAATAAAAGACAAAAAGAAGTGAAGTATCAAAAAGACTCTTTATGGATCCGCATTGGGATAACAAAGACAGACCAACTTACTTTCAGGTTTTTATCTTTGATTTTCCATTCTATTTTTGTCTACCATCTCCGGGGAAGCTTCTTTTGCATGTAAGTAATTAGTATTTTGAGATAAAAAGGCAATGAGCACAATCCCCCTTCCCTTCAATTCAATAGAGCAAGAAGTTTAATTTCTCAAGACCTGAAGAAGAAAACCTGATTTGCTTTAGCAATTTTTTCTTATTATTTGAACACGGTTAAATGATTTTTTTATCTTGCATGTATGATCCCCATGAATTGAAAATTACATTTCAATGAAATAGGCACATATTTTCAACTGCACTATTTGCCCCTTTCTTGTTTAGATTGAGTAAAACTTCTTTGATTGCGTTCTCAGGGCGCAAAGGATACCTACAGTAGAGAGAACAGTCTACGCCATGAAACCATGCCAGTGATGGATGCCGCGGATGCGTCCTCCAAGAAAAACTGATATTGTACGTACCTGCTTCAAGTTCTTTAGTTTATGCATGTATTGTGCGTAACAGCGGTTGGCTTTCTTTGTGTCGATTGCTTCATTGTCATAAGTTCGGAACTTGGAGACTTGGCCTGAGCTCTTTTTTATTTCTTTTCCTTTTCTGTGTTTTTTTGTATTTTGTGACTAGTATCTCAGATCAATGCATGGAAGTACTGATGTAATTTATCATGCTTGGCACTTCAACTAACTTCATTTATTACCATGTAGAGCATGTATGTATCATATAGCAAAAGGGAAATTGTTAGTAAGTATTGATTTGGGAGATTTTCGTCTTTTCATTGATGCCTTTATTATTTAGAATAATGATAAAAGAACCGAAGTGATGGCCCGAAACGTTGGCCAGCACCCAGCAGTGTAAGATTTTAAATTTATCCTTACATTAGTTCTCACAAACAATCACTTAAGTTCTTTCATCATTATTATCATTATCGCTATGGAGTTGCAGTTCTATGACAACCAATTGTGGGCAATTTGATTTTCAGTGGAGTTGCAGTTCTATGATAACCAATTGTGGGCTGGGCAATTTGATTTTCAGTGGAAGATGACGAACTGAAGTTATGGTTGGATCTTGATTTATGAAGTGATAGAAAGAGGCAAAGATAGAGAAACAATTGAAGTGACGGAATTTGGGGCTGTTTGGTTAATGGTTACGGTTGCTGTGTATTTGTTTTCATTGACGATTTTGAAAACACATCAATATGTATCATTTTTTTTTAATTTCTAATGTCGGGCATCGTGTGATCAATTTTCTTGAAAATAGCCTTCAAAATTTATATTGGAGCAGAATTTGAAAATACACTTCATCGACCAGTTTCAAAAATAAGAAACAATATAAGAAAGCCAATTATGGTTGTGTTTTTTTAAACATTCTCATCATTTTAGGGGTTCGAACCTGTAAATGATAATAAAGATAGACAAAAGTATGAACAGTTGTAATAAGCAAAGCTGCAGAAGGGCCCTCACAGTGGAAGCCCAAGCCTATACATGGATAATATTAATTTTTAGTAAGTGTTCTTTGAATAAATAAATGATCAAAAGAACTAATATAAGTCAAAAAAGGACAGCTTTTTTGACAATTGTGAAAGAAAAAAATAAAAAGAAAAAAGAAAAAAAAGGAGAGAAGAATTGGAGACGGCAAGAGGTGCACATGGACAGCTTTTGAATAAGCTGTCCATGCGGCGCCACCCATGCTGTGCGACGCGTCTAATACGCTCAATTGTTTCAATTTGAAGTATTCCAACATCTTATTTGCGGAGAAAAAAATAAAGTGTTAGAAATATAAGAGGATTTTTTTTTTTTTAAGAAAGATTATTGTTGTTATTTTGTTATAATTTAGAGAAAATATTTTAACTTCTATTATTTTTCATAGAATTATTCTATCTTTGCTTATAATTTTTATCCTAATTTGTTTGAAGATTTTTCAAGTAAAATTTGTGTATCTAATTTTCTTCATTACTATTATTTTTTTTAAATTATTAGTTGCGACACTAGTCTAATCTGATGTTATTTTTACAACAAATCGTATCAAAGCTTGACTCACGGTGTTTATTTATTTACTTATTGTATGTTCTGTGGTTACCACTATAAAAATGGATCCTCCACATCAAAAAATAAGTTAAATTATTAATTACTTTTTGGAAAGTATTGGGTACTTTTCATGTACACAGGAAGGGGTACTGTTCACACATACGGTTACTGTTCACATGAAATAGTAGGAGCTAATTTTGTGCTCAAAGCAATTTGTGATAGAAGCAATGACGACAAAATTTGAGATTGAAAAGTTTAGCAAGAGAAATTTTTTACTGTGGAAATTGAAGATGAAGGCTATCTTGAGAAAAGATAATTGCTTAGTGGCCATTAGCGATAAGCCGGTGGACTTTACAAATAATGACAAGTGAAATGAGATGGACAAGAATGCTGTTGCAATTCTTCATCTGGCACTAGCAGGTGGGATATTGTTTAGTATAGAAGAAAAGAAAATGACAAATGATATTTGGGATCATCTTACAAAATTGTACAAGGTCAAAACACTTCACAACAAAAATTTTCTTAAGAGGAAATTGTATACTTTACGGATTTCAGAATCTACTTTAGTGATAACACATCAACATTTTAAATACTTTATTTTCTTAACTCACGTAATTGAGTTATAAAATATAGACAAATGATCGTGCTGAACTTTTACTTCAAAATCTACCAAATTCATATGATCAACTCATCATCAATTTGACAAATAATTCCGCTATGAAAATCCAAGTCTTTGATGATATTGCAACTACTATTCTGGAAGAAGAAAATCGACACAAAAACAAAGAAAACATGTTAGCCAGTTCGTAACAAGCGAAGGCACTAATGATGGTGAGAGAGAGATCAACAGAACGTGACTCAAGTAGGAGTCAGAATCATGAAAGGTCAAAGTCAAAAAGTAAGAAGAACCTGAAATGCCACCACTGTGGCAAGAAGGGTCACCTGAAGAATGATTGTTGGAATTTGAACAATAAAAATTCTACTCCTCAAGGAAATGTAACAAGTACCTCAGGTGAAGGTGATACACTATGTTATGAAGCAACGACGACTTATGAAGGCAGTAAAAGATTTGTTAATGTTTAGTTCATTGACTTTGGAGCCACATTTCACATGACATCTCTAAGAGAATAGTTCCATCATTATGAACTTGTCTTTGAAGGATCTGTGTACATCTATAATGATCATGCCTGAAAGATTGTCAGTATTTGAACCATTAAGTTGAAGTTCCATGATGGTATAGTTTGTACCATTCGAGAAGTGCAGCATGTGGAAGGCCTAAGGAAGAACTTTTGTCTTTAGGGCATCTAGATGAACTTGATTGTAAAATTGTGGTTGAGAAATGAATCATGAAAGTGATTCGAGGAGTGCTTGCACTAATGAAAGGAGAAAAGGTGATTGCGACATTATACATGTTGAAGGGAGAGACTTTGCTAGAAGGAGAAGCATCAGTTGCTTCATGTAATCCAAGTAAAAGATCTGTAACAATGTGGCATCAGAAACTTGTACATATGTCCGAAAAATAAATGAAAATTTGTGTGGAGCATAATCTAATTTCGAGTCTCACAAAGGCATCCTTACCCTTTTTGTGAGCATTATGTTACAAATAAACAACACAAATTGAAGTTTAACACATCAAATTCTAAAAGTAAAGAAATTTTATAATTGATTCACTCTGATATATGGCAAGCAACGGTTCCATCCCTAGGAGGAGCAAAATATTTTGTGTCCTTTATAGATGATTATCAAGGAGATGTTGGGTGTATCCTATCAAAAGAAACATAAATGTGTTTTTAATCTTCAAAGTATACAAAACGAGGGTGAAACTTGAATTTGGAAAGAATATCAAGCGTTTGAGGTTAGATAATGGAGGAGAATATATCAGTAATGAGTTTACTGAATTCCGTAATCAAGAAGGCATTAAAAGACAATTTACTATGGCAAAGCGGATGAACATAACATTGTTAGAAATAATAAGAGCAATATTGGAGTTGCAAGCTTAGAAAAGTTTTTTTGGACAAAAGCAGTTAATATTATCTATTATGTGATAAATCGGGTCTCGTCAACAACAATTGAGTTGAAGACACTGATAAAGATGTGGATTGGGAAGAAAGTTGATTATTCAAACCTCCATATATTTGGAAGTTCAGTGTACGTGATGTATAATATCAAAGAAATTACAAAGCTTGATCCGAAATCCAAGAAATGCTATTTCTTGGGATATGCTGACGGAGTGAAGAGGTGTCGCCTATAGGATCCCATTGCCCGCAAGGTTATAGTTAGTAGGGATATTACTTTTGTAGAAGATAAACTATAAAGAAAAGAAGTTGATGATATCACGGTGAAAGAAAAATTAGAGACTATAGTGGTACAAGTAGAAAAGGAATCTGAACAAAATGATTCTTCTGAAGCAACACCAGAGCATGAGGAACAAGAACTAGTTGTGTTCGAGGTACCAGAAATTCGTCAGTTAGGTCGCTTGACAAAACGACCAAGTTGGTACTCGGATTATATTATGGATAGTAATGTTGCATACCGTCTTCTAACAAATGACGGAGAGCCAACAACTCTTTAAGAAGCAATGAATAGTTTAGATGCACCTTAGTGGATGGCAACAATGTAGAAAGAAATTGAAACTCTTCATAAGAATAAGACTTGGAAAGTTATGTTGTTACCATGAGGAAGAAAGCCTATTGATAACAAATGGGTGTATAAGATCAAGCGTAATAGTGATGATCAAGTGGAATGGTATCGTGCAAGATTGGTAGTAAAAGTTTATGCTCAGAAAGAAGGGATTGATTTTAATAAGATATTTTCTCCTGTTGTTCGAATTACTACAATTCGAGTAATCTTGGCAATGTCTGCTACATTTGACCTACATCTAGAGTAAGTAGATGTGAAGACTGTTTTTCTTCATGGAGATTTTGAAGAAAAAATATATATGATCCAACCACAAATGTTGCATTGTGTTATGGGGAATCAGACTTTATTGTCAGATGATATGTTGACTCAAATTATGCAGGTGATCTTGACAAAAACAAATCCACCATAGGATATGCGCTTTCACTTGCTGACGGAGCTGTAAGCTTGGTTTCAAAATTGCAGTCAGTTGTGGCTACGTTAACAATGGAAGTAGAATATGTAGCAACTTCACAAGTTAGTAAAGAAGTAGTATGGTTGAAAATAGTATTGAAGGAACTTGGGCACGAGCAAGAGAAGATTTCCCTGTTTTGTGACAATCAGAGTGTCTTGCATTTTGCAGAGAATTCAGTCTTTCATTCAAAGACAAACCACATTTGAGTTCAATATCACTTTATTCGTGAGAAGGTGGAGGAAAGAATAGTGGATATACATAAAATTCATAGAAAAGACAACTTAACAGATTTCATGACAAAAGCGGTCAATACTAATAAGTTTGTTTGGTGTCAATCATCTAGTGGCTTAGTAAAGACATAAGCAATAAAGAATGACAAGGAAAAAAAAAATGATGTAAAGATTGATTGATGCTCAATTTAATTTTCAAAGTGGGAGATTGTTGAAGTCAAAAAATGATAACCTTTTTTTTGACAATTGTGAAAGAAAAAATTAAAAAAAAAAAATTAAAGGCAACCAAGAGGTGCATGTGGACAACTTTGAATAAGCTGTCCATGTAGCACCACCCATGCTATGTAACGCGTCTAATATGTGTTGGAGAGGCCTATAAGTTGGGTTTCCCAAACTCAATTGTTTTAATTCCAAGTATTCTAATATTTTATTTATAGAGAAAAAAATAGTGTTAAAAATATTAGAGAATTTTCTTATATCTTCGAGAGAGATTATTGTTGTTATCTTATTGTGATTTAGAAGAAATATTATAATCCTTATTATTTTTCACAGTAAAATCTTCTATCTTTACTCGTAATTTTTACTCTAATTTATTTAAGATTTTTTTTACGTAAAATCTCATCTAATTTTTTTATTATTAATATTATTATTTTAAATTATTAGTTATAACATTATTTTAATCTTATATTATTTTTACAACAATCTCTTTCCTCGAGATTAGAAGGTGACCACAATATCTTTCCAATCAAATCACCCCTTGAATTTATCGCGTTTTAGCAAAAAGGGCACCTCGTAATGCTCATCGTATATCCATTAACTGTAGCCAGCGGGTCATATATAGGCCAATGAATATATAATGATTAAAATACACAAATAAATTAAGAGTCAAAAGATGAGCAGAGGAGTCGGATTCGGATTCACCGAAGAAAGAAAGATTTACCTAATAAGTCAAGGGACCGGACCACCCTACCTAGCGACCGAATTAAGGCTACCTTTTGATTAGAATTTATTAATTAATTAATTAATAGGAAATTAAAATAGTCTAGGATTTTTATAACATGAAATGAAAGTGCTTGTTCCTCTTTATTGCTCCACCGATGGCCTGTCCTTTCAGCCTGGTATTTGGTGGCTTGTCCTTATCGTTATGGATAATTGAAACCACTATCCATCCACAATTGCCACTTTATGCCCACCTCATTCATCATTTATCTACTACTAATTATAATTAATCACTTTACAATTAGACCCACTAATTACTTGTTTAATCCCCAAGTAAGTCGAGTGTGCAATAAGTTATAATTAAACTCAATTAATAGAAAATTACTAATTAAATTGAGATATATAATTGAATCGGATTGATAGACCTCAAATAATTGAAACTAAATTAATCGAATTTTGAGTTTTGTAATTGAATTGAAAACCAAACCGAACATAATAAAATAGGATTAGGTTGTTAGTTTGATTTGATTAATAATACTAAAAAAATCGAATCAAATAAATAAAAATTTTAAAAAAATAATCGAATTGAATCGAAATTAATAACTCAACCAAACTAAATAATCGAAAATCTTGAGGAAAATAATTAAACCAAACCACTATCGTGAAAAATCGAACCAACTGAACCTATATTACTCGAACTTGTCGGTTCGGTTCTATTCGATTAGTTTGATTTACTCGAACTCTTACTCATCCCTACCTATTACGGTCAGCCAATTCCAAAGCATGCACTATGATCATGTATTTCATCTACTTTAGGGCACAATTGACCTTAAACATCAAAATTTTAAGAGAAATTACTTAAATGAATGTAAAGATGTATGTAAAATTATTTTTCATAAATTTTGATTTTGGAAAAAAAAATAGAAACCATAATATTAGATTACCATTTGACCGTTCACGTTAATTCTAATTTCCAAAATGATAAAGGTGTATGTTCAATTTATAACTCGAAAAGGCAAGTTAACTTAGTTAATTCCTGAGTTTATTATGCGATCGCTTGAGTCTATTCTAATAGTCACGTTTCAAGTTTTAACTCATAGTGAAATTATTCTGGATCAAGATGGATCGTAAGTTTTAAAATGAGTGAGATGATTCAAGCTAAAAAATATCTATGATGGAAGACCTCTCGAATTTTTTAAGTTATAAAAAAAAAAATAACTCAGTTAATGTTGAAAACTCTATATGCAGCTGCCAGATGTGAATTACATATATATAAAAAGGAAATTATATTTTTATAAAATATTTATGTAGAAAGTTAGTAATATGGATGAAATATTTCCATAACTGTGAGGTTTTTTCTTTTTCTTTTTCTAAACCATAACTATCAGTTTGTATACATAAAATGTTATCGACCTATATAGACCTATATGGCCAAAAGAGATAAAAAAAAATTACTTAAATTAAGTATATATGAGCAATTATATTAACGAGTATTCCAAGTTATAGTAAGTTCGTGTTGTTTATTGTATCTTGTTTTTAATTTAAAATAATAAATAATTTATTAATTAATAAAATGTTTCAAATCATAATATATTTATTACTAACCAATAACAATATTTAAACATTATGATTACTTGAGAGATATATTTATTTATTTACATACACAATATAGATTTAATTATTTTTTTATTTCCTTTCCACAATTCCTACTTTTCAAATATATATATATATATATACACATACAGAATTCCCTTAAAAAAAAAAGCAAATTTCACAGTTGCTGTTGGCATTCTGGTAACACACATGTACAGCACATTAAAGTTAGGTTTAATTATGAACTTCCTTGCCAAAATTTAGCTAAGGGGCAATCTGATAATTTCAACAAGAGCCAATGCTCTTTACTGTTAACTTGATTAGATATATTAATTAAATAATTAATTAATCCACTAACTCCTTAGACTTAGTGCCCCAACAACAACAAAAGTGGTCTCTCCTCACTTTTCTCCAATGAATTTTATACTAAAAAGCATAAAGATGTGCCTTCTTTCTAATAAAATAACCAACTGGGTCTTCAGCTTATTTATCTCTCTACTCCTGCCACTACGCTTAAGTTTAATTTAATTTAATTTAATTTAATGTTCTGTGGAATATATTAATATAGAAAGGAACACACCATCATTTGTTCCATTCTCTAGTCCTGAGAGAGCAAACTAAAGAAGAGAACCAATCATTTTGAAAATCATCAAAGCAGTAGCTGATCAACAATTAATATGGGTTCCATGATGCTGCTTAAGAAGACCACTCTCCTCTTCCTCATCATTTCATCTTCACTTCTATCAACTTCATTTGCAGGTTCGTGTGTGTATATATATACATATATATCTATCTAGTTTAATGAACAAACAAACAGGAAAGAAGAGCTGGGTCGATGAATTAACTTGATCCAGTCAACTGGATTTGAATTGTTTTTCGTTCAATTTTCTTTGAGGCTTACGGTTAAACTTCTCGTGGCTTAATATTATGCTTTTCTTTGTGCATGGCATGTGCCCTTAATTACTGACTTTTTCATCTTTATTGGCATTGCTACATATACCCAAATATTCATTCAAGAATCTGAGAATATTTATAGTTCGAGATTCATACACTGAAAAAAGCAATTTATATAATACATTTCCTTCGCAGGCCGACCACTGGTTCGGAGCTTGGCCAAGGAAATGAAAGCAAAAGATAATCATGGGGTTCTCTCTCTCTCTCTCTCTCTCTCTCAAATTAATTTGATTCATTGTTCTGATTAATTTGTTTTTCCATATATATATTTATATAGGACGTGTCAGGTATGGAGGAACTGCAGCACAAGGTGCAGGAAAGGATTCTAAGAGCCAACACCAAAGACTACGGAAATTATGATCCAGCCCCTGCATCTGTGAAGCCTCCTTTCAAACTTATACCCAACTGATCATCGTCCATCGTCCATCATCCATCTTTCAGCATGTATTGGCGACTCATCTTATATATAGATACATATATATATAGATATATTATAAACTGCAGTATTAGTAGTACCCTTTACTCTATATATATGTGTGTGTGCATGCGTGCGTGCGTGTGTATATATATGTGTGATGTGTGTATGGTAACCATCGGAGAGGATGATAGAGTTTGGGAAAACCCTAGCTAGCTAGCTTTGTGGTTAAATGGCTTTCCCATAATGAAGCATATATGTACCATATATATATATATATATATATATCTGTGTGTGTGTGTGTATCTCAGTTCTTTCTCTGCATGCTACAAGAATATTATGGGATTATTATATAATATATGTTGCAGATTTACTGTGTTATTATGGGTGTGGTTAAGGTTTTGTTCATGTTTGCTCATTATATAAGTGCTGTATAGATTATATACTTGATCATGCCTCACGTATATAATTGATTATTCATCCAATAATTATATATGTTAAAAGTTGTTTAGAGTATAGGATAAGAAAATAAGTGAAAACAGTGTTTTTTGAAGACAAATGAAGTATTAAATAAAAATTGTAATCGAAAACTGTAATTAGTAAAAGTTATGGGATAAAACTGTAAGGTGGTGTTCTCTTTGTATTTCAATTTTGAGTTTTGAGTTTTGAATTCATTTTGAGTTTTGTGTTTTGAGCGTCTATTTTGAAATTTCTGAAAACGCGTTCTTTTTGTCATTCTGAAAAATTATTTCTTAAAACAGAAAACTAGAAAACGTGTTTACTTTAAAATTTTGTAAAATGCTATTTTATGATATTTTATTTAAAAAATTTCATTTAAAGTAAATTATAACAGTTATTAATAAATTATAAATCAAAAAAAAGAAATAAAAAATCAAATTTAGTATTCAAAGAATGAAGTAAAATGAAAATTAGACATCAAAATAAATTTAATATTAAAATAAAAAATGAATAGATAAAAGATAAAACAGAGAAGAAGAGGCGCAGAAAGAAGATGAAGATCAGTGAAGGGAGCCACGATTCGAACGACAGTGGTGGCTGGGGTGGTCGGTCGACGGCGGTAGGCGACGGCTGGGGTTGTCGGGCGACAGCGGTGGGCGGTGGCGAGCCCGATGGTCGGCCATTTGGCAGTTGAACAGATAGGAGACGGTGATGTTGGACGCGATGCAAGGGGAGCGACGGTGGGTGGTCGACTACCGCTCGCACGACCGGTGGTGGGCACGGTCGACGGCGGTGGTCGTGGTAGCAGTGGCGGATGCGATTAACAGCGATGGCAGATGCGGTGTTGTGTTTTCGCTTTTGCGATTTTGGGTGTTTTGGAGAGAAGTCGGAGAAGACATGAGACAGAAAATAGAGGGTCTACGAGCGATGGAGATGGCGGCTTTCGATAATGGCGAGCGAGGTCGACGGAGATGGCAGCGCGCGGTGTTTTTGGTCGAGGCTTGAGAGAGGGGAGAGAGAGGAGATGCGAGATTGGAGGAGGGGGGGCGGCGCTGTGTGAATTGTGCGTTTTCCGTGTTTGACTTTTTGGGCGTGTTTTCACAGAAAACGCCCAAAACAACAAAATGTTGTTTTGGGTTTTCTTTACAAATTTTTTCTTTGTTTTCAAAAATGCGTTTTTAAAAACAAGAAAGAGAACGTGTTTTCAGTGTTTTGAAAAACTGAAAACTCAAAACGAGTTGAAAACAGCAAAGAGAACAGGCCCTAAGTATTTTATATCTTCAGTAAGATATACACCCACTATTATAAATAGAAGGCAAAGAATAGCAAGAGAGTTGTAGAGTTCTCAATTTTCTGTTTGTAAGAGTATTCATAATTAGAGAGAAAGATTAGAGTTTGATAGCTTTGTAATATTAGGGCGAAGGTTTGGTGTATTCAGGTTTGGTGTAACTAATCATTCTTTGAATAAAGAAGACTGCTCAAGAGGGTTCAAGACTAGATGTAGGGTTGTCCAAAAAGGCAATTTGAAATGGAATAAAATATGGTATTTGTGATTTGTGTTTCTGTTTCTTGTTTGTTTTAATTCTGTTTATATTTATCATTTCTGTTGAATTCATTGAATCTGTTCTTAAGATCAAACTCATGAGTGTGTGAGATTGAGTGTGGTATAATTTCTGTCCAAGAAAACTATTCTAGTGACTTTAGGTATAAAAATATATATCACAAGATGAAATGTTGTAAATTAATGCAATAATTTTGTAAATGAGAATGTCTCAAAACAAAAAAGAGAAATACATATGTATAAGTAATAATTTAACCAATTGAATATTGAAACAATTTCTGATCAATGGAATACAGAATTAATTAACTCATCATCATGCATGTACTCTTATAAATCAAATCAAACTCAAGTCCATCGTTTCTCTCTCAAGGATTTAGAGTACAATTATCTTTTAAACCCTTCAATCTCAAAATTTTCAACTTGGAGATAACTCCCTTATTGGTAAACTTCATGCTAAAAAGACATTCAACCTCTAAATCCTATAAAGATAGTCATTGATTCAAAACTTAAGGGGTCATTGATTTCATTGCATGTTGTTAAGATATTTCATCTATAGCTAGAGACGATCTAAGAAGGGTCAGCTCAGCTCTTTCTCAAATCTATCTCGTATATTTAGATTATTTGGGGGAGAGTGAATTGAAATGACCTATAGATCTGTAGATCAGTTCTCCCCCAAATCTATTCCTGGATCTGCCTCTGTCTATAGCCATTGGGACCCTAAAACGAAAAGTTCGATTGTCAAAATTGGGCCAATTCTACCCACTTTTGCTTGATTGATCACATACATTTTGATTCTCAGGGTTTATTAAACAATGCTATTTCATTTCATTAATACTTGTATATACTCAATACTCAATTTGTTTTATCGTTAGATTATATTGTTTAGGGTTTATTTTTAGTTATTTTTTGTATATAATCACTGTATTTAGATCTTATGATATGTTATGCAACTTCTAATATCCTTCTTTTGTAATGCCTTTTATCTAGGCTCCTTTTTTTTATGATTTTATCTAAAAAAAGGAAGAAAAAAAAAAACTCATGAAATGGATGCTTAATTTGGGCCTAGCTCATGGTAATGGATGTTTAATTTGGGCTCAGTTGCAAAGCCCGCCTATTGATTTGGACTATGAATTGTTGGGCTTTTGGGCCCAAATACGAGCGATCTTTCCCAAAGACAGACCCCAACTACAAATGCTTGAAGTGTCACATCAGAAAGTAGATGGGTTGAGCAAATATTACAAAACTTCTCGTCAGCAAGATGGGTTTATTGGCGTAGGCTCCGTTTGTTTGGGGAAACTGTTTTGTTAAGGAAAAATAATTTCTTAAAATGTGTTTTTTATTGTTTAGCTGTAACTTACAAATTTTGCTAAAAAATCATTTCCGGTGTTTGGGGAGCACTTAGAAAATTATAATTTTTTTCTTATCTTCAAATTTATAGCATAAAGATTAAAAAAATAATAAATATCAAAACATAATAATATCAAATATGATCCAAACAAGTTTGCTGATAATCATTAGTTGTACAATATTAAAAGTTCAGCATACATAATCAAAAAATATGAATTTCATCAATTGTACAATATTAATAATTGTAAGTCCACAATAAGATAAGGAATATGAGTTTAAATTCAAATAACGCCATTGACAATATTAGCTCCATATGATACTAATCTCAATCTCAATCCCGATCCATAATAAAATAAGAAATATGAGTTTAAATTCAAATAACGCCATTGACAATATTAGCTCCATATGATGCTAATCTCAATCCCGATCCACACACCATCTCCCTTGATAAAATCTTGCACCCAAAGTTTTCTCAATCTATCACTCATGGCCAAAAAGGCAAAAAAACATTTGCAGTCTTTTCATAACTAAGTAATCAAAGACAATGGCAAGGGTAACTTCATCAAAATTTTCTACATTCGTCAACATTTCAAATAGAACATCAATATCAATGTTTGCTTAGCTCTCGAATTGCAATGGCCACTTCTTTTAACTTATACAATTAAGATTGAAACAGTTGTATCTTAAAATACAACTAAGATTGCAACCTTTCTTTTGGATAGATCTTTTTTTAGGGGGTGTTTGTTAACCAAGATAAGAGAGAGAAAATGTTAGATATAGGAAGCATTCCGGATATTTGGTATTTCTAACGTGTTTATTAATCTTATCTGACCATTTTCGGAAAAGGCCTCACGTGACCTCTTATCTCCCCCTTTCAAGATAAATTTATCCGACCTCCTCCCTCGGATAAATTTATCTTACTCTTTCAAGATAAGGCTGAATTACTTATCTGCCTCTTGTAAGATAATTAATGCCATTTAATGCATTTTAAAGATTTAAATTTATTAAAAAACCTTATTCATTTCATTAATTTTTAAAATTTAAATTTCTCTCTCTATATATATTTTATTTAACTCTTTTCAACTCTTTTTAAATTTATTTTTGGACATGAATTTGAAAAATAAAATATTATTTTTAATTTTAATTTTTTTGACAATTCATATTAATCATAAAATACTATTTTAATCATAAATTTGATAATATGGATATTTTGGTAAAAAAAACCTTATCTTGGTACTTATCATATGTATTAACAAACACATGAAAAGAAAAAATACAATTATTAGTGGATTCTAAAAAATTTAACAAATAGTCTGATAGAAATCTTGAAATGCTTCCCGGCCTTATCTTGATCATTCCATATCTTAATCCGAAAAGCATCACAATTTTATCTTAATACCACCTTATCTTGCTCATTTTAACAAACGCTCCCTTAGAAGATACATTAAATCATGATGTCTCTTTTGGTTTTTGTATCTCCTCTATGTTAACATTATCATACAAGAGAATAGATTGAACTTTCAACATCACATTAAGATTTATATCATTGAATGACTTGACAAAACTTCTAGTTGTCATATCCTTTCCTCCAACAATGTCATCTCATTGTATATCTCTATTTTTTTCATATACTTTTCATGATTAGGATGTGTATTTGTTAGTTTGAAAAATTATTTTTCTTAAAACAGAAAACTAAAAAAGGCGTTTATTTTGAAATTTTGAAAAAAAATATTTTATAATATTTATTCAATAAATTTGATTTAAAGTAAATTGTAAATTTGATTCAAATACTTTAAACTGTAATACAAGCGATAACTAATAATCAAACTGTATATATATAATGCATTGAAATTGCAAAGTGCTTTCTAAAGTAATTTTCGATTTGACTCAACTATTAATTCCATAATAAATTTATTTTTACTTATAAATTAAAATATGACGTTAATTTCGGGATTTATATATGTTAGAGAAAGGAATTGTAAATCACAAAGTAAGAATATTGATTTATCATATGTCATCCATTAATATAATATTATTCAGATCCAAAACAAAAACATTCAAGCACAAATGATATACTGACAGAATCCTGAAAATGTTACTGGAAAGGAAAATCAATAGAGAAAAGTCATATTACATATTCAATTTAATATTTAAAAAAAAACTTACATACATATTTTGATTCTCCTTCATTACTATTGTATAAGATTATTACAACTACGTCAAATTTATAAACCATCAAATTAAACCCTAATTCCAAAATTGAAGCCCTAATTAGAAACCCAAAAACCGATCGACAAAGGCGAGACGAGACCGCGATTCGAACGGCGACGATGGCTGGAGGCGGACAACGATGGCCATTCGGCAGCGAATCTGGGTTGTTGGTTGCGATGCAAGGGGAGTGATGAGAGGCGATCGACGACGACCGTTCAATGGATCTAAGTTGCCGGTCGCAATGCTCAGCCATTCGACGGTTGAACGACAGGGGGTGGTCGACAACGTTGATGGCAGTGGAGGACGCAATCCACAATCGAGCCTTGAAGAGAAGAAAAGAGATAAGGAAAAGTCGAACCTAGATGTTGGGAGGATGGTGCGCGTTTTGGACTCAAATAGCTTGTTTTGGCTGTAGCTAAAATGTGATGTTGGCGTTTTTTGTTTTGTGTATAAATTTTTTGTGTGTTTTAAAAAATGGATAAGTAAATCATTTTGAGTGTTTTGAAAAATTAAAAATAATCTAAAAATAATAAAAAGAATGTAGACTTATACTTTGACTTATTATTTAATTTAATCAAATCAATTATTTGCCATTACGTAGGATTACGAAACTGAATCGCCAAAGCCCAAGCCCGTTGTGACGCGCGCCTAACTTCAACTATTCGAAATCCAATCCCAAGCAATCCCTCACGTATCTTTCTACTTGTTATTGAAGACATTTCATCATCCACCCATTAACTACCCAAACTCTTGCCCCTCAGTCAAGTCAACACATTTGTTACTATCAAAAGTACGTAGTACATACACTTCATCCTCCAAGAAGTTACTTGAGCTTATTAATTAGCCTTTAAGATGGACTACAATTAATATTTTAATAATAATAATGTAATATTACAGATAAGGACAGACAATCAATCCAATTTTTAATACCAACAAGGAAAGGTGTCCTTCTTGAAGTGTGAATTAAAAAATGTGAATGTGATTGGGAAATTTTATTAAGCTTGACTTGTGAAATCAAATCATGGTGTTGGTGTTGACCCATTAATTTGTTCCTTTGATTTGAGATTATTATTCTAACCTGTCATCATTTGTTTGCAGAAATCTAATAAAACACGCAATTAGATGGATGGACATAATACATCGTCACTCACTATTAATGTACAATTTTAAATTAAAGTACGAGCAGCTTTAATTAATGAAGATAAACTTAGGTAAGTAATGTGTTGGCTGGCATTGGCATGTAATGTAGTCAACGGCAGCAGTGGTTTAACCTACCTACGTACCTCACAACTTCAATTATATTTTTGTTTTGTTTGACGAACCCATCCACGAGATGTGACTTCTACATTAGTAGCCGTGGACACCCAGCCATGCCTCTTCCCAACACGTTGCCTTAGAATAAAATAAATCCCTAAATTCAACAAACAACAATATTTAATCAATATTACTTTGTTAGGAAAAAAAATAATATCCATGTATTCAGTTGGGATTTAGGAAGACAACATAATAATAATAATAATAATAATAATTATTATTATTATTATTATTGTTGAGATATAATAATATATTTTTTTATTAAAAATATTGTCGTCAAATCGTCCGAGTCTATAAAAAAAAAATAGTCAAAGGGTGCAATAAATTCCTTGAGCAAACACTTTAATATTTAAATCAGACACTGAAGATTATAAAAATTGTATTAAAATTAGTATAAAAAATGTACATTTTTAAGAATAAGTATTTACTTATTGTGATTATCGTCCTTACGTAGTCCCCTGCCACTCGTGTCCTTGATTTCGAAAGAGGAGGTACATCGTAGACCGACATTTGGCTCTTGTCTAAATCGAATATTGAACTCTTGACCTATTGATACTAAATACAGCATATCATTTACCCGTCATTTGACTTATGCCACGGGGGTAAGTGTTTACCTATTTATAGAGGGGTATGGAGTCATCTTAATTAATCCAGAATTAAGATTATTGTAAATAACGTTTATCTTGATTTTTTTTAATTTTGTTAGAATTAGAATTCTTACAAATAACGTTTACCTTGATTTTTCCTAATTCAGGATTTTGGCATTTTGGAACCCATTAAGATTAGAATTATTACGCATGATATTTATTTCAATATTTCAAAATCTTTTTAGAATTAAAATTTTTTATGGATAATTATTTATTCTTTTTTTGAAATATTTGAAGAAATTTTCAAATATCAAAATTATCTACTTTACACATTTGTATGGGTCCCTCCCGTACTCCAAATTTACACCTTTTAGTTCAAAAAATTATTTTAAACTTTTGAGACATAATAAATAATAATAATAACATTCATGTGAAAAATTAATTTTAATCTAACGCGAAATATGGGGAGTTGTCTAATAAATTTATTATTTAATAATTATATAAAATAATATCAAAAGGCAATATAATGGGTGACTGTGTAATATTGTATTTTAGCATCAAAAAGTAAAAAAAAAAAAGGTGTTATCTACTTTTTCTTTTTCTTTTTATTTTATTTTTTGACAATCACATGGGAATGGGAATGGGAATGGGAATGGACAGTAAAGTGGTTGACATTGGATTGACATATTAGCCAACTAGCCTAATGCAAGGTAAGGTTGACATAAAAGCCAAATGGAATGGAACCACTTTCAACTGTTCATACAAATTTAAAAGTCTCCAAGAAATCGCTGTCACCTTTTGAAATTTGATATTTTTATATAAAATAAAAAAAAATAATCCAGAAATAGAAATAGACAAGTTTTTTGGGTCCAAGTGATTATATTTTTAAATATGGATGGTTTGTAAAGTAAATGTATTTTTTATTTAACCTGACATAAGAAGTTGAAATATCAAAAATATGCTATCATAAATGGATGGATGTTTATAAAAATGTCTCAAAACACCTGTGAAGGGGTCTTTTAGGATAAATTGATCACTTTTTGAAATTTTAAAATTTGTCAAATTAGTCCTTAAACTTTTAAAAATTAGTCAAGGTACTCTTAAATTGTTTATAATAGCTAATGTTAAAATATTTAAAGATTAATTAAGATTAATGATATATCTATCTCCCCCTGCTGCCTGCTGGTCGGATCATTAATAAATAAATATATATATATATTAAATAAACTAAGCAAAATAAAGGAAAGGAATCTGATGTTTAATTAAGATAATAAAATCAGGCATAAAAAGCAAAGTCGCAGAATCTTTCCAAAAATTATTTCCGTGATACCGACGTGTGACTTTAAAAGCATGGTATGCGTACTGCGCACTCCGCGTCCCACAGAAGTCACCGGCGGGCAGCGGCTCCTCCACTAACCTTTTCACCGTCGAAATAACATTAACACCCACAAGATACAAATTAAAAAAAAAAAAAAAAAAAGTAAACGAAGGCGGCCATGGTACAATGTTTAATGAAAAAGTACCAGCGGCCTGTAGCGGAAGGTACAACACTATTCAGCGTAACTTGGTTTTCGGATAACGTACAACACCTTATTCCTAATACGGTGTTCTGTTAATTTGGAGATTTATTAAATTATTACTGAAACGATTCTAACTCACCACGTGTTCCTCAACTCCGTCAAACTTAACGTTAAAGATGGAGTGAATCTCACGGAGACCCTTAGTTATCGCTTGATGTCACTTAGTCCCTCAATTAACAATTATGACTTTTCAAATTTAATTTAACGCCCCTAATAAATAAAAAATTGTCAAGTTCATTCATTACATCCCAAACAAAATGTCCTTGTATTTTACCATGTTTTGGGTATGAGTAATGCTAAGGCCTAGAAGTCATGACTGATGTGTCGCATTTTCATTGAAATATGTGTTAAGTAAAAAAAACAATGACATATAATATGTTTAGTTTTTTATAATGAGGAGACGTAACATAACTAATGACATCTCATTAGTTATGACTCCTAACATTATTCTTTGGATATTTAGTTAAGATGCAAAATTAATTGAGTGTTTCTCGATAAGTTATAAACACAAGTGTTCATAAATCTTAAATTTAAATAATTTGATTGAATTGATATTGACTCGAGTATAAATTTAAACTCTTGAATTTGAACATTGACTCAAATTAACGCATGTAAAAATCTTTCAAATTTTTCACCTTATCAAACTTGTAGCACGTTTTTATTTTTCTTTTAATATCTTATCTTAGTCTTTCAATTTATAAATCTCTTTCCAATTGATCTCGCACTTTGTCGGCTAAAAAATTTTAAAGATATCTATCTCGATCTCTCAATTTAACTTTTTTTAGTATGTCATAATCTAAATATCCTCTCAATATATCACTTTGTTGCAGTTTTACCTCTCACTTTCTTAATTTAAATCCATATATACATTTTCACCCATCAATTTCTAGTAGTTGGGATACTATTGTATGATTGAAGTTTTAAACCATTGTTTTATGGTTGATTGGCTATTAATTTCAGGGTAAATTTCTTTACGACCTTATATAGATTATATTATTTTTACGGAGACATCTGTAATTTAAATTAAGCATTTGAGAGTTTTGTAATTTTTTTCTTATTAAATAGCCAGTTCCATTAGGTCAAGTTATTGAGGCCATTAAAAATAAGATAAGTTTCACTTGAATCTTATGTAGTTTAGATTTATTTTTACGTGAACTCCTTGTAATTTAAATTTTTAACATTTAAAAATTAATAAAAGTGACTTCATCTTAAAAGAAATTTATTTATAGCTTAACGTATTACTATTTGCTTATTTATTAATTTGGTCTGGGCGATGGCCTTAATGGTTTGCAAATGACTTGCTCAATGTGTTTCTTTAGGTGTTAGTTTATAGTTTGTCATAACATTTTTTACTTTTCACAAATCTTTTACATGATGTTTGTGGGGAATGTAAGGTTTTTAATTATGTGATTGGATGATTTTAATAGAGTTAAATTGATTTTATTTGTACTATAATTGTATCAATTTTGAGTCTAAAGTTACAATTTAATTATCATTAAATTGAGTTTAAGTCATAATTCAGTCAATTATAAAATGATTTAATAAACCAAATCAAATAACCAAGTTTATATGTTTATATATAATTGAATTGAATGAAAATTTTATAAGAACTGATTTAACCATATTACTAGAAATAAAAAATGGATTAAATTAATCAAAATAGACAATATTAATTTTTTTTTTTTTTGTAGTAAGTAAGAGTATAATAAGAAAAAAAACTAAATCGTCTACAGTTTACACTAAGGTATCCCTTGTGTAAACACCAAAACAAAAAAAAAATCATTCTAACACAATGCTAACTTAACAATGTATTCACAAAAAATATGTAGAAGGCTAGCACTATCAAATTAGATTAGTAATAATTGAACCTATCGCACTAGAACCTTTTTTCGCTTGTTCAAGGGCATTATTCTTCTTCTCCCCCTTCTTCAATTGGGGCTTGGATTTCACATGAACATACTAAGAGTTGATTAGATGCAAAGTCATGATCCTCTACCAAACTTATTTTGCCCTTGTTTTTTACATCCATCTATGTTTAATCATGACATCCTCTTTTCTAGAAAGATTCAATTCCCCATAAGGCAAAATATCCATATTTTCTTCCATGAGATAACTAAATCAATTTTCCATCAATGATCTTGTTATGGGTATTTTTTGGACCATTTCTTATGGGCTGGACTCGACCCAACAGACCGGCCTAATCTCCTAAAGCCCAATAAGTCCAAGCTCGAGCTCGTCAGAACAAGGTCACACGTCGTTGAGACCTGAGCTTAGATCCCGGAACCAGGCGAGCTCCCAACGATGCTTTCAGTTCGTTAGCTTAACTAAGCGAGTTCCCAGCAATACTTCCAGCTCGCTGACCTAATTGTTCAGTTCGCATAACAACAAAGACCGTGGAACAACTAGAGGGAGAGACTCACCTACTTTATCTAAGGCAAACCAGATCCTTGGTAATACGGAACTCATTCCCAATTTTATGGAATTAATAAAAACACTTTGTCCCTCGTGACATTATCCTTCTATTTATAAATTTTGTAAAAAATGTAAACACCCCACACTATAAATAGGGATCAAAAACACCATTATAAAAGGATGAAAAACAATAATATACTGTTACTCTATTGGAATAATTAGAGAACAGTCGTGGACTAGACATCATTCTAGCCGAACCACGTTAAAACTTTACTCTATTCGATTTATTATTTATTCATCTTCTTTGCATTTGTGCTCATTTTTCTCATTGCGGGCCTACGAATTACATTTGACTAACTTCGAGCGTCAACAGATCCTATCTCATTTGGCTTGATAGAAATAGTCTTAGACCTATTTTCAACAATCTCAACTAATGGCACATGAGATGAGTTTTACCTATTATTATTTGAATATTTTTGAACTTCATTCCTCTGAACAACTTCAACACCCTTCTCTTTATTATTCACAAGACCAGGCTTGTCCTTAGGGTTTGTTTTTCTTATTTTAAATCGGACAAGGATTTTTAGAGCATCTTGATAAACTATGGCCAAAAACAGGACAGTAGGTACACACAGAAGACATCTATTAATATTCTACTGGTAAACAAGCAACCTTTGGATCACTCGTGAATTCATCCAATCCCTGATCTAATTCAATATATTTGGGAAAATATGAAGAAACATGAATATCCACACATACACAAGCATATCTCAACCTAGTTTTGTCCTCCATTATTGGGTCAGCATGAAGTCGTTTTCCCAATCCACTAGCATTAATTGGGATACCCTTAACTGACCATTCTCCCAAAAGCACATTATAAATTTTGACCCACATTAGAATAGATGCATGAGAATCCCATGTAATTAAGAATCATCCCATGTTCACAACTTCTCAAAATTAAAGACTTACTTGCAAAGTGCCATGGTTTTGCATCACATACACCCAACATATGGTCATACGTATCAAACCAAAATAAATAAAAACCACAATTGTTAGAGATTATCTTAATGAGCCCATAGCACTTCCAAAGCTTCATAGCAATAGACTAAACCATTGGAAACAACAATCTTTTTTCAATAAAGTAGCCAACTCGTATAATCATCCAATAAGTCATATATTCTCTTCAAGAACATCTCACGACAACTTTACTTTTGGAATGCCATTCTCCAAACTCTGAGGAGGGGGGTATACTCAAGTTTGATTGGAATACAAGGACCACTTGAATCCAAAATACTTGCCTAAGATGGTTTTGAGCCAACTCTTTTATCTAACCCATTACCTTAACCTTGAATATCCCTCTCCTTACACTTCAAATTTAATTTACCATGTCCATTACTTGGTCGATCAATTGAACTAGGCAGTTATTTACTTACCCCATTCATACCATTAACCGGACTATTGTCTCTAAGAACTTGAGTAGCCGAAAATTGTTCATAGTTACAATCTTCTTGTATTGATTAGCCATAATGTCTTTTGCATCACGATTACTAGATCGATTAACTTGAAAGGTAATACGAGTAGGACCATCTTCTACTTGAGTAACTAGACTAGCATCCCCAATTGCATTCATTTGACTCTCAAGCACAAAATCCAGTTGATTTTCATCATCTTTCGCCAAATCTGCCCATCTTAACCGCATTCAACCTTGATTTCCTTGCCTAGCCATCAAACTGCCTCTCAACAGTCTTGATTGCCTACCCCCACGATCTAAGTTTGCAACCAGAGATAACGGTATTGCCATACCTAATAAGCCATTTTCTTGTTGACATACATCATCGTCCCTCGACAAATTTAAGTAATCGAAAATAAGGTTTACCACCCTCATAATCAATTCCCAAGAAATCGACATGTTTTTATCACCTTCATTTGACGAACCTTGACAATCAAAAACATGAACACAATCTCTCATTCCCATTCGAGAGTCTTGATATTGATCATCATAAGAACCCAATTGAAAATTTTCCAATGAGATCAACTTCGCCCTATTACCTGATGCCATCTCCTAATCACTGAAACCTGAAGAAAATTCAATACTCGGCTTCTCTCCCGAATAGATTCCATCATATTCAACCAATCATTCCTTATCAAGAATGTGACTTCACCGCCTGGACTTATTCGAACTTGTCAAATCATTGAATAAACATGTCGTCTTTCATCTGGCAATGACTACATTCGTGGATCTGCCAACAAGACTTGCCACCATTAATTCTTGTTGCAACATCATCTCAACCTGATCATCTCAATTTATCTGTGTTTTACAAGAAATTTTAGGATCGCACTAAAAGTTTTCATTTTGCTTCTGCCATGACAAATTTTTCTTTTTAGAAGCCTTTAACGAAGATGATAATGGCAGAAATGTCACATAACGTTATGACCCTTTTAACCCAACAACTTTAACCACCGATTTGGACCGCGCCTAAGCCTTAAACTCACAAATCGTATTTTTCACCATTCGGGCACGACCCCTAATTGTCAATCTTGTCAACGAATCTCGTTGGGAGTTCATCAAGAATCGGGATCACCGCGAAATCACCAAATTGCCTTGGAGCTATCAAGGCATTTTGATACGTGGGACTAGTATAATAGATATTAACTTAGGTTTAAAGTAGAGAAAATTTTGAACATAACCTAAAATTTAATAGTATTTTTTTGTAAAATAAAAAAATATTTCAGTCAAAACAACTAAAAACCTAAAATTTAATAGTATTTTTTTGTAAAATAAAAAAATATTTCAGTCAAAACAACTAAAAATCAAATTTTCAAAAAGTGATTTGTTTTGCCAAAATCAAATTAAACCAAATTTCATAAAAAGTCAAATTGAATAAACTAAAATAATAATTAATTCAGTTCAAAAATTAAAAATTTAACCGAATAATGCTCCGTCCAACCATCTCGGTTGGTTTTAAGTCATGTGGAAAGATGGTTGGGGTCTCCGTGTAATTAAGTTGAAAATGCCCAACAGACAGTGACGGCGTCACTAGAAGCGTCTTCCCTCTCCCTCTTCTTCTCCTTCTCCAATCGGAAGAAGAATCGGAGCTCTCCTCTCTCTCCTCTCTCTCTCTCTCTCTCTCTCTCTCTTTATATATATATATATATATCTGAACCAGAGTGCATCAAATCTTTACTCTCCTCCTCTCTATTCTGTGGCGGCCTTCGCGATAGAAAGGTACGTTTCGATCACCCCAGTAGGTGCGATGACGACATACATCTTAATTGGAGAGATAAATATGGAAATCATGAGCCTCTCGAGTGAGAATTATTGGATTAATATTGTGTTTTCCTTTTTTATTGATTGAATATGATTATTGCTGTTTGTTCCCTCTGGTTTCGGATCTCTCTGGCCTCCCTTCTGCTTGATCCTTCTCAAATTTAGGGTTTTTTTGGGACTCAGTCCCCCTGCAAAATCGTACCTGAATTGTACTCCAGCAGGTTGTGTGCCCTTCGCCAGTATATTTCCGTTCATTTCTATTGATTTTGTTGCTTTTCTTGCGTGTTCACAATATTTTTCATCTGAGTTGCCTGAATTGGTTGTGATCGTCGAGATAGAACTTTTTTATGTAATACTTTGGGTGGGTAGGAATTTTTTGCTTTTTTGGAACGGTAGGCTGGTAATTCGATCTCATTATTGTTCTTGACTTAAGAATTTATGCGGAGGTTTTTTTGTTCTATATCTAAATTATTCTGCGTGGCTAGGTTGGAAAAGTTGAATTCCATTAGACATGGGTAGCAGAAGCAGTTGTTTTTCATGCTACGGTAAATTTATTTGTTATACTGTATGGGTTGAGTTTGGCCTTTGTATTGTGTGCTTTGTTATTGTGTTTGATTTTTTCACGGGATTGATCTTCGTAAGTTTTCTAGATAAAGTTTGGTAACAGGCTGAGGCTCTAATTCTTGTCTGTTATTCAGTCAGAATAAAGAAAAGGAAATATCAGAACTGTTTAAACATTTTTCTCACATTGTTTATCATTACTGTATCTGGAAATGACCAGAGGGTAAACATTTCTGAATGCCTAGAGAGTCATGTTTCAATCAAGATTCTTATTAATTTTTGGATTTGTGGTAGAAGCATGTTATATTGCATTGGATGTTTGACATCTTTTACTATCTAAGATAGTTGTTGGGCTTTAAAATAATCACTACGATGCCTCTTTTAGTATCAATACACATTTCTGCTAGTAATATTAGCTGTAGTTTTTGTTCAGCAATCTACGGACATGTCTGATTAGTTAACTTCTTTTATTTTAATTTCAGAGGATAACTGGGGTTCTGCATACAATTTAACTCACATACCAGTGGAACCTATAGTTGTTTTTAAGTTGATATATGCGGTCTATGTGAGGATGGGGGCTGCTTGTTGCGTGGCTGCTAGAGACAGAACTATTACAAATGGACCAAGTAGTGAAGTTTTACAAAGAAATGTTAGATACTCACCATCATGGAGCTTTAGGTGGGATAACCGAGGCCGAGTAGCTGGAGAAGACACTTCTCTGAATTGGCTTTCTGATGGAATCAGCAGGAATGATGGCCTGGACAGTAAATCTGGAAGAACAGTACAAACTACATATGCATCAGAGGAAGGAAGTCCATTGGACAGTTCCCGGACACTGACATGGCAGAAGTCCCCAGTCTCTGAAGGAAATGCTGGAAGTTTAGTTCTTCATTCTCCAGGTAAATCTCTATATAGAAGATTCTATATTTTTTGTTGCATCTCTTGTAATTTTGGCAGTCATGTTTTAGAAAAGAAAAAATGTGTAAAAAGACAAGAAAGAAAGAAAGAATTCTGAGTGCATTATTCCTGGGTTGATCTGTTGGATATGAATTTTCTTCTGAGCTACATGGCAGGATGAGCCATATGGAAGAAATTGACCCAGGTACTGACTATTAAATGAAATAGCAAAGGTATTTTGCAGCAAAAGCCTAGAATATAAGCAGCATTGGTGGATTTACTAAACTGAAGAAAGATCTATATAGGCAAGATAACAACTTCATCAAATTAAAGGTGAAGAGAATGACGTATGGGATCTCCCTAAAATTGTTCATGTAATAACCTTTTCTCTAGATTTTATGTTAGTGTTTGCTAATGTATATTGACTTGGAATACCATACATACTTTTGGAATGCCCCTGGTTTTAATTTTGAGCTGCAGAAGTGTAGTGCCCTTCCCTCTCTTGCTCAACTAATCACCACTAGAGAATTTTAGGTCCCTCTTTAGCTTCATATTTGATGCAGCGGAACCAGTTAACCTTCTTTAAAGAGTCAGCTATCCAGTTGTTATTTGGTATTGACAAGTAATATTATCATTTTGTTCACTGCAAAGTCTCCTAATTATTTCCTTCTCCTTAGCCATATCTTGGCCATATTCATGATCAGAGAGGTAATAACCAGCAACAAATAACAATCACAAACTTTAATCTCACAAGGTGAGAGGTTATATGAATGCTAGATCTCCAATCATCTCTTTCTATGACTATATCCTCTATAAGTCCATTATATCCTATGTTAAGTCTTAAGGGTTTTCCACCGAGTGTTCTTTGCTCTTCCTCTCACTATATTGTTTTGGAGAGAGAATAAACATTGTAAGATAACATGACCTTTTAAATAAAGGGTAGATCTGCATGATTGACTTGTGTAATAAAAAAAATGTTGGCATGATTTCGCATTATTTGATGAATGAAATTATATGATTGGCCTGAAACATTGTGACTAAATATCTGTGTCAGCGTTAAGGGGGAAACACATGGTAGAAAAAGTTTGAAAGAGCCAAGCTTATTTCCTCAAATAATCCCAAAATTGGTTAGGGATCAAAACGCACTGTGGTTGATGACAATTGAAAAATTATTAAGTATACAAGTCTCTATAATGGGGAGCAAAAGAGGCCATGTTTGCCTTTTATCTTCTAATGCACTTATTATTATCTTTGAATTTGTTGCAATAACTACCCCCCCCCCCCCCCAACAACAACCTCCCCTAACCCAAAAAATAAAAAATAAATAAAAATCTGCTAATTGTAAAACAGTAAAACTGTCTATGTGCTAGATATTGTGTCAAGCTATCAATATTAGAATGTAGTTTAGCTGTGCTTATGCTACAGTATTTAATAAATTGTATAAAGGGCTTGACAAGTAAGAAGTATGGAGTGGAATGCAAGAATTGCTTTAGTATGGCCATGCCCTCTTCATGATGTTAGTTGCAGGAATTTATAGGAAATGAAGTCTGCCAAATTTTGCTTGAATAACATTTATTCCTTTGCAAGCTATGTTCATGTGGTGAAAAATTCACCATTCATTTCCTTATCTGTGTTGTAATTTATTTATCTACTGTTGTTGATATTTGGGGTTAGCTGCTGAGGGTTCAGGTAGTTTGATACTTGTGTCAGTTTAGTGTTACCTCAAGGAAAACTAGCTTCTGTCCCATTGAATTTATGTAATTGATCTGATGAAGAGCAATGGCAGTGTTAAAAAACACATAGGCTTCATTTGAAAACGCTACCCATTCTGGAAATTCCATTCCATTTCACCCTAAACTGAAACAGACAAAATGGCTGCACCATTTGATGTGGTGTTGCCATCCCGAAAACCCAAAATCATTCCAAAAGTTTTCCAACATTTAGGAAAGGGTTACGTTGTGCCGTTTCTATTTCAGCCAAGCCAAGACAAAACCCCTTCCTCCTTCAAGCATCTCTTCTGCTGTGAGGCTCCCCCTCGCACTGCAGATCTGCTCCAACTGCCATTGTTGCTGGTCCTCCCTCCCTCCCTCTCTCTCCATATATACATGTGTGTGTGTGTGTACAGACTCTTAAAAAAGAACATGGTGATGCTGCTAAAAGAACACAAAGATCCCAGATCAGAGGTCACTGAACCCAAGTAAGCTTCAGCAACCCTCATCTGGTCTGTGTGTGTGTGTGTTTGTGTTCGTATTCTGCAAAACAAAAAAATGATGACTCGAGATCTGTGGTCGCCGAACCCATATCTGAGTTTAGCAAGCTCCAATTTGGTCTCTCTCTCTCTCTCTCTCTCTCTCTCTCTCTCTCTCTCTCTCTGTATATACATTATACATACACTTCCCAGAGGTTAAAGAAAATAAGTAGTATTTCTGATTTTTTTATTTTCCCAAATTGTCTCATATTTTGTTTAATTTATTTTTTCTATTTTTTCTGAATTTTTAGGTTTAACAAACTAAAAAAAAATTCTATCATGTTTTTTTTTTTTAAAAAAAAATTTGAACACGAAAGAAGAAAATCAAACACCTTTTTCAAATCTTCTTTCCAATTTTTTAACACTTGACAACTAATTCAAACATGTTCAGTTTCCGCTTTTTCTAACTCAAATGAACAGAACACAAATGGAATGTAAACAAATGTGGAAAAACTGACAGCATTTTCAAACAGCCCTTTAATATTTCAAGGTTGCAAGTTAATTGGAGGGAAGGCATGGTGGGAAGATTTTTACAGTTGAAGACATGGTGGGGTACTTCATTTCACACCTCAGCAATTAGCTGCTAAGCATCAGAGTTTTCAGCCCATTTTAATTTCTCAAAATGTTTGCTAGTTATGTGGAAAAGCCTTAGTTATAATTTATTGTCCAATTGTTGGTTTGTCCCCGACTGCCTGTTAAAAAAAAATTAAAAAAAGCAGGAATAGAAAAGTGAAAAAAGAGTTGATTTAGCATTGAATCACTAAAGATAAAAATTTCTTTAGCCCTGAAGTAATCTGAAAATCAGTATGAAATTTAAAGACGAGCATTGATAGAGCTGTTCTAATCTCTCCCCTCCCACACACACACACATGATGATGCTAGAATTGGGAGTCATTATCTTTAAAAGATGTTAAGTTGTGTTACACTAGGAGAACAGTTCATAAGATCTTTTTTTCCTTGTAAATTGTGCCTCACATACTTGGTATAACCATCTCATTTCTGTCAGAGAATTTTTATATTGGAAATGAGAGATTGGAAGAGGAGAATTATGAGTCTTCTTGCTGCTTTGTTTTCTTTGAGAGCATACACCTATTATCCGGTCTGTATTCTGGGAGCAGTGAGACAGGTGGCCTGATGACTGATGAGGGCTAGGCCTTGATGGCTTTTTTGCCAATTTGATTGTTGATTATCTGTCCACCTAGTGGGATTAAGGCTTGTGATTGTTGTATTATTGGTTTTGCCAGTTTGATTATCTGGCTTTGATATCCAATGCATTAGCAGTTCCTTTTGCTGTCTCGAATCTGATATTTTTCTACTTTTGTTACAGAACAACCAAATTCTGGAAATTTCTCAACAGAGGTATGTGGAAAAGCTCGGTGTTTTATAACAGGTCTTATTGTCACATAGATACATTAGGGTCTCCATAATTTGGGGGTGTAAGTCTCTTTTCCTTCTTGTCAAGTCATTTTTCTTTTCTGTATACATTTTAGGTGAAAGCGTCAACAGAATCCCTTGCAGCCTCAGATCCATCTCCTGCAAAATTGTCACCTTCAGTCCATTCAATTTCATCATTATCTGCATCCCCTTTATCATCCAAAAGCCACCTCCTCCCTGCTAATTCAGTGCCGTCACGATGGTCCTATTGTTCCCCAAGACATCAGATGTTTCGGCAAGTATCAGATAGCCGGATTACAGGACACAAGTCACCAAACTTTTCTATTTCTGAAGAAACATCTTACTTACACCCTGGATGGAGCAATGAATCAACCAGGGGTTCCAATGGTGGGTCTTCAGACAGTTGGTCCATACCTGCCTTATCTGAGTTAATGGCATCTTCTCACCAGGGAAGTTGGTCTTTTGATAGTGAGTCCTTGGCCTTCAACCGTGAGAAGATGACTAGATCCAGTAGTCGGCTCTCATCATCTCAATCTATTGATGTGCAAACTTGTGGAGTTTGCTCAAAGCTCTTAACTGAGAAATCCTCATGGGCTACCCAGAAAATTATTGCTACTAATGAGCTTGCTGTGGTTGCCGTTCTAATTTGTGGGCATGTTTACCATGCTGAATGCTTGGAGAATATGACACCTGAAGTCAACAAGTACGACCCCGATTGCCCAGTATGTACTTTTGGGGAGAAGCAGGTCCTGAAGTCGTCTGAAAAAGCATTAAGAGCAGAAATGGATTCTAAGGCCAGAAACAAGAGATCAAGGAACCGGATTGTGAACAGTAATTTCAATGACGTTTCTGTTGTATTTGATCATCAGAAGAGTGGCAGACTTGAGGGGAAAGGTCCCAAGACAATCTCAAGTTCCAGCGTGAAGAACTCGTTTGGGAAGCCTTTCTTGAGGCGACACTTCTCATTTGGGTCAAGAGGGACTACTAGATCCTTGTTAGAAAATCACTCTACTCGAAAGAAGGGGTTTTTCTGGTCAAAGTCCAGCAAGTAGGCTCTGTATGGCTTTTTAAATATATAGGTGAACACCTCTTGCATATTTTGTTGGTATCTTGATTAGTTCCATTGAGGTTTATAGGAAGTTTAAGAAATCATTGCTCTGAGCTTTACATGCTCTTCTGCTCAATGAGTTTAGACTCATATTGTTTAGTTTTCTGTCTACAGGTTGTTCTGCCATTGATCTCTTCACATAAATCTGGTTGGCCTGTGAGCTATGAAGGAAGCAAAGGACCACGCTGGTGGTTCTTGTTAATAATTCTCTCTCCCTCATGGCCTGCAACATCAAGCAACAATTCTTGGCTTCTAAAATGTACACTGTACAGGAGAGAAAGAATGCATACAAAGGAAAAAGAATGATATAAGTATGTTTGAGGAAGAAGGGAAATGAATGATTTGACTCTTTTGTACATTTTTTTTTATAATTCTTCTTTTGCATGGATTAGTTCATTATGTTATCCTGAAAAATTGTTGTATGATTCATAATAGTAGTAGTAGCTGGTTCTGATTGCAAGGAAAAGGTCGCTGTGGCTGTGGACTCTGGTGCCCACTCTTTTTGAGGGCTTTTTAACTATTACTATAGTTGTGTAATCAGAACATCCAGGAACTTGGCTTGCCTGGTAGCTACCTCTACCTGATAGTCAAGTTGTTTATGGATACATATACCGATTGAACATTGTATATGCATATACTTATATTGCTGATTTGTATCTTTCCTATTTGCTCTGGTTAGTAGGCACCACGTGTGATCTCGAAAATTGTTCTCTCTATTTGGTTTCTATATTTTACCCAGATTTCAGTGTTCTGTTTCTAGTTTTTATCACTCGATTTTTTAAGTTTTGAGGTTAATAATATTTGTTTTTCTGGTACTTAGTTTTTGTTTTAATTAAAAGAAAAAAACAAGAACTGTACATGTTTGGTATCACTAGTTAATAATATTTTAAATATGTTAATGTTTAAATCATTTTGGTGTGAAGGAAGGAGCCTGAGAGTCACTCGTCCATAAGAGGTAAGACTTTCCATGGGCAAGCCCATGGCCCATGAACCATGTTGCCGACGAGGGCCAAGGGCCATACAGTCCATAGCAGCTTCAAGTTTGATCTTCCGACAATCCAACAATAAGGCAAAAACCAACACGTGGCCTGACCTTCTAACGTGGCAACGAGCTACGATCTCTGATCCTGCCACTGCCGACACGTGTGACTCTCACGGTTACATGCAAGAAAGGCCGATTGTTCACCATAGTTCCTCCTCCTGTCTATTTCTAATTAATTGAACACTTCACCACCACCTTTCCTATTTCCATCTCTCTGTACCCTCAACTTCTACGGGCACCAGCTAGCGATCGATTTTGAAAATGGCCGACGTCCGAGACGAATTTGGCAACCCAATCCAACTGACCGACGAGCTCGGCAACCCGGTTCAGTTGACGGACGAGCACGGTAATCCTATGCACCTTACCGGGATAGCCACCAGCGCCGAGCCGGGAACCGGCGGCGTAGCTACCGTTATCGATACCTCTCCGGCGCCCGGCGCCTTGCACACCGGGGTGGTGACGAGCACGCTTGGCGCCACCGTGATGGGCGCTGCCACGACGGAGACTTATGGAACTGAGGTTGCCGGAGTGGGGCAAGGGCAGCCGCACCAGCAGGTTCACCGATCCAGAAGTTCAGGCTCCAGCTCGGTACGATATCAATGTTAAAAATTTTATTTATATCAGACTGTATTTTCGTCTTGAATCTTGTTTGGTTGCTGCAGTCGTCGGAAGATGACGGGCAAGGAGGGAGAAGGAAGAAGAAGGGACTGAAGGAGAAGATAAAGGAGAAGTTGACTGGTGGCGGGAAGCACGCGCACGGCGGCGCCGACTACCCAAGCACATCGCCACAGGCGGGGCAGCACGAGAAGAAGGGTATGATAGAGAAGATCAAGGAGAAGCTGCCTGGCCATCACGACCACCACTAGATCACGACTGTCTACACATGTCATATTATGTCATATCATGTGTGTGTGTGTGTGTTAATCCATGTGCTTAGAAAGACATAATGTGTGCTTAATTTGTTTATTTCAAAGCTTGTGTGGAGTCTCGTCTCGTCCTGTAAACCATGCGACAGTTTATGTTAGAAATTATTATACATTTAATGTACGTAATTTTCACAAAATTGAGGGGCAATTGGCTATTCTTTTATATTTTTGAAGGTGTTTTAGCAGTTATATTTGCTCCTCCAATTCACTGATAGCTTGGCTAAGCAGACATATAATTTATGGAAAATGTTAATTATACAAAAAATTGGGTTATCCTTTACCTAATTTGCAGATTCACCACCCTTACCTTGGTCTCCAGCAAACTTGCCTAAGCAGACATATAATTTATGTTTTGCCTCCTCCAATTCACTCATAGCTTGGCTAAGCAGACATATAATTTATGAAAAATGTTAATTGTACAAAAAGTTGGGTTATTGAGAGGATGATCAAATACCCTAAATGATAAAAATATTTTCACCCAATTTATAGATTTACTATCCTTACTTTTGGCCATCTCCAACAAGTTTTGCCTTACTTCATCACTGCCTCGTCGACCTTCAATACATCCTCTCATCGTCCTATTACAGCACCTCGTGTGACTGCCACTACATTTTGTCGATGCCTTGCGTCGACTATCGTTGCACCATCTCGTTACCTCATCACTTTTGCCTATAGATGAAGCCTGATCGGGCTTCATGAAACCCACGCTTCTCCAATTCGCAGCGTCTTGATGATCGATGATGAAGCTCGATTTATAAAATCTGATTCAATCATCGAGTCTAGTATTCCTTCTATACATATAACATAATACTTTAATTTATTTATTGCGTAAGACTTTTGTTCAGAATCTTAGAATTGGAAAGAGTTTTATATATGTTAAATTAGTAAGGCGTCGGTGTACACATGAGAGTACTGTAAAAAAATTAAATAATTTTAGAATTAAAAAATAATTAATTAATTTGAATGTCAAAATTTAGATCATCAAATATCATTAAATATATTATTCTATTACATATTTTATATGGTAATTTAAATAAATTGTTATAAATTAATTTGAAAATTATCTAACATATTATTGATGCAACAGAAGGGGAATTTTCATTTATAGTATAAATCTGTATTGAATGGAGCATAATTTAGTTTTTAATTTTTTGTTAAATGAATAAAATTAAATATTTTTTAAAGTGAAAGTTATCATTATTGACAATTTGAATAATTATGATTTGTTTATATTAGATTAATATTAATTATCAGGCCATGATATATATATATATATATATAATTAAAAGTTTTTATTTTATACAGCATATCAGATAAGAAAATAAAGAAGACAAATTTTTTAAGTGATTATGTTATTTCAAAATAACTTATTAGATTTATATTTGTATAATATATGTTATTTTTCTATTATTTTTTTATATAATGATATATAATGTAATGACTCAAATTTATTTATTACTATTGTTATTAATTTTATTAATAGTTTTAATATTAATATTGTTATTATAGTTAGTATTATTATTGTTACTATTCTCACTGTTATGTTTATTACCATTGAGAATATTATTAATATTATTACTATTATTTTTGTTATTATTTATATGTTGAGCCATACACTGCCACCGCTGCTGAGAACCATCATAAAGCTTCCATTAGCCTCAATTCCTAAGCCACTACGTAAAGCCAACTGAGGCGGTGGATTAGTGGAGGTTCATAAGGGAATGCGGTGAAGTATTGAATTGGAGATTTGAGAGAGAGCAGTGTGTTCGGCCGAGAGACGAAGAGGAAGAAGAACAGTGAGGAAGAAGAAGAAACAGAGAAGAGGAAGAAGAAGAAGTAATTTTCAGGCAAGCTCTTCTCCTTTCCCTCTTCGGTTGTTTCTCCATCTTTAGTTGTTCTCAATAATGGCCTGGATATAAACAGTGGCCGTGAGTTTAAGGTATGGGTGTTTACAGTGTGCGTGAGTTTAAGTATATATAGCGTATATACAGTGAGTAAGTAAACCAGGATGTTATATATATATACATATAGTCATACGAGCTGTGTAACCGCCATGGCCGTGAGTGTGTAGCTAGTTGTGTGTGTGTGCGCGATCCATGAGTGAGTTAGCTGTGAGCTAATTAAATGAGCTTGCTGTGTGTGTGAGTGTGTGTGGTCACTGGTGAAAGTTTAAGATAACTAATGGGTGAGCTGTGTTGGCTGAGAAGCTCATTGTGCGGGTGTGTATAGCTGCATCGCTGTGTGTAAGTGAATATATGCATAGGTGCAGTGAGTGTTTTGAGTGCTGTGAGTGTGTTTAAAGCTAAAGAAAGTGTTGTGAGTTTGTGCTCAAATTAAAGAAATGGCCTTTGGCCGAGGAGCTTACCGTGTCCGTGTGTGTGAGTATTTATCATCATGTGTGAGTGTCACTGTGAGGGAGTGTGTGCATCTTAGAGCTAGTGGTTTGAAGTGGTATCATGTGTAGCAGTGAGACAAATATATATATATATATATATGTGTGTGTGTGTGTGTGTGTGTGTGTGTGTGTGCATATGAAACAGAGGACGTTTGGGTGTTAAATAAGTTTAAGCTTAAGGTTAATGGATGATTTGGTGCTGTGAGTACAGAAATATGATATTGGCATATTGTCATCAAGAGTTGAGTTGTTATATTGCTTATTATTATTATTATTATATTGACATTAATGTTATTATTAATATTAGTATTATTACTATTTTAAGTATGTATAAGTGTGTAAAAGTGGGTTGCCCTACGTCATTTGTTCCAACTTGAGGTATCCATGTAAATAGCATTAGTAAATGATATTATCTATGCTCTGTCAATATTAGAAAATAATACGTATTGCTAGTAATAATATAAGCATTAATATAAGTAAATGATATGTTTAATTTGCTATTTGTAAGGATTCATATTACTCATTAATAATATAAGTAATAATATATGTATTATGTGTAAGAATACATTGAGTTATTATATTATTATAAGCGTATAATTTAATAAGACAATAGAGGTTGTAAATATATCCAGCATATTGTGGTTGTGTTTCTTGAGAGTTTGTTCACTCTCTACCTTCTAAATGGAATGAAAATAGGTATCATTCGGGTTAGGTGCTAGCTTGTCCGTTGGGAATGAGTGTTCATTTTATAACACTATTTTCCCTATTCCAACCAGTTAAACTCATATGACACGTCCAATTGCTAAACGTACACTCAAGTCGGGTTTATGCATTTTGTGTGGTACATTTACACTTGAGTGCTTGTTACACGATCATGTTATATTTATCTGTAGTTGGTAAACACGAGCATTTGCAATTGGCGTGTGCTTTACTAGTTGAGCAAGGCTTAACGGGATGCTTGGCTTATGAGGGCTTCGTATCATGTTCAGTCTACTACGCCACTCTTATATGTTGCATTGGCATTGTCATGGCGCCAGTTTTGAAATACAACTATACGGTGTCGGACTTTCCCTAACCGAGTAACTTAAGGACACCTCGACGTGTCTAGCTTTTTATTTTGGTCGCTTATGTAGGCCAGATGGTGTGGTCGCTCCCACCCAGGCAAGCTTCAGCTCGTAGTACAGGTATGTACAGTTTGCCATCAAGGCAGTAGCAGGTTTGTGATAAGGACTTAGGTGCTAGTGCATTCCTTATTTGGGTCCCAAGATCCTGTATATGTGCATTGTTACTTATGCAGTTAGTACCTGTGTCAGTTTATGAGATTGCATGGCATGTTATGCATGAATTTCGGTTTGTTATGCACTTGAGATGCAGGTTTACTCTTAGTACCTACTCTATCTATCTTTCCTTTATTTATGAGCTTGTTGAGTCATTTGGACTCACCTTGTTTTCTCTTTATTCCAGGTAAAAGCAAGGACCCAATTGTGGGCGGGTCTGGTAGTTCTCGACTACTTGGTTAGGCGGTGTACAAGGCCATGCAAACCTAGTAATTATCAACCTGGGAGTTTCTTTTTGTGTATTAATTTTGTCGCTTTCGCATTGTATTTTCTTTAGTTTATTTGGGTCTGTATGGTTTATATTTATTTTGAGGCCAATGTGTCAGAGATGTATGTTATGCATAGTTGGGCTATGTAAGCCTAAAGATCAGTTGTTATGTAGCAATAGTTGAGGCTTTGTTTTATATGCCGGGATGACAAGTTTTCTCTATCAGTTTTCCTTTAGTATTTATCAGTGACATGCATGATAGATTCTTCTTGATCAGGTTGTTTTCATTTTAGTAGGGCACCCATACTGATTCTTTGGGGATCTGGGTGGCGGCCTTACATATAAGTAGTTTTGAAACAATGTCAAATAGTCAATATATTTATAAATTATCTGAACTAATTTGGAAAAATTAGTTTCGAGTTAACACGTTCTAATAAAAATTATTATATTGTAATTTTCATTTCAAATTATGAAAAAAACAAAATCCAATTATCCATAGATTGTAAATAGGATGGGGTTAGGTGACTTTTTGAAACCCTACCAGTTTTAACCTACGAGAGAGTAAGGGCATTTGCACCTCTTAAGAACATTTATTTAAAAGCCATTCATTTTTTTTTAAATTCATAAATTATATAACACTGTTGCTCAGACAATTAAATAAACACAGTATTAAAACTGGAGAGCTAAGTGGTCATCAAAAACCTATATTATTAACGCCTTTGATGCCTTTGTGTTCCTTCTGGCTCAAAATGATGGTTGGACGTGGATTTGCAACAACAAGAAATAGGCTTCGACTATCGGTCTGTCGAGAGATGGTTAACACCTGCAAGTACTCTAACAGTCAAGCAAATAAGAGAGTAAATTGATAAAGTATCGATAGATTAGAAAATAACATAACTTAACTATTGATATAGCTAATTTATATGGAAGAATGAGAGGTTTTCCTGTATACATGCTTACATCAAACATTACAGGGTGATGAGATTGGATATCCAGCACTAATGGGGCTCCTTGACAGTGAGCGTGGGGGTACCCAGCATGCAACAATAATGATGCTGTTGTAGACTGGCAAAGTGCCAAAATCGAGTTAAGGTTGAACCGAGATTGAACTATATGTGCTTTGCATTCAATATTGTGAAAAAATATATATATATATATATATATATTAAAAAGGTTTTGCTAAGGAATACTCAATACACGCTTATTACACTTGTTTTGAGTTTGTAGATATTTTTTTATTAATTATTAATAAATATATTATATTTTAAAATATTTTATTAACTAATAAAAATATTTAAATGTTAAACATCAAATGCATTAACTTTACTTAACTAAAATTAAAGTAGTGTTTTTTAAATGAGCAAGATAAGATTGTATCAAGATAAGACTGGAATGCTTTCTGAATCCATATATAGGGCCCGTTTGTTGCAACTTAATTAAAGAAATTATAGCTTCTAGCTTTTTAGATTATAGCTTCTAAAATTTAAAATAAGTTGTGAACTTGTTTGTTGCAGCTTCTTAGAAGTTGTAGTTAAATAGTTGTGGTGTTTGATATCATAAGCTGTAAAATAACTTATTTTTGTATAATTGTCCATAATACCCTTAGTAGTTATAGAATGATAATTTAAAAATTAATTAGCGTATATATATAAGTTTTAAGTATTATAAAAAAATTAATTAGAATATAGAGAGAGAGGAAGAGATCTGAAAATGGAGATGGCGGTGGAGAAGAAAAATCCATAATTGCGTAGACAAGAAAGTAATTCTTTGTTAAAAATAAGGGCAAAATTGTCACAAAAATGTAATTATTTAAGCAGAAGTTGTAAAAGCTGGGGTATCCTAGTTTTGAAAAAGCCAGCTTTTATCCCTTCTAAAAGCCAGTAGAAGCTATAAGTTAGAATTCCATAAGTTGAAACAAACACTACATCCCAACTTTTTTGAAATTAGAAGCTAAAAGTTGTAACTTTTAAGCTGCAACAAACAGGCCCATAGAATGGTCAAGATAAGTTATTCTAAGATTTCTATGAGATTATTAAATTTTTTTTAATGTATTGAGAATTGTATTTTTTCTTTCCATATATTTATTAAAATACACATAATAAGCATCAAAATAAATATTATTTACTAAAATATCTCTATTCTCAAATTTATTTAAAAGTGTTTGTTAGCATCCATAACAAGTTTATGATTAACCCAATGAAGCGTTGCGACAAATGCAACGACGAGCGCAAACAATGCAAAATCCGAGAAGATGAACATGAAATAAAACTTTATCTTACATCGCTTCTAGGGTTGTTTCCGTTAAAGCATGAAAAGAAAATAAGATAAAATGAGATGAACAAGAAAAAAAATAAAAAGAAAATAAAAGAATATGAACAGGTGAAAGAAAGGGTAGACCGGTGAGAGTTTTGTAAATACAAGGGTCATTTCTCATTATTTGTAAAATTTCAAATAAATTTATCTGAAAAGGGAAAGAAAAATTTATTTATAAAATTTTAGATAAAAAGTCATGTGTCTTTTTTTGAGTAAATTCTTAAATAAATTTAACAAATACACTTTATTTAAAATATTTTGTATATTTTATATTTGTAATTCATATATTAGTTAACAAAGTCGACCTAGATTCCATATTAAAATAAGTTAAAAGTAGATATTTGATGGAGGCGGGTGCTTTTTAATGAATGGGCTTATGTAAGCAAATTAAACCATTGCCTATTGGACAACAAGCAGAGTGCTAGTGTCCGGTCCGGGCTGCCCCCAGTTTTGGAGGAAAAGTATATATATAAAGAGCAGTGTTAGTGAAGCAATGTCATCTCATCACCCAAAATTTAATTTTTCACATTAAATTTTAATATTTTGGTGATGTTTAGTATTAATAATTAATTAATTGTTGATCATTATTTACTAATAAATAAATAATTATTGATAATTAATTAATTGTTAATGTTAAATGTAATATAAAATATCAAAAATGAATGTCCGAAATAACATTTTAAGGTAAAATTATTCTTAAATTTATTACAATTTGGAGGATGTGTGCGTGCCAGACCTGCATTCCACAAGCAGAGAGAAACACCGCTTTTTGTCACATCCCGTGAAAGTATAGAGATAATATAAAAGCTGATCATCGATTCGAAGCCATTGGAAATTGTTATTAATTTGCATGGACGTGGGAGACTAATCAGCTTGGGGATACATTGATTAATACAGTTTCAATTACCTGCTTTCCATTTTCGACACCTCATTACCTGCTCTCCGAGTGCTCAAGTTCGGTGAGATCAAGCGTGACCTGAAGAAAAGGTGTTATGGGATTATAAATCACCATCTTTATAGTTAAGATATTTGCTAATGCTACTTATTTGGATAAATTTATATTCTTCTCTATATAATTTTATGTTTTATTTTTTTTACGGGGTCATATGAACTTTTTACTTTTTCAATTATACTTTTGTACTTATATTTTTTAATCAATTTAATTTATATATTTTATCTTTTTTTTTTATAAGAAATCAAACTTTTTAAGTCAATTTAATCTCTATATTTAGATATAAACAAAGTGTGACGTGTAATTTATTATTATTTTTATATATAAAAATATATAAATTAAATTAACTTGAAAATACAAATCCAGAGATGTAATAAAAATAACGAAAATTTTAAATTATCACATAAAAAAATTATTAAAATATAGGGATTAAATTGATGTAAAAATCATATTCATGAGTGTAATTAAAATAATATAAAATTTAAATAATTACATTAAAAAATATAAAAATATAGATTTTACCCTACTTATTTATTTTGGCTAATGTAGACATGGCCACGGTTCATGAACCGTCGGTTCCGGTTCATGAACCGCCGGTTCCGGTTCAAGAAATCTTTGAACCTGAACCGAACCGCCCAAGGGCGGTTTGGGACGGTTCGATTCCGGTTCCGGTTCATGCCGGTTCGGTCAACGGTTTGGACCGGTTCGGTCAATGGTTCCGGTTCCGGTTCAAACCGAATTTTTTTAATTTTTTTTAAATATTGTTGTATTCAATTTTGGTCCTTGTTCCGTTGTTCGGTTCGGTTTGGTTTCGATTTTTAATTGTTAAATGTAATTGTAAATATAAATATTCTCAACCATATTTTTAATAAAAAAACACTACTAAAAATTGAAGAAATATAAGTAATAATTTCATTAAAAATAATTAAAACAACTAAACAAGTATGTAATACAAGTAATTAATTTTTACAAATGTGAAAAATAAAAAATAAAAAATAGAATTAGACTTAATTTCATTAAAAAATAATTACAACAAAAATGTAATACAAATAATTAATTTTTACAAATGTGAAAAAAAATAAAATATGGACTTGGATCCTACGCATCTTCATTGGAGTCGGAAGTCGCCGTTGTTGAACCATCATTAACCCATTCGTCAGATGATGATGAATGGATAAGTTCTTCTTGACGTCGCATGTTAGCTCTTTCCCAATCATCGAGACAAACTTGAGCTTCCAATGATTCTGGAGCCAATCTTGATCTTCTTTCGTCCAAAATGTTGCCTCCACTACTGAATGTTTGTTCAACGGCTACAGTTGAAGCTGGAACTGCAAGAAGTTGACTTGCAATAATTGCAAGAGTTGGAAATGTCTCCTTGTGCCTTTTCCACCACTCCAAAATTTCAAAATTTAAACCTGTATCATCACCAAACTCAAAAACTGTGGTTAGATAAGTTTCGAACTCCGAATGTGAGCTCGATCTAGGTTTTTTCCTCCTTTGATCTAAAAATTTATAACCCCATTTCATTGGTTGGGAGGAAGAGGAATGCGAAGCCATGGATGGAAATGATTCTTCACTACTAGGAGCAATAACATATGCTTCATATAATTGATTGCATAAAGTTCTAACCTTAGAAATTATAATATTCACATCAATTTCTTCATTATTTTCTAATCCTAACAACGAATAATAGTTAGACAAACACTCAATTAAACCATCAAATTTACACCTAGGATCAAATACCATAGTAACAAGAAAAATTTCAGGAATAAATTGATAATAACGTAACCATTTTTCTCTCATTTCTAAAACAGCATGACAAATTTCTTCAACATTAATTCCTTCCATTAATACACCGGCCACATTCATTGCTTCTATTAAAAATTGATGTGAAGTTGGTTTATAAACACTACTAAGTGTATGAGTAGCATCATTAAAAATTCGTAAAATATTCAAAATTGAACTACAAACATTCCACATAGTTGGAAAAATAGGATATTGTGGAATATAATTTGCTGCAAAAGAACACAATAAATCTTTATATTCAAAAGATTGATTAAGTAATTTAAAAGTTGAGTTCCAACGAGTAGGGACATCTTTTGAAAAACGTTTTGGGGTTTGACCATTGGAGGTGCAAAAATGTGCCCATGCTTTTGCAGTTCGAGGGTGTACCCAAATATAAGAAATAACATTTCTAATTGGATCTAAATAAGAATTAAGTGACTTAATACCATCTTGAACACATAAATTTAAAACATGGCATGCACATCTAACATGAAAAAATCTTCCACCAAAATTTGGTTGGCAAATTCTTTTCAATTCATTAATAGAAGCAGTATTAGCCGATGCATTATCAAAAGAAATTGAAAAAATTCTATTAACTAATCTATATTCTTGTAAAATTTGTTGAATTAATCTACAAATATTTTCAGCATTATGACTTTCATCAAAACATCGATACGCAATAATTCTTTTTTGTAAAACATAATTTTCATCAACCCAATGACAAGTAATACCCATATATGAATGAGTTTGCCAATGATCACTCCAAATATCACTACAAATAGAAACATTAATATTATTGTTTTGAAAATATGTTATCAATTCAATTTTTGAGTTTTTAAACAATTTTAACAAATTCCTTTTCAAAGTATTTATAGGAATTGATTTAAAACTAGGATTAACAAAGTTTTAACAAAATCGAGTAAAACCTAATTTTTCACCAAAACTAAAAGATAAATGATCAATTGCTACCATTTCAGCTAAACCAGACCTACAATTAGCTTCATTATAATGAAATAATTGAGGAGAGTTTGAAGAGGTAGCAAACCCGGATATTTGTGTTTGATCGCGGCTCAATCCAACCTTGAGCGGGTGCTTTGTTTGTAAATGTCAGGCGAAAGTACCATATCCACCTCCTTGCTTGAATTTGTATACCTGATTACAATAATTACAAAATACATCAAATTTACCATCTCCTTTTGGTGTTTTCTTGAAATGAATATTAAAAATATCAGAAGTAGAAATTTTTCCACCTCCCTTTTGTTGAGTTTCACTCTCTTGTGTTTGAAAATTTTGAGTTTCAAACTCAACATTTTCAACATTTTCAAAATTTCTACCTTCACTTGCCATTTTTTTGAAAAAAGTATGATAATAAAAAAATAAAATAATGATAAAATAATATAGTAACAAGTAATAAATAATTAACAATATAATTGAATAAATTGATAAATAACAAAATGAGAAGATTGAAGAAATTGAAATTGAAATATTAAATGAGAGACAAAATTGAGAGAATAATAGCTTGAGACTTGAGAGAGAGAGAGAGAGAGAGAGAGAAAGTGTGAAAAATGAGTGGGGGAGGGAGGGGTATATATAGATAGGAATTATAAAATTTAAAAAAAATAAAAATAAAATTGGCTGGGGGTGGCAGCCATTTTGGACCGTTGGGGGAGGGGGGGCACGGCCGCCGCACGGGGACAGGGGGAGCACGGGGGGGGGGGGCAACGGTCCAATTTTGGACCGTTGGGGGAGGGGGGCACGGCCGCACGGGGACGGGGGGGAGCACGGGGGGGGCCAACGGTCCGGTTCCGCGGAACCGGCGGTTCCGGTTCTCCGGAACCTTGAACCGGAACCGGAACCGGACCGAATTTCGCCGGTTCGGTCCGGTTCCGGTTCCGGTTCGGCCGGTTCCGGGTCCGGTTCCGACCGGTCCGATTCCGATTCGAACCGCCGGTCCGGTTCAATTTTGGCCATGTCTAGGCTAATGCACCACTTAATGCTGACCACAAAAGTTGTTTATTAATATGTATAACATTAATAAATTTAAAATTTTATATTCGGAGCAAATTTTAAAACTCAGATGATATAATTTTATTTATTTTAAAAATGAAAAAAGCATAATTATGGATGACACATGCATAATTAAGGATGACAAATTTATTATTTTAAATGAAAGTATTATAAAAAAATGTATATTTTAAATCACGTTAATAAAATTTACTCATTTATAAAAATATAAACATAAAAATATTTACTAAATAAATATATTAAATAAATAAATATGCGATCCCCCAAGCATCATCCCTGTTTATTTCATACGAACCGGCTCAGAAGGCGACGTGCGCAGAAACAAATCAGCCTCCACTCCGCCCCTTTCTCTCCCTCGCTCTCCTCCTGCTCAGAGTTCTTTCCTCCTCTTTCCCGCCTATTTAAGAACCTTCCCCCTGGCGATGCTCTCTCAGTCTCGCTTCCTCTCTCCAAGCCCTACTCTCTCCTTCAAACCCTCCCTCTCTCCAACTAGTTGTCAATTTCCAGATAGGGCGCTCTCTCGCTCAACCCTAACTCTCCCAATCTCTCACCGTTCCAAATCATTTGTAGCAATGATCTCAAATTCATCGCTTTCGGATCGAATCGAGACCGCCTACTCCGGCATTCACCAGTCTGAGATTGATCGCTTCGCCGAAGTTGGCAACCAGCTCGCCGACGCCGCCGGAGACGTCATCCGAAAGTACTTCCGCAAGAGCTTCGACATCGTCGACAAAGAAGATCTGAGTAAGCTCGAAGAATTAGAACATTTTTTTGTGTTTTTTTCGTTGTTTGATATTATTGTGTTTGTGATGAATTTGGTTTAGGTCCTGTGACGATTGCTGATCGAGCGGCAGAGGATTCCATGGTTTCGATTATACAACAGAATTTTCCTTCGCACGCAATGTAAGTGTGATTAGTTAAAGCGCTTTGGTATTTTTTTAATAATATACACTAAAAAAGATAAATAAATTGATAAATGAATGACATATTGGCATACTTTACTCTGCTAAATTAATTAGTTTGGTTGTGTGAGCACCGGAATGCATTAGACAATGAGAAGTATGTGTTTCAGCATGTGAAATCATTTTCCTTTCATGACCGACCTCTTTTGCCAAATGAATAATGTAAGAAAAAAAAAACTGAACATCAAATTTCACGTGCCCTTGTACTTGTTCCCTTGGACATATGCCAAGGTTTGTATGGCCATGATCTGTGTTCTGCATGCTGGTTATTTTTGGTGCATGCACCTAAGATAAACGACAACAACAATATTAAGCCTTAATCCTATTAGGCTGCTTTGGTTATGTACATGGACTTTAGTTTGCTGGTCATTTCTATTCATGACTTTATTTTTGCAATGCTATTATGTCCTATGTAATTATTAAGTGTGTGTGTGTGTGTGTGTAATAGACTTCTTGTATGTTCAATCAATCTTTTAATCCTGTCTCAACATGTTATTTCAATGAGCAGTACTCCAGTTCCAATCTTATTACAGATTATATCATTTTTTTTTTCTTTTTCATTCTTAGGGTTGCTTATCCATTATAAAATTCTTATCTTAGTTATGTTTATGTTTTGCATGTATTAGTGTTTAATTGCTTAAACTATGTGCAATACAACAAAGTTAGTCATATAACTATTTGATAAGACTCACTTTTTAGTTCTAAAGGGATTTTACAATTGTACAAAATGTTCTGAGTATTTTTCCACTTTAACTATTTTGTTTTGATTGTACTGGTAGCATCCTCAATGATGTCTCTTTTTTTTGAACTATCGTTCTGAGATGAATTGATCTTTTCTTAAAATAACCTAATTTTTAAGTCTCACTACTAATGTCGTTCATACTTCTATTTTTATTACACATATATATCATATGTTTAATTTTTTAGATGCTTAACATAAAAGCCTTTGAATTTTTAGGTGTCGCATCATAATTTGAGTTTGCTATTCATGTTTTTTTTATTCTTATATAACAAACTAATATCATCTACAGATAATATGCTCCAAGGGACTTCTGTAAAAAAGAAATACGTGATACCATATAACAATTACGTGGTGGAACTAGGACTTGAGCTCAGTGGGTGTAATTTTTTAATATAATATTTAGCACCCCATGCATTTAATCAAGTAACTAAAATAAAAATAAAAGCAACAAAAATAAGTCTGTTTTCAGTATTTTAAGAGAAATAGATAGTTCTTACTTTGTATTTGACAATTTTTTATATTTTAAAAGTGGTATGAAATCAACTCATTGTCAATGCTAATAATACATCCCTATTCATGCATATGACCAAGTAATCATCATTGAAACATTATCTTTTTTTATTTTTGATTCTTATTACAATAAAAATGCTCTTTTTATGGTTGTTATTGTAACATGTAAAATCAATATTAGTTAAGAGTAAATAAACCAAAAGACAAACAATATTTCTTCTTTTCTTAACCAATTTCTCTGCAAGAATATCAACCCCTCTCAAATGTATAAATTGCTAGTAAGCAAATCAGTGCTGCAAGTCTTAGATAAATTATCAAGTTTCATGGGATTAATGGGAGAAAATTTGTACTTCTTTTCTTGTTAAAAGCAAAGAATCATCATTTGCATTTAAACATGCTCCACACAAAAAATATATATATATATATTTATTTTGGTAAATCAATCATTGAGTTTTAGAAGTTGCATGCCTATAACTATATAGAATAGCTCTACACTAATACTGTAAAATTGTAACCTGGCGTTGTGACTACTGATTGACCATAAGCACGCTTTCTTTTTTTGCTAAGAACTGAACATATTATTCAATGTCAGAAAATATCAATTTTTGAGATTTTTGCAAAATGAAAAAGTTTTATTGAGTGCATTTTTTCAAAAAGAAAAATTTACACATGATAGGTATTTTCTACAAATTGAAGGTTTGGGGGGGGGGGGGGGGGGGAATTGCCCACCCTCAACTATATGTATCTTGGCCTATGAATTCAAATCAGATTTATGTACAAATAGATTTGACAAATTTTGAGTATTTCTGTAAAATATTCTGAAAATAGATTGAGGAATCAAGTTTTAAAGATTTTATGTTGCATTGATTTTTTAGGAGTATGCATCTGGGTAAACTCTGTAAAGTGAAACATCCTAGTACTTCTAAGAATAATATAAAAGGTACATTATATTTATCCACTACAGTTTATATGGAAAGAACACAACCCTTTGTCATTCAAAAGTTGTTAGATAACGCTATTGGTCTAAGGTGTAACATAAAAGGAATCTGTATAGTTAATAATGTTTGTGATTAATTTTTACCAGCTGAGGGTTTTTTAAGGGTGGAGGAGGTATTAGAAGGATGAGATAGACTCTAAGTTGGTGCCAGTTATCTAGTTTTGCCCTTTCCAGTGAAATATAATGTGGGAGTACAAAACTGAATGGGAATAGGTGTCAAACACGTTGAGACTATCGAAGCTAGGAAGAGAAGGAATAAGAAATTTCTACAGAAAAAATAGCAGATGAGAGAGGGGTCTACATTTATTGAAGGATATAGTAAAGTCTTGATATAGATATATAGGTTCACTTTTCTCTTGATGACTAATGACTTATTTATAGTGTAGAGATTAGACTAGAATGTTGATATCCAAGGACACAGTATTAGATTGTAACGTGATACTATAGTAGTGATGTGTCATGATCAACTCTGGAGATACTAGTGGCATTGACACTGTGTCTTTAGGCATGGGAATGTGGATGTAGTGTCAACTGAAGGTTGAAGTTTTAGTTGCTCTCTCGCAAGTGATTGGTATAGAGTTTGATTTGTCAAGGAGTGAGGTGGAGATGAAACCTGTAACTCTAGCCTTTAAGCCACAAGTCCATGCAAATCTTGCCTAGATTTAGATCTAAACTTTGCCTCTACAGGTTGTTGAAGATCTTAAATAATTGGAAACCAGTGATCAATTTTTGGACAACCAAGTATAGTGGGGGCAAGATAATTGGAGATTTCGCCTATGTATGACAATAGCAAATGGAGTGCTCTAAGGTAGGCACTGTGCTAAAACTTGGAGGTAGGCTGCCCTTATAGCAATTGCTCTTCAGTAAGACATCACATTTGCTACCCTACTTAATGGATTCTTGATCTTGGAGCAAGCGATTCCGGACATGTGTGCTGCCACCTCTCAAGAGCATTTGAAGAGATCATGGAGAGATCGATCCCAAAAAGGGAAAAGTTAGAAAATCTATGTACTACCTCACTCAGGCTGGAACTTGGAGAGACGTCATGGAGGATAAATCCCAATAGGAAGAGAGTATTAGATTTTCATGTCACTTGTGAGAATGGCATTTAGAGGGTTATGTCCTGGAGGGAGGGATTGTAAAGATCATGTGCCACTTAAAAGGGGCCGGCACTTCAAGATTTGCATGGAGGCTGACCCACAAAGGAAGATTGCTGACATGGAGGTTATCTTTGCATGCCACTTTGAAGCACATCTACTGAGCCCAAAAATATTTAAATTCATGGCAGGTTACGCATTTTCTTTAAAACCACAGAATTATTTATCATACTTTTTTTAATTTTTATTTTTAGCAGATCTTTTTTTCTCACATTAATGTGAAACATTATGAACCACACAAAGGGATAAAATACAATATACCTAACATAAAATGTAATAAATTTGAGTGAACATGACTGAACACTAGACAGCATCATAACTGAATTGTGTATTGATATATCTATAAACACAATTTTCGTATTTTTTTATTAATGAAAAGGAATAGGCCTGAATTCATGTTGGATCTTATTAAGATTTTTTATACCTTGAAATTTTTAGTTTTGTTGCTTCTGCTGAAATTAGAGAATACAAATTACAGTTATGGAGAGGAGAATGGTTGGAGATGTAAAGAGAAAGTTGCAGAATATGTTTGGGTTTTAGATCCAATAGATGGAACTAAAAGTTTTATTACCGGTATTTATCTTCACATTTCTTATGAGATTAAAGTGATAAAATTTCAACTTAAATATTCTTGTGACTGATACTAGAATATATTGTATTCCAGGAAAACCCTTGTTTGGTACTCTCATTGCTCTTCTACAGAGAGGTAAACCGGTATGAATCATGTTCCATGTGCTGCTCTCTGGAAAATGGACAAATAATTGTTTCTTTAGTGCATAAGATATAATTTTTATGCTAAAAGGGGAACAAATAGCCAAACAGATATTTGGTATTCAAACTAGATTGATATATCTTTCCATTTTTCCTGTATTTGCTTTTTATGGTACTTCGAAAGTGACATTACCACTTTGTCGAAACTCCATTTTCATGCTGTGGCTTGTAATATGCTAAGTGAAATACTTGCGAGGTGATCGCTGGTTTAATTTTTAGATGTAAATCATACATTCCTTCTTCAACTTCTTGGTTTTTATTTTCTTCATTTTCTTCCAGATGCTTGGCATTATTGATCAACCTGTTTTAAGAGAAAGATGGATTGGGATAAGTGGAAGGAAAACCATGTTAAATGGGCAAGAAATCACCACACGCAGTTGTGCAAAACTTTCACAAGCCTATCTGTATGTTTCCCCCTCCTGATCTGATTCTTCTGAATAAGCAGTTAAAACAATTAAGAATGCCTGTGGTGCAGAAAGCAAAACCTTTTCTCCCCCTTCCAAGCTCTGACCTTTTAAGCAAATTGAAACCATTTACAAGTTAAAGCACCAAGTGTTATTTGCTTGTTTTTCTTACCTCTGCACTTTTCTGGTTTAGGTACACAACAAGCCCTCATCTTTTTAGTGGAGATGCGGAAGTGGCATTTGCTCGAGTTAGGAGTAAGGTCTGCCCCAATTTAAAGTAGCTTTTCAAGCAATTATGAGTGCTTTGAAATATCTATTGAATTAATCCCCAAGAGTTGGCTAGTGACAAGAGGTCATAGCGGCCTCCTCTGCCACCAGAGTTCAAACCTCCTTGGGGGTAGAGCCCACAGATTTATGTGTGATTAGCTGACATACATGGTTTTTGGGCTATTATGTGTGCCCAATAAGTTTACCCAGCGCACACCCAAAGGGCAGTGGCTTGGTAACAGACTATGGTGTCCTTGTAACACCTAAAAGCGCTTGAACTTGCATTATGTTGTTATGAGTATTGTCAATAGTATTTGTCCTTTAATCTGCATATAAAATTAATTGGAGCTTGATTTCCTCTTGGATGTATTTTCTATAAATTTTTTAAGTACTTTAAGACTACACGAGGTTAGTATTTCAAGGAAGCATTGCTTTTAACAATTTTTTGGTTCAAAAATAGTGAGATGAAAATTTGATTGAATGTGCATTATCTGTTAACCATGAAACAATCATTCTGATTCTGATAGAGAGAGTAGTAGCTTGGGCTAGAAGTTTAACATGATAAATGATTTTCATTTTCATAGAAGGTTAGCCCTCCAGGGACAATATCAATTATCTACTTCCATATGATTCTGATCTGATTAGTTAGTTCAAGTAATTAACTTCTACAATATAGCTCATCCAAAGGCATGTTTCTTTTCTTTTTTTGGGTACTGCTCGGGATTGGTAGATTTCATCATTTGTTTCGACTGTGATTAATGTGGAGAACAAGTTTAGTCTATTCAGTGCCTGACTATTTCTCCATCATGCCTCATATGGTTACAGGTGAAGGTTCCATTATATGGCTGCGACTGTTACGCTTATGCTCTGCTTGCCTCAGGTTTTGTGGATTTGGTTATTGAGTCCGGTCTGAAGGTGAGCTGTTCTTCTCTTTCAATTTTTAGTGCATGTTTTGTAAAAGATTTAAGTACACCTCCATTGACAGTTGATCTTGTCAGTGCTGGTTAGGAATAAATAGATTGAAGTGGGTCCTCAAAATTTGGAATTAGTTGGAGCCTGATTAGGGTCGTATGGAGTTTCACTTCTGCTCCTGTGGAAATTTGAGTCGTCTTATAGAAGCTGTTATGTTTTTGCACTAATGAGATGCCATTTTTATGTCAGCCGTATGATTTCCTGTCACTGATACCTGTGATAGAAGGCGCTGGAGGAGTTATAACTGACTGGAAAGGAGATCAGCTTCACTGGGAGGCTTCCTCAGATTCACGTGCTCCAAGTATGACTTTGTTTGGCTCTCCCCCCCTTTCTGTTTGGTCAAACTGTGCTATAGGATATCAGATGTTCATTTTAAGTTGTGCTGTGCTTTATGTTTCCTGCTGTCATATTCCCCAGGTTTTAATGTAGTAGCGGCTGGAGATAAACAGCTTCACGAACAAGCGGTAGATTCGTTACAGTGGCAATAAATGGTGGGTGGGCTTCTAGGTATCGTGCATCATTGTTGAACTACAACAGTGGATTTGGACTCTTGGTTTATCATTTTTCAGCTGTTGTAAGAATTGGCAATTTGCAAGGCAAGGCAAATTGATCGGATGTTAAACTGTTATTGGCAAAGCCACTTTCATATTTGGAAAAGTAACTTTATAAGCTTGTCATCCTTAACGGAAACGAATAAGATCAACTACAAACCCTAGTAGCCGTAGAAACATTGTTTTTTGCCTTTTTGTTGCACAGTAGAGTATTACTAACTACCAGTGACGAATAAGATTTTCTAAAGAAACATATATGAAAGAAAATTAAGTTCTGCCACTGTTACTGCTCATTCCGTTGAACAAAATATTGAACAAAACTCAAAACTCGGAGTGTCCCCCTTCCTGGCTGAGTCAAGTTGCATTTGAAGCCACTACCATTGAGTTTAAAAAAGTTGAGCTACTCAGGTTCTAATCCTTCCCAAAATCAGTATTATAATGTGCAGTTGACTCAAGTTTCTTTGCTTCATTCAATTTCCTGACGGCCTGAAAACAATAAAAAAGTAACATAAATTGTCTCATGCTCAATGCTGGGCTGGCACAACGCCAAAGCGACAATATTTCCTCAGCCACATGAATCATGCGCTAAATACCATTCTATTTGGCCCCCATAAAAGTCACCAACTGGTGAAAAAAAAGAGAATTTATTTATGCATTAATGCAGCACATACTCAAAATAATTGCGAACAAGACCAAATTTATATATATAAAGCCTCAGGTAGTTACAAAACCTCCTTAGTTCTACAAAAGAAGACATTTTCGAATCCATGCTAGTTCTGGTGAAGTATTATTTCAGTAGCATGTTAAAGGTAGTTAAAAATTAAAATGCTGCAAGCACTAAAAACAAGCCTAGCAGAAACGATGACTTGGGTAGCAATAGGAGAATAAGGCGTACTCCCATATTGGAGTGGGGGTTGGGTTTAGAAAGGCTCCGCTCAAACAATATGACTTTGTTTACAACAACAACAACAGCCTTTATCCCACTATGTGGGTCGGCTACATGAATTCTAGACTTCCATGTATTTCTATCTTTTGTCATATCTTCATTGAGATCCATATACTTTATATCAAACTTTAATGTCTCTCTCAAAGTCTTCTTAGGTCTGCCTCTACCTCTTTTTTTGATTAATTGTTCCATTTCATCAACTCTCCTCACAGAAACGTCTCTTGGTCTCTTTTTCACATGACCAAACCATCTTAGTCTAGTCTCTCTCATCTTCTCCTCTATTGGCACTATTCCTATCTTATTACAAATAACTTCATTTCTAATTTTATCTTTTCTTGTATGGCCGCACATCCATCTTAACATCCTCATCTCCACTACACTCGTCTTTTGCTCATGTTGGTATTTGACTGCCCAACATTTTGAGCCGTACAACAAAACTGATCTTATAGCTGTCTTATAGAATTTTCCTTTCAATTTTAATGGGATTTTATCATCACATAACACTCCCGATGCATTTCTCTATTTTAGCCAACCTGCATTAATTCTATGTGTGACATTCTCGTGAATTTCTCCATCTTTTTGAATCATTGATCCCAAATATCGAAAATGGTCTTTTCTTTGTAAGATTTGGTCTTCTAATTTTATTATAACATCCTCTACTCTTGCATTCTTACTAAATTTACATTCCATATATTCCGTTTTCTTTCTGCTTAATTTAAATCCCTTAGATTCTAAATTGTTTCTCCATAACTCAAGCTTAGTGTTTACTCATTCTTTTGTTTCATCCACCAACACTATGTCGTCTGCAAATAGCATACACCATGGCACCTCTGTCTGAATATCTTTAGTGAGTTCATCCATTACTAAAGCAAATAAGTATGGACTTAGTGCAGAACCTTGATGCAATCCTATTGTAATTTTAAACGGTTCAGTATCTCATCCGCATGTTCTGACCCTTGTCTCTGCACTATGATACATGTCCTTAAGGGCTTGTATATAGGCTATTCGGACTCCTTTCTTTTCTAAAACCCTCCATAATACTTCTCTAGGGACCCTATCATAGGCCGTTTCTAGATCTATAAACACCATATGTAGGTCCTTCTGATGATCCCGATACCTTTCCATTAGGCGCATCAGTAGGTATATAGCTTCCATTGTTGACCTACCGGACATGAAACCAAACTGATTTTCTGAGACCTCTGTTTCTTTTCTGAGCCTCTGCTCTATTACTCTCTCCCAGGGTTTCATGGTATGGCTCATTAACTTAATTCCTCTGTAATTTTCACAGTTTTGAACATCTCATTTGTTCTTATATATAAGGACCAAAGTACTCTTCCTCCACTCATCTGACATCTTTTTTTATTTAAGAATCGCATTAAATAATTTCGTTAGCCAGGAGATACCCTCTTCTCCCATGCATTTCCATGCTTCTATTGGTATATTATCCGGTCCCACCGCCTTATGATTTTTCATCTTTTTTAATGCTTGTCTTATTTCATTTGGACTTATGCGTCGATAAAATGTATAGTTCACATTTCCTTCGAAGTTACTAAGATGTCCCAACCTAACTCTTGTGTCGCAATCATCATTGAATAATTTTGTGAAATACTCCTTCCATCTCTCCTTAATCGCTCCCTCATTCACTAATACATTTTGATTTTCATCTTTTATGCATTTTACTTGATTTAAATCCCTTGTTTTTCTTTCTCTTGCTTTAGCTAATTTATATATATCCCTTTCTCCATCTTTTGTATCAAGTCGTTTATATAGATTCTCGTATGCTTTTGACCTTGCTTCACTAACAACGTTTTTTGCTGCCTTTTTTGATTCTTTATAATTTTTTTGATTTTCTTCATTGTTACACTGATATACAACCTTATAGCAATTTTTCTTATTTTTAATTTTCAATTGCACTTCTTCATTCCACCACCAAGACTCCTTAAGGTTAAGGGCTCTACCATTTGTCTCTCCAAGCACTACCTTTGATGTGTTTCTCAAGGCATTAGCCATTTCTCTCCACATTTGGTTTGTCTGTCCTTCTCCATTCCATTCTCTTCTACCCCTTAATTTTTCTTTGAAGATTAGTTGTTTCTCCCCTTTTAAATCCCACCACCTGATTCTTGAATCTTGTTTTATGTGATTTTTTCTCTTCTAATTTCTTACTTGGACGTCAAGTACTAGAAATCTATGTTGAGTAGTCAAACACTCTCCTGGTATCACCTTACAATCCCTACAACATACCCGGTAATCTTGTCTCATGAGGAAGTAATCTATTTGGGTGCTTGATGTGACATTTTTATATGTGATTAAGTGTTCGTCCCGTTTTTTGAACCTAGTATTGGTTATGATGAACCCACATGCCATTGCAAAATCTAGAATAGACTTACCCTCATTATTAATTTCCCCGAATCCATACCCTCCATGTACCTCTCTATAGCCGTTTCCGTCTCTACCCACGTGACCATTTAAGTCACCTCCTATAATCACTTTCTCTCCTCTTGGTATCATTTGTATGAGTCCCTCTAGGTTCTCCCAGAATTTTGCTTTTATCTCCTCACCTAACCCCGCCTGTGGTGCATATGTACTAAAGATATTCATAATCATTCTTCCTAGAATAACCTTCACCATAATAATCCTATCCCCCTATCCTCTTTAGATCCACTACCTCATCTACTAAGCTTTTACCCATAATGATCCCCACTCCATTTTTTGCTCGATCATTTCCTGTGTACCATATTTTATATCCATTTTCTGACAAAATTTTTGCTTTTTTCCCTACCCATCTCGTCTCTAAAAGACACATAATATTAATCTTTCTCCTAATCATCACATTTACCACTTCCATAGCTTTGCCTGTTAATGTTCCTATGTTCCATGACCCAATCCTTAATCTATGATTTTGTTTTTGGCTTTGACTTTGAATTTGTTTTTGATTTTAATTTTGATTTTGATTTTGTTTTGGTTTTGATTTTGGTTTTGATTTTGTTTTTGGTTTTGATGTTGGACTAACTTCTTTACCCACATCCGTCCAAGCAAATGCGGAAACCCTTGCTCATTTGTCACTACATCCGGGCGCCGATGCAGCGGCCCTAGCTCACTTGACACTACACGCGGTGTCAAGTGATTTTTTTTTTTTTCTTTCAAAAAAAAGTTTTACCCATTTTCCGGTGGTGTTTGGACAACTGTTCAAAAAATATGGAAAAAAATTTATATGAAAAATATTTTACATCAAAAAGAGAAATGACTTATCAATTCATAATCTGTTAAAAGTTATTTCCTATTCACACCAAAACTAATAAATTATTTTTTCTGTGTATCTATGTATAGTGTATACATATTGTATGTGTATGTGATGCATGTATTTAAACATATATATATATATATACAAATATAGTGCATACATATACATATATAGCTAATTTTTTAATAATAGTTCTTTATGCCAAATAATAGCAAAATATTCTTTTGGAAAATATTTTTACATATAAACTAAACACTGAAACATAAGATGAAAAATATTTTTTTGTTCATCATCTATCCCAGAAAAACTGCGACAAAGTAGCACCCTAAATAAAGATTACCAGAGAAAGAAAAAAAACAAATTTTGCTATATTCTAAGACGACCAAAGGATAATGCAATGCAACTCTGCTCGACTTGAGAGCAATGAGCTATGTAATCCATATGTCTATGTAACACTTGATAATAAGAATAAAAGCATGAGTGCAGAAAACTTCACCTTCATGAAATCTTCATGGATGACGTAGTCACGTTCAGCACGGATTGCTGACATACCAGCTTCAGTGCACACGTTGCGAAGATCCGCCCCATTGAATCCCTGAAGAAAATGCCACTAAGTAAACTTTTTGCAGTGGAGATGCAGGTAAATGGCAAGGCATCAATTAGCTAGTTAGCCTACCTCAGCAAGCTTCACAACTGCCTCATAATCAATTTCACCGTGTTTAGCAATTCCAGCAGCATGAATTTTGAGGATTTCCATTCTTGATTGTTCATTAGGCAATGGAATCTCAATTTTCCTGTCAAGCCGCCCTGGACGAAGAAGGGCAGGGTCCAAAACATCGGGCCTGTTTGTTGCCATGATCATTTTCACCTGGAAGACAGAATTAACACTTAACTGTAAATTAATTGAATTATTCCCAAGGATAAAGGACTGCAGATAAGGGGCTATGCAAATAAATATGATGTGCAGGGAAACCAAGTAGGTTCACTACATGTATACTAACATAATGCATTTAGCAAGTAAAATTCAATTTAACACCTTGCCAAGCTGGTCAAATCCATCCAGCTGGTTAAGCAACTCCATAAGGGTTCTTTGAATTTCCCGATCAGCACTCGTTCCTTCACTGAAACGGCGTCCGCCAATTGCATCAATTTCATCCATAAAAATGATACAGGGCTACACAAGAGGAAGTCAAATAAGAAGATATGTTTGGTGCTCATGCTCAGACTTTTCATGAGTTGAGTGGATCAAAAAGGAAATGTATCTTAATATTTGGCCTTACCTGATGATCGCGTGCATAATTGAACATTTCCCTGATCAATCTTGCACTCTCTCCTATGTACTTGTCAATTATGGCACTTGATACAACCTGCATGTGTTACCCAATATAGAAATTATCACATGCACTGTAAAGAAAGTAATGGCTAGTTAATGAGCTATAACATAAGACATCTCAAGCAAAAAATAAATATCATAAAGATGAATTACAGGGTTTTCACCTTTAGGAAGTTTGCATCTATGTTGCTGGCAATTGCTCTTGCTAATAATGTCTTGCCAGTTCCAGGAGGTCCATACAGAAGAACACCCTGATCAAGTGGAATTTATATATAGTTGACTTATTATGACTAACAACTGAAGCAATTTACCCTTACCCACACCACAACAACAATGCGCAACACTTTAACCAACTATTTCTTAAAAGGTACCTTGGGAGGTTTGATGCCAACCCTTATGAAGAGCTCAGGATTCATTAAAGGCAGCTCTATAGATTCCCTAAGCTCCCTAATCTGATCAGAGAGCCCTCCAACTGCAGAGTAGCTAACATTTCCAGGATCTTCATGAAGCATATTGTATACAACTGGATCAACCTGCAAACATGGTTACACCAAATATACATCAAAATATCACACAGTACAAAAATGTTGGACTAAAGATCATCAATGGAATGATAGATAATTGGTTAATCATAGATTCATAGATGGAGTCACATCGGAGTAAGTACTAACTTCACGTGGAAGAGCCCGCATAATTGTGAGGGTAGTCATATCAAGAACCACTCTAGTGCCTGCAGTTAGTTTGTCCTTGTCCACTTTACTGCGGCAGCCAACCACATATCTTGGGCCACTACTTGCTTTAACTATCACTGAAACAGAACAGATGGTATTACATTAGTTCATCAATGTTCTATAGTCCCCACACCCCAAAAAAGAAAATCTTTAGTTTGATAAGGAGCAGAGGGAAGAGGAAGAGAAGACCAAACCATCACTACATGTTGAAAAGAACACTTTTTATGATTTCAACTTGCAAACAGAACCAGCAAGGGATTCTGTCATACTCCAATAAAATGATTAAGCAGATGTCTACAACACCTATTTGAGATTCTAGCAACACCACACTAAGGTTCATTCATGTTATTTTTATAAGATAGAAAAGTCATAGAGACTAGATGGGAATAAAGCATAGAGCACATCAATATGCTAGCTTCTGCACTGATAATATTGGGGTTTGAAATTGACAAGGAAATATAGTATCAAGACAGAATAATTACTGCGTTCATTATCAAGGGGCCTAAGAACTTCGCCAATGATCTGTCCAACACTCTGAAGAGACTTCAAATCATCTTCAGTCTTAGCATACTCCTTTTTTGTAGCTCGGACATTCTCCCTCACTGTACGTATAGTAATCAACAAAAGTTAGTGGCAGCCAAAATATATGCAGCAAAAACTTGATTAGTAGTCGATAATATTCGACAATCAAACAAACAACAAAAGAAATTAGAACCTGTAAATAAAAGAAATCATATAACCATAATATAAGTTGCTTGCTCAAGAAATTACCAAAGCAAGTGGCTACACCAAAACCTAAGTCACATGATAATATCAACTAGGTAGATGCATGGCGTGTGCATGTGCGTGTGCGTGCATGCGAGTGTGTGTGTTGAAGGAGGTTGGGGGGAGACCAAAGTAGAGCAACCATGATAGTCGCAGTTTCTATTTAAGTTGGATGATGATACTAGTAAAAGATCATTGACTTCCAGTGAGATCTAAAACTATGGAAAGTCAGTCAATACAGTCCTTCATGAGGTCCTTGCCCCCAAATCTGCAAGACTTGAATTGTTAAATTCAATATCGATTATTAACATATGCAAATAGCATGATAGACAAATGCACAGGAATTGTTTCATTAAATAATCACAATTAGGGAAATTAGAGCATCCAACTAAAAGTTAGTCACAATTTCAAAATTCTAAGGAAACAAAAAATAGAAACACTCAACAAGGATTAACTTCTAGACTTGAAGAAGACAACAAATATTAAACTTCAAAGTCAAAGAAGCTAGGTAAAATTGAACATAGCTCACATTTCGAACGATAGCTTCGCAGTCAAATCATAGCAGTTGCAATAGAAAGGAATGGCAATGCAACCATGTTATATTTTCTCAAATACAGAAGCTGCTTTAAAAGTTTGAATGTTCTCTACCAGACGCATTACTTGAAGTCTTGAACAATTAACAGGAATTCTGTCTGCAAAATTGTTACTAAACAAACAACCATATACGCAAGTTGTTGAAGTGTTTGCCTAAGATTAGTCTTATGGCTCTGAAGATGGAAAGAATGCAAGAAAGGAAGCGATTAAAGGCCGGTTTCTAGAAGCGGCTAGGCATTCTGTAACAAACTGCCACATGAGGCAACTACTGGTTAGTTAGTTTATATTTGTTTCCTTGTATCTCCCGCCCCTATGTTCTCTGAATAAAGGGCCGAAGTTGTTCTTTCTTCGCTCAAATTCATTGTATCTTGAAGTGTGCGCTATGTGAGAGAAAAGACTAGTTGTTAACCTTTGTAATCTCGGTGAGAACAGCTCAGTTCATAGAGCTGTGAGTGCAGTGCGTTTGTAACATCTTTTTATTTCAAGATAGTGGAAGCCTGAAGCCCCTGACAGTCTGGATGCAGGATCTACCTATTCAAGGTGGTCTGAACCAGGATAAAATCTGGTGTTCTTTGTGTGTTTGTGTTGCTTTCTTGTTCTTTCCTAATCTGTCTATTCTGTGAGAAGTCTTGTGTCTTCTCTTGAGGATTGAGTGCAAGTGTGTGAAGCGGGAAGTAAATCAACAAAGCAACCAACTTTGCTGATGAAATTCAAGCAATACAGAATTCATGAATCCAGTCACAGAACAGTATGCCAAGAATCTGAACTCTTTCAAGGTGTTACAAAGTTTGATCTTGCTAAAAACTATTTGCATCTCTAACACAATATTTACGATCAGAATACCTGCATTAATCATTCTTCTCACTTTATCTTGTTCCTCCAATCTAGCTGGATACAATGCTCAAAAGATTCAGGCTAACTACTACTCAGCATGACCAACTACTCCAAACAACATTATTTACTGTCATTAGAAATTGGATCACCTTTAAAACAAGCGCCAGTGCAGTAAGGGGAAGAGAGCACTCCCCTAGAATCTCGAACAGACAACAATTTTTAAACCCTTAATCTTAGGGATGTATTACCTGAAACATGCACTTAGATATTTCAACTCTTTTCTGGGCAGAGCACAAGTGGCTCAACCAGATAATTCAAAACTATAAATGGTTTCCATCAGCCAGCAAAATCCAGCGGCAAACAAGCGGCTAAGCCAGCCATCGTTCCTAGTTAACCAATCCTTGTCCACCTCTGGAAATACAGAAACGAGGAGAGAACTTAATTTCTTATATTCTCCTACTTTCACCCTGATCTTCTGTGCAACTAAACAGAGAACCTAAGGGAAAAAAAAACAAAAGAATTCATACTCCGATGGATTAACAATTTAGAAATACTAAACGCGAGTGCAAATATACATCGGCAAAAAGTTCAAAAACCCTAGAAAAGTAGATCCAGATCGAGAATGAGAGAGTTTGTATAAAGATTGATTGAAATAAGGAGCAGAGGCTAGGATCTTAATCATTGGTAACCTCCGCGAACTCTGGATTCGAACTCCTTGTGCTGGAGGAGCTTCTTTCGGTATTCGGCCACGGAGGTGCGGCGTCGAACGGCGTCTTCCGTCTCGCTCGACATCGGAGTTTCAGTCGGCAACTCACAACGATTTTTTGAGTCCAAGAAAGAAAGAAATGGATCTCCCTCTGACTCTCTCTGGGGTTTATAGGCTGGGCCTGGGCCTGGGCCAGCCCTTCTTCTTCTGTTCTGCTTGGCGTAGTTTTACGTTTTCTGTCTTCATTCTTTTTTTTCTTTTTTCTTTTTTAAAAAACAAATATAAGAAAATAAGAGTGTTGACTTTTGGAGAATTAAACTCACAATTTACTAGATTTTCACTGATATAAATTTTTTTTCTTCTTCCCCACACAGGACTCTAAAGTCTTCAACATATTAAAGACATGTTAAATTTGTATTTTTAAATTAAAATTATTATACCTGAAAAAATAAGTCTAAATTCAAGATAACTTAGGATACTTTGATAAGGGTAGAAAATAAGGGTAGAATTCCAATTCTCACCCCAACCCCTAATAATTCAAATTCCTTGATTTCAAGAAAAATCTTCACTTTTTGAACTAATATGAAATTTGAATTTTATGGAATTGAAAAGTTATTTAATAGAATTTCATGAAATTTAGATGAAAAATAAATTTCACCATCATTTTCCATTCATATCAAACGCATCTAAGAAAAAAAAATCAAAAGAGGTAGACTCTATCAAAGGTTACTCCCATTTACCTTTGGGAAACCCTTTCAAAGGCCTCTTTGAAGTACCTTCGGGAAACTCTTCCTAATTTAAAATATATCAACTAGTCTCCAAGATAGTTGTCTTAAAATCCGAAACAAACAATCCAAAAAAACTCAAATATCTCCAATTAAGATATGACTTAAACAAAAATGCTCAAGTAAGAAACACCCCCACAATCCTGACTATTTTTTGTTTCGCAAATCTTCTAAAAATTAGATATTCTTTCGTAATTATAAATTTATTATTATATCTAAATAATAAAAAAAATAAAAATTTAATATAAAACTAAAAACTCTATCAAGCGATTCTATTCAATTATTTTTATAAAGATTATATTTTATGAGTAATTTTATTTAAAAATTAATTTATATTTTTGCTTCTAATTTCTGCTCCACAACAAAAAATATTTTAAATATTTTAATTTCTTTTTCACACCAAAAAAAGAACAAAAGTGTTTTTATTTTCACTAAATCACACCTAGTAACTTTCTCATTTGCAATATAACATGCAAATAGTCATAAGCTTCCAGAAGTATACAATAGGCATTATTGTCACCTTTTTGTCTTTTTTTTTTTTTTTTTTTGTTAACGCACCATCACAAGGGTCTCCTACTGCTCAGCCCCACGATCTCAATAGAAGATGTAAATCAAGAAACCCAATAACCAATTTTTATCCCTAGCCTTTTTTCACTGACATGAGAGCGACCTAATATTTTTTTAAGTTTCAAGATAATCCTTAACTGCTTAGCTTTTTTCCTTAAACATGACTCGAACACAGAATCTGAGAACCCAAAAAACAATACCTTAGTAGTTCTTCCTTTGCCAATTGGCTACACCTTTCCATCTTTATTATAAGCATCATAGAGATCTTAGCAAAAAAAATTAAAAATCAAAGAGAGAAGTTAATAATAAAAGAAAGACATTAATTTATATAGTTAATTTTCAAATCATTTTGATGCTTTTGTTTTGGTTATAAATTTAAATTTTTACTAAGATTAATTTTATTTATTATCAAAAACGTCAAATTCTTATTTTTGTTATACAATCAAATTATGATTTTTGTTGTTTAAGCAGTATATAAAATGAATAAACTTCATTTATCTATTTAAAAATAATAATTTTCTTTACATATCATCGATGGCCAAATGCATATTTTTGACATTTACTTTTACGTTTTGCTCATGTGGTCATTTAAATTTTTCGTTATTTCGATTACACCTTTAAACCTAATTTTTGAATCAATTTAACTTCTGTATATTGATATTTTTTTGTGCAACAAATTAAATTTTTCAAAAATTTCAATTACACCTCAAAACTTATATTTTTTACTTTTAACTATTGTACTTTCATTTGTAAAGAAAAATATAAAATAAAATAACAAAGCATATATCACACTCTTTCTACATTAACGTACAACAAAAGTTAAATTGCCTCAAAAATACAAATTCAGTATAGATATTCAAATAATAAAAAGTTCAAGTTATCAAACACAAGAAAAAAAAAATCAAATTATAAAGGTTAAATCAATTCAAAAATATAAATTTAAAGTATAATTACAATAATAAAAAATTTAAATAATCACATAAATAAAACGTAAAAATAAGTAATAAAAAATATAAATTTAGCCTATCATGAACAAAAAGGCTCTAAATATTATTGGCTTTAAGGTGAGCCCATCAAAATTTATCCGAATATCTAATTAATGTGATTTGTAAGTTATTGCTCAATGCACACTATAATGATTGGCCATACCTTCTCATCAATTAGAAATAAAAAATACATAAGTACACCCACAAATGTTACAGCAAAATCAAATATAAAGATGATGTAACCTTGACAAGATGCAGTAAATAAATAACAACAATGTGTATCAAAATGGCCAAGGGAGATCCTTATTCCAAACAAGATGATCCACTCTTTTCAATGCTAAAGTTGGAAGTAATGCTACAAGGTTTCTCCAACATATGTAACCAAAAAATATTCATCTTTACATATATATATATATACTAACCTTAATCCAATCTTTTGCTATAATACATCTGTGAAGAAGTTCCGTGTCATCCCATGTCCAGAGGCTTGAAATCAAGCCCCCTGGATAACATTCAAAGCTCAGCACAGCCATCAGTACCCTTGCTTGTTCTTCTTCCAATAGAGGAGCTCAAAACATATTCATCAGCATGCTTCTTAAGCTACAAAATCATGTAACAGATGGGAGGGGCCAAATCTGTGCTGCCGGTTGCCAGGATCCATGCAGTCGTAGTCGGCTGGCTGAGGCTGAGGCTGAGGCTCAACAGATGAAGATTCGGTGTTATAGATGACGTCCCCTCTCATGGCAAGAAAACTGTGATGAGTGTCGACGGACATGGGGAGACTGCCGCCCTCAGAGTGCTGTAATCCTAACGTGAGAGAGACCCCAGTTCCATTCCCGAACCTTCCCAGCTCTGACATGTGGTATGCAGCAGCCGCGGCTCTCATGAACCTCCCGCCGCCTTCATCAGAGTGCACCAATGTTTCCGGGTAAAGACCACTGTCATCCACACCAAGCCTTTGCTCCCCCCTTGATTTCATCACGCCATATTCGATTTCAGTTCCTCCACCATGAGTCCCGGTTGGGAAAGGGGTATCATTTGTTGTTCCCGCCATTTCTACATCGGGAATGAGATTGTTTTTAGTATCGAGGAACTGCCCGCTGCTGCATCGCTCAAATGCTGCAGATGTTGGGCTTTGTTGCAAGTCTTCCCCTCTATCCTCAGATGCACTTGCATCGCCTTTTGTTGCTTTAGCTGCAGCTTCAGATGAAGAAATAGAATCCATCTCCCCGCTGCCAATTTCTTCTTTGTACATCTCTTCTACCATTGGCTTCCAGAGACGGACCCGAGCATTTATAAACCAGTTTGAAACCTGATGCAGACCCACAAGAGGGGGTTAAAAAAGATTGACCCATATATCAAATTAGAACAAAAAATCAAGATGCTTCAAGTGCATACAAGATGTGCTTAGCAAACCTATTATATTTCACTTATGTAATGCTGTTCCTTGAGGTTTTCCAAAGAAAACCGCACTAACCATAGTATTATCATTTTTGAATTGCTAATATATGCCGTGCTTACATAGCATTTTCAAGCCGCCAATATAATACATATATTATACGCTGAGGATTAATCATAATTCTCAAGGCATAAAATAACATTCCAAATTGAAACACTCACTCTAGAGTCTAGACTGCAGCTGTACAACATAACATGAAAAACTAATCAAACTGCTTGGCCGTTGCGGAACTAGTTTTAAGGAAACCTACCCGAACAATTAAGTTGAGGCAGTATTCTTGTCCTTATCATTCTGGGTTTTACATAAATGTTGCCAATCATAACTGCAGAACAAAATCACATGCCTTTTTGTTTTGTCCCTAACAGGCTTAGTTTTACGCAAACTGTAGAAAGAGGGTAAGAAAAACCAAAGAAAATTTGGTACGAAAACTTTAAACATGACATAGGATATCATAACCTTAGAAAGGATATGGCCATAAATAGAAATAATTGGAGGTCTAGAATTATTGTAGCTGACCTCACCCAGTCAGTTTAAGGTTTGTGATTGTTGCTGTTACCAGTTAACTTGCTCTCAACATTAACACTGAAAATCTAGCCGTTTTCATTATCACTGACTTGGTGAAATTTTCATCAATAATCTTCTAATTACTGTTAGCAATTTGTCATGACCCTAGGGTTTCAGCAGAGAATTAGGCCAATTTTAGGAAGAATTAGGGCAGAATTTGAGAAAGAGAGGGGAAAACAGAAAGAGCCGGAAGAAACAGGGAGATCGAGAGGAAGAATCAGAGGGAATCAGAGAGGAGGAAGAGAAGCTGGGGAAGGAACACAATTTCATGCCCAATGATAAATAATAATAGTTTAGCAGTGATTTGCGCAACAATGATGAAGTATGAAAAGTCAGTCCTGCAATATCAAACTCAACCAACCCAGTTATCCTAAAATCTGCCTCCATGAATCCGTTGAAACTCCTAATATCTTGCAGAGAGCCAGATAATGATGGAAAGTTCTTTTACCTGACTTCTTGTCAGGCCTGTTTGCCTTGCTAGCATTAACTTTTCAGAATCTTTAGGGTAGCTGCAGATGAAACGACTCCATTAATATCAATTGAATTGCACAGATTCACAAATGAGACCTAAGAGAGAAAAAATAAGGGCAAGGGATTTACGGATGAAGGAAGTGTTCAAATAGCCAAGCACGAAGAATAGAAACTGAGCTTTCAGGCAGCCCTCTTTGTGGTCTCCATGCATGTTGTTGCATCATGCCAAGCTGTTGAAGTGCTCTCTGCTGCCTGAGATGCTGATCCACATAGCGAAGGCGTGATATTCCAACTCCTCTGCTATTTTCTGAAGCATCTTGCTCGCCAAGGCTTTTTCTTGCCACTCGAATCTGGGCAGATATTGCATCCCGCAAGCAACGAAAGTGGCGGGAAATTGTCTGAAGGGCTAGTGCTGTGTATGGTTTTGCTGCTCCACATCCAGCTACAACGTCAAACGATGATATTACAATCTGCATTTGATGATAATACTGTTTGTACCTTCGATCAACCTGTCAAGATAGATAAACATTATCCCCCCTTTTTCTGCTGCAAGTATAAGTATACCATATTTGAAAAATATAAGACCAATGCAGGAATCGAAATTAACACAAGTTATTCTATTAACAATGTCTAATGTGATTTCACAATACAACAAAATAAGAAAAGAGATTATATGCAATAAGGTTGGAGCGGTGACCATGGAAGATATGATGCAGATAAACACATGCACGGCGAATGGATAAAATGAATAAGTTCGTAGCAAAAATGGGGAAAGGAATATCAAAGAAAACTTGGTGGAAAGTCCTTAAAAATAGCATAGGATATAATAGTCTTACAAAAAATATGACCATTAATAGAGAGGGTTGGACACCTAAAATTCATGTAGCTGAACCCACCTAGCGGGATTAAGGCTTGTGATGTTTGTTGCTGTGTATATTACAACTGCTATCACACAAGCGTGATGGTAATAATTTTGCAATTAACAAATAGGAAAACAACCAAAACGTGGCAATTGAACTAGGTAACACATTAGAAGCTTGGACCATCACACCATAACCTAATACCTAGATTACACAATAGCATGGAGAACAATTCAACTTAGAAACTAGATCATGATAATCTGAGAGGAAGACAAAACAGTGTAGCAGGACAGAGTGCACCAAAGTTAATCAGAATATCAGGGACCAATAACACATAAAGACCACTTTTAAGTTACCAATGAGTAGATGTGAAAAGGAGATTGTAAAGTATGCCTTGGCATCCAAAAAAGGACAACTTTCCCACAAAATATGATCTATACAATGATCATGAGGGTGGTGAAGTACAAAAGCAAGAAATACACTACGGGAATAGTATAGGCAGCATTTTAGTGTTTGATTGGGCCTTCCAGAAGAGGAAAGTCATATATGTGGATCTTGTGCAATTTTATCAGTCTTCTTATGAATGGGACCCTATGCAGACAACAGCGTTAGCAAATGTCAGGAAAAAAACTCACCTTTTTTATCAGAAAAGTGGCATCTTCTAAAAAATCGTGAAGCTCTGAGCTTCATATTAAATTCCTTCAGGAATGAGAACTCAGCTCAACAACCACTCGTTCTGATTATTGTATTCAAAGACCAACAACAAGAACTATATCTGTAAGTAGACTAACACTCAGTGACCCAAGAAAAATAACACCAACCACCTTAATTAAACCTTTAAAGTTCTAACAGACCAGCAGTGAGAAGATGCACTAAGAGAAATTTTATTCCTGAACGGCTAATCAGCACCTCAGCTCTTAGTTGTCCACATGGAGCAATTTTATATGCCAGAAAAATCTACAAAAATCTCTCTAGCAAAATCAGAAATCAAAACACCAAAAAAATACTACCTGTCGGAGGGGGAAGATACTGCTATGCCTTGAAGCTAAAATACCCATGCCAGATCACCTCAACCATCCAACTACCTCTACCAAAAAAAAAAAGCTGGGTCCTCAATAGTATCAGTTTTGAAGTGACCATGATGTTGATAAGAATTATATTCATAACACGTGGAAAAGAACTTCTAAAATTATATTTACCATGACTCAGCACCAGAAATTCATGGGGTAAACTAACCCCTACTAGATGGAAAAGTTCTGGTTGTGTGCATAAACAAGCTCTTATAATATCACTCTTCAGAGTGTGGATTAAATTTTCTGTCCTACCCAGTTCACAACTCTCAAACAATTGAAAATGGTACTTTTAAGATGCTAATAATCATTTTGTCAACACTATATCAGCCCCTAGAAATATGATGGTTGTTCATGCGACCAATCAATTCTCAATTCCTAATCCACTTGAAGTCTTGTTAAGAGATGTAGGTCTATGTTTGATCTTCTTAGAATGTTTAGGGAACTTGAGAGAAGAGGCTGGCAGAACCAGAAATGATTTAAATGTGGCAACTTAACCAAATTTTCAAGCATTCAAGAATCAAGTTATAAGTAAAGACAGTGTTGTCTTTTAGTTGTTTATGCATGATAGAGGAAGTGCATTCATACTTGTAGGCCAAAAGCTGGATTCAAATTCTGTGCAAGTTCAAGTCAAAAAATCACATCCAATATGAAAAAACATGTACTCAACTCCAAGGTTTGCACAATAAGATCCACAGTTGTAACTCAGAACATGCAGTCAAAACAATCTCTTATAATTTTCAACATCTATCCGTTAAGCATTCAAAAAAAAGCAAACAGATAATAATTCTGCTTCAGAAATACCAAAGCCTTATAGCAATTATAATAGGATAAAACTGCTGGAAAATGAATAGAGAACAGGATATTTGATCATTAAAAGCAGAATATATACACATATATATATATGACAGGTTGGGAAACAACAAATGATGCCAAGTGTTTGCCTTACCTCATCCAACATGGACAAAAGCTTTGTCAACTTGTTCTGCAGATCCTGTTTTTCAGCTGCTGAAAGCTCGCTAGGGGAGGTGTTGATGCTCTCTTGGGCATTGGAAGACACGCCACTCAAAGGGGGCAACATGGTTTCATTCTTTGACTCCCCGTCAATTTCTTTTGAAGGTTGTTTCTTGGAATCCTGCTTCAGAGCATTTCGAACATTAACAACTTCATCAAGTAGTTGCTGAGCTGCTTTCAAGTACTTTGAATTGGGAATTGTTCTTGCAACACTTGACATTCCATATGGAGATATGTCTGTTTTCATTGCATCTGAATTGCCCCCAAGAAAACCAGGAGGCATATACTCAACATTTCTTGTTTGTGTATTCTGTGACTTTTCATCATCCCTAACAGATGCACTTCTGCCACTCCCCTCAACCGAAATCGACAAATTAGGACTCAAGAAGGTAGAAAAACCCAAAGTCGGATTCCTGTAATCGATAGAAGGCATTTGCATTGCAGATGGGATTTGAGTACTAAGGCTAAGGGATAATCCTTGACCCTGAAAATTCTGCACCCCCTGAAGAATGTCAGAGGCAGTGCCCATTGGGTGTACGAATGGCATCTCATTTCTACCATTCGCCCAGCCACTAAAATCATGCTCGCCAATCCGTGATCCTCCAAGATTTGATAGGATTTCCTGCTGTGTTGGGGCAGAAACAGAAGCACCCATGGGTAGAATGTCATTGCAGCTGTTCTGCTGCTCGGAACTCCCAGCCAATGCATCTGTACATGATCCGGAAGACGAGTAGTTCATATACATGATCATGTTACTGGAACTAACTGGTGCATCTGAACTAGAACTGGGCCAAGGCTCCCTCAAGTAAAGGGTTGGGGCAGCATCTCTTTGATTATCTGAACTAGGGAAATAAGTAGCCATCCTTTCTCTTTATGAGTCTCAAAACTTGCCTTGACTTCAATTGCCTAGTTGCTTTGTAAACTACAAATGATTAATAAGAGTGATCATCATTCATCAGTTGTTTATACTTCAAGGTCACTGATTGAATAAAATCAATGAGATGGCATTTGAACAGGTATCAAAATAAGAACTCAGCACCAGTGGAAATGCCATACAATCGGCTTCTAGGATTTAATTCCAAATTGGGATCTGATGCAAATTGAAGTTCGGTAAAATTTAACAACAATAGAATTCTAGAATCAGAATCAATTATTGGCCCTTGACAAGTTCACATACACGAGGGCAGTCAAAATATACTATGCCTTGTGAAACGCCTAAAAATCAAATCAGCAACCTCAGCTTAGATCAAAATTCAACTTTCTGTACGGCAATCACATGCATAAATCAAAGGGTTTCCTCCACTAAGAAAGGAGATTTACGGGCGGCGGGCCAATATTCAACAGTGAGATTTCTTGGTCAATCCCTTCAGTTTTTGACAAATTGACAGGCATGAGTACAGAATATTGAAATTCTTGACTTCTAGATATCAACCATATGAGAACCATGAAGGATTAGCCCAACTAAATGAAGTAGAAAACAAAACGAAAAGAACAGACAGAAAAGAATAGAAATCAAATAAACCATCTGGGAAATCTAAAAGAGAAATAAAAGTAAACATACATACATACATAAATTTCTTAAACCCTCACAAATCGTTTAAAATTTAGAGGAGGAAGACGAAAGGAGAAAACCCCATTACCCAGTAGGCCAAAAAAATTAATCATCATCATCATCTAGGAAGGGAGATAAGGAAGGAACAAATTTCTAAGTAGCTAAAGAGAGAATGGAAACAAAGTCAAGAGATATATGAATAAATATAATAGCGATTAATAAAATACCTGAAATCCAGCAAGAATTGTGTCTCTTGTGGGGAACAGAAAAGCCCTGATCCGCCGAAACAATCCTCGCTGAACGGAAACATGGCGATCCCGAGACTCAAGAACCGCCACTTTCTCATCACACGCTCTCCTTCTCCCAATTCAAAACCCGAAAAGAAAAACCCAGAAAACGAACGAACTTTATATATATAAATATATATATGTGATAATAAAGCTCAAAGTACGAAAATCATCACCCTTTTACTACTTTTTTTCTTATCATATATTCTACATCCATCATTCCATTGACACCCACGTGAGAGTTACAGGCTCATATCATAGACAAACAAACCAAACCCCCTTCTCTTTTTCTCTCTCTATATCTACCTGAAAACACCTCAACGGGTTTCTTTCTTTTTATCTGAGAAACTCAAACCCTTGTTGTCCAAGAGAAATAATAATAACTTTCTTTTTCCATCACTGTCTAGATCCTTTAATGGGTTCTTCTCTCTCCAGCCTTGCTTTGCTTTCTTCCCATCATCTTCTTCTTCCCCCAGTAGTTGTTGTTGATGTTGCTGTTGCTTGACCTGGTTCTAGCTGCTGCTGATGACGTTTGGTTAAGGAGCTCAATCTCTAACCACCAGTTGGTGGACCAAAAAACCCTCCCTTAAACCTCTTCTCTCCCCCCTCTCTCTCTCTCTCTAACCTCCAAATGTCTCCCTCATCTTGAGGATGGAATAGAGGTCTGGTTTGCTGCTGCAATATCCACCATACTTTTATTGTATATTTTCTTTGCTTAGTTTTCTTCTTCTCCTCCTCCATTTTTTTTAAGTGATTTTAATAAGAGATGAGCCACTTGGGTGCCCAAATCATTCGTCCTTTGTCCTTTCCCCCAACTAATGCTGTTATTGCGGTGGACCACTTCACTCTGATGTATCATCATTTCGCCCCACCTCTTTCTAAGTTTTCCACATCTGCCCCGCACAACATTGACCTCGATTTCTCAATATTTCCCTTTTTTTTTTTTTTTCTTAAAGACAACTCCCCCAGTACTATTCTTTAATATGTATTGCTCCAATTTATTGGCCAGACGTGATGATTCCAAAATTACACTCAATTGAGTGTAGTGTAATAATCAGTGTAATTAAATTTTAAAGACAAAAAGACATCACGTTTACGCTCTTTCATGGACAAATTCATCTTGGAGTTAATATTTTATCTTTAAATAGGGCAGGTTTATTTTATTGTTGTTTTCAATATTTATTTATATTTTAATGAAAAAGCGATGTTTGGCATCAGCAATGAGCACGTGAAAATTGAAGCAAAATCAGTCAAATAAGCCCATATTTCGTATTTGAGTGTAGTTAACATGGCAAACGCACACCAAAGTCCACTTCATTGCCAGTTCTCCAAACTGGTATTTTTCTTCCTGTAGAAGGTTCTTAACAGTTCATTAACCTTCGCATGAAAGGAACCAAACCCCTCTATTATTTTATCAATATATTGGTGGGTATTCCAACCACCCTAAAAAAATAAACACATGAAAATTAATCGTAATAATTCATAATCATAAGTAGAATCGGCTTAAGGCATAGATCTCTAGGACCTCTAAAAAATAAAAAGAACCCAAAAAAATTGTATACTCAACAAAAATTTCAAGAGGTTATCGACTACCTAAAAGTTAAGAGGAGACACTAATCGAGCAACAGCGATAGGAGAAGGCGACTAATGTCAACTAGACACGATCGCTGGCAAAAGAAATGAGACCACGGTAAATGTATTGTCACCGATTAGGCAGTGACGTTACCAATTGCTCAACCACGATGCTTGCGCAAAGTGACAGACACAAGACAACGCTCGACAAGAAATAGATGAGGGGTCACTTAGAGCCCACCAACACTTGAGTCAACCTTGATCAAAAGTATATATATATATATATATATATTATTGAATTTAAATTATATGTTTTATTAAAAAATTATTATTTTATGAACAAAAGAAATAACAAAACACCTATAATTTTTTTATTTTTTGCATTTATTTTCCTTCATTGCAAAATCATTTTAATAATATTTTTCTCATCATTCTTTGTTTTATTGTCTGATCAAAGAGATCGAGGGTCATTTTCTTTGACGATGCATTTGTATCTTGGAGAATGGGCACTGAGGATGATCAGTCATATGATTTGGTTTGGTAAGGCATTTTTGCAAGGCTTGTGATGTTAAAAGTTTACGTACAATCGTAATTTTGATAATTCTATTGAGGAAATATATAAAAGATTAAAATACTTCTCACGTCTTATCGTTTCGCATCGTCTCACCACCTTAGATGAGGGGTATCTTAGTCATGTATTTCACCGTCTTAAGTTAGGGATATTTTTATCATTTTAACTATATTATGTAATATAAAGTATAGCTCAAATAATACAAATAGCATTTTTTATATATCAATGATCATCGTCTAACAATGTTAAATTGCTAATAATTAGTACATTATGATTGAGATATAACCTGAAAGTTCATTCTCATTTTCATATTATCACCTGTTGTTATTTTGAAAACACATAACTTTTATGTTATCCGTGTTGAGCAACATAAAATTTTTTCAACGTGGGCAAATTGAGAAAGAAAGAGGCGTGAGCTCCACACACCTACCTTCTTGCTAGTCCACATCACGCAAGTAACATATCATCCTTGTTTGAAAGAAATATGCAAAATATAATTGGACTTTAAACACAATAACTGTTGTGAATTGTTATTTTGTCCTTTGATCATGTGTTTGGTGGTGAAAAAATTTATAATTTTAGTATTTGAAAATAAATTATATTTTATTTTTAAAAATAAAAAATAAATATTTCATATTATGCCAGAGGATATAATATATATGCTTTCAATATATGTAATTTTTTTTGTTTTTTTAATCAATCTTTTTATATTTTTTTTAAATCAAATATATTTTTTAAAATGTGATAAAATTATTTCAAATCATGCACACTTAGCTATGTCCTAAGGTAAAACAATCGACCTTTTTAAGATTTCAGTTGACTATTTTGTGCCTTTGAAATTTGGGTTGTCAAATCAAGACAAAACTATTGATTGATTTGTTAAAATCGTTGACTGTGTTTGGTCCTTTAACAAATTTAAAGTTTTAGTTATTCTCATGTAAATTCAAAATTGTTTAAAGCATCGTATAATGTCAACTTATTGTCAAAACAATCAATTATTTTTATAAGAATGTTAACCATTTGTCCAAACCCATAAGCTTACTTCAGATTTCTCAAAAAAAATATATATATTGATTGTTTGGTAAATTGTCGACTATTTATTCTTTAACATATTTAAATTGCTAGTTTTTACAGATTTTAAATATTTCCAATGAGTCTTAAAATAGCTAGTAAGTACAATGTATAGGAGAAGCCTGTAAACACTAGTCCAATGATGCATTAGATAGATTGATCAAGTAATAAAAACTTATAAGTGATATTATTTTTCTCGCTAATGCTTATATTTTTAATTTTTCTCTCAAACAAGATTGTTTATCTTTTGTAATACATTGTTAAAGTCTTGTTGCATGGTGTAGAGAGATTTTCGTAACTAAGAGTATCAATTCTCAAGTTATTCTTTTTTGCAATTTTGTTATAAGTCCTAATAATTGTACTAGAGTGTCAACTTGAGTACGAGTAAAAAGTTGTAAATTTTTAGCAATTTTGCTAAGGTACTTGAAAAAAGTATGAGATTATAATAGATTTTAAAATATTTAATAAGGAGTTAGAATAGCACAATATGCTAGTTTTCTAATTTTTTTGTGTTTTTAGCATATTTCTTATATTTCACTATTTTCATACTTATCTTTAAAACCTACACAAATTTTAAAATTTATAAACATTCAATTCACCCCTATTGAGTTTTGAGTGTGATGTGCCATTGATTACACAGAGCTAACAAAGTAAGGTTTCAATTGTTAAATTTTATTTTAATTTTTAATTATATGTATAATTTAGATGGGAAATAAAAAGATAACCAATACCCAATAAATATGGATTCAAATGAGAAAATCTTTTTATAGGTAGTAGGATAGAACAAAATATGTCTCACTTTAATAATTAATTTTTTGATCTTCATGTATTTTTGAATGTTCAGATTTTTTTTTGTATTTTTACTTTTTGACTTTCAAATCACACTATCAATTAAAATTTTGCATTATTTAATTTTAAAATTTAGTAATAATTTAAAGCACGAGACATTAATAGAATAAAAATATTATGAATAAATTATTTTATATAGTCAATTTTAAATTTTAATAAAATTAAATTTGATAATAAATAACTTTTTTGTAATTATTATTTGTGATTAGAAATTATGTAGGTTATGTGAAAAAGGACATAATGCAAATAAAATATCAAAATGATGATAAAAAAGATATTGAGTTAAGCCCAAGTCTTATCTAATGGTATTGACGAGTTGAGTTAAATTGAGTTTATTTAAATAAAATTAAATTAATTATATACAGACATAAGAGTAATGTTATTTATTTATAATAGAGATAAACAACCATGATATAATAGTCTATATAAAAATGTTCAATAATCTTATATATTTATTTAAAAAATATAAAAAAAAATTATTAGATATCATTTCATATTATTTAGTAAATATTTTTATATAAATTATCATATCATCACTGTTTATCTATATTAGAGATAAATAGTATTACTTGGGACACAATGATCGAGTGGGGGAAAGTTGAAGAGGTCAAAACCATGGGGTAACAAATGGAAATACAAAAAGATGAAGGACGGGACAGCAATTAAAAATAAAAAATTGCCGGGGGGCCGAGAAGGAATAGAAGGAGAGAAAGGCTGCCGGAGGGCAGTACGGGACGAGCCAGAGTCGCAGGATAGAACAGAAACCTCGGGATTCCCGAAACCCAAATCCAAGGTGAAAGCTCAATTGGCCGCGGGGTAACAGCAGGGAAATACTGAAATATTATTTACTTACACATTGGGAGTAATTTATATATATATATATTCATGTAAGTAAACTATTATTATTATTATTATTAATATTTCAACAATTATTATTAATTTGAGCAAGTTACCGGGTTCTTAAATTTCAATATTTATTAAATTAGTCTAAAAATAAAATAAAATAATTATTTCATTGAATTTTGCGAAACCAATAAAATTCGGATGATAAAAACTTGCCGACACCTCTTTCGCCATTTCTCCTGCGCTTTTGGCTTTTTGGCTCCCGCTTTTGGCCTTTTCCTTCCACACCTAACCAAACACGCCCCATTATTGTCCCTGCATTGCATTGCAGTGCAGTGCAGTGCATATTGCACTTTATTTTTAAAATTAATGGAAAATCGCAACCCACTGATAAGAAGAAGAAGAAGAAGAAAAAAAATAAGAGGGAGAAAGAAATTGATTTTGGCGTACAGAAGGCTTACATCACCTCAAATTGTCTAGTGCGCAGTTAAGAGATAGGATTTGAATATTCTAGTGGTAATGAGATGGCCGTGGGATTACGTTACATGAAAACGAAGCAGTGTCTCGATGGATGGACAACCTTATTATTAATAAGAATGTCGGTTGAGCCCTTCGCACCAAACTCCCATTAGAATAACCAGTCTTGTGGCCCGCAGGGATATGCCCAGGCCGGCACGTACTCTAAACATTGTATTTTCATACTTATAATATATATTAGCAACTCAAATAGTATAATTTTAATTACAAACAAATAAAACAAAAAAAAAATACAGAAATGGGGAGAGAGATAGAGAGAGGCACCGGAAACGCACTTCGTGTGTATATATAGTAGCAGAAAATGAATTTTGAAAAGTTAGCCAATTGATTGATTTTAATAGAAGGGGCAGCTAGCTAATGCAAATGCCAACCAACTGTGACGATTTTAAAATGGCTTAGTTGGTAACCCACGTATATCTAGCTCGGGTTGACAAAATGGGGCGGGGAAGGTATGTATGTGGGGGGGGGGGGGGGGAGGGATGGGCGACACGTGGCAGCAATCATTGCATGATGGGTGAGTTTTTGAGTTTTTGAATTTTATTTATTAAAAAAACAAAACAAAACGAGGGTTCAATTATCAACTTGGAAGGGGGAAGAAAAAGGTGGGGGGAGGGGAGTGGGGCCCGCCTTAGCGTTAGAATCAAACTGGGAAACTGATTCGATGGTGGTGATGGAAGGGGTGACGCGGGTGGGGCCCATGGTGGAAGCAAAGTCCGGGAATCTCTTTTTGAGTCGGAGGTGGTTTGTGCGCGTGCGTGCGTGGCGAGTTTTGGATTTTACTCGTCGCGGTGAATGCGTTGGGGCTCTCATCCAACACGCTGCCCCCTCTATTCCGGTGTTCAGGACTTTCTAATGTTTTCTTTTTCTTTTTTTTTATTATTTTAAATAAGTTTTTACATTTTAATTTTATTGTTCATTTGATTATTATATTTTTAAAAAATTTAAATAAAACATGGTATTTTAATATTCAAACAAATAGGATTATTATAATTTTAAAAATAGATTTATTTTTTTTTTTACTTATATTGGGCACACCACTAGTTAGAACAATTCTTAGAGATTTTTTAAAAGGATTCTTAATGTGAATATAATATAGCATCTTTAGTACCATTATTTTGGGTTTATTTATGTCACGATATTAATTAGAATAACCTTCTATTATTGATATTTCCCATTCTAAGGGATAAAAAAAAATGTTTAAAATAGATCAAGAAAATAAATTTAAAAAAAAAACCCACAAAGAGAGGGTGAAACAGTTGTTTTGGGTGCAATGTCCATTGCGATTAGGTAGATTGTTGGAAATGGTAAGGAGCCTTTTCTTCAAAATGCCAAGATTCGGTATAATTTGAAGCTGAAAACCTGTCCATTTTAAATTAATAATATAATGTTTCTTGCGAGGTTAGTTGGTGTTCAATTCTAATAAATTGTATTTATAAATGTCCTTTTTTATAAGAACAGTCGTCTCGCTGCCCCGTGATTCAAAAAACATAAGCTTTGGGCCCGACCCAAACTTATTATAGTGTGGGCTGATCCCACTCCAATGCCCTTCTTCATGTTCAGAAACTGGTCCAAGCACTCCTCATTTGGATTTAGCGCCAGGGCTGCAAAGTGACCCGACCCAAGTTGAGCCGAACCCATCTCGTAAAGGCGCACACTCATTTGCTTTAAAATTTCGTTGGGCTCGGGTCGGGTTTATGGTGTGTTGGGTTTCTTTCCGTTTCTGGTTGTGGATAACGTCAGTCACCTGGACTCGCAATGTGTGCAGCGAGTTTATTGGAAATAAATGTGGTTTTATTGATCCATTCATTGTCTTATTATTTTTTTAATAGAAATTATTGTTGTTAAAATATAACAATTAATTTATTTGACCAACAACGTCATCGTAAAGCCATCAAAATTTGCAAGAAAAAAACAGTTAGAGAGCACAGGAAGATCATTGCACAGATATTCTGATATTTAAATTATACATTGAAAATCATAAAAATTGTATTGAAATCATTATCAGAGACATATATTGTAAGCACCCCCGCCCGGATATTTCCAACCACCCGGATTTCCCGAACGGGAGCGCCTACGGAAGGAGAAAAATAATGAAACACGAGACAAGACCACCCCGGCATGCATACACGAAAATAAGAACAGCGGAAGCAAAGCTCAAGACATACATGCACTATGGGTATCCCGCTAACACATCGGTCACAAGATAAATAAATAAACACAAACCCCTGTGCCGACATACACAAGACACGAGATATGACCTGGCACAGTCAGAAATAAAAGAATAAACCCTACACAACCATCAGAGTTGACAGAGGTTGACGGGGATTGACAAGACTGCCTGTACACCACACCGACTCTGCCGTTAGACGCTGACTCCCTTGCTCAGACCCACGCTGGCACTACCTGGAATGATGGAAAGCAAGGTGAGTCGAGAGACTCAGCAAGCATAAAGAAAGAAAGGCTGAAGGCTGAACATAACCAGAAAACTCTTCCCAAAATAAACCCCCAGGTACACACAAGCCATGAGACACTACAACACAACAGCTCAATAGCATAACAAAATAAAAGCACATACCGGTCCTTGGGGCCCACATAAGACACTTGGCACCCAAGTCCCATACCAACATGCCGCTGCCCTGAAAGGCAACAAATATCTCCACAAACCTGTGCGCGCAATCCTGGGTCAGTACTCCCGTCACCCTTATCCGTCGGTACTCCCGACAACCGAGCCATAGGTGTAAAGATCCCCCCCCCAAAAAAAGAATTAATTTAATTAAATTATTTATATAATAATTAATTAAAAAAAATGAAATGAAAAAAATATAAAAAGAAAAGGGGGAGGCGCTCGGCGCCCCCCCCCCCCAAATCAGAATCTCTCTCTCTCTTATTCTCTCATTTCCCTTCTCGGATTTTCGACGATTTTGAGCAATCCGACCGTTCGATCGACGATCCGACTTCGTTTTCACTGTTAAAGTGCCCCCGATCTATAAGGAGGTAAGTGCTTTGGCTTCATCTTTTCGATTTTTCTTGTTGTTTTTGTGGAATGTGGGTTGAGGCGCAATGGGGCTTGATGGCCGAATGTTTAAGGTCAGATCTACGAAGATCCGACCGTTGGATTTCTTTGATTCTTGGATATGTTGGTCGGTTTGCTTGAGGGGGTTGGGTGGCGGTCTTGGATCGCCGGAAATCGCCGGCCACGGTGGCCGGCGACGTTGGCAGTTTGTTTATCCATTTTGGCCGAGACTTTGACTCTAGATCTACAAAGATCTAGCCGTCTGATCTTTCTCATTTTTGGGTATGTTTCTCTCCTTAGTGTTGCGCACCTTGGGGTAGTTTCAGATCGTCAAAAAAAATGGCCGGCGGCCGGCGAACGGCGACGGCCAGATTTGCCCATATTTTTGGCCGAAAACTAATTTTCAGATCTATTAAGATCTGACCGTCCGATTGGTTTCATTTTAATATATGTTGTTATTCGTTGCGAGGGCTTCGTATTGGTATATTGGTCGGTCGATTTTGGCGGCCGGCGGCGATCGCCAGCGGCGGCAGTTTGATGGCAAGGAAAAAGAAAAGAAAAAGAAAAGAAAAAGAAAGAAAAGAAAAGAAAAGAAAAGAAAAAGAAAGAAAAGAAAAGAAAAATAAAAATAAATAAAATATAAGAAAAAATGAAATGAGGGCTTTTGGGGTTGGGCATGTCGGGTTAGGTTTTAGCCTAGGATGGCGGGGCCCGATTGGGTTTTAGGATGGCCCAATGTGTTGGGCATGACTGACCCAATTGTGGCAGCCCTTGGGCTGGCCCACTCGGCTTGTTCTCCCTTGTCGCTTGTCCGTGGACCTAGGATGACTTGGTTAGGTTGGTCCTACTCAGGATATCGAGGTTGATCTAATTTGGGTTCTCTTTAGGTCTCCTAGAATTGGCAATATGATTGGCGAGTCATTTTGTTGATCGGAGTCTTAAGGACGAAGCCCTATTAGATGACTCGAGGCCGAGTAAGACTGACCCCGAGTGCGTTCTAGGCTAGCCTATGATGATGACGTGGGTTTATTTCGAATCCTGATTTCTGATGAATTCCTTCTATTTTGAGGCTAGAATATTGATATTTATTCCTTTTAAATCATTTATTAAATTATTAATTAATTATTAAGTTTTTAAGAAAATTTATCAATTTAGTTATAAATATATATATGTATGTATTTTTGATAAATGAGGAATTTAGATAAAAAAAAATATATTATTTACATTAAAAGAAAACTAGTTTATGGGTAAATATATATATATATATTATGATATTGCAGCCTATAAGTGGGTGTGTAGTTCCACTATACACTTACGCGTAGCAAGCAAAGCGAGACATGATGACGTAGTCGATGGCTTAGCTCGACGAATTTCATGACGCCAGATTTGAGTATTGCGTGGGCCAAGGTACCAAATAATCGATTCAGGGTGTTAGGCAATGGTTAGGATTTTCGGTAATTTCATTACGTCGTTATTCTTGTTACCTAAATGTGACACCCCATTCTATTTATTGTAGGCTCAGATTCTCAGGATTTTGCTCGATCTTCTCCTCAGACTCGGACTTGAGTCATCGTTTTCCAGGCGAGTAGACAGGATATGTTATGTTTACCATATTTTTATGCACGTATATAAATTGTTCTATGCATAACTTGTGAATGATTTCTATATGCGAATCATAGAAAATATTCTCTTTTAAATGTTTCTAAATTGCATGAAATATTTTCATCCTACTAGGAGAGACATAAACAGAAAGATACCCTAACTGATTTCTTGTTTTGAAAATATGAAGTGTTGAATGATATGGTGTATTTTAGGCACCACATGAAATGATAAATGATTATGTCTTGTGCATAAATTAGGGTATCATTTGCATTATTATTAGAGGACTATCTAGTAGATTCCCTGGTGACTCACAGCAGGAAAAGATCATGGTACTGTGAGGCTTGGCATGCCAAGGCCATGAGAGACATGGATAGTATGTTTCAGCACTGCTATCACGTGGGCCTTTATGATGATATTGTGTGATGATGATGTATGTGCCGATATATATACTTGTGTGCATGTGTATATAGGCGTTAGGCCAGTTTCTACTAGTGTGTCCTCAGAATCAGTGCATGCATCTCATACAAAAGTATAGGGGACTTAAGGTGGTTATGGAACAACTTATGGGGGTTGTCTTTAGGCACCTATTTTTCCTACACTATGTTTTCCTTGAAACCTCAAATTATTTAAACTTATGGTTCATATTTCCACTGTTTATACTGTTATTACGTTATTATACTCATGATGATCATCCTAGCATTTTATTGTATACTCTCCTAGTGGGCATGACATACCTTATACTCGCGAGTCCACAAGACTCACCTCGTTTTATTAAAAATATTTTCAGGGAATTCTCCTTTTGATTATTGGTCCCGCAGATCTTCTGGTATGATATCATACCCTCTTTTGATTTCGGATGTATTATAGGATTCTCTGTGGAGACATACACGTGTTGAAGAGTCTGATGTTTTGTCTTTTATTTTTGTTGGCATAAAATTGTGCCAAAGGCCCGAGGTACGGGATCAGATATGTATTTATGACAGCAGTGTGATAGATATTTTGTACAGCTGCTGTATATGAAATATTGAGATATTATGTTAGAAGGTGAATTGGTATTTTATTCATGTTCTATATCTTGTCAGTAATATTGTTTTATTCAAATCGAGCTAGAGAAGAGGTTTACTAGTCCATTTTGGGGCCGCTGGGTCTAGGGATTAGTGCCGGTCATGACATACCAGATTTCGGGTCGTGACAATAGGCTCCCTCAGAACGGTACTCCCGTCCGAGAACTAAATACTACCAGTATCCATGCAATGCACATAGAAGTGCAATGGCGTAGTGAGCATCAACGTGATACAAAGCGCCCATACATCCAGGCATCAGGCCATGCTCCACCCACATAATAAACCACACGCCATGCATATGCTCGCGGTGGATACAACCTAACCAAACTAGAATGTCCGTGTTCAAGCATACTCAATAAATGGATATCCCAATATGCATCCCGTACCCATGTGCATATCAAATCATGAACAGTAATACAATGTATCTAGTCATGCAGTAAATCACATACCGACAGAACTAGTCAGCAATGCCCGGCACCGGTCAACGGCCAGTGACTAGGGGTGTCCACCCGACGGTCCACATCAGGGCCGTACCATAGTCTACCCCAACGTCACCAACAACCGACCCCTGCCCCACTACTCAATAGCTCTAATCGAACCATAAATAAATCTGAGAAAAACTATAAGTAAACCCGCACGACTAGGAACCTAGTTTCCCAACTGGGTTCAGCATCATTCCGAAAGGAATGGGGGCGGTACAAACCCCCTTAGGCTCACAACGAATAAAATTATAGAAGTCTTAGATTTAATTTAAATTAAAACAAATGAATAATAGTTCAACCAATAAGGCAATGTACCAAAGTAAAGTAAGGGAGGTGATAAAATACAGGAAATCACGGGGTTTCTCACGGGAATTAAAGAATACGAGGAAAGGGATTGGAACTTGCCTGAAATTAGCTGATTCCGACCTCTCTCAAGCTCCCGAGGTAAATTAAATCATTTCCTAGCAAATAACACAACCGGGACCCAAATTAATTAATTTTAATCGCATAAAATTTATAATTTAAACATGACATGCTTCGACTAATTTTTACCCACATACCTGATCGCTTCTCATGCCGACAAAATCTCAAAATCGCCCCATTTTCTATTTTTTCCTTTTCTTTCATTTTTCTTTTCTTTTCTCTTCTTCTTCTTCTTCTTTTTCTCTACGCCCCTGCTCCTGCGCGCTGCTTCTTCTCCATTTCTTCTTTCTTTTTTTCTTCCTTCTTCCTTCTTTCTTCCTCTTCTTCTTCTTCTTCTTCTTCTTCCTTTCTTCTTCTTCTTCTTCTTCTTCCTCTTCCCTTCTTCTTCTTTTTCCGCGCGACCGCGGCTTCCTTCTTCTTCCTGCAACAGCGCACCAGCGGCCGCCTGTCGCGGCCGAGCTCCACCAGTCGCCGCCTCTGGCCAGCAGCACCACCGGCCAGCCCCGCCTCCAGCTCCGCCTTCCACGACTGTGCGCGCCACCGCTGCTCCGTGCCGTCGCCGTTGTCGATTGCTCCGTGGCCGCGACTTCTTCAAGCCGCAGCTGCTCTTCGTCGGCCATGGCAGCGGTTGCCATGGCCGATTGGCCTTCTCTCTCTCTCTCTCTCTCTCTCGCAGCTGAGCTCTCTCCCTCACCCGATCTCTCCATCTCACTCTCTGCTCACTCTCTGCCCCTCCCCCTGTCTCTCATCTCTCACTCTCTGCTCCTCTGTTCTTCTCTGCTTTCCATTTGACAGAAATGGCGTAGCCTCCAAGCATCGCCCACAGCCACAAAATAATACACAATTAATTTAGTTTAATTAATTTAATTTCGTTTATTATTATTATGATTATATTATTATTCTTATTATTATTTTTTTTTGGATATTACAATTCTCCCCTCCTTAATAGAATTTCGTCCTCGAAATTCGCGTTCAATCCTTATCCTTAAGATATGCTCACAACTCTCATGAGATTACCTAACATCTCTTTCAGGACATTCCATGTCATCATTTTCCAGTTCCCATTGACTTAACACACTAGCACAACTTCACAATCCATCACCTCAATAGGGCCACGATATAATCGCCAATACCTTAACTAGCTTAAGGAACGTCATCAATCATATATTACATACAACCACAATGTTCTCCTATTACCACATCATAACTCAGCCGTTCCCCAAAGCTATCTCGACCACATATCAACCTAAAGGCAACTCAAAATTCAACGACATTCAATCCTAATAATAAACCGATCCACAACCCAAGGCTCAATGCAAATACACCTACATCAAGTGCAACCGGTAGTGATTGGAGTGGAACCATCCTCAAATAGGACAAACGGCTAATACTCAGTAACGTGACCTGAACCTGCCACGTACTTATGATCCATGGAAACATGGAAACGATACGACATACTCAATCAAGGGTTCAGCAGCAATATCCTTTAGTCTGACTTTTTCAACTGATTCTTAACCAGATACATAGCATTTTCTCGGCAGTACTTTCTCCCATAATTTACCATGAATGCTCGGGGTCCTGTCAATAAATAGGGGTATCCATTTAATCAGGACTATCAAAGGTTACACGTTCTCCCCTCAATACACCTCGAGATCTTAAATGTCGTCAGATCTCCCCTTCTTAAAGGAATCAACACACCCAATTTTGACTTATTCGGTGACCACCAACCCTCAACCTGGTCTTGCTACTGATCTTAACTCCAAACAACTAAATGACCATACCTTCTCTCAAGACTTTATACGGTAGTTGGGACTCAATCTTTAGAACCGGTGTTATCTGCTTGGTAGTCGGCTCGACTAAAAGCACCTTACCATATCCGCAACTGTTCTAATTCCTAAGGCATCTCATAAGTCGCCTCAAAAACGAAAAGCAACTTAAAGATGTGGTTAAGCGTTCCTCTGAATGGCATAACAAGCCATCTCATGTTACTGCCGATGTACCACTTGACCAGCACCCAGAGAAATCTCATCCCTTCAATCGGTTAATAACCGACCCTAGGGCATGTGGTTCGTGATTAGTACCGAGCGTACTCATAGCAACCACTATCCCTACAGCAAAACCCAACAGTTACTTAGACATACAACTAACTCCGGTCCTGGCTATATACCCAGGTATCTTTCACAACAACAATCTTAAAGGGATTTTCTTATTTCTAATTCACTTTACTCCACGGATGCTCCACGACAGCCCAAAACGTCTACTACCACTTTTACTTTACCATATTTATTATTGAATCTCACAGCCTTAGCTCTTCGTCACACCAACCGCGACGTCACCTGTACTCCGCTCCACTTGTGAGAACTAAACATCTATACCCTAGGCAAGTAGTAAGGTCAAATCTCCAAGCAGCATAACCGCTGTAAACTCCAAGTCCACAATTCCCGTAATAGTCCCTCAGTTACTTCCCATCATAGATCTCTCTTGGGATAAGATCGACCCTAGGCTTATCGTAAATACATTCACACCAGGCATACATCTCGGTGTCTACGGATCTACTGTTTACCATCGGACTCCTATAGCACATTCCTACATGGTGGGACCTTTCCGTACCACTCCTGGCAAAATTCAATCATGAACCTCCAGATCACATTCTACCACGACCTCATCTCTCATGAGATTAACACAAGCCTTAATAGGGCGTCGACAACACCTGGTGAGACCAAGGAAACTCCAGACCTCTACCTCTGTCACCGGTCCCGACCAATCTATAGATACTGCGAAGACGTCGGTCAGCCCAAATGACATGTCCACAAACTCAAAACGGTCGTACGAGTACAACAAGCAATCGTGAGAAAACACTTTGGCATTAGCCCAACAAATCATCTGCTCGAAAGGAAGGAACATTTATGCCTCAAGACTACCCGGTTCAATAGTAGGGTCAATCCCTTACTAAGGCAACCTCCTTGATAAATCTTCAAGAAAGTCTAGAGTATCCCTCGCTCACTCACAACCAGGAAGGAATCCAGCCATACACGCCCTTATCATGAGCAATGCACGCCCTAAATGCAGCTTTAAAAGCTCCCTTAATCGAGGTACGTGTTATCTCTAATCCACATCACCAATAGACAATGATTAGGGACCCAACAAGTCCACCACAAGTCAAGTGTCCGGTCTACTTGGCCTTAGCGAACACAGTTCGCAACCGAATGTCCATCGCAGGTCAAACTTGTGACTTTCCAGGTCCATACTATTCATCACATATTACCCTCAAATATTGCACATGATGTTTCTCACATAATTCTCATCCTTACAAAACTCGTAATTTACAACCACACGAATCAACAACTCAACATAGCCTGACCTTATTCGATTCGTCTAGACCTCCCTAACTCTACCCGACAACCTTGGTGTACAGGAACTCGTCCCTCAAAACTGACTCAAACTACGCTCTGATACCAACAATGTAAGCACCCCCGCCCGGATATCCCCAACCACCCGGATTACCCGAACGGGAGCGCCTACGGGAGGAGAAAAATAATGAAACACGAGACAAAACCACCCCGGCATGCATACACGAAAATAAGAACAGCGGAAGCAAAGCTCAAGACATGCATGCACTATGGGTATCCCGCTAACACAGCGGTCACAAGATAAATAAATAAACACAAACTCCTGTGCCGACATACACAAGACACGAGATATGACCTGGCATAGTCAGAAATAAAAGAATAGACCCTACACAACCATCAGAGTTGACAGAGGTTGATGGGGATTGACAGGACTGCCTGTACACCACACCGACTCTGCCGTTAGACGCTGACTCCCTTGCTCAGACCCATGCTGGCACTACCTGAAATGATGGAAAGTAAGGTGAGTCGAGAGACTCAGCAAGCATAAAGAAAGAAAGGCTGAAGGCTGAACATAACCAGAAAACTCTTCCCAAAATAAACCCCCAGGTACACACAAGCCATGAGACACTACAACACAACAGCTCAATAGCATAACAAAATAAAAGTACATACCAGTCCTTGGGGCCCACATAAGACACTTGGCACCCAAGTCCCATACCAACCTGCCGCTGCCCTGAAAGGCAACAAATATCTCCACAAACCTGCGCGCGCAATCCCGGGTCGGTACTCCCGTCACCCGTATCCGTCGATACTCCCGACAACCGAGCCATAGGCTCCATCGGAACAGTACTCCCGTCCGAGAACTAAATACTACCAGTATCCATGCAATGCACATAGAAATGCAATGGCGTAGTGAGCATCAACGTGATACAAGGCGCCCATACATCCAGGCATCAGGCCATGCTCCGCCCACATAGTAAACCACACGCCATGCATATGCTCGCGGTGGATGCAACCTAACCAAACTAGAATGTCCGTGTTCAAGCATACTCAATAAATGGATATCCCAATATGCATCCCGTACCCATGTGCATATTAAATCATGAACAGTAATACAATGTATCTAGTCATGCATTAAATCACATACCGACAGAACTAGTCAACAATGCCCGGCACCGGTCAACGGCCAGTGACTAGGGGTGTCCACCCGACGGTCCACATCAGGGCCGTACCATAGTCTACCCCAACGTCACCAACAATCGACCCCTACCCCACTGCTCAATAGCTCTAACCGAACCATAAATAAATCTGAGAAAAACTATAAGTAAACCCGCATGACTAGGAACCTAGTTCCCCAACTGGGTTCAGCATCATTCCGAAAGAAATGGGGGCGGTACAAACCCCCTTAGGCTCACAACGAATAAAATTATAGAAGTCTCATATTTAATTTAAATTAAAACAAATGAATAATAGTTCAACCAATAAGGCAATGTGCCGAATTAAAGTAAGAGAGGTGATAAAATATAGGAAATCACGGGGTTTCTCACGAGAATTAAAGAATACGAGGAAAGGGATTGGAACTTGCCTGAAATTAGCTGATTCCGACCTCTCTCAAGCTCCCGAGGTAAATTAAATCATTTCCTAGCAAATAACACAACCGGGACCCAAATTAATTAATTTTAATAGCATAAAATTTATAATTTAAACATGACATGCTTCGACTAATTTTTACCCACATACCTGATCGCTTCTCATGCCGACAAAATCTCAAAATCGCCCCATTTTCTATTTTTTCCTTTTCTTTCCTTTTTCTTTTCTCTTCTTCTTCTTCTCCACGCCCCTGCTCCTGCGCGCTGCTTCTTCTCCCTTTCTTCTTTCTTTTCTTCTTCCTTCTTTCTTCCTCTTCTTCTTCTTCTTCTTCCTTTCTTCTTCCTCTTCCCTTCTTCTTCTTTTTCCGCGCGGCCGTGGCTTCCTTCTTCTTCCTGCAACAGCGCACCAGCGGCCGCCTGTCGCGACCGAGCTCCACCAGTCGCCGCCTCTGGCCAGCGGCACCACCGGCCAGCCCCGCCTCCAGCTCCGCCTTCCACGACTATGCGCGCCACCGCTGCTCCGTGCCGTCGCCGCTGCCGATTGCTCCGTGGCCGCGGCTTCTTCAAGCCGCAGCTGCTCTTCGTCGGCCATGGCAGCGGCTGCCATGGCCGATTGGCCTTCTCTCTCTCTCTCGCAGCTGAGCTCTCTCCCTCACCCGATCTCTCCATCTCACTCTCTGCCCCTCCCCCTGTCTCTCATCTCTCACTCTCTGCTCCTTTGTTCTTCTCTACTTTCCATTTGACAAAAATGGCGTAGCTTCCAAGCATCGCCCACAGCCACAAAATAATACACAATTAATTTAGTTTAATTAATTTAATTTCGTTTATTATTATTATGGTTATATTATTATTCTTATTATTTTTTGGGGGGGATATTACATATATTTTCTAGAATAAGTGTACGCTTATTTATAAAGGAATATTAAATAATCTTAAATAATCTGAAATTAAAATTATTATACATATTTTAGAACTTTTTGGAATTCATTAAAATTAGAATTTTTATGGATGATATTTATTTTGAAATTATTTTAGAATTATATTTTTTTAATAAATTATTACCTATTCTTTTCTTAGAATATTGAGATGAATTTTGAATGTTAGAATTATCTCATTTGCGTATTGATACAGACTCTACTAATAAAAAAGTTTACGTCTTTCAATTCAAAGAGTTATTTTAAGATTTTATGTTTTAATAAACTTTTACGTATGATACAATAGATAAATGTTTGAAATCAAAAGGTGAAGTTACTCATTTGAGTTCTTGCAGTTTATCCCTAAAATTTTTATAGGAAATGTTAATCATGGAACTCAGTAACGAAATTCGAACATAAAACCCTTAATCAATTATATAACGAATAAAGTTCAGGACTTTTTGAAACTAATTCATGTAATATCTCAATCTTTGAGCTATGGTCGTGGGGCTACAATAGATAAATGTTGTTTCTTCTGTTGGCTGGTTGCCTTGAAATGTCCAGAGGAGGTGAACGCATTGTAGCGGGACCCCATGGATATTTCTTTGTCTGCCAAGGGCCACTGTGGATGCTCAATTGCCTTGCCTTGTCTAGTGTGCCAACGCGTATGATGGTAATATGGCTTATTATGAAAAGGGCGTAGTGTGAGTCAAGGCATGCTCTCTTGTCTTCTTCCCCTCGTGCTTTCCTAATTAGTGTTTTAAACGCTAATTTGGTCTCTAAATACACGAAATTACGTGTTTTCCTAGACAATACGAATTTTTAGCTAAAATTAAGATTAGAAGAGATTTTGGATCAACTTGAAATATATAATAAATATTGCGTGTATTATGGATAATGCAAACGGGTTGGTTACAATTTGCGCAATAATTGACTCTGCCAACACTAACCATTTATTTATTTTAGTCCAATCTTGCAAGAGAACTGAAACGATCTGTCAATAAAAATTGATACTCTTGGAAACATTTTCCCAACTAAAATAACTTTGCCAATGGAAAAATTAAAATTCTTCTAATTTTAAGAACATTTAAATTTTTATTCAAATTGGATAGAATATAAAAACCCGGTCTGATCCTACACTGAATAAGTTCGGTTCAAGAAAATTGAAATTTAAGGTTGCGTTCTCCTACACTGAATAATTTCGATTCAAGAAAATTGAAAATTTAAAGTTGTGTTCTCTTTACTGTTTTCAAGTCATTTTTAGTTTTCAATTTTCTAAAATAATAAAAACGCGTTCTCTTTGCTGTTTTTAAAAATATATTTTTTAAACAAAAAAAAATATAAAAAAAACTCAAAACAACAAAAAGTTATTTTAAGTGTGTTCATCCAAAATAAAATTAAAACTCAAAATATATTTATTTATTCATATTTTATTATTATAATAGGAAAAAATATTTTAAAATTCATTAACTTTAAAATGTATATATATTTTTAATAATATATTAATATTAAATATTTATAATTTACTTAATAAACAAATTTATTGAATAAAACATCATTAAAAAAATATTTTCAAAATTTCAAAGAGAACGCGTTTTTTAATTTTCTATTTTGAAAAATAGTTTTTTAAAAATGACAAAGAGAACGCGTTTTTAATTTTCTAAAAATAAAATATCAAAACAAAAAACTGAAAATGAATTCAAAACTTAAAACTGAAAATTAAATAACAAAAGGACGCTCCTAATCTTTTGTCCAATTTTGATTTTGAAACCAAACATCAAATACATTTCCTGCATAGTTATATATATACAGTATAGTGTTATATGTTAATTGAATTAATTTAATTTGATTTAATTTTATTTTTAATTTAAATCTTTTATCAATTTTGATTTCAATTTGATTTGTTGGATCCAGTTTGAACCGATGGAGCACCTCAAATATCTTTTTATAACCACTAATGGAATAAATTGTATTTTAAAATAATTTTATGCGAAATACATTTGTAAAGCCAATGGTGCCGCCGGGTAGGTCAAATGCAGGCTGGTCCTATCCCGTCCTTTTGTCAATAACTAATCGAACCAAATTAAGGACGAAGAGTTGATATCTTCTACGTGGCCACCAATTTCAATTTGTACTTGAAACACGTGATCCTCGTACATTTCAAACAACTAACATAATATTTACTTTATTTGTTGAAACTAGTATAGGCTTCAATTGCCACACATAGCATTTTAATTATTTATTAACATAAATTATTATTATCAAGATATAATAATATTTTTTTATTAAAAACGTTATTGTGAACCTATAAAAAAAAAATAATCAAAAAATACAAAGAAATTTCCATACAAACACTTCAATACTTAAATCAAATATTAAAAATAATAAAAATATCATTGAAAGTAATATTAGAGATGTGCATTTTTTAAGAATGAGTGTCTATTTCTTTATAAAAGGATATGGAATAATCTTAATTAATTCATGATTGAGATTATTGTAGATAACGTTTATTCTGATTTTTCTTAATCTTATTAAAGTTATGATTCTTATGGATAATGTTTATCTTGATTTTTTCTAATTCGATTAGGACTATGATTATTATGGATAGTGTCTATTTATTATAAAAAACGTTTATCTTGTTATTTTTTTGGGGATATAATTTTTTATGAACGATTGTTTATCCCAATATTCTAAAATACTCTTAGAATTAAATTTTTTTATGAATAATTACTTATTATTTTCTTGAGATATTCAGAGGAATTTTCGAATGTTATAATTATCTAGTTTGCACGTTAGTGCGGGACACCTCAATTATAAGAAAATCTACGCCTCTTAACCCAAATAGATATTTTAGACTTTTAAAATTTTTTGATCTTTTAATAAATTTTTATTTATAATAACAAAAATTAAGAGCATCTCAACCCTTTGTCCCATATTTGGGGTAAGACTTACCCCAAAATTAGGGTAAGGATAAAATTCTCTTCAACCCTTTACCCTAAATTTGGGGTAAGGGAATAGTCTTTTTTTTCTTTTTTTTTTGTTATTATAAATATTTATTTTATTTTCAAAATTATTTACTTACTTATTATATATCAACTTAAATTATTACCTATAAATTACACAATTAACTACATAATTTTAATTATTAATAATAATTTCTTATAAAAATATTACATTTACTATCTCAATTAACAAAACATTATATTCAACATGACAAAATTAAAAAAAATAATTTAGTGCATTTAATAATAATTATTCACTAATTGATTACAATTCATTAATATTATTTAAATATTATGAATACTAATAACAAGTAGATAAAAAGATATAAAAAAATATAAAAAAAGAGTTAAAATTTCTTACATTTAAAATGAAAGGGCAAAATATAGATAAACACCTTACCCCAAATTTGAGGTAAGTGAACAGTGCTACCCCTAATTTGGGGGAATACCATACACCACCCCAATTTTGGGGGTGAAATTTGGGGTTGGCATGAAAGGCATTTTGTTTCAAACTTGGGGTTTTGGATGGGTTGGAGATGCTCTTAAAAACGTTACATCTTGCCTCGTACTTAATTATGACCTCGTTTATAATTAGGATGTGATAAATCGGGATGGATTTAAAAATTTATTTGAATTAGATGATGGGGTAAGATTTAATTATTTTTTTTCTAGATAATGGATTTTTAATTGTTTTGAAATGAGTTAGTTAATATGGATTTGACACACACACTTTGATTTTCAAATAAATTACATAATTTTGTTTTACGTGCACTTCTGTTGATATATCTAACTGTATCCAATTTTGGCCGGGTTGGTTGGTTGGTTAAGTTATACCTAATTTGATCAATTTCAAAATTTAAATTTAATTTATCTTAATCAGGACTAGCAAAATGACGTTTCGGACCCTCGGACTGTGACCTTATAAGGTGACACGTAGCGTCTTAATTTCACAAGCATCGCAAAGGCAAAAAGATGGAGAGAATGCGTAAAGGGGCGAGCGAATGGACTCCCTCACATGGCAAGTCCTTCCGTTGGGCCCCCCCACTAATTCTATTTTTCAAAAAGGCAGGCCCTCTTTCTGCCTTAAAAGCAACAAGTATCCAATGTGCTGGCCCTCTAAACTCCTGACCACGGCATCAAAAAAATTATCAAATAATATGGCAATAGATTTTTTATAATTACAAATATTTTGATAAAATATTATACCATTAATTTTTAAATTTTATATTTTATAATAAATTAATTATAAAAAAATTTTAAGAATCAAAAAAGTTGATAAACAAGCTTACAAAATGAGAGCTAAAAGACTAAAATGTCATTGCGCATATTGTATTGCACTTTTTTCAATGTAATGTGAGTAAGGATATTTTAGTCTTATTGTTATTGTTGTACAGATACAATAATAATTTTATTTGATTAAAAACGTTCAAATTATTTAAACATATAAGAAATAAAATAATTAAAGGACGTCGGGAGGTCTTCTCGTAAATATTTTAATGTTTAAGCTAGATATTGTAAATGCTGAAAATTATATTAAAATCAGTATTATAAACGTACATTTTTTTAAATGGGTATCTGCTTATCTATAGAGAGATATAAAAAAATCTTAAATAATTCAGAATTATGATTTTTATAGATAACTTATATTTCGACATTATGAAATTTGTTCGAATTACAATTCTTATGAATAATATTTTATTTTAATATTCTAAAATTATTTTAAAATTAAAATTATTTATAAATAATTATTTATCTTTTTTCTAAAATATTAGAATTATTTAATTTACGCGTATGTGCAGGACCTTACACATTTTAGTCCAATGAGTTATTTTGGACTTTTAGCATTTTTTGATCTTTTAATGAATTTTTAATTTTTGACCTTACACAATAATTATATTTTAATTTTTGTCATTGTAATCATTAAATTTTGATTTATGTTAATTTTAACATTAAGTATTTTTTGAGTTGATATTAATGTATATCACCTTAGCTTTCGTTAAAGAAATCTAAAAAATAAAAGATAAATTGAACTATAACAAAAAATAAAATATAAAGTTTAGTAATCGTGATAGTAAAAATTAAAATAAAATAATTAATGGGTTATAAAGTGTCAAATTTAAAAATTAGTAATATAATTGATCTTTTCCTAAATATATAAATAAACATATATGTACATGATTAGGATGAACTTTTAGTTGCTCACTCGACAAGGAATTAAAGCATCCAGTTGGGTTGAGACTTTTTTACATGCTTCCCGCGTCGATCTCTCTCTCCATCTCCGCCATTAATTGCATTTTCACACCAAACACGGCATTGCAATTATTATGTAAACAAAATTTAATTAATTATGTTGAAAACTGCACCTAAATATTATTTTTGTTTGGTAATTGAAATTAAAATTTTAGTTCTTTTGTATTTTAAAATAAGGTAAAATTAAAATACGGTAATGAGTAGGTGCCCGGCTTCTAAGTGATGATGAGAAGTACATTACAGCTGTTGTTTGGTTTGGATTTTGATAATGGATTAAAATTAAACTCGGAAGGATTATTCGATCCTATGAGTGGCACTTTGGCCAAACGTGGCCTTTATTTAAATTATTATATGTTCAAAATCAAACCCTTTTAACTTATCACATTTTTCTATTCCACTTCAACTCGCAGCAGCGGCAGTAGAGCAGTATCAGAACATCATCATCTTCTCGCTACGCTTTGCTTTTCTCTCCCAGAAGAGGGGAAACCAAAAAAAAAAAAAAGCATGGAAGCGCACTTAGCTTCCAAATGGTGTTTGCTGTGCATGGTGTTGTTGATTTGTGGAGCTCAGTTGGCCCAATGCAGTGTGGCTTATGACAGGAAGGCCATTATCATCAATGGCCAGAAGAGAATTCTCTTCTCCGGCTCCATTCATTACCCGAGAAGCACCCCTCAGGTTCCCTAGCTTTCTCGCACTTTCGGGGAAAATATAGTTTTCTTGTGAAATTTTCTTACAAAATTGATCTTGGGTACAATGCAGATGTGGGAGGGGCTTATACAGAAGGCCAAAGATGGAGGTTTGGATGTTATAGACACATATGTGTTTTGGAACCTTCACGAGCCTTCTCCTGGCAATGTATTTTACTTTTCTCTTCACTTAGTTCATTTTTCCTTCAATCTTTTTCTGTACGTTTTATTGAAGAAACAGGTTTTGTTTGTGGGTTTTAGTATAACTTTGAGGGAAGATATGATTTGGTTCGGTTCATAAAGACGATCCAGAAAGCGGGGCTGTACGTGCATCTTCGCATTGGGCCTTACATTTGTGCAGAATGGAATTTTGGGTAGCTGTTGTTCTTGCCTCGTGTTCAGCTTTAAAATAATTTCTTCAGCAGATGTCTAATTTTGCCTTGCTTTTGTCTTCTTAGGGGTTTTCCTGTTTGGTTGAAGTATGTTCCAGGCATCAGCTTCAGAACAGATAATGAACCTTTCAAAGTCTCTCTCCCTCTCTAGCAAAAAAATTACAGACGTTAATTAGCAATATTTTTTTTCCCGATTTTATAGTTGCCATATATTTTACTTTGTGGTGTAGATGGCAATGCAAAGGTTCACCCAAAAAATTGTACAAATGATGAAGGATGAGAAGTTATTTCAAGCCGAAGGCGGGCCTATCATCCTTTCCCAGGTATTTTGGTGTAGATGGTTTTATTCACCTCCATCTTATAAAACTTTTTCATATGTAGATGATGATGGAACTTCATCTTATTATTCCCTCACTAAAGGGCAGGGATGTAAATGGGGCCTCAATTAACCTCATTCACGTACTTGTTTTAATAAATTTTCAAAAAAGCCTTATGCCTATATCCTCATATTGGGTTAATTGGGACCCACCAGGGATCAATTACATCCCTAATGGAGGGTTGGGCCAAGAAAGACACTGGCATATAATTTTGCCCCATTATTATTTTGCACTGATTTGTATTGTCAACATGATTTTTAGAAGTTAATTAAAATTATAAATGTTATGCCACCAACCCTAACTTGGTTAGGATAAGGTGTAAGTTGATGATGATGATACACTTTGCTATAATAATGTTAGCTTTCCATAAAATGTATGAAAAGGATGGACAGGTTTTTGTTCTGATCGTTGTACAAGGAAGAAAGATATGAAAAGAATGGGAAACACACACACACATAATGAAATAAAGGGAAATTAAGGCATATACATTTGCATTAAATGTTGAAAACATTCCAAATATTATATCTTGCAGATTGAGAATGAGTATGGATCTGTGACCAAGGCATTTGGTAGTGCTGGCCATGCATACATGACCTGGGCAGCGAAAATGGCTGTTGAATTTGGTACAGGGGTCCCATGGGTTATGTGCAAGCAAGATGATGCTCCCGATCCAATAGTAAGCAATCTCAAATAATTTGTCTGTAATCTTTGGCTTACCTCCAATTATGCATCTATCTGAGTTTGGTTTAAGCTATGTTTTTTGCCTCTTGTTTTCCTTTTTAATGCCCGTGAGTTCTTTAAACAGTTTTTGGTCATTTTGGATTTTTCCGTAAATTATTCTGACATTGACTACATTTCTGCACTGGCAAACATGTGATTTGAGACTGTTAAACCTTGTACAGATAAACACGTGCAATGGTTTTTATTGCGATTACTTCTCCCCAAACAAACCTTACAAACCCACAATGTGGACTGAGGCTTGGAGTGGCTGGTAAGTTTGCAAGCTGCCAGCTTTGTGGAAATCCTGCTGCTTTAATGCATATTTACTTGTTCTCCTTGACTTTAAAGGTTTACAGAATTTGGTGGCACCATTCACCAGCGACCAGTTGAAGACTTAGCTTTTGCAGTTGCCCGCTTCATTCAAAAGGGAGGCTCATTTGTGAATTATTACATGGTTAGCAATTTTAAAAGAATTACTACTATTCTGGGTGGTACTTCATGAAAGTTAGTTATGAAATTGTTCCACCAAAATCTCATGGTCATGATTATACTTAGCACAAAAAAAAAAAAAAAAAATCATGGTTATTACATTAAGAACAGAAAAGACTATGTATATATATTTTATTTTTTCGTTGTAAAGTATTATGCAGTTATCAAATTGGTTTATGAGAAACAAAGTCAAGAAAACTGGCGACTGAAGCTTGGGTTCATTACAGTTTGGAGTTACAATTGGCAATTTGAGATCACCAAATTGTGTTTTAATCAAGTAGGACTTGGTAGATAATTGCTATTCTGGGAAGTTACATTCAAGTAATTTGAGGCTGTCGGGAAGATGATGATATGCGTTATACCATAGTTGTTAGTATCATACAGTAGCTGATACATATTGTATGATATGATATGCCTCCTCAGCAATATGAATTGAAGGATGTATCATATTTTGCTTTGTATTGCAACATGTATTCTGTGTATCATAAGATATGATACGATACAATATGATTTGTATATTGCACGATTCGGGTGACACAAAAAAATGATTTTGAATACAATGAGTCACATGGGAATCTAAATAGCATAACAGATTCCAGAGTAATTTATTTCCAGCTACTGAATTAAAAATATACATCAATATTTGATTAAAAAGAAAGCTTAATATTCATACAATTATACAAAGACTGTTCATATGTCTCTTGACAATTATTCATTATTGTTCTCCAAAAGTCCCTACTTCTGGTCTCTGTTCTTATTGTTCAATTCTGGTTGCTGCCAGGGATTCTCTGCCCTGCCTATGAATGTTCTTCCGACTTTTTCCGCTCTTTCCTATACATGCTTTTACGACTCATTTAAGACTTATGGTTAATTTTGGATTTCTGGTAGCTTATTTTACTGCCATGCATGAGACGATATTGTTAAACTTGGGTTAAAATTATTGTTTTGAGTATTTCTATAGATACAAACATCTTTTATATCGTATCTTTTAAGCTATTTATGAAATTGTTACTGTATTGTACAATACAATACAATTCACAATACTAAAATTAGGTCTCTTTCTATTCGAAATATGTATCTCAATGTGACAACTATGCATTATACCAATTTTAGAAGCTTAGTTTAACAATTGCTCTAATGATCTTATTCTTCTGACAGTATCAAGGAGGGACCAATTTTGGAAGAACAGCAGGAGGCCCTTTCATCACTACCAGCTATGACTATGATGCTCCCATTGATGAATATGGTGGGAAAAGTAGTTAACACCCAAAAATAAAAATATCCAGCTTAGTAATTTGACTTGGTTTTTCCCTTTTCCTTTCTTTATTTGAAACTGCAGTCTGCAGCCAATTTTTTTTAATAATGCTGTATGGATAGGTTTGATTAGGCAACCTAAGTACGGTCATCTGAAGGAGCTACATAGAGCTGTTAAGCTATGTGAGCAAGCTTTAGTTTCTGCTGATCCTACCATTACTTCATTGGGAAATTATGAAAAGGTTTGTAACCTTCTTCAAAATCAAAATATCCTTCAAATTCCTGTATTCTATGTTGCATGAATAACCCCAAAATTTTCTACTGGCATCTTGCAAATGAGGCACTGAAATTTACTCTATCTTTTAACGTCTTTTGGTGGGGGAAGGGGCAGAGGAGATGAGAGACGAGCCATTAGTATGGTTAAAAGAGGGAAGCAGCTTGAAGGAATTCTAGGTTTTGGTGTTTTGACAAGCTTTGAGCAATCTGCTAGAAATAATTTTGATGGGCTATTAAGACATTATTTCTTGAAGTTGCTTACAGCTTTCCTTTCTTTCCCTTTTCCCCCTATTTCTGATTTATTGGTGCCTGATGTTGCCTTTTCTGTTCTTCATGGGACAATATTGGCTAAGAATATAACATTTTGTAGGCACATGTATTCTCTTCTAAGTCAGGATGTGCAGCTTTTCTTTCGAACTACCATACAGAGTCATCTTCGAGGGTGACATTTAATAACAGGCATTATGACCTCCCACCTTGGTCCATCAGCATTCTTCCTGATTGCAGAAATGTCGTCTACAACACTGCAAAGGTAATTTTGATGAGACATTGAAATTGCTAAGGATGGAATTAATTACTATGATAACAGTTTCTTTAGTCTTTCCCAGGTAGTCACTTTTGTAGGATCTTTCATGTTATATTATGCCATATGAATTTGCCTTTGTTGCCACCCTAATCAACATCCCACATTGATTACATCAAATACTTTATCCTTTTCTAGATATAACATATAGCCAAAAAGTTTAGAGGCTTACTGAAATAATTCAAAAATATTGCTAGAAGCATCTTTTATATGTAATTTTCATCATATACCAGGATTTTGTGTGTGAACTATGAAGTGGGATGACATAATTCTTACCATCTCTCTTGCAGGTTGGATATCAAACATCTGATGTGAAAATGTTGCCAACTAATGCTGAGCTTGTTTCATGGGCAACATTTGGTGAAGACATATCCTCGGCTGAGGATGACTCAAAGATCACAGTTTCTGGTCTCCTGGAGCAATTAAATGTTACTAGAGATACCAGCGACTACCTCTGGTACATGACAAGGTGTGCCAGAATTCTTCAATTGTATTCAGCAGATTTTTTGTGCATATCTGTTTTGGGTTTTTTTGTCATGTTTTTCTGACTAAATGAACTTTCCAGTGTTAAAATAAACCCGTCTGAACTGCGTAGAGGCCAACGTCCCACTCTCACTGTGCAGTCAGCAGGTGATGCCTTGCATGTATTCATAAATGGACGCCTATCAGGTAATTTGCTGAATTATTTGTTCTTAGAACTTATGCTACTCAACCATGCCCAGCTAGTATCTGATTAGTTCAACAAGTGACAGATACCTGCTGAAAATTTACTAAAAAGCTCATTTGATTTGATTAAACTTCAATTATAGGCTCTGCCTTTGGAACTCGGAAGGACAGAAAGTTTACTTTCACAGGAAATGTCGACCTGCACGCTGGAATGAACAGGATTTCTCTACTCAGTGTAGCTGTTGGATTGCCGGTCAGTTCATGAACATTCTTTTCCTTGGCGTTGACACATTATCTAACTGAAACGATCTATTGTACCCTAGCATGGTAGAATAGAAAATTCACACAGATTGCATAGTAACTTTCTACATCCAAATTACAAGAACTGGAACTACTAAAAGATTATAATTCATTAATGAAGTTGTATGAAGTAAACATTATCTTTTCACTTACATTGTTTTAATAAATTGAGCTCTCAGGAATGTGTTTTACCCTCTGCCATCTTATTCTGATGAAAAACTTCTTGCTGATTTATGTTTCTTTGCCAAGTTTGACCTTACTTGACGTTTGTTACTATTGAAGAACAATGGATTTCGCTTTGAAACACGGAAGACCGGAGTCCTGGGACCAGTTCTTCTGAATGGTCTAGACAGCGGGAGGAAGGACTTATCCTGGAAGAACTGGTCATACAAGGTCCGTGAATCTTCACTTTGGTATATTTTAATGAGGCTTTGTTTTTGGCCTCATGAGCTCTTTTGGTACACAGGTTGGGCTCAAAGGAGAGGCAATGAATCTAGCGTCGCCAAATGGAATTTCAGCTTCTGATTGGGTGAAAGAGTCCACGGTTGCACAAAAGAACCAGTCTCTTACATGGTACAAGGTAAAGGAACAAAGGAAACCTTCTTTTAGTTTGTGTCTAGTAATCATTCAAATACTATCTACCGGCCCATGTCAGTTTCTCTGTTGTTTTTGTGTTAAAAGGTTGGTACTGTATGTTGGTTAGAAATCTCAATTGACCAGCTACTTCAGCAGTCAGATTATAATTATTATTTTTATTATTGCTCAGTGACAGCAGTCAGATTCTGGATGGTCCATCTTTTGCTAGTTGCACTCAGGAATTGTCTAAACAAAAAAAATGTGGACTTAAATAGACATTCATTGGTGAGCTATTTTGGAACTATTGTTCCTGCAGGCCAGTTTAGTGATTTCATTGACCCAATTTTAGGTTCCCTAAATAAGGGCAGTTGAACCATAGAGTACCAGACCTTTGGCATTTAGGATGCACTTGCGAGTTCAATGACAAATGAGTAAAGGATTGTTTGGCAATGGTTTAAGGAGAAAGAAAAATAATAGATTATTAGTAATGATGTCATCAAATTGAATAAACAGGGTACTCAATGCATACTAAAAATGAAAAAAATAAGAATACCTGAAGAATAACTGTGATATTGTTGTTTACTAATTGGCATCGACTAACTGTTTTGCAGGCTTATTTCAATGCACCGGGTGGAGATGACCCATTGGCCCTGGACATGGCTAGCATGGGAAAGGGTCAGGTTTGGATCAACGGCCATAGCATTGGAAGATATTGGACTGTCTATGCTAATGGTGATTGCACCAAGTGTAGTTATTCAGGGACATTTCGACCTAAAAAGTGCCAAGTCGGTTGTGGTCAGCCAACTCAAAGATGGTATGAACTTTCTACAAAATGAATGAACGAAATGCAGCAACAGAGATCATAGCTTGCTAAATATATCTACTTCGGTTGTTTCAGGTACCACATTCCTCGCTCGTGGTTGAAGCCGACCCAAAATCAACTGATTGTATTTGAAGAACTTGGTGGAGATGCATCCAGGATTACTGTTGTGAAGAGATTAGCAGTAACCAATGTAAAAAGACGAAAAGATGCCACAAAATATTGAGCAGGTCTGAATCTTGGGCTTTGTATGTTCACCACTTGGGGCATTAGGCTGCAGCTTTGGGAGGAATTTAGGTCCTATTCCTATGCTTTTTTTTTTGGGTCTATTCCTGTGCTTTTTTTTCACTAAGCCAAAGTTCAAGATGAATAAGCACTTTGATGATATGTTTTAGTTTTAGTAAATATGGGAAATCAAAATCAAATTCCGTGCAATTTTCATTCAAACTTTCACAGGGAAGCTTCTCAACCACAGATGCTTCTAGTTGTTGACTTATCCCCAGTTTTTCAGGATGCTCTGTTTCCCCCCATCACAATCAAAAAGGACCTTCCTATGAGAGCAATGATTTTTTTTTTTTTTTAATTTTAAATTTGTCTAATAGAAGATCAATTCAATGCAAATTGTGGTTTGAAATTACAAGTTTACAATGAACTCATTATTGTATGGTTTGAGCTATTTTCAAAAAGATTTTACAGTTTGGTGTACTTTACTCTTTATTATTATTTTTTTTAAAAACACCCCTTTTAAGTGCTAAAATTTTTGTTTTTTTTAGCTATATTTGTAGTGATAATTTTTTAAAAATTTAAAAATTAATGGAGTTTGATAAATTATTATTATTTTTGTATATTTTGTGGACTTTTGAAATTCAATTTTATTTGTGGGCAATAAAATGAAATTAAAAATTATGTATATAAATATATTACTAAATTAAAATATTTATTATGTTTAAGAAAAATAAACATAAAACATTAATTATAGAAAAATAAATATTAATCATTAAACCGCACTGCCACGTGGACAAAGAATGTTGCGCCATTCTCAAAGTTCTCATTTTTAATACATACAATAATATAATAATATGATTATTATACAAATATTTAAGAATAAAGAAAATTAATTTATAAAATTAATAATTTTCTCCTATACAAATATTATGGTGCCGTGTAATAATCTATTTTTAATATTTTTTTTTCCAACCAGAAGCCTCTAAATGTTAAAATAAAATTCTAAAACTAATATTACATCTCTAATTATATTAACTTCAATATCAATTCTATATTTATCTTTATTCCAAAAATAAAACTTGACAGAAACAAATTTATAATAAAATAAAATTCTAAGAAAAAAATTATATCTATATTTATCTTTGCTCCAACAATAAATCTTAATTAGAAAAGAATTTTTGATAAAAATATAAAAAATAAAATTCCAATAAAAATATCATATTTATATTTTATTGTAGAATTTATATTTGTTATTGCTTGAATACAATAATAAAATTTATAATTTTGGAATTGTCTTTTATATTTTTGAAAGCTTGCAAGATAGAAATTAGTCAGATGGTGTAAGGTTTTTTTTTTCCATACAAACACTCCAATTCTAAGTTAGAAACTAGAAAAAAACTCAAAGAGTTAATTATAGTATTTTTAGCATACTTGAAAATGAATGGTCATCTCATATTTATAGAGGTGCGAGTTTACAGATGGGAAGTCTCTTATTTTTTTTGAAATTGAGTTTATCATCATATGTTCCAACATTCAAGGAGAAGACTCTAGAGTTAAGTTGATATGTTCTTGTTCTTGCCAAGAGTATGATTCAGAGATATCTTCGAGAGATTTTCTCGAGTCTTTTAGATAGCCCTTTCTTTTAACCCTAGAAGTAAGTTGACCGAAAGTCTTTTGAAGACCTTTTCCATTAGGCAAGTCACCCAAGCCTTTTTTTGGGGGGGTTTTTATTCAACCTCTAGGGCCTTTATAATTGTTTCGCAGTTGGTTTTTTGGGATCCATTTTGTTGGGCACGCCAATATTTATTTAAATGAAAAGATTATTTTAAAACAAAAATTTCCTAGATGTTATATATATAGATATATAAATATTTTAAACCAACATCATGTCTTTAGCTATATTATATTTTTGATTTAATAAAACTTAGGGAAAATGAAACTTAACTTAGAAATAAATTTTTGATTTTTAAAAATAGACAAATAAAATTCCAAGAAAAAGATATAATATCTATATTTTTGATAAAATATAAGAAACTAAAATTCCAAAAAAAAGTATCATATTTATTTTTATCTTTAACTTTATTCTAAAGATAAACTTTAACTTAGAAAGGAAATTTCGATCAAACAGATATAAAATAAATCCAAGAAAATATATCATAAACTCGATGTGACACTTTCTCTCTTTTTTTTTGTTTTGGTTTTTGTGAAAATATTTTATTCTTATTTATAATAATTTGATGATATTGTTCTATTGTTTTTAAAGTGTTGACTAGAGATTTTGTCGTGACAATTCTTAATTTATGTTAATTCAATTTTTAAGATTGTGATTGTTCAAAAACTCTTTTAGAATCATTTTTAATTGTAAACTAAATCAAGTTTAGTTGTTTTTTTCTTTTTTCAAATACTACTAATTCGTTGTTATTAATATAATAATAAAATTAATTTAATCTTTTAAATTCTTTTCTATTCAATTAAGATTTTAAACTATGAATGGGTACTGAATACAATGTTAAACTAAAAAAATTATCTAAAAATAATTTTTAATTAATTTATCTAAAAACTTCTTTAATTGAAAATTTTGTAGAATGTTAAGGGGATTCTGATATTAATTTACAGAATTTAAAAAGAATACTTTTCAAGCGTTACAACTAAAAATCTTTAGAATAAATTTTTAAATCACAATAACTCAAGGTATGAATATAAGAGTAATCTATTTTCACAAAAACAAATGATGTATTTTAAATGAAAACTTATGTTTGATACATTCAATATCACTAAAATAAAACATATATATATATATATGCTTTTAGTGCTTCACATAAGAGCATGCATATCATTTACAAAATATGGCATGTCACAAAAGAAATAATCAAGCTTTTAAAACTATGCTTCAATAACTTCCTTTCCCTTGAACTACTTGCCTCATCTAAAATGTTTGAATGTTCTAGCCTCATCTAAAATGTTTGAATGTTCTAGAAAGTAAGCCCATGTCAGAAGATGAAGGTTCTAAGCGAGGAACCTCTAAAATAAAATATTTACATAAAATAGGTGCATGAAAGAAAAAATAAGTTTTTACTAAGTAGTTCCATTTATGATAATGTTAACATGCTTCCAAGAGCTTTCTCAATCAACACTTTAAGTGTTTCTTGGAAGGTTCCTTATCACGTGTCACCTTAGGCTTAAGCCAAGTAAAGTAAGATAATATGGCCATACTGAAGGAAATCACGTATATGGCAGTACGGGTAAAAACAAAATTTTTATCATGTATTAGATATACGCAACGAAATAAAATATATGCATCATATATTACTTGGATATTTAAACAACAAGTATTTTCATTACATGAATATAAATAAATGTGTACCTACTATTCGATGTAAGGATGGAGTACAGAAACTATATATGTACTGAGATTGATTCCACCTCAAGTTGTGGTAGTCCTAATCTATCCACACCTAATATGCAGTATGGTACCATTTTAGTCACTTTTTCCTGTGCTAAATACAGAGGTTCTCTGTATCACTAATACTCGCGTATCAAAATTTTACGCGTGACATTCACGCATATAAATTTATAGCAGCATAATTTTGCATAGGAAACAGAGGAAGAAGAAGAAGATAGACGAGCGCTTACAGAAAACCCTCTGTTTTCCTATTTAATATTTTTCTCCAATTCCAATTTAATCTTCTTTTAATTCCGTCACCCACCCCCATTAGCTTCTTCAATTATTGCGCCATGTGGCGCTCAATTGGGCTGGTAGCTAGGACTAAGCATCAACTTTCCAAGTAACAAGAGTCAACTTTCAATGCCCCCGATAGTAGACTTTCTTGAATGCAAGAGTTGACTTTCAGGGCAACCAGGTTAACTTTTGACCTGGAATCTCCTGAGACGTTTTGGGCATACGATGTCGTTACCAAACGCAACACTATACAGTGTATGACTTTCTAGGTTCACTACTCACTACCAATCAGATAGCACCAAAACCCTTTTTGGTACCAGTTAATACTTTAACCTATTATCGAGATTTCTCCATATCCCAATAACGATTTGAGAGTTCCTGAATAATGCATAGCAATGATTTAGGACAGTATATATGATAGTGAAGTTTCACTTCAAGTAAACCTATTATAGTTGACGATTACTGTGTGTTATATCATTCCATCACCTAACGTCCCGACTGAATGAGAGTCATTGAGTGATAAACTCAAAAACTTAGTAATTATGTGTCTAACCTCGTCAATGTGACTAGATGACAACTCAGGAAACTCATTTCCTAACATTTAATCTGCCTTGACCAAGTATTGTCTCGTCACACTAACAGTAGATCACATAAGATGTTCACCCTATCAATTACGGATGAGAGTGATTGATCTTATCCCCAAAACATGTCTCTATATACTAGTAATACAAAACCACATAGATGAAAGTTCCTACATCCCAATTTGATGGTTTGACTAATTAACAAATCCTGCACACCAATACATAAACAACCGTGTCGATTCAAGTCTAAGGATTAACAACACCATTGCAACTTGACGAGCTAACCATTATCCCTCATGTCATGTGGTCAGTCATCGGCGTTACATTCGGTTAATCGTTCTCCAATGACCACCCCATAGGTTTATTAGTGACATCTCATGTCATATAACGCATGACACACCATCCTTCTATTAGTATCTCATACTAAATGAGGTAGTAACCCTTGTACTAGTCCATACTCAATTAATCGTAGTCCCTATCCAAATAATCTAAGGATTAGGAATAGTTTAAGAAGTTATGTTATTAGAGAATCCTATCATACAATCTCAACACATTGATAATAAAATTCTCAAGTAGAAGATCTAGGGACTTATTCATATAATTGATTGTAGAGAATATAAATAAAGAAAATCTTGCCTTTTATTAACATATGCAAAGATACAATAAATGTATTAATTACAAACTTGCTAGATGTCATCCAAATTTTGCATTAAAACACACAGCACTAACACATACATGATCATGGATACAAATGAAAAAGCAAATATAATATATTTTTTGAAAATCGATTTCTCATACAACACAAAAACGCCATGAAATAGGGGTTTTGTGGGTAGGAGAATCTCACATTGAGGCCTTTTAATTAGGTGAAGACCTTGCTTACTCTTACTAGATTTCCAACATCTCATTGCTCATCTTGGTGGAAGCCTTTATTTTTCCTTATGCTCTTTCTCTTTCTCTCATACTTGGATCTCTCTTCTTCTAATGACTATAAGACTACCCTTATGACTCTTATTTATACTCAACACGCCTGGGCACCACTTCATTTCTTAGGGTAAGGTTTCTAATTTCTTCAAAAGTTTATTCTTTAGTTTAGTGAAAAACTTTAATTTCTTACCATTTAAAATATAGGTCAAATGTCATTTCTTAGTGTGTAAATCGAGGTGTCCTTGCCTTCTTAGATGCCTTCAACTAGAACATTCCACCCTCTCTATAAACTATGGGTCTAACTACCACGACCTTAACAATAGGACTAGGTGAGTCATTGCCTATAGGTAAGGGTTGTGGCTCTTCGAATAGCAACAACCGACACTTCCACATGGGGTATGAATCGATCTCATGACCTTGTGGTTACCAAGTTCTCTCTCGTACGCAATTGGCCAACTACGCTATCTTGAGGAATTAGGTCAAAGTTTATTTTAAAGGTGGTAGGTTCTAAGCCACATTTTTTTTATGTAACATATTGATAGGACTTAATTTTATTCATATTTTTATCTTAATTTGTGCTATTTTTTCTACATAAATTGTGAGTTCATATGGATTTTATATAATTTAAATATATTTTTGTAGGAAGTAAGCAAATGAATTAAATTCAAGAAATTGGGTTTTAAAGAAGACATTTTTGATTAATTTATAATATTAATTTTGATATTATAAATTAATTAATAATCAATTAATAAATTAATATTAAGGAATTGAAAGAGGAGGTAACGAAAAATGAAGAGGCTGAAGCATCAGCCCTACACAAGGCGAGCGAGCTAACGTAAGGCAGAGGCTTTGTGGTTGGTGAGGTTGGGCGTGTGATAGACATTGTTGAAGACATATCTATTGGACCAACAAGCACCCAAATCTGTTCCAAATTTTTAGGGAGCATTAATCTGTCATTTATTTATCTTTTATGGACTCCAATAAATCTACCATGAATTAATTTTATTTAATAGAGTTTTTGATGAAGCTTGAATCATTGAAAATTTATGTTTATTTGAATTAACTTTCTTTATCTATTAAATTTTTTTATTGTTCCTAAAAGTATTTAATTTCTGACCAATATTTAATTAATTTATTGTCATAAAATGAAACCGAAAGGAAAGTTTTTATGATTTGACCTAGGTAAAAAATTCCATAAGAAAATAGTTGGAACATGAGTAAAGAATTGACTTGTGTGGAATTAAATTAAATTATCATTAATCTTAATGAATTGGTTGATCTTTATTATTATTATTGAAAAATAGATATTAAATATTAATCAATATAATTGGTATGACTCAGGAGAAAATATCAATTATTTTAGGATTATTCAACCATTATATAGATAATTAAAATTAGATTATTTTTCAAATAAATTAAATAAGATTGATTTAAGTGAATTCAAAATATCCTAATAATAAATTAATATTGGATTTTCTTGTTATTTTCTGATCCATTGAAATTAAATTAATTAATTCTATTTCATTGAGGTTTAGTTTGATAACAACTTTTCTAAATAGTTTAAATAATAATAGAATTAATTAATTGTGATAGTTAATATATAATCGATGTGGGAACAATATTGATTCATTTCTTTATTAATTGAGAGATTTTATATATTTGTGAATTTGTCCATCACATATATACATATATATATATATATAAAAGATATGGGAGAAAAAAAAAGATTAATGAGAATTAATAGGAATAACTTTGAAGTCATCTCTTTTGATGCAAGAGGACTACCCAAGACAATCTCTTTAGTGCACCTAGCAATTGGTAGTTGCTCGCCGAAATGGTGAGTAGATTGTAACAAGTGTAGTAACTTTTTCGAGATTGGTCTTATAGTGTTCTTTTTTACGAAAATAACCTCACAATTTGTTTGGAGTTGACTTTTTAGGGTCCCTTTTTGTAGGATTCCTTTCTATAAAAATGACCTTAGATTCCTTTTAAATCTTTCTTTGCACATTTTTTCCTTTATATGCATATATACACACATTATGTACAAACACACACACACATATCCATTTCTTTTGTTCTCTCTTTTAGATATGTATATATATTTATTTATCTTTTTTATATTTTATTTGATCAATTATATTATTTTCTAATTTCACACATATATTTACACATTTATGCATTCAATTTGATTTACACACTCACCCAAATCTTATTGATAATTTCATTTTTTTCTAAATTAAATTTAAATTTATTTTCTCGGCCTCCAAATATTCTAAAAATATTTAGAGTGTTACAATAACAACTTTAAGAGAGATTCATATCATTTCTAAAAGTTTAGACTCTATATTAATTTGTTAAACTTTAAGGGTAATTAGTGTAATTCACCCTAACTTTTAATAGTCATTTGAAAAATCAAACACAAAAATCAAATTTTATAGTGCTCTACATCAACGGACGAATGATAAATGAAAATTTATGGTATGAATAACTTTTTACAAAATTAAGAAATTATATCATTTCTAATGCTGAAATCTTGTTACGTTAATCTATCAAGAATTTATCTCGCTTTCAAAATTGTATCCGAACTGATGTGTTCTATCACAATTTGATAATAAAACATACATTTTTTTTTAATAAAAAAATAAGCTAAGTCAAAAAAGTTAATTAAACTCAGTGAATTTGAATTCATTATAAAAAAAATATTATTTTTATCATAGTTTGTGTAAAGTCTTTTCCTACGGGTTTTCATGGTTGTTGGTGGGCGTCTTTTCCCACTGCTCGTTTCGCTAACGATGGTTTGAGAAGCTGCCGACGGTCTTCGCGGGCCACGACAATGCTTCGATCGCCTTTTTCAAGTCAATAACAAACTTGATCAAAACAGTCAAATGAAGCAAGAAGAGGGACGATATTTGGTGGGAAAATTTGGTTCCTCACGACCTCACACCGTAAGCCACCCAAGAATACCATTCACATCCCACTTGCTATCAACCTTAACTACGGACGGACTATATATTCTTAAGATCATAAAACAGTCCTTGTAAACAATAATTTGCTCGCTTGACAGGTCGTGTGCGGCGGTCGGCTACCGCTGGCGCCCCATTCGCCAGACAGAGAGAGAGAAAGGCCGGTGCTTCGCCAATTCCCAGATTTCTTTTCTTCCGCTTGACATCATCAGCCGACATATACATGGGATGATGGTACGAGGCCAGCTCTCAAATCGGACCAGTTTTTAATCCTCATTGGCCGGCAGTGTTGCGTCATCTCCAGCTTGGTTGCCCCACTAGATATGCTAACCATAAACCATTTAATTTGCTCGCTTCCTCCCTCGCGTGATTCGCGCATTGCCTTTTAATGCTGGGCATTTATTTTGTCCACACAGATATTTAGTTCAATTCCATATATATATATATAATTTTGATATTTTAAATAATATTATTTAATTAAACAGACAATTCAAATATAATATTTATATAAGGTCTACTCATTTAATTTTTTTATATTTAAATTATCACGTTAGAGTTGTTTAATATAAATTAAATTACATTATTTAAAAGATTAAAACTTTATATATATATATATTATGAAAGGTAAATTTGGTCCGTTCAATGCATACAGTCCCAGTGAATTAAATCCCGCTCTATGTTGAAAGTTGGGCGAGATAATTTGATTGGGCCGAATATTATTATTCTTATTTTTATTTCTTTCATGACCAACTTGTTGGTTGGGTCTTAAGATTAATAAAAAATAAATATAAAATTTTATTGTAGTCAATGAATTTTAGTAATCAGTAATTTAGTATATTCTATAATTAATGATAATTTTATCAGAAAGGCCCTAAAGAGTATGGGCCCATGAGATCTTTTAGTTGCAAGTAGGCTAGATCCATTATTTTTAAATAAAGGAAAATATTATGGTCACTAATAAGTTTGATGTGATATACATAAATTTATAATAATTTTATTTAAAATTAATAATGCATTTACCTACTATTATGAATTATTAGTGGTAAATTCGTATAATACACAGGAGAGTTTAATTTAAAAATAAAATATTAAACTTATTATTTTAAATAATTCTAACAGAATTAATAATTATAATTTTTTAATACTTAGTCTTTTATTAAATTAAAATTTAATTAATTATTCATTATTCAATATATTAATGAAAAACAGTTTTAATCCAATATACCGTCATTTAATGTGTTAAAGAATAATTAACACATTAAATAGTTCACTTGACAAAATATTTATATTTATTTATTTATTATATTATATTTATTTATAAATAAATATTATAAAATTTATAATATATTCACTCATCGTTATTTTCTATTTATTATATTATAAATATAAATTAAAACTCTTAAACGTGAGTAAGAATCAATTTTTCAATAATAAAAAAATTTTAAAAATATAAATTTTGATTTCTTCCATAATTTTAAAAATGTGATAGCTTAAATATTAATTAGCATTGAAAAATTCAAACATTTTACAGCCTTTAATAATTTTTTATGAATTTGTTAAGATATCATATTTTCAAGACTATAATATAATTATTAAAGTAAAATTAATAATTAATTAATCATTATATTTGATTTAATGCAAATTTGTGAATGAAAAAATTCACTATTGATCGACACTTCACAAAATTCTTTACTTGATTATCCTATTTTAATGTTATATATAGAGAGAATAAATATATAAAGATAAGATTTTAAATAAATGGATAATTTTCTACGACTTAATTAATAGTTCAAGTTGCCTATTAATATTTCTCATAAAACTTATGCAAATTTAATACAAATTTTAAAGGCAAAAAACAGCTTGGCAAATTTTTGGAGGAAAAAAAAATTACAAACTATTCTACTTTAATATAATATATTATATATTATTATATTATATAAAGGTAATATTTTATTTAATAGATAATTTTATGTGACTTAATTAATACTTTAAATGTCTATTCATATTCCTCATAAATAGTTTTATTTTTAATTGATTGATGGATTAATTAAATATTTAATATTCACATAATAATATATTGAAAAACCCATGATTAACATTGAAAAACTCATGTATTTAGAATTTATTATTAATTTTATAGTAATTAGTACTTATTATTTCAAAGTAATTGAAAATTTTAAATTATTAATAAAAATTACAAAATACAAATTATTAATGAAATGAGTACTAAATGTAAATTATTAATACAAGTTTTGAGGGATTTTTTTTTTCAAACTATCAAACTTTTACATATATAAAGATTATTAAATTTTAATATAATTATTAAAAATTTATATGTACCATATTTATTTATAAAAATTATTTATTAAATTATTTGCTCAAGAAAATGGACTTAGCTCAAAAGATAAGCTCAAACCTAAAGAAAAAAGTCAAAAAGCTTATCGAAATAGGGAATTTACTGAAATAAACGACGAGTGCATAAAGTTATTAGATAAATGAGATCATGGATATTAATTGAGTAATCAAGATTGAATGATTGAGATCAAATGATCTCATATGAGAGTATTTCTTGAGATCTTTAAGAGACTTCACCAGAAACTTCAATTAAAAGTCTTTTTAAGAATTTTAAGAGACATTTTTAGGTAATCAATGCGGAACATTTACTTACGCTTCTAATTAATTTTTTTCCATACAGGTCATTCATAAGAAGGTCATTTGCACTTAAGTCATCCCTGAACTAGTCATTCACTACCTATCGATACTTTTTCATACTAAAAAAATTATTATTATATTTGGCAAAAACAAATTTATTTGTGAATATAATATTTCTTTAAAAATAAAATCTTACATTAAGGCTAGTTAATAGCATCATCCTATTAAACGCTTTCATCCGAATGATTAAAACACTACACAACTACATGTGAGGCCTAACTTGGTTAATTAATGAAAATATTCAGTAAAATAAAACCTGCAAATCAATTTAAACGTGAATTTGACGAAAGATGTGGCAGCACCATCAGCCGTAAGATGAATGTGGTACTACGAGTTTACCATAGCTCGCGAAACAGCGTATACAGTCTGTTTGTCTCCCCTGAAGGAATACTGAAAAAATCCCGTCTGTAACGTATTCTTTGCCCTCTCTGTCTGTCTCTCTCCTCTCCCTCCCTCTCTATCTGCCTCGAAGAGATTGTTCGAATGTTGTTGAAATAGTCATTTCAGTCGAGTCGAAGACAGTCGATGGCCAAAGCCCGAGCACCGAGACGAACCCTAGACTCCTACACCGTCAAAGCCATCAACAAAACCATCCGAGGTAAGCGACTGCCCGTCTCTTTCCCTCCTCCAGTTTTCTCTCTCATTTTCCTGGAAATTTCACGCTAATTTGCGTCGCCAACGGCCTCGCTAGCCGGCGATTGCGTGTTGATGCGACCATCCGATCCGTCGAAGCCGTCGTACGTGGCGAAAGTGGAGAAGATCGAGTCGGACAGTAGAGGCGGCCATGTGAGGGTCCACGTGCGTTGGTACTACCGGCCTGAGGAGTCGATTGGCGGCCGCAGGCAGTTCCATGGCTCCAAGGAGCTCTTCCTCTCTGATCACTATGACGTTCAGAGCGCCGACACAATCGAAGGCAAGTGCACTGTGCACAACTTCAAGAGTTACACAAAGCTTGATGCTGTCGGCAACGACGATTACTTCTGCCGTTTCGAGTATAATTCAACAACTGGAGCGTTCAATCCCGATAGAGTGGCCGTGTATGTTTGAGCTTTTTCCTACGATCTCCAGTACTTTGATTAAATTGTTTTTCATTGTATTCTGAATGTGGAAAAGTAATTGAGCACTTCAAAATTATTACTGCTTGCCTTTTGTCATCTTGTTCAAATTGAAGTTTAGTTGATAACTTGATATGCTTTGGAAGGCTTCGGAAAATTAGGTTATTGATTTATCTAGGTTGGACTCAAGATGATGTAGTTTTCAATGTGCAAATTTGGTTTAATTAAACCTTATAGACTGCAGATAGACAATTGGGTGGCTTATGCACTTAGATATTAGTTACATATAAGAGCGTCATAATTTGATTTCTGGAGTATGGCTGGTAGACTGATGACTGATTGCGTACTTCATTTATGTTAGATGTTAATCTCTTATTTCAATATGTTAATTCCTTCATGTATATTTTGATAGCCTGAATGATCTTTACATGGCAGGTATTGCAAGTGTGAGATGCCTTACAATCCTGATGATCTAATGGTCCAGTGTGAAGGCTGCACTGACTGGTGAGTTCACAACTTTTGAATTTACTATTTGAACACAGTCCCTAGAAATGCCTAATAGTTTGGCGTGTATTTTCCCAATAAACAGACTCCCAAGTTCAATTCCAATAAATAAAGGATGAATTACTAATTGAGCAAATCCTTTTCACATTCTAAGTGTCCTCTCTTTTATAAGTAAACAATATATAAAGCAAAGGTGCCAAAAGGGGGTGAACCCCAAATAAAACCTGAAAAGCTTATACAGCTACATGCAAGTAAATGTCATACTAAAAGACAAAAAAGAATGTTAGGATAAGGAAAACCTATTCAACTACAGGCAATTAAATGTCATACAAAAAGACAAAAAGGAATGTTAGGGTAAGGGGGAACCATCCCTCACAAAAAAAAAAAAAGAAAAGAAAAGAAGAAAGAAACAAGAATGGTTCCCTTAATATAATAAATGTTCAATTTGAATCATATTACTGGGAATTTGGTATGTTCTAGGTCATGGAATGGGTACAGTTATGGGGTATGTTAGTATGCTAATTTTGTGGTATGGAGAGGGTAGGATTAATTGGTTCGTTATTTGGGGCTGTGCTACGTTCTATAGTTGTACTGGGGTCGAAATTAATCGGATTGATGCTTTGCTATTATAGAAGTTGGTTTGTTTTGTTTTGAATTCTTTTCTATGTTCTTGTACAACTAATTTGAAGAATCTTATGGATTTTGAAGAATCTTATATAAATGAAGTTAGGCTTGAATATAGTTCAAAATGCAATAGAATGTACAAGAAAGTGAAGTTGGCAAGCTTTCTTTCATTAATTTTTAAAGAAAATTATTCCAACTTCAAATTTTTCCCCATAGTTTTAATTGTTTAGTTCCATTTGGGATTCCCATTCTTGGGGATCTAGATCGTGTTCCTTGTGATCTTAGGACTTAAAAAAAAAACCACGATCCTGAATGTGTGATCCTGATTTTGGTTCGAGAGGGTAGGAGGGAACCTGGTAACTATGCTTTGAATTCTCATCTACAACTCAAAAGGAAAAGGAAAAGGAAATGTCACCCAAGTGTTAATCCTCCTATTAGGACAAGCCTGTACCAAGCATGGAATACCTCCAAAGCAGTGTGCGACATACTCCACTGAACCTGAAGTAAAGGATAAAAGCTCTACATATCTAAGAGTCTATTGAATGCAAAATCTTATCAGTGGTATCATTTTTGTTTGTGTTTGTAAAATCAAAGCAGCACCTCTTGACCTCTCTTCCTCAGATTGTTATAAGACTAAGAATGGACCATAGGGAAGCTGTCTGTACAAAGAAGGCCACCTTGTGAGGTGTTGATTTCCACAAAGCTCTTTGCCAGCTCGTTTTTGTTAGCTCTTTACTTTTTTTTTGGGGGGTGGGGGGTGTGGGGAGACTGGAAATATCAGTCACAAGTATCACATAAATGGCTTATGTTCATGGTGGCTATCTGTCCAAAATCTCACCACCAACCTTTAAAAAAAAAAAAATACATAAAAAAGAAACATCCCAAACCTGCCCCCATATGTACTCTCAATGACTCTATGCCAAAGACTACCTCTATTAGATGACAAACTCCAGAACTACTTAATGAAAAGACATTATTAAAATGCCCAGGCTTATTGATGCCCATACCATCCCCCTTGATAAGACGGGAAACCTTGTCCAATGAAATTAGTCTAATCTCCCATTCCACCCCTAAGAAAGTCTGGTTGTAATTCTCTAACCTTCTCACTATTGAGCTAGGCATCATAAACTATGACGAGGTATAAGTATCCAAGGTAGGGAAAGTGCTTTTGGTGAGGGTTACCTCACTAACACCGCCCCCCCCCCCCCCCCCCCCCAAAAAAAAAAAAAAAAAAAAAAAACACAGTTGCTATCTTTTTGAATGCTAACCAACTTTTAGTTTCAAGAATCTTATCCTAGACAACTTTATCATTAAAAGAGGAAGCAAGATGAAGACCCAAATAACTACTAGAAACCAAGACCACCCTACAACTAGGAGAAAAAAGGCCTTTAGGGTTAAACCTTGAAACTTGTATGATGAAAACTTGCAATGCTACTTACAAACCGAGGGCATATACAAAATGAACTAAACTATCTATGGAGAAATTTGGGACCTCTCTTGCTTACACAAAAGGGAAACAATAAAGTTTTCTTTTAAGGAAAAATCTATCTCCCTCATTTCTGAAGTGCTCTACTATTCTTCTCCCACCAATGTGCAACATAAAATAGAAGGGATTAGGTATCCATACATGGCAGTATGGCACTGTCTCCCACCAAGCTTCCCCGCTTCCATGAACACAAAACGTCAATCGTAGACTCTAGCATCACCCAGTTAACGTGAAAATAAGTTGGAACATGCTCCAATATCACATCATGGGGACCTCGTGCAATGCACCTCATTTTTCTTAAATGGCCATCAAAGAAAGAAAAGAAAAAGAGTTAGTGAACTCTAAGAACCACCATGCTGAGGCCTGTAGTTTATTTTATCTGACATCATATGAATTATGAGGCATCAAATCCTATCAGTTCATTTATGAATGTTAGGATACAAGTTTGAGATATATATCCTTGGTTCTTAACCTGCTAATACTTAGGTGGTCTAACATCATAAAATTCAGAGGTTAAGTGGGGAACCAATGGCGCTACCAATGAGTAGGGATGTAATGGGTCCCTAATTAACCTCATTTAAAATCCCCCAAGAAAACAGGTATCAAAATTCATAATTGGGGGATATAGGCATAAGGCTTATTTGAAAATTTATTAAAAAAAATATGTAAATGGGGACCCATTTACATCCATACCATTGAGGTCTAGCAGGGAATGAGGTTAGTCCATTAGAGGACAATATATGGTGTTTCCTGACAAGATGACTTTGAGTCAGCTTCCTACCTGTTTTATCCAGCCAACACAGAGACAGAGAGAGAGAGAGAGGTTGGGGGGTGGGGGGGGGGGGGGGGGGGGGGGGGGGGGGGGGGGAAGGCAACTCATTTTGAGTTTAAAGTTGAGACTGGGCTATGCCTTTTTCCTCAGGTGGATCCTAATTTTTTTTTTCTTAACTTTTCTTGTTTCTGATAAAACTTAATCCTTTGGGTCCTCCTTTCCCTCTCCATTTGAAGGCATTAATTTTATGTTATTATAGATTCAGATATAGAATTGGTGAATGATCCTCCATGTGATTTACATTTGTCCATCCTTAACAAGTTTCCAGAACTCCACATTTCCGACCAAAGTATCCAACTTGCTGAGAATTGTCAATTGTAGGTTTTTTTAACCAGAAGTCATCGGCAGTTGTTTTTCCTTCAGGTTCCACCCAGCTTGTATAGACATGACTGCAGAAGAAGCCAAAAGACTTGACCATTTCTTTTGCCAAAATTGTTCTTCTGAAGCTCAAAAGAAGTTGCAGAATTCTCATGCTACTTCCAGGCATTCAGATACAAAGGTATTTTACTCTGTCTGTTTGTAACCAATAATTCCTAACATTTATAAATGGAAACGGGCTTAAATCTGGCCATGGATGAGAAAGGTTTAATTTTATTGTGCATCTTGTTTCTTGTTCTTCTTCTAAAAAGTGGTTGTCTGGTAATGGTTTGATTGACTTTATGATAGCATTTGTCCATTCTTAATGACTTTACGATAGCTGAGAGGATAGTTTAAATTTAAGATGCATCTAGACAAATACTGATTACTTATCTACCAACCCTCTTCCAAGAACAGGAAAGAAAAGAAAAGACTTTAATGTGGAACAGATGGTTCAAGAGTGGTCCATCTGAAAGTTTTGTATGCCCTGCAAAGCCATAACTCTTATTATTTGATAATAGAATTTGACATTTTATTTCTTGCATGCATTTTGTGGGTATTATTTATTTATTATATCATATTGGATGATATTTTGTCCTAAGATTACTTTGTATGAAATCAGGTTGGTAATAGAGATTGCTAACAGGGAAACATAATTTTATTTTCCTTGTAATCTTAAAATTGTTCACGGCCTATGAAAATTGAGGGGCAAGATGTTCATCGAAAAGGGTGTCACATGTTGTACTACTATTTGTGACAGAGTGGCGTGTTTCTATTGCTAGAGTAGAGACTCTTAGTAGCATGTGAATATCTGTAGAGACAAATATTGAACAGGGCCACTATAAGAATAGTCTTAGACCTATCATTGTAATAAGAGGGTATTATTAATGTTATAAATAATCACTAGACTGAAGAATGTTGCTAAGTCTTATATATGAGTTATATACCGACACTATCAAACATGATGCCTAATAGGTGCCCAATACCCAAACATGTTGGATTATATAACAAGTATGTGAGGTTTGTCCTCATTCTATAAGTACTCCACCACTCCTATTGTAGGAGAATATATTCATGATTGTCTCTTGGATTTTGGATAAAATTCGGTGGTCAATTTTTGGATTTTGGAGAGTATAAATATTTATTTTGTATATAATAAATATCTTGTGTTTGATTTTCTAAATTATTTTTTTGTCCAAAATATCTTGATAGAAACACACACATAAATTTGGGAGCAATAATATTTGCATTGGTTTAATCCCATAATTTATATGGAATATTAGTTGGTGGAAGGATTATCATGTAAAGGGGTGGTGCAACAAGTCTCTAATCCTTTATTATTAAAAATTGTAAATCTGTCAATGCCATGGACATGATTGCAATCATTATTAGAATGGACCATAGTTACATGGCATGTGGTATGTTTTGTTTTGCAGTACATATTTGGGTATGAGGCATCCTACTTAGCTAGATATACATTCATGGGGGGAAAGACTGGTTGGTATGCCAGTTTGGTTTGTGGTTTGCCTTGAATAATATATTGGTATGCTTATTAAAATTTGAAGGAAAAAATTTGTTATATTCATGAGATATTGCAATGAAAATAAGGTTCAACTTTACTAAAAATAAGTCTGCAATTACATAAAACTAACATCGTAGAACCAAAACAAGGAAAAGAATTGAAATTGCTAACATAACAAATTTAAAGCTAACAATCCCAAAACCCCTCTCTAATCAGCTTGTTTATAATTTACCTTCCCCCCCCCCCCCCCCCCATCTTTTTAGAATTGCTTCCTTTCACAAGCTTAGACGATGACTTGTATGTGGCAGTAAGCAAAGCTCTTGAGAAATCTTGTGTAACTTCCTCTTCATTTGGCATTTCAACATATTCACTATCTAGAGAACTCCATCTCATCTCCTCCGAGCTGGTAACAGAATCATTTATGTTATCATTATCCTGATCAATATCATGATTCATGATTTTATCCTAGAACACATACCATAGATTATTAGTCAAGGTATAATCTTGTGTAAATTAATCTAGGTTATTAGTTGAAATGTAAATTAGTCAAGGTATAATCTTATATATTAATCCAGGTTATTAGTATAATTTTAAATTAATTTAGGTTTTAGTCAAAGTATGATATCATATAGTTTATTAGCCTCATTATCATGATTCTTGATTCTATCCTAGAACTCATACCATAGGTTATTAGTCAGGGCATAATCTTATATAAATTAATCTAGGTTATTAGTAAAATTTTAAATTAATTTAGGTTTTAGTCAATAGGTTATTGGACATAGTATCATGATTCATCATTTTATCCTATAATGCATATCATCGGTTTTTAGTCAAGGTATAATCTTATATAAATTAATCTAGGTTGTTAGTAAAAATATAAATTAATCTAAGTTATAAATGAAACTAATCTATGTTATTAGTAAAATTTTAAATTAATTTAGGTTATTAGTCAAAGTATGATATCGTATGGGTTATTAGCCATAATATCATGATTCATGGTTTTATCCTCGAACACATTCCACAGGTTATTAGCCAAATTATAATCTTATATAAATTAATCTAGGATATTAGTCAAAATATAAATTTTAATTCATAAAATCTTATATCTTATATAAATTAATCTAGGATTTTAGTCAAAAATATAAAATTTTTGAGTTAAATTAATCTTGGTTATTAGTAACTTTAAATTAAATTGAATGTTAAATGTTATATTTTAATATTATTAAGTTGTGTACATTGAAAAAGGTGAATGTTCTCAAATATTGTATAGACAAGTTGATGAAGCTGACAACTTCCAGCATGCCTTTGTACAAATTCCAAGATAAGACTTTTTGCATGTAGAAGAGCAAAATATATTAAATTTTACCTACCCAACCCACCATCTTACTTCTCTATTCTCATAATTATTATAATAAATTTATTTGGATAGAATCTATCCAGATAAAAAGGCATTTAATGCTTGTTTTATATTATTTTATAATATTTTAATGATATTTAACAAAACAAAAAGACAATTTTAACCTTATAAAAAATCCAAACCTTCACTCGTATGCTTCTCTCCTAAAACTCCCACCTAAAACTACTGCCCAACACATTAAAGCTGCACATTTCCAAAGCAAAAAAATTAGTTATGAAAATAGCTGTAATCAATGTATTCTTTTTGCATTCTCCTCCTATTCTATTTCATTCATTGACACATGGGTTTACCAAAAGTGGGGCTTGCCTGAACTGATGAAGCCCGCCCAACAATGCAGTTAAAGTCGCCTATGATGAAGTCCGCCCGAACTTCATTTGAACGGGGGCCCGGTGTATTTAAATTGATGGCGACGATTTCAAGGTGAAAATATTTTTGTCTTTTGATGCTATTGGTCATCCCGTGTCGTCAACTAATTTAGGCAAAGTAGCATTTCTCATTTCATTCCACAAGTTGGCTGGACAAGAGCTTCTTAACCAGAAAATAGAGAATGAGAATGAGAGAAATTATATTGAGCATAGACGTAATTTATTGGAAGAGCTCTTTGGTTTCGAAGAAGATGATAGTTTGATTGGCAAAGAATCAGAAAGTGAAGAACAATTTGATTTTGTGGCAGCTGATTCTATTAACAACCATTTGGAAGAATCCAATAACGTCAATGCGGAAGAAGGATCTCTACCAGGTATGATATTTAACAGTATTGAGAGTCTGATGAATTCTTATCAAGAACATGCAAGAGTTTCAGTGTTACCAAGAGATCAACTCATAGAAACAGTGATGAAAGTTACAAGTATGTTACAATTTGCTGTGACAGAGCAAAGAAACAACAATATGAGAAGTCTACAAAAAGGATATATTGTCCTGTAAGAATAAATGCAATTAGGAGAGAGAATGGAGTTTGGCAGGTTTCAAAAACAATATTAGGACACAACCATGAATTGCAACCGGATATGTCTATTTTGATGCCTACTCATAGGAATCTGATAATTAATATGAAGAGACAACTGGAAGCCAATGATATTGCAGGCATAAAACCGTGTAAGAATGCTAGAAGTTCAAGCTGGTGGGCCTCAAAATTTAGGATGCTTGCCTAAAGACTATAAAAATTTCATTAAGAGTAGGAGAAGACTGAGACTAGGTGATGGAGATGCAGAGGCCATTCGGAAGTTTGTAAGGATGCAACCAAAAGACATGGGCTTTTTTCATTTGAGGACTTCAACGACGAAGGCAGGCTAACTAATGTGTTGTGGGTCCATCCTCGTGCAAAAGCCGCCCATGAAGAATTTCATGATGTTGTCAGTTTTGACACAACATACCTTGTGAACAAATATAGCATGCCTTTTGCTACAATTGTAGGCATAAATCATTATGGACAATCAATTCTTTTAGGCTGTGCGCTGGTTACACATGAGGACACAAGATCATTCAAGTGGTTTTTTATGAATTGGCTCGAAGCAATGGGAAATATGCATCCTAATGCTATTTTAACCGATTAATGCGAAACCATCAAATCAACTATCACTGATGTTATGCCTAACACTGTTCATCGGTATTGTTTGTGGCATATCCTTTGCAAACTGCCTAAGAAGTTTAGAAATGTTGTTGAATTCGATAAGGCAATTATCAAATTCAAAGCTTTCGTGTATGATAGTCTCACTATTGAATTGTTTGAGAGGAACTAGAATGAGTTCTTGAGGAAGCATGGATTGGAAAGGAATGATTGGCTAAAGGACCTTTTTAATCAAAGGCAAAGTTGGGCACGAGTTTATCTACATCACAATTTCTGGGCTGGTATGATTTCTACTCAAAGAAGTGAGGGAATGCATGCTTTTTTTGATGGTTATGTTCACTCTATGAACACGCTTAAACAATTTGTTGAACAATATGAGATTGCAATGAGTAATAAGATTCAGAAAGAGTTCCTTGCTGACTATGATTCAAAGTGTAAAGTGGCTAAATGCATATTAGAGTTTGATTGGGAAATACAGTTCCAACAGGCATACACAAATTCAATATTCAAGTTAGTTTAAAATGAGATCAAGTGCTTGTTGTACTGCTATGTTATTCTGCCAATTGAAGAGGAAGCAAGGGCAACAGCTACTGGGGTAGGTATTGAAAAACATAAAATAATAGAGAGATGCATTTTAAATAATTGGTACCATAAGGAGTTTATTTACATTGTTGAGTACAGAGAGAATGGTGATTATTTAAGCTGTAATTGCAGGAAATTTGAATTCAAGGGCATACCTTGCTGCCACATCTTTAAATTGATGTCCTTAAAAGACATGAAAGTTATCAGTGAAAAATATATATTAAGGAGGTAGAGAAAAGATGTTGTCAGACGCCATTCTAAGATTTTCTTTGCTGGAGGTTATCCTCACATGATTGAGAATGGCGTGGCAGAAAGAAAATCTTAGAATGGCGTCTCACAACATCTTTTCTCCACCTCCTTAATATATATCTTTCACCGATAACTTTCATGTCTTTCAAGGACATCAACTTAAAGATGTGGTAGCAAGGCATGCCTTTGAATTCAAATTTCTTGCAATTGTAGCTTAAATAATCACCATTCTCTCTGTACTCAACAGTGTAAATAAACTCCTTATGGTACCAATTATTTAAAATACATCTCTCTATTATTTTATGTTTTTCAATACCTACCCCAGTAGCTGTTGCCCTTGCTTTCTCTTCAGTTGGCAGAATAACATGGTAGTACAACAAGCGCCTGATCTCATTTTGAACTAACTTGAATATTGAATTTGTGCATGCCTGTTGGAATTGTATTTCCCAATCAAACTCTGATATGCATTTAGCCACTTTACACTTTGATCGTAGTCAGTAAGGAACTCTTTCTGGATCTTATTACTCATTGCAATCTCATATTGTTCAACAAATTGTTTAAATGTGCTCATAGAGTGAACATAACCATAAAAAAAAGCATGCATTCCCTCACTTCTTTGAGTAGAAACCATACCAGCCCAGAAATTGTGATGCAGATAAACTCGTGCCCAACTTTGCCTTTGATTAAAAAGGTCCTTTAACCAATCATTCCTTTCCAATCCATGCTTCCTGAAGAACTCATTCCAGTTCCTCTCAAATAGTTTAATAGTGAGACTATCATAGACGAGAGCTTTGAATTCGATAATTGCGTTGTTGAATTCAACAACATTCCTAAACTTCTGAGGTAGTTTGCAAAGGATATGCCACAAGCAATATCGATGAATAGCATTAGGATGAATATTTCGCATTGATCGGTTAAAATAGCATTAGGATGAATACTTCCCATTGCTTCGAGCCAATTCATAAAAAGCCACTTGAATGATCTTGTGTCCTCATGTGTAACTAGTGCACAACCTAAAAGAATTGATTGTCTGTGATGATTTATGCCTACAATTGTAGCAAAAGGCATTCTATACTTGTTCACAAGGTATGTTGTGTCAAAACTGACAACATCATGAAATTCTTCATAGGCGGCTTTCGCACGAGGATGGACCCACAACACATTAATTAGTTTGCCTTCATCGTTGAAGTCCATCAAATGAAAAAAGTCCCTGTCTTTTTGTTGCATCCTTACAAACAACTTCCGAATGGCCTTTGCATCTCCATCACCTAGTCTCAGCCTTCTCTTACTCTCAATGAAATTTTTGCAGTCTTTAGGCAAGCATCCTAAATTTTGAGGCCCACCAGCTTGAACTTCTAGCATTCTAACATTCTTACACGGTCTTATGCTTGCAATATCATTGGCTTCCAGTTGTCTCTTCATATTAATTGTTAGATTCCTATGAGCAGGCATCAAAATAGACATATCAGGTTGCAATTCATGGTTGTGTCCTAATATTGTTTTTGAAACTTGCCAAACTCCATTGTCTCTCCTAATTGCATTTATTCTTACAGGACAATTTATCCTCTTTGTAGACTTCTCACATTGTTGTTTCCTTCCTTTTTCACAGCAAATTGTAACATACTTGTAACTTTCATCGTTGTTTTTATGAGCTGATCTCTTGGCAACACCGAAACTCTTGTATGTTCTTGATAAGCATTCATCAGACTCTCAATACTGTTAAATATCATACCTGGTGGAGGTTTTCTTCCACATTGACGTTATTGGGTTCTTCCAAATGGTTGTTAATAGAATAAAGCTACCACAAAATCATATTGTTCTTCACTTTCTAATTCTTCACCAATCAAACTATCATCTTCTTCGAAACCAAAGAGCTCTTCCAATAAATTACGTCTATGCTCAATATAATTTCTCTCATTCTCATTCTCCATTGTCTAGTTAAGAAGCTCTTGTCCAGCCAACTCGTGGAATGAAATGAAAAATGCTACTTTGCCTAAATTAGTTGATGCACGGGATGACCGATGGCATCAAAAGACAAAAATATTCTCATCTTGAAATCGTCACCTCAATTTAAATACACCGGGCGCCCATTTGGATGTAGTTCGGGCGGACTTCAACTGCAATGCTGGGCGAGCTTCATCAGTGATGAAGCCTGCCCAGCAGTTCAGGCAAGCCCCACTTTCGGTAAACCTATGTGTCAATGAATGAAATAGAATAGGAGGAGAATGAAAAAAGAATACATTGATTACCGCTATTTTCATAACTAATTTTTTTGCTTTGGAAATGTGCAACTTTAATGTGTTGGGCAGTAGTTTTAGGTGGGAATTTTAAGAGGGAAGCATACGAGTGATGGATTGGATTTTTTATAAGGTTAAAATTTTCCTTTTGTTTTGTTAAATATCATTAAAATATTTTAAAATAATATAAAACAAGCTTTAAATGTAGGGTTGGAAATGGTTTGGTTTCGGTTTTTGCCAAAATCATAACCAAACCAAACTTAAACTACTAAAACCAAAACCAAAACCAAACCATTACCCATTGGTTTTAAAAATTAAAAACCATAACCAAACCATTCGATTTTGATTTTAACTATGGTTTTTTTAGTTTAATCCATAATCTCCCGTTAGGTTTTATTTATTTTTTAAATATTTAATTTGTTATTTTTATTAATAATTATTTGATTGATAAAAATAAAATAATTTAAGATTAGGTTTTATTTTATTTGTTAATTACTTTATAAATGTTAAATATTTTATATATTTGTAATGCATTAGTTAAAATGCTTGTAAAAAAATGCATTAGTCAATATATATATTATGTGTATATATAATATATTAAATAAATAAATATATATTATATATATGTATATTCGGTTCAGTTTGGTTCGATTACCCACACATTCGGTTCGGGTTTTGGTTTGGATTTAGTGAAAACCATAACCAAACCATACCCATTGAAACAATGTTCGGTTTTTCCCCAAACCAAACTATTACCCAGTCAAACGATTTTTAACCATGTTGACCAGTTCGGTTTCGGTTTGGTTCCCCACGATTTCGGTTGCAATTGCCATCTCTAATTAAATGCCTTTCTATCTTGATAGATTCTATCCAAATAGATTTATTGTAATTTATATCCGTTAACTTATTACAAATAGCTGTTTTCTTCTTATTTATTACTTAACACTCTTTAAAGCAGTCACAAAATAACATGTATAAAATAGAAAGAGACCGAAGTCTTATAAAATAAGAACTTAGAGCTTTTGACGCCACTCTACGACAACCCACACTAGACCACCTATCCAAAGGGGAATTAGAGGATGGTGGTCGTTGCTTGCTACAAGTGACCCTCCCAGTAAAGAGAAGTCGCCAGAACAATCAGCCATATGCTGTCACCTGCCAAGTGTTCGTGGTGTGTGACAACAGTTGCCAATCTCTGACAACTGCTCTCCAACTCACCTCGCTCAAGTCTAGCACCTGGTGGCCCTCACAGCTATAGAAGAGTATGAAATATGGAAGAAATCAAAGCAAACTGAAGTTGTTTGCCTCAGCAGCAAAACGAGCTTGAGCTTGCTTTTCTCTTTTCTTTCTCATTTTCCTCTTCATATTAGATCTTTTGTAACTCCTCACATGCTTCTGATTTTCCAAGCCTACAACCTCTCATTTTTCTGTTCTTTTTGTTGCCTTTTCTTGATTACACCTAGGGGAGCGTCTCTCCTTTGATTACACTACTTGCAATTTCACCATGTGAAGATAAGGTGAACTTCCTTCATCTCCAGATGATTTCTGAGTTTGGACCTTTGAAGTTCTATATTTGGGATCGCCATTTTTGGCGATCCAAGTCGTGTCCCTCCCCGTTCCAGTACACGTTCATACTGCGAACTGATTCCTGTGATTGGAAACGCAGTTTTGGGGGGGGGGGGGGGGTTGTTCCACAAAATGGGTAACTATTGTATGGACTAATTTGAAATAAGGAAGAGATTCCATTGGGTCCCATGCTACATACCCTAGCCTTTGTTTATTAATACCCTATTAGTAATGAGTACTAGATATACAAGTTTTTTGCTTTCTAAGTTGTCAAAGTGAAAAGCAAGAAGGAATCCATCAATTCCAAGATAGGTGGAAGCCGGAAGGTGATCATTGACATTGCACGTGAGCTTTTAGAAGACTTTGTGCTTGTGAAATCTATGTGAGCTATTTGATTCATGTTTTTTTGGACAGATCCAAAATTTTATTTATAATCTTATGAACCCTAATTTGATTAGGGACATTGAAAATTCTTCACCATCTAGGGTCCATGAATATGGTTATTTCCTTTTTGGAAAGATAGGTCTGACTTAAGTAATAGTGTGTTCCAAGGGAAACAGGAAGGTGAACTGGCAGGCAGTAAAATTGAGTCATGTAATTAACCCTAAATAGTTCAGAGTTCAAGCTTTGTTGAATCTATTTGTGTTTTTTTTTTTTTTCCCTTTTTAAGGTTGTGCTTCTGATCATGGATTTGAAATGCATACATATTGTACTATTTTTTTCTAATTGAATAGATTTTGTACTTGAGTATTAAAGAAACATGCCTTTACTGATTTTGGATCACTTACTTCTTGGATAACAACAAATAGATTAAGGAGTTTGAGCTGCTAGGATTATCGTTGGCCCTGCATTGAGAGTACTTTTCAGTTTTCAAGTTTACAAATTCACACGGTAACCCTTACCTCTTTGCTCTTATGATGGATGAACTCACAAAGCACATCTAAGAAGTGATGAATGAGACAAAAAAAGACTTGAATAATGAACTTGAACTGTGGAAAAACACCTTAGAACTTGAATTAAGTAGGTCGAAAACAAACTAAGTATGTAGAATATAATTTAAGTAAAATTAGAAGCGTGAGACCTATAAAGCGCAAACACTTACTAGGGGTTACCATACCCGTGTTGTCAATGTGTCAGACACTCGACACATCTTTGACACGTATCAAACACTCCTATGGCATGTTTGACACTTTCTTAAAATTTTTTAAAAAAGGTATGAGAGGGGACATATGCAAATACTTGTAGGATACATGTGTCCTCTATACAAATATCATGACCCTAAGGGTATTAGAGGGGCAATACTGTAATTGAGTTACAATTGTTTGTAGGAGATATTTTGTAATTCTGTTAGGAGCACACAGGTGTTGTTATTCTAGAATATACTTTCAGTTAGTTGTAGTTGATGCCTATAAAAGGCTACTTGTAGGAGGATGGGGATTATGTTGTGGAATGATAATTGACTTTCAGCCTTCCCTCTCATCAATTCTCTCTCAATTTTCTCTCTGATTTCTCTCAATTCTCCGTCCCCTCTCTCTCTCGATTATCTCTGTTCCCTCTCAATTCAGTCTGCTATCTCTCCATTTTCCGACTAATTCTCCCTTGGATTCTTCCAAATTCCTATCAAAATCTTATCCAAATCTTAGGAACATGACAATTGAAATCAAAGCCGATTGATTCTCGGTTGTGAGCAAAGCAATTTTCGACTAACATTCGTGTGATTTTTGATGATGATTTAGCGAATTGTCTTAGCTTCAACAGAGCGCATTGAATTATCAGCGGTTGGTCTCAGGTGGTTGATTCTCGGCTGATAATTGAGGCTCGGAATTTGAAGGCGAAGCAGATTCTAAGGAGGCAAATTCATAGTAGCCGATTCTTGGCTACTGCATCATGACCTAGGTTGTGGCTTGTATTTGAAGGTGAAGCCGAGCAGGAGGAATTCTCAGCTATTTGACCTAGGCGACTACTGTGAGGCGATCGATTATCCAACAGAAAGGTGGACTAGGTTGGCTGAGTTCAGGTTTCGGTGAATTTAGGAGACGATCGGCTGACTTGGTGAATTTAAGGTTGCTGCCGATCTTAGGTTCTTGACTCGTGAACTGATATGTGAAATGTTGTCTAGAGTATAGGTTAATAAGATCAGTTATAGCAGTGTATTTGAGGGTCATTGAAGATTTTAGATAGAAGTTGTAACCCAAACTGTAATTAGTTATAGTTTGGGGGTTAAACTGTAAATATCTAATACTATTCATTGGGATATCCGCCCACTATTATAAATAGAGGGCAAGGGAGTAGATTTTCTCATTCTTTTTTTATACTGAGCGGACATTCACTTTGAGAGGGAGAGGCTGGTGTGCAAGACAGCTTTGAAATTCTTAGAGAGTGAGCGTTGGATGTACTCGGGAATAGGAGGATGTTTCTTGCTGCTGTACTGATTGATTCTCTGTAATAAAGACTACTCTTGGTGGGTGTTTGAAGGCTGGATGTAGGTTTGCCAAAAGCATTTTGAACCAGGATATATCTTGCGCCTATTGTTTGGTTTCTGACTTGATTATTTCTGTTTCTGTTGTTCATGTTTTCTGTTCTTATAATTTTCATTGCATTCGAGAGTGTTGGAGAGGGTTTTCTCACCTAAGGGTATAATCTAAGAGTCCTAAGGTTAACATTATCGAGTCACAGGAGGTTGTTGATTCAGGCGATCTGACTTGGAGGACGAGCAGAGCCAAGCGGTCCCTGGAAGCTGATCGTAGGCGATCCTCAGTTGCTGAAGTTAGGTGGTAGGCGATTTTTTTGAGACTGATTCAGAGGTAGATTCAGTTTGAAGAATTTGAACTAAGGAAATGGCAACGACCAAAGAAGCTATGCACTCCTTGGAAATAAGTGTACAGTCATTGAAGAAAACTTTCAACCAAAAGATGGACGTGCTGGACGACATGTTGATCCAGCTTGCAAAGAAGTTTTAGGTTGTTAAAATGTTGTCTAGAGTGTAGGTTAATAAGATCAGTTATAACATTGTATTTGAGGGCCAATGAAGTATTAAATAGAAGTTGTAACCCAAACTGTAATTAGTGATAAGTTGGGGGTTTAAACTGTAAATATTTTAAAGTCTTCATTGGGGTATCAACCCACTATTATAAATAGAGGGCAAGGGGTAGCAAGTGAAGCAGTGTTCTCATTTTCTGTTTGTAATGACAAAATCTGTCGAGTGTTTGTGTATTCTCTAAGAGAAAGGCTGTGTGATTAGAATATAGCTTTGTAATCTTGGAGAGAATGATGTGGGTGTACTTGGCTAAGGAAGCACTGTTGTTCTGATTGGTTTCTGAATAAATCAAGTCTGCTCTCGACATGATTTCAAGGCTAGATGTAGGGTTGCTTTAAAGCAATCCGAACCAGGATATATCTTGCGCCTATTGTTTGGTTTGTGGTTTGATTGTTTTTGATTTTCATTCATTTAAATTCTGTTATTGTTTTCTGTTTATTATTTCTGTTGGTTGGATTGATTTCGAGTGAGGAGTTGAGAGAATTGGCATTTTGAAACAATGATTGAGTTGTCAAAAGAGCTCCTAATCATAACACATGTAATTCCAACTGAAGGATCATTTATCTGTGAGGAGATTGCTGTTGGATTACTTTCTCCGAATTCTGACTTATAGGAGACTGAGGAACAATATGAATGGGAAAAAAATATTGATTCATCAGATATTTCGGCTATAAATCATTTCGAAGATGAAAGTCGTGATGGAGGCCATGTTTCAACCATTGAGGAACCTGCAAAACTTTCTCATCTCTTCCTATGCAATTAGTATGTCCGGACAGGAATGACAGTTGCAGGAATAGTCAATGTGACACCATCAAAAGAAAAATCTGTTGAAGATAAATCTTCGGATTATATCTTTTGCAAGCAGGAAGCAAAAGTGTTGTGAAGTTGGGGAAGGTTACTGTCATGATCCTAGGGTTTAGCTAGTGTTTGCAAGGAATTTAGAAGGAATTAGAAAGATATAATCCGAACAAAGAGAATTGGAGGGAGAATGTGGACTGAAAGGGAGGGAAATACATCAAGAATTGAGGGGGAATGTAGTTAGAACAACAAGAGAGAGAGAGAGAGAGAGAGAGATCATACTTGAGAGAAAAATCTGGAATTCAATTGTCATTCATCACATCCATTCTCTAACTACCTTACCCTATTTATAGGCTGTTCGCTAAAAGGTACAAACATGAACATCGACCTAGAGTACAACATAATAAATGCATGTAAATTAACTACTATTATATTTACAATTATAGCCTTGGGGATTCTTGGGGTCGTGATAGTTACGAGCACATCGTCTTTGGATTTTGAAGATTATAAGTTTGTTGTTCTGGAAGGAATAGGTACTCCTCCAATACTTGTTGTCAATGCACGTCTAGTAATTAAGGATTTACGGGAAAGAACCAAAGGAGGAGGAGGAAAAAGAAGTTAAAAATTGTCCATGTTCGGTAAAAGACTGTACTGATCTTTTAGGCACTATCAAGGAAATCACTGGAATCTCTTGGGGGGGAAAACTAAGTAGCATTTTGAGTTTTGTCAGAATACAGAACACTTGGAGAAAAGAGCTTTGCCAAAGAGATCTTAGAGGACTATATCTTACAATTGCAGGAAAATGCAAAAGAAAAGGACCGTAAGAGAGAAGGAGAAAAGGCCAAAAGGAGAAAGAAAGAGCAGAAAAAGAGAAGAGGAATGGATCGGATAGTGAAAATAGGGATTGGATGGAGAAACGATAGCCAATTGTTGCAAGTTCTTGGGGACAAGAACTCTCTCAAGGAGGGGGGGAATTGTCACGACCCTAGGGGTATTAGAGGGGCAATACTGTAATTGAGTTACAATTGTTTGTAGGAGATATTTTGTAATTATGTTAGGAGCAAATGGGTGCTATTATTCTAGAATATGCTTTCAGTTAGTAGGTAGCTGATCTATAAAAGGCTACTTGGAGGAGGATGAGGATTATGTTATGGAATGATAATTGACTTTCAGCCTTCCCTCTCATCAATTCCCTCTCTATTTCCTCTTTGATTTCTCTCAGTTCTCTGTCCTCTCTCTCTTGATTATGTTTGTTCCCTCTCAATTCAGTCTGCTATTTCTCCCTTTTCCATCTAATTCTCCCTTGGATTCTTCCAAATTCCTACCAAAACCTAGGAACATGATAGCAGTCACATCAAAACTAAAAAGTAAGGGTTTTCTTTTTTACTCTTTAGTTTCATGACTTGGTAATTGCATGATTATTTTGTTTTTCCAAGTTTGGATTGCATGACTATTCAGTTTTCATACCCTTCATGCTTCTATTCTCTAGCTCTTTAAACATCGATCGGATTGTGAGGGATAAAGACGAATGGACTGTGAGTTGATTGCTAATTAGACTGCAGTTATTCATTTGGAATTTTGGCTTATGAATTTTAAATGCATGTTTGTGAGTTTGGATCTTTTGATACTTTATATTTAAAAATATAAAAAATTATTTAATTAATTAATGTATCTCAATCATGTCGTGTCCTACTTTTTTTGAAGAATCCCGTGTCCCTATGTTTGTGTTCGTGCTTCTGTGTGAGACAGATAAAAAAAGTGAAGAAATGTGAATGTTGTAATTGTGAGACTTGGAGATCAAGCTATTACAAGAACAATCAATTTTGATGTTTTAGGGGGAAATTATGGAGAATGTTCTTCATAGAATCAATGACGAACTACTAGTGGAGAAATGTGCCCAACATTATATGTGATCATAAAATCCCTTTAAAGCTAAGATGATGTTTTCTTAGATGCCTATTACTATTAGATCATTTTTCTTGTGGCTCAAAAAGTTGGTAGTTAAGCACCAATATTAGTCTAGTTGAGATGAGAATGTTATGGTAGATATAAGGTCATACAAGAAAAGACAAAATAAGAAACAAAATGATGCGTAATAAGGTTGGAGTGGTGCATGTTGAATAAGATGCAAGAATCACGATTATGATGATTCAGACATATGAGAAGAATATTGATTGAAGCACCAATTAGGCGAGTGGATGTACAGAGGAAGTGTGTAGCAAAAGAGGGAGAGGAAGGCCAAAGAAAATTTGGTGAGAAATTCTTAGACATGACATAGAATATAATCATTTATCAGAGGATATTGCTATGGATAGAGATGAATGAAGGTCTAGAATTCATGTACTGGACCCCAACTAGTGAGATTAAAGCTTGTGAGTTGTTGTAATAAATGGTTGATAAAGATTGGGTGTTGGGAAGTTTAGGCTTTTAAACAAAGCCTTTCTCATTAGCTAGTGGCTTTAGAGTTTTTGCTTTGAGGAACTTGGAAGAGGACTAGCCATTTAGGAGATCAATTCAAACGTTCTTCAAGATTAGGACTTCAATTACATGACACCTTTCTTGAATATGCTAAGGACTATGCAATATGAAGGAAGGGGGAGGACAAATGGGTTTGTTGCTTGTGAGGAGGGTAACTGTTTTCAGTGCACACATTCTACATCATTTTCTATGGTGAGGGAAACCTTTTTTCCTAGGAGGTGATATGGAAGTTGAGGACTCCCCCTGGGTTGTCTTCTTTGTCTGACTGCCTTTTTCACCACTTTGGAGAGGGTGTTCTTTGTATAATGGAAGTGTTAAAATGTTGTCTAGAGTATAGGTTAATAAGATTAGTTATAGCATTGTTTTTTGAGGGCCAATGAAGTATTAAATAGAAGTTGTAACCCAAACTGTAATTAGTGATAAGTTGGGGGTTTAAACTGTAAATATTTTAAAGTCTTCATTGGGGTATCCACCCACTATTATAAATAGAGGGCAAGGGGTAGCTAGTGAAGCAGAGTGTTCTCATTTTCTGTTTCTGTCGAGTGCTTGTGTATTCTCTAAGAGAAAGGCTGTGTGATTAGAATATAGTTTTGTAATCTTGGAGAGAATAATGTGGGTGTGCTCGGCCAAGGAAGCACTGTTGTTCTGATCGGTTTCTGAATAAATCAAGACTGCTCTTGGGGTGTTTGAAGGCTGGATGTAGGGTTGCTTTAAAGCAATCTGAACCAGGATATATCTTGCGCCTATTGTTTGATTTGTGGTTTGATTGTTTCTGGTTTTTTATTCATTTAAATTCTGTCCTTGTTTTTCTGTTTTTTGTTTCTGTTGGTTGGATTGACTTCGGGTGGGGAGTTGAGAGAATTGGCATTTCGAAACATTGATTGAGTTGTCAAAAGAGCTCCTAATCATAACAGGAAGGTTAGTGAATTGACTGGTTCTTTGTTGTCTTGTGGTTTTGGGGAGTTTGCTTTTGTATACTTTTAGGTGTTTGGCACATCACTTTGGATTATTTTGGTTCTATTTGAGGCTAGAGTTCTTTTTCTTGCCATCTTTGACACAAAAGGATGCATGCTCATTGCCTTATTTTTGTTTTTTTATTTTTTGTGATGCGGGGCATTTCACATGAACGAAATAGTAGTGTTTTTGATGGAGTTGTGAATCCTAATTGGTTATTGAAGGGAACATCCTATGTTTTCCCTTTTCATGGGTTGAGAAATAACTCCTCTTTCATGTTGCAAGCTTTTTTTTTTTTTTTTCTTTTTAATAAATTACATTAACCATCCTAAAGTAAGGCCTAATTACAGGGACCACCCCTTCATTTTCAAAAATTACAGCGAGCACCATTCTGTTAAAAAATAAGGTAAATTAACCCCCGCTCTCTCTCCCCCCCCACACACTCTATCTGTCTCTCCTCTCTAATTACAGATAAATAATTTAAAAAAAAACTAAAAAAACTGGTGGTGGCCGACCACTATTATTTGCCAGTGCTGGTGCTGGAATCGAACCCCAGCATCATTGGGGTAATAAAATGCTGGGTTTCGTGGTTGAACTGCAGTCTGCTTGCTTTCAAGGGCGTAAACGACGTGCACTGGATGTATGCCTGCCTCATCACTGCTACGGCTTTTCCAAGGATGATATCAAGGTGCTCATTGGCACCAATGACTCCTACATGCAGCCCACCAGCCAAAACTCGTTGACATTCTCTTTCGGTGGCAACAATAACACTGGGTATGACAAGTGCATCATCCCCTGCGACATGAATCATCACCACTCTCTCTCTCTCTCCTCCCCCCCTTCCCAAGGAAAAAAAGAAAAGAAAAACACCCACTGACCCACACGCCTGATTTTGAATAGACTTTCATGAATTTTAGGTTAATTTCAGTGGGAATCTAATAATTTGTGTTGAATTGGGAGCACTGGAATGCACTTCTCTCGACCAATTCCAGACACAATCACACACAATTGAACTCACAACACAGAAGCACAAATAAGAACAGAATTGAAATAAAGAAGAAATGCGTAAACCACACAAGAAGACACTATAGTTTATCCTGGTTCAGATTGCCAATAAGTCGATCCTACATCCAGCCTCTTAGATTCCGAGAGCAATCCACTAAGAAATGATGAAATCAGTACACAAGAATCCCACTCTCTCATGAGTACAACAACAATGAGATTACAAAGACTATCTTGATAACTAGGCTTTCCTCTCAACATAGCACTCGTAAAAATTAGAATGATCAAGATTGACTCAAGCGACTGCCCCATGTCTTCTATTTATAGACATTTTGGGCTGATATTACAAGGAATATAAAAGACTGCACATTTCCTATTATACCCCTCATACATAAGCTACTGTTGTACATAACCTAACTTAACCAATTCTACCGCTTGAATAAAGTTGACTTCACTTATTTCTTCTAGGCTACACTCGATGCAAACATACAACAATTTGGAATAACTTTTGCACTAGGACTAGATTTAAACATTTTGGCTGTCCTTCATTCGATAGATTGGGATGTCCTGGTTGAATCAGTAGGCTTCATTTGTTTCATGTCTGTTACTGATTTTTGTCTTAGTGGATCTACAAAGCAGACCACCTGCTTTTGTCTACCAAGTGTTTGATGAAACTTTTCATAGGAAAGACGACTTTCTCTTTGTCATTTTCTATTTCTTCAGTAGAATATTTACAACTTGAAATAGACTTCTTATATTCCTTCCATACCACTATGAATTGTTGATGGGAGAGAGATATGGCCTGAGAAACCCAGTGATTTTGCTGGGTTTCAGTCCAACTGAGCCATCGCATGGTCGAGGTGAAAATTAGACATAATGGAAGGAAGGGAGGGAGAGAGAGAGAGAGGTAGCTGCCACTGGAGGCCTGAGACGAGGAGATTGCTAAACAAAGATTTGGGGAGAGATTGATGGTAGTTTGGTATTTTTTTTTTTTTAATTTAACTGCTGTTTGTTTAAGGTAAGGGGCATATTGTTACAATTTTTTTAAACCTTAGGGCTATGAAATGTAATGTGTTAAAATAGAGGGGTAGTCTCCTGAATTAGCCATACCTCAGGGGAGGTTAGTGTTTTTTACCATTTTCTTGATAATTTGTACTTGTGTATTAGTATATACTGTAGTTTCTGTCACTACCTTTCTTTTCAGAATTCTATTTAACAATTATGGCCCATTATCTGTTCAGTTATCAAAAATGAAAACAAGAAGAAAGTTTGAAGGATTTAATTGTTTTATTTTGAGGGGTTTTCAAATAATGAGTTAGAGATGGCTATTGCAAAACCTTAACCAAGATTCTAGTTGTGCAAAAAGGATAGCCCTTAGGTTTTTTTATTGAAGTCTAAGAACTCACTCTATCATACATTCATTATATATTGTATTACCAAATAAATTGATCTCAAGTTTATTCATCCAAATGTAATCCAAGACATCTCATACAAATCTTTTGATTATTAACTTGATCCAATTTAGTTAAAATCTGTATACATATATCTTTGCTCTCTCTCTCTCTATCTACCTATATCGTGCTTATGTGCACGCAGTTTGACACAGCCTAGGCCTTTCCTACTAAATATGTTGAACTAATCAGTGGAGGAGTCAACAATATAAATTCTTTCTCAAATCCAGAGATTTTGTTATTGTCGTCGTCGTCGTCGTCATCATTATTATTATTATTTTCATAATGATGTTTCTAGGTACTGTGTCTGATCACTCTCTAAGAAAAAGGGTGTTGACACATTTTCAAAGGTGTCTTTGAACTTGAAATGGCCATAGATGTATTTGAAATATTCCAACACGTGTTTCCTGTGCCATATAAAAGTTGTGGTTTTTTGGCACTTCTAGGTTCTAACCTTTTAGCATGCATTTTTGCACTTCTACGTACTAACCTTTTAGCATAGGTTATAAGCTACCTTTTATCCTCTAAGGTCGTGTTTGTTAAAATGAATAAGATAAGGTTATATCAAGATAAGTTTGGAATGCTTTTCGGATCAAGATATGAAATGGTCAAGATAAGACTGAGAAACATTTCGAGATTTTTATTAGATTGTTTGTTAAATTTTTTTGGAATACATTGGGGGAGACATATAGGTCATTTTTTCTTATCTGTAAGGTCTAAGATAAATTTATCTGGAGGGGAGGGGGGAGAGAAATTTATTTGAACAATTCCAGAGAAGAAGTCACATGACTTCTTTTCCAAGTGCTGTAAGATAAATTTAACAAATATAATGGAAAACACTTTTGTCTGTAATGTTTTTCATATCCCACTTTTTCAGCCCATATCTTAGTTAACAAATGTTATCTAGATAGGGTGGTGTACACACGTTGTGGGCATTAGAAGTTCAAAAAGAACATGGGTGGCTGATGCACTCATTAAAAAGACAAGAAACCTTGTTACTTTCTTCCATGCCACATAACCCACATGGCATCATTTCCACTAGGAGACCTTGGTAACCCTGTCACAAAATCATCATTAGTTTGTCACATACTCCTATTTCCACTCAGTTATATCTAGCTGTTTTTCTCTCTCTCTCTTTTTTTTTTGGGGGGGGGGGGGGGGGGGGGGCAGCAAGTATATCCAGTGGTTGCACTAGCCTTTGATGTTCCACCTTGATCCTCTAGCACATATCACACTGTGCCCTTCATTGAGCCACACTTTTCTTCATCCCTAGCCACCAATGGACTTCATTGAGATCTCTATACATCTTCATTGCTCTAGGGTGAAGTGAATACTTGGCTTGGTATGCCTCATCCAAGATTGTCCACCTGAAATCTTTTACTTTGCCATTTTTGTCAACCCACTGGCAAAACCTAGGATCTCTACCCAAAGCTTATGTAACTTGTTCCATCAAATCCAGCTTTACAGTCAGACTAGCAAGCCAACTCCTTTTGAGAAAATACATACCACAGACTCCTATGATCTGTGTGCAAATTTTAAACCTTTCACCATACAGGCAATGATGCCACAACTTAATTGCATAAATAACCAAAACTAATTCCAAATCATGGGTTGGTCAATCCAGTTCATGCCATCTCAATTGTTGAGACTCTTAAGCTATAACATTACCATTTTGCACACAATCCAGGCATCAGTGTATACCACAAAACCTCCTGACCCTTTAGATAAAGCCAAAATTGTAGTGGTAAACCTCTCCTCGAGTTTCAAAAAGCTTCATTTACATGTGTCATCCCAGACAAATTTCACTCCTTTCTAAGTAAGCCCTTTTTCTTTGAGAAATGACTCCACGTATGCCTTTTCTTACAATCTTACCAATTGAGGTTCTGTTCTTAAGTAGTGAGGCAAGTCTAACAGATTAATTTCACTTACCGGCTTTATAAAATAATCTACTTCTGATGTCCCTGTCTTGGAAATGGAGGGGCATCAAGCAGATGTTCTGTCTGGGTGATCTTTTGTGGATATTCGTTTGGGAGACAAAAGTAAAGTGAAGATCCATTTTCCAACACTGTTGAAAGTAAAATATCTGAAACTGGTCTTTATTTCCTTTGCCTTTTGATGTTATCCCTCCTTGTTCTAATTAGGGGAGTAAAATATTTGTTACCTTTATTGGGACATTTATGTACAATGAGTGACGCAGAAGATATTGGCATGAAAATTTAATGTGCTTAGATGTAGCCACTGGAATTCTTGGAGATTAGGGTGCTGTTTTACTGGAAGTAGTTTTAGGTCACATCTGAGCACAACATATTGCAAAGAGTAGGGCTGGCAGTTTGAAGGGTTGCCTCCCTTCCTCTCCCTTGCATGAACATATGTTTCCTGTTGCTGTATTTGCTGCAGATTAATTTTTTAAACTTCCAATTATGTTACATGCAGATAATCTAACTGTTAAATGGAAAAACAGAAGATGTATATGTGCAACTAAAAGGACAAAAGTTGTGTGTGTTGCTCTTTGATCAGATAATCTAAACGCAAGCTAGATTGTCACCTTCACTATCTCTGGTTGGTGAAAAGCTTGACCTGCATAGCCCATTGTATAATGGGCGAATAAGGGGCACTGTGTTTCTTCATGGTTCTCTGATCTTTATGATCAAGGAACTGAGGCTGCTTCATATTCTTGAAGGTGATATCATTATATGCATGTTATGTGAACTTCTAGAGCTTTCCACATCTTTGTGGGCTTATTGTGGCCCGGCCCTACTACTGGCCCGGCCCTATATCCTTATATTCATACCTCTTTCAATTGAAATTTGAAGTTGGTTTGAGAGGACATCCCCTGATGGGGAGGTTGGATATAGGTGGGCGTTTTCCTCAAATAGAGAGTAATGAAGCAACTTTCTAGCAAATTTTGTGCTGGAAGTTAACCTTCAGAAAGTTTCTTTTCGGTTATCATTCGTGTTTTACGGCAGTTTATCTCCTTGATTATTTTCTGGCCATTTTTATTTTAAGTAGCCGTTTCTATATCTGGGGAGATTTCACTGGATATTGATGTCTGCATGTTTGTCCTTTTTGCTCTTTCTAGAGGAGCGGGGTGACAAGATCAAGCCAGCCATTTTCTCTTATTAGATATCTTTGAACTTGAAAAAGCATAATTTGGCAGTAGTTACTGCACATGAAATGAAATGGAAAAAGGGCATGGATCCTTGACTGATGAAAATCCAATTAAAGAGTCGTGCCCTGAGCATTTACAATGTGTAAATTGCCTCTATGGCACTTTAATTTTACGGTCATTGATTCTGTCAAATCTCAAGAGTATTATTACCTACAATGCCAACTCTGTTGCAAGTAAAGTTGAGAGAGTAAATTTTACCTCTGAACACTGATCCTGTAGGATACTGTAGTATTGCCTGCAAGGGTTAGGTGGAAAATGATGAAATGTGTTCCCTTTTCATAGAATTTCAAGGCTTTGGCTTCTTAGAGTTGGCCCATTTTTCCCTTTGCTTCTCTACGAGTTAAGATCACCAGTTATGTCATTTATCGTGTGGTACATCCAGTGGTGGAAGCTCAACAATCTTTTTGCTATGTTCTCTGGTAGAAATATCTCCAACCTTCTGGAAGCTTGCTTTGTTGCTGCTTTGCGTTCTCATTTTGCTCATCAGTGTTAGTACAATAGCACAGTAATTTGCTCCAAAGCAAGTGTTATAAATGTGTTTCAGAGATGGCAATTTATCCCGGCCCTGTTGGAGACCCATTCCGCTCCAAATGGGGCGGGGTCATGCACCTGTTCATAATTACTCCCGATACCGTTCTTCTTTCGTTGGCGTTGGCAGCTTTCATGATTCCTATTACCATTGTCTAACATCGGTGTGATGGGCATTTCAGGTTGAGGCAAAGCGCCGGCGAAGGTGATATGCTCCAGAAGCTACAAATGATGAAATTGGACATAAAAGTGTTGGGAGGTTATTAGGTTTCAAAGAGACGAAAGGCAATGTTTCTGAGCTGATGCGAAAGGAAACTGATTGGTTCAAGAACTGTACGCTCATGTTGATTTGGTTTGATGGATTTCCTTTCGGAAGTTAAAAGCATCTGTTTGGTAGCCTGTAATTATGTAATGTAAATTCTCCGTGTTTGTGAATGGTGCGTGTAACCATTAGGGGTTTCCTGTAAAGTATCTTGAATAATTATTACACCTTTCTAAGCAGCAGCAATATATATGATAAAAGGGATCTTGTGGTGCATTTCATTCCCCGCCTCCACAGTGAGTTTATAACCCCATTCGGCAGCTGCTTTTTTATTTGTTCCCTCCCAGTTCTTGTAAGGCCGAAAAAATATTCCACATTCTTGCGCATGAAAAATGAGATTTGGCTAAACAAAATTTACACAAAAAGTGAATTTTTATCTTATATGGTGTTTGACTTGGATTAAGATGAAATGCATACAAATGTTAACTTTGCATTTATATATGGCTTGGAAAAATAATATTTCTCATCTTATATTTACAAAATATTTTACATTAAAACTTTAAACATAAAAAGGTTTGCAATGTTTCTTGTGTAAGATTGTTCTTGTCAAAATAGTGAAGTTCACAATTTCATCTCAAAAACAAACATATTTCACCCGACATTTTCAGGTGACTCATCTCTTGGATTTCATGCAAAATATTTCGCTTATTTTTCGGCTACCCAAACACCAAAGAGTAACAAAGGGGGAACCTTGGCGGAAAATCTTTGGTCAACTAAGAGAATTGTTTGAATGCCTCTCTCAACACTAATGGGTTACTAGCAAGAAATGGAACAATCAAAAGGTCTCTAGCAAATTTAGGTTTTTTTTTTTGTTCAGATAGCAAATTTAGTTTTTATTTGTTCTGTTAGAGCATCTTCAATACAATCCGAAACAATCAAAGCTGGTCTCTGCGTTGAGAACCTAATGAATCCAAAACTACCTACCTGGACCAGAAAGAAAGATCAATTTTCTCCCAGAAAACGAAAGTTGCATCAATCTATATAGAGCTTCAAACAACTCAACTGCACAAATAAATTGGTCTCTTGTACATATTACAATATCATTCGTGTACGGTCCTCCTGTGCTTCACATTTTTAATATGCTTACCGAATTTGTCTAAGCAGGGCAGATCTAATTCTACTAATTTCCAACAGTACAAGTGTCCGAACAATGATACGGTAACGGTGTTCCAAAACAAACGCCTGCATAAACAGATCCTCAGCCTGAACAGATATTGGGCGACATTTCTTAAATAGTATTTCACATCACAACCTGCAATAAGACGAGGTCTACATAAGAAACGGATATTCACTTTTCTCTAGATCAAGCTGTCCACAGTCCACTACATTGACAAAGCACAGAATTCTAATGGCATGATAAATAAACTCTTCAAATTTCAAGCTAAGTCTAAGCTTCAAGACAATGCCGGGATACATTGATTTACTAACAAGCAGCACTATTATGAAGACAAGTAAAATTATGTTCGGAGTGACCAATCAAAAGCCCAGAGTTCCATATGGACTCTGTCAGATAATGGCCTCCCCCTCATTCTTTCCATCTCAGCAGAAGACGTGAATGCCTGTTGAGGTACCATCATAGATACGTCACGTCTCATTCTATCTGATGCATTACCTCTCATCTTATTATTATGATAAACATCAGCAGATAATTGGCCAATCCACATTCTGCATACTGTAGGAATCTACTCGCCAGAACTAACTTAAAGGCAGAGAAGAAATAGCTATATCAGTCAAATATATGATTTAACTTAATCTCTCTAAGCATATTAAAGACTCTCCAGCAGTACCTGCAGTTTCTCAAGAGGGAAACTTGTTGAGGAATACAGGTGAGATACAATTAAGGCTCCTGTGAAAAGAGTGAATGAAATAGAACAAGTCTTTAACAAAAGAGGCTGAGGAAGACCAAGAAAAATTGGTGGGAGTCTGTTAGGTGTAACGAGATATAACTTACAAGGGCCTAATATATGAACGACGAGATTGAGTTCATGTAGGCGACCCTGCATATGTTTTTTTTTTTATTGTTACAGGGAAACTTGTTGAAGCCTTTCAGCCACTAAGCAATAGGACATACCGATAATGGCCGACAGAATGATTTCTGGAATTTGAATTCTCTGACTTACCATCTGCATTAGGGTTCTGCTTCTCTCCCACCATAGGGTTTATTAAGTTTAAATCAACATACTCAATGAATTGGATCCAACATACTCCCCCAGGAGAAAAGATATCTATAAGCAAGATTATTCAAGCTAGTGTTTCCTCTTTTTTATGGAAGAAAGATTACGCTAAAGCTGGAACAAAGGTTCTTTGTGATTATGTCAGAGCAAGCGCCTATCAAATCCTTCAAAAATTGGGTTTGGTGAGAGATATTGAAGGGAGGTAAAACATATGAGATTGAGTGACTAACATGTTAGAGAATGTCGATCTAGGCCTCAAGGCTACATCATACAGAGTGTATCATAACTCGAGAGAAGAGATTACAAGGAAACCTTGTATCTATAACACTCAAATATATTCTCAAAAAATGTAACTTATAGGTAAACCAATGGGGTTTATGTAGCACTACAAATAGAGTGTTCTCTTATTCCCATCCAATGCGGGATTTATTGAAATATAGTACTCCAAAGGTTCTGAAGTGTTGTTTTTATCCAATGTTGGATCCTTGGAAGTAACCCCCTATGCTACTACATAATAGAGGAAATATGGATTGTATGTGCCATTAGTTCTCTAAGATGGCTCACTTTGTGCCTAGGACCAAGACAAATGATACTTCGCATATTGTTGAACTATACTTTAGAGAGGTGGTACGCCTTCATGGCATCCCAAAGATCATTACTTCAGAATGAGATAAATTTCCAAGTCATTTCTGACAAATGATCTAGAGGAAGGTAGGAAATCAATTGCAATTTAGTTCACTGTATGTCACCCTCAAACTGATAGTCAGACTAAGGTTGTGAATAGGAGGAGCATGGAAAATCTCTTGCACAACTATTGGAAAGCATATTCGACAATGCAATGTGGTACTACCCCAAGCAAAGTTTGCTTACAGCAATTCAATTAACCAAGCCATTGGATGATGCCCATGTGAAGTTGTGTATGGAAGACAACCTTTTAGTCCTCTAAATCTCGTACCACTACCAACTCCACACCAATTTAGTGCTAATGTTGAAAAATGCTCTGAGGAGATCAATAAGCTTCATGAAAGTGCAAGAGTCGAGAGAAAATTCTCTGACAAACAGCAAGATACCAAAAGCAAACAAACAAGCACAAGAGGCCTCAAAGGTTTGAAAAAGAATACTTCTCCTTTGAGGAAGGAACGGTCCTACCAGTTCCCACTCAACTTTCTCGTCTGGAGGGTGGACCTTTTCGAATCTTGGAATATATCAATTATAATTCTTACAAAATTGCCTTCCTGGAGATCATGGCGCCTCTGTTACCTGTGAAGTTGTTGCTCTCTCCCCATATTATGAAAATGAATGGAAGAAGATAATCAAGACTCAATGGCGAGTCTTCTCCAACCAATGGCCAATGACATAGTAGAGGCACTATTGAATAAAAACAACACTTCACTCCCTTTGAAGCACTATATTTATGTGAAACCCACATTGGAAGGGAGCAAGACAACTCTCCATTGAAGTGCCATACAAATACAAGGTTTCCTTGTGAGCTCTCCTCTCTAGTTGAGGATTCCAAGTGTGAGTATTACATAGCTTTGAGGTGACCTCTTAAGGAGGTGATCTGGTCAATATTAATTGTAGCGAGGTTATTAATCTTGCCCACATCAATATGTTTTAAGATGTCTCTATGTCACTGAGTAAAATTGACTACCCTTCATGTTGGAAAATTCATCAATTTTTTTCAAATGAAATTCCAGCAAAGATCTATCTAGATTTGATTTGGATGTCACTTCACTGTACAAATAGAAAGGGCAAGCCTTGGTAGCAACGATAAGGTTATTCTTTTGGGATTGGGAGATCAAGCGTGAGTTGTGGAAACAACTTTTTTTACAAATTAAGCTATGTACAGAAATGATCATTTCCCCAATCCTTGCAAAATGGGGAGCCTTTTGTACTGGGGGTGCCCCCCTTTTACCCTTGCATAAATAGAGATTTCTTAAGATACATGGTTGAGCGCAATAAGATTCTATTGACACAAGGGTAAAAGGGGTTATTGTTAGGTGCATCTAACTCAAGTGGATGGAATTTGAAGATCGGTCAAGGAGAAATAAATGTAAATATTGAGTCATGTTGCAGGATTTTGATGAGATTCTTAAATGAAATCTCAACTAAAATGTATCTAGGTTTGATTTGAATTTTGCATATATGGTAAATAGAGGTTTGTAGAGAATTAGATTCAATTAACTAGCCAACTGATTCTTATACCATCCTAATGATCTATCACTCTCTTTTCCAGTCATCCCATGGGATAGTAATAGAGAATAGCGGCAATGTCATGTATTCGAGGGTATTGTTTTTAGATACTGGTTTAGCCCTCATGCTCATATGATGGATGTAAGAAAATCAAAAGGAGAAGTGCCTATCTTCCTCCTGGCAATTGATTGCATCCAACTACATAGGTATTCTAGTTAACTTGTCTAGTTTCTTTGTGAAGGTCGATCATCTCATCATCTTAAGATATATGACTATTGACTATATTATAAAGAACAGACAATATGAGTTAGATTACGCAAACTCTGCAACTTGGCCCTAAGTTCTGTAGGATTGCTTTCTTTTCTTTTCTATTTTTTTTTTTTTCTGATTCTGTTGGATTATTTTAATTTATGACTTCTTGAAGTGTTATTTTCAAGATACAGTTAGATCATACTATTTGCATGGTCCCTTACATCTTGTCAATATTCATTTTCTTCATGTCCAACTTTTCTGACTTCATCCTAAGAGCCTTCACCAATCTTTCTCACATTAACATATTCTTCAGACTTTAATGTCATAAGATGAAGTCATTGCAATCAAGGGGTTTTATCACAAAACTCAAGAAGTTTGTCATTATTTAAAAGTTATGTGACAACCTCATACTATCTGGCCTTTCTATAATATTATACATATCTCCCAAGAACTTGACAGCCACCGAACAAATTCACCGCTCCCTATCATTGTTGATCTAATCTGATTAATACTTGATCCATCCTGATTTGGCTCATTCATCCAATCTTTTTACTCTTCACAGAATTTAGAAAAAAAAAAAAAAAAAACTACTGCCACTAACAAATCAATTGAAAACCTTAGAGACCCCATTATTTTGAATTTTTTTTGCTTCCTCTTACATCCTGATTTAGCAAGTATCCTTTATCATTAAATAGAATATCTTCTAGTGTACCACAGCACTGTATTACATTCTTGTTTCATGAAATGCAGTTACATTTCACCTGTATTCTTCTCCTGATTCTCTTATCAAAAATTTTCTCGTGCATAAATTTCCAAACCAGTTGACCAACTAGATCTAATTAACTGAATTGGCCAAATGGCTCTAATGCCACATTATGAAAAACCTCTATTTATGCAAGGTGTAAAATTCCAAAATCAAATCATAGTAGATCTTCATGGAGTTTTTACTTGGAAAAATTAATTGAAATCTTCCAACAAAAAGAGCATTCTATCTGATCTTTAAAGAAGTAGACGAAGTACCATTGAATAATTGTGGTTCACCTACATAGATTTGGTATGCCTAACAGTCACCTCATCCACCTCATGTGGGACTGTCTTGACCAATCTTCATCTCTTTTCAAAAATCTATCCATATAAGGGTGTGAAATCCAAATCAAATCTAAATAAATCTTTATGGGAGTTGTTTAGGAAAAATTCACCAAAATCTTTTAACATGAAGGGTCTTCTAGGCCCATTCTTTAAAGGATTTTAAATAGTTATAGTCCACCCACACAGGCTGGATACACCAACTGAATATTGGCTGAAAAAATTGGTGTCATTAAGCAGTTCTTTTGCTTCCAGTACTGGTTAAATGAACAAAAAGCCCCCAACCCCCCCAGCCAAAAAAAAAAAAAAAGAGGAAGAACAGGTAACAATCAGAAGTCGAGATATCAAATACAACATGGTGAACACAAATATCCTAAAAAAATTTGAAAATGTTTAATTGCACAGTTGATGGTCAATTTGCACAGTTTTTTTGCTTCCAGTACTGGTTAAATGAACCAAAAACCCCTCCCCCTCCACTCCACCCACCCAAAAAAGAAAAAAAAGAAAAAAAGAAGAAAGAAAAAAGAGGACCAGATAACATTCAGAAGCCGAGATATCAAGTACAACATGGTGAACACAAATATCCTAAAAAAAATGAAAATGTTTAATTGCACAGTTAATGGCCAATTTGCCAGAGTCCTTATAAATCAAAAATCAATGTGAGCAGAAAAGTTTTGTACCCATTTAAGATTTTTTAAACAAATTTCTTATTAAAAATAGTACAAAAAATTGATTTCAAGTCTTGATTGAACTATAAATGCAAGATTACAAAAAAAAAAAAAAAAAAAAAAAGGAAGAAAAGAGCCCATGTCCTGATGGCTCCCTTCAAATTTCGTAATCCCTCAAAAACACTCGACAGTAAATACTACTTGAATGTTACACTAAATGTTTTAATATTTCCCTGACTGAGAATTCATTCAAACAAAATTTTAAAGCTCTTATATTTTACTCAATTGTGTGTAAATTTTACCTCTGAACATGATTAAGTGGTCTTTGCTCTCTTCCAAACAATAACAGTGCCGCCAAAATCAGAAGAAGCCAACAAGTTCTCTCCATGGTTCCAAGCAATACCTATAGCGGGGTAACTATGTCCCTGCAAATCATACATGCCTAGTCATTAAAAAAGAAGAAGAAACTACAAATGTTGTCAACCATCAAAACCAGGTTAGCTAGTTAAATCCACCTGTAGCTTGTTTACACATGCATGCTTCGGCCGAGTTAAGTCATAGAAATAGACACATGAATCCTCGCTTCCAACAACTTCATGCATAAAACAGATAAAAATGTCAACAAGACAAACAACTGCTGAGTTACCAAAAAAAAAGGCACATGACTGCTAATATTCCAGAAACCTTAGGAAGATGATCCTAGAAAATCTGTAAAAAGAACTCAAGACCAGATCACTCCAAGCCATTACAATAATAACTTATTAAGCCTTGATCTTACCATGTGGGATTGGCTAAATGAATTCTAGCTTGCCAATCATTTAAAGAAAATAACTTCTCTTATTTACATATAACATGCAGAGATGAGCATCAAGAGGAAAATGAAAACAGAAGCAATCTCTCATAATTTTATGAAAGAGGATTCTTAAAAGACTCATCAACTTCAGCAACAAGATTAAGAAAGAAAAATTTCCCCCAATAGCATAACTAGATGAGGATGTTACCATGCAGATGTGAACATTAAAAATGAGTGGAATTACAAATGGAAAAACGAAATTATCCACAATAAAGCTGGAGCGATGCTTATTGAAGACAAAATAGATGAAACGTATTGAAGACGATTTGGACATGTGAGAGAAGAAGACTAATAGACACCTATGAGAATGGATGTAATGGGAGAAGTTTATAGTAAAAGTGAAAGAGGGAAAAAAGGGATGCCCTCAGTGCACAAGGCTTCCCACTTTGCAAGGGTCAAAGGTGGGTTGTATTTGTACACAACATTCTCCTTACTTTTTGCAAAGAGGTTGTTTCCACAAGTTGAACCTGAGACATTTTGGTCACAAAAGAGCAACTTTACAAAAGAGGTGGAGGAAAACTTGTTTTGGGAGAAAGAAAAAAACATGATTATTTTATTCATAGTCCTAAACCAATTGACTACTAGATGATGGCATAATTGACTCAACATTAACAACAGCATGAGCTAAATTCTTTGAATGCAACCTTTGTTCATGCATCAATAAGAGATATTGTAACACCCCGCCTTGCCGGGCGTGTCACTATAAGGCGGTTTTCAAGATTTTTTTTTTTTTTCTCCTCCAAGTCTGTCACATGCGGCGCCATGAGAACAATCTTCACATGCAGATAAAACACCCGTTGCATAAAATGGCCAGCACCCACGGTGATTTCAAGAGCAATCTTCACATGTAGGTAATAATCCCAAGAACCCCAGTCTTGCCCGTTTAGCTAACAAGATCCATAGTCTCAACTAAACAAGTCATAACATAGACAGCGGAACATATTATCGTAACATAAATACCGTGGCCTACCACAAGGTTCATACATTGCGAGATACGTATTACAACATAATAAAATGAAAATAACGTTATCATGCGCTTGTTCGTACATATATCAAAATAAATTCCAACAACCGAAACGATACATCAGCTAACACCCCCAACACTAATGGCCCTCAACCAGCCACGTCTCTGTCCTTGCAGCAGTCTCTGACTGGAACATTGAACGTTCCAGGGGCATAACCCAAATTAGATGATAAAATCATCTAAGTGATGGCATGATACAGTTTACCGAATGCATGAATAACACATGTATATGACGTATAAGACAAAAATCACATGCAACATGTCTAACATGAGAAATCTCCCTAGCATATTCAACCTCCCGTGGAAAATTCCATTCCACACACCATTGGGGTTGACCTTACCGCGACATACTTAATCCTTGAGTGCCCTATCGTGTCACTTGATCACCGGGATTAACCTTGCCCCATTTCTCAAGAAGACTCCGCCCCGATAACAATAACACAAAATTAAGACCTCGGTGATATGAAAAGAAAAACGTACCATGCACCAAATTTTCAAGAAATTAAACAATCAATGCATTATTCCAATCGTATGGTATATAAGTACATAAGTAAACACCTATACGAAGTATCTCAAATTTCGGAGGCGTAACTACTTACCTGAAGTCACAACCAACACCTCAAGACACTTTCAAACAATAGTAAGACTGGATTCGAACCTCTCACCTTAATTTGGAAAAAACTAATTTTTGCCTCGAAAAGCGTGTTGCACCTCGAAAATCGTGTAATTCCTTTCTTCTAATAGTCAAGTCGTCCCCTGATTGCCATTATTACTATAGAAATTAATATTTTTATTTTTCCCATACTTATCTCAATTTTCCTTATTTTTTTCAAACCTTTCTTTCCTTCGGAAATCCATAATAAATACCAAACACCTAATTTCTTCAAATATTTTTGCATGAATATCCCTAAAATAATTTTACAAAAATATTAAAATTAATTTCAAAAAAATACCGTGCTCCACGCGCCCTCATGCGCCGAGTGAGTGGGCTGCGACTGAAGTCCGCGCGTGCTGGTCACGCACCTTGTCTTCTCCGGCGACGGCGGTCTGCAACAACTTCAAATGGCCAAACAACTTATATGGCCTTGAAGCTCTTGAAGAGGCGATCCTAGGGGTACCCTCTATCGTCGGAAAAAGCCACCGGAAAGGCCTCAAACAGTCGTTTACAGGGTCGGCTCCGGCGAAGCCCGATTTTCCGGCCAAGCTTCTGAAACCCCTTAAAACCTACACCAAAACCTCCCAAATTCTCCAGAAAAATTCCCTAGCACTCAAGGAACAAAAGCCCCTTATTCCCAAGGCTCAATTCTTGTTGAAACACGGCCAACCAACCTCGATTTTGTTTTGAAACCCTCGGCCATTCGAACCCTATTTATACCCGATTTCGACCGGTTCTTCGACCAATAGAAAGCTTTCCTACCTCCTAAGCTTCGAATATGATCATTAGAAGCCCCAAAATCAAACCAAATCGCGATGAAATTGCTTTGAAATTTTCGGCCAGATTTGGTTTTTCTTTAAAAATTAATTCCCACTGATTTGCCATAGATCTCGGCCAATAGCTAGGTTCAATTGAACCATCATGGCCTGGAGATCATTTTGATGCCCTTTGCAAGTTCCGACGACGGCCGCCGCAAAGTTGGCCGGTGATTTGCAGGTTTCACACCCAACTTTCGATAATTGCACTTCCACCCCCAAAACTTTGATATTTTACGATTCTGCCCCTTTCACTCAAACCCTAGACTTCTCACCTATTCCATTAAACCCCTCAAGTTTAGAATGTGTCAATAAACCCTTAAAAGTCTAGAAAAATCCTCGTTTTGACCACCCTCCACCAATTTCTAGATTCTGCACTTTGGTCCGAATGCCCCTAATTACAAAATTTTAACCCAAAACCTTTGCAAATCTCTCGATTTTGACATCCCATAATTCTTTGAACATTTTTACCCTCCAAGTTTCGTCTTGGTTTGGTCTCTTGCCTTTTCGTTCAAGTTTTGAATATTACACATTGGCCCGAAACTTTGATAAATTTCATTTTGACCCAACAACTTCCAAAAATACCCTTAATATTAATTACTGGATATTACAGATATTGCAGCTTCTCAAGATCTATCTCATCCATCTGATAGGTAATTAGACTTACTATAGTCTCATATTCATGATCCAAATCATTAAGGATTGCAAGTAGCAGATCCTTATCACTAAGAGGCTCCCCTATGGCTGCCAGTGAATGTCCTATTGTCTTGATCTTAAGAACATAATCATTAATTGACAAGGCATCATTTTTAACAGATCTAAGTTGTTGCTTCAACTGGAATGACTTAGCAATAGAATGATGAGAATACAAACTTCATAGAGACATCCATACCAAATATGAAGTAGCTCATATTATTTACAGTTACGAGTCCTAAATTATGGAGATAATTACAGCCTAAATTACGAAGACTAATTACCCTAATTATCAACTAATTACCAATTGACTACATACACTGTCACAACTCAAGGGTAGTTAGAAGGGTATTATTGTAATAAGGTTGTAGTAGTTAGTAGGAGGCATTTTGTGAGTTGTTAGGAGCACATGGGTGCTATTTTTCAAATTTCATTTACTGTTGAATAGCTTATAAATAGGCCCTAGTATGTAGAGAAAAGGCATACTGAAACAATATAGTGAATTCATATTTTCTCCCTCTCATTCTTCCTAGTTCTCTCTCATTTCTCTTAATTTCTGCTCTATATCTCCCTCTAATTCTCCTCCATTTCCCTCCCAAATCCTTCCTAATTCCTTCCTAGACCCTAGCTAAATCCTAGGGTTGTGACAAATGGTATCAGAGCAAGTCCTTCCTCGGCTGTGATTTCGGTAATTCGTATCAACTTGGTTCGAAATTGAGAAGCAAAACAGAGCCGGTTGACTCTAGGCTGTGACTGGCGATTTCGAGCATTTGTTCCAATCGGAGTTTGAAGGACTTGAAAGCAGATTGGAACCGAGCAGAGCCAGACTAACCTTGGCCAGAATCCCGACGGTGATTATCGGAAGGGCGAACTGAAGTGGAGCAAAGAAATTATCGGCTAATACTGAGGCGCATCAGAGTAGCAATTCCGTGAAGTTAATTCAGCAAGTCCACAAAAAGAATCGGTTCTCTGGAGACTGCTACGAGTATTGATTGAGGTGAGCAGAGGCGAATCAAAAGCCACCACTTGCGTGGAAGTGGATCGGTAGGGCTAGAGGGTCAGCGACTTCTGGCCATTGATTGAGTAGCGATTTAAATGGAAATTAAGGCATCGAAGAGAAGCCGATCGAAGCCGATAGCAATTGCAATTGCTTTCAGTGACCAACTTAAATCAGGTAGGAAAAGGAGTTAGGCAGCGGAAGTTGCTTCGGAAGCGAGACAGTGGACGGTGATTGGGTGGCAACTCCGTTGGGGGAATTTGACTTGCATCAATCGGGGTAGAAAACGACTAGCTGCAAGGCAGAACTGAACTCAAATTTGAATGGAGAAGCCGAGCAAAGCAAACATCGATCGGAAGTGAATCGGATTTGAAGGGTGAAGCTGAGGCACGATTGAAGCAGAGTCGTGGACGATTCAAGAATTCAGAAGAATTTCAAGTAGATGTCGGTGATTGGGTGAGATTGGGCGATCCTTGAATCACTTTGATTCTGGCATACTCGCTGCTTGTGGTTGAGGCGAGAAGGCAAGCGCGGTGAGGAGCGAAAAAGCAGGTCTAGGTCACTGCATGTGACTGAGTCGTGAAAGAAGGTGCGATTAGAAACGGTACAGGGGTGAATTTCGGCAATCTGGAGGAATTACCGCGAGCGAGATGATACTTCTCTGTTATTAATTTCCAGCTGTGATTTTCGTTTGAGAGTGGGAGGCGACTTTGATGTAATGCAATGGAACCGATCATTCCTCGGCTGTGAGTCAGGCAGCTCCCAAAGCAATATTAGCAGTGATCAGTTGCAGTCGAGGCAAAGTAGTGACCGAGGCAGAATAGGTTGCTGAATTCAGGTTCTAGTGAATTTAGATTGACTGAACTCGAAGCTGCTAAGTTGCGGCAATCGATTATCAGTAGGTCTGGGTGATTTATTGAAGCAATTTTAGGGACTGAATTCCGGTGAGTTTGGAGTACCGAAATAAGTTTCTGGAGGGTCTTTGGAAGCTGATCAAGAGGCTGTTACAAGGTGCAATTTCAAGAAATTGAACTGAAGAGATGGCCGAAGGACTAATTGCTGCAACAAAGGAAATTAAGGACCTCCGTAGGCAGCTTGACCATTTGTTGATAATGTGTTCACATAAATTTCAGATTGCTAATGGGACTTTATCGACCTCAATTCCAAGTGTTGATTGGGCCACTATTGCTCCATTGGCTATTCTGGTATTTGACAGGGATAGGCCAAAATGGTGGATTCGACAATGTGAACGGGTGTTCTACCAACACCGAGTAACTGAAAAGGAGAAGGTAAAAATGGCTGCAAGTAATTTGAGTGGAATTTCATACGTTTGGTTCCAGAATTGGAGTTGGGGAAGGGTGGAATTGAGCTGGTCGCAGTTTGTAATTGACTTGTGTAACCGGTTTAGAGAAATGACCAAAACCTATATGATCAATGGAGCTTCTAAGGCTGTTAATCTAGAGATGAAAGAAGCTGATGAGGAAGAAAAAGAAGCAGTAGAAGGGATCGAAGAATTGGGGGATGGCAGTCCAATGGTTGGCAGCATCCCAAGCACTCTCACTGGTACTGGAAATCCATCTGCTAAAACCCTCAATATAACACCGTTGGAGGAGGTAACTGTTGAGGATGAAGCTGAGATGTTTGCTAGCAATCCGGGAGCCAAAGATCTTGGAGTGAAAACAATCACAACAGCCGTAGATTGTGGAGACCTTAAATTTATTTCTCTTGAAGGAATAGGAATGAAAGGAGTTGCTAAATTACCTACTATGGATCAGGTAACTCCAACTGAGAAATCAGTCAATTGGGAGGAAACTTGTGCCTTAATCGAAATGGATAACCAATGGAGGGCAGTTCAAGAATGGTTAGAGGTTAAGGGAGGATGCTTGCATGATATTGATTACACTAAAACTTTTCAGCAATATGTTTTTGATTTGGAGCAATGGAGGAAGCAGAAGGATAAAGCGAAACAAGATGAAAGGAAAAAAAGGGAAAAACAAGATAAGAAGAAGGAAAAACGAAGAAGAAATCAATGGGTGAAGATGGGCATTGGATAAAGAAACGATAGTTTGGTTGTAATAAATTTCTTGGGGACAAGAAACCTTTCAAGGGGAGGGGAATGTCACAACTCAAGGGTAGTTAGAAGGGTATTATTGTAATTACAATAAGGTTGTAGTAGTTAGTAGGAGGCATTTTGTGAGTTGTTAGGAGTACATGGGTGCTATTTTTCAAATTTCATTTACTGTTGAATAGCCTATAAATAGGCCCTAGTATGTAGAGAAAGGCATGCTGAAACAATATAGTGAATTCATATTTTCCCTCCATATTTTCTCCCTCTCATTCTTCCTAGTTCTCTCTCATTTCTCTTAATTTCTGCTCTATATCTCCCTCTAATTCTCCTCCATTTCCCTCCCAAATCCTTCCTAATTCCTTCCTAGACCCTAGCTAAATCCTAGGGTCGTGACATACACATTCTATACGTGTCTAAATACATGTAAGGAAATACATCAAATACACATTCTAGTCTAAGATGCCATTTCTTTTTCTGATAAAAAAATGCAATGGCATCTTAGACTAGGCTATTCTAATTTTTCTTATTTAAGACGCTTGTTTTCTAAATTGTTTAAAAGAATGGATTATTCTATGTTTCAATGTGAAAGTTGCCATTTGTCTAAAGATCATCATGTCGAACTTGTTTCAAAACTTACAGCCCTTTCAAACCATTTTATTTGATTCATAGTGATGTTTGGGGACCCTCAAAGGTTATCACTTTATTTGGCAAAAGATGGTTTGAAACTTTTATCGACGATCATGCTAGACTAAGTTGGGTTTACTTAAAAAGAAATTTGAAGTGGCAAGAATTTTCAAGGATTTTTTTACATGATTGAAGACCAATTTAAAATAAAAATTTGTATTCTTCGGTCTGATAATGAAATAAAGTATTTCAATGAATGTTTAGGGAAGTTTTTGAAAGAGTGAGAATCCCACATCGCCTCAGCAAGGGAGACTTGGGCTATATATAAGGAGGAGGATCCCTCCATCTGTTAAGCTGGCTTTTCAGGTTGGAGTTCTACCTCTGACTTCTTACATGGTATCAGAGCCAACCCTTGGTTGGGGGACTACCCTCGGTCGTGGTCATGGAACAGTACCCTACCCGATCACCTGGACATGTATCAGTTATTGGAGAAGCTTTGGCGTGGGGGGGAGTGTGAGAATCTCACATCACCTCAACAAGGGAGACCTGGGCTATATATAAGGGAGGATCCCTCCACTTGTTATGCTGACTTTTCAAGTTGGAGTTCTACCTCTGACTTCTCACAAAAAGAAAAAGATATTTGACATCAATCAACATGTTGTGACACTCCCCAGCAGAATGGCATAGCTGAATGAAAAAATAGACATTTATTTAAGGTAGTTAGGGCTATTGTGTTTTCTATGAATGTCCTAAAATACCTCTAGGGAGATGTTGTTTTAATTGCTTGCTATCAAATCAATAGAATGCAAACTCGAGTCTTCATTTTTGAGACACCTTTGAATTCTATAAAAAAAATTTCCCCGATTTGCTGATTATACTCTGAGTTACCTTTAAAATTTTTTGGATGTACTTGCTTTATTTACATTCCACAAATTTTTCAATCCAAATTGAATCCAATAGCTGAAAAATGTGTTTTTGTTGGTTACGCTCCAAATAAAAAAGGGTACAAGTGCTTCAATCCTCTGACAAAGAAAACTCACATAAGCATGGATGTGTCTTTCATGGAGAATCAACCATATTTTACAAAAAATCATCTTTAGGGGGAGGGGAGTATAATGCAGAAGAAGATAATTTTTTTAATTTTTTGCAAATTCCTAAACCACTACCAAGCATGCTTAACACCCCCTTGAAAATTTCTAAACCACTACCAAACATGATTGACACCCCAATGCACTCTGATAAACAATCCAGGGAAACTGGTGCTCAAAATAATGAAGAACAAGATTTGTTTAGTTTATAGGTGCCAAGCATGATAGAGTCGAAACTAGGGGGAGAATTACTACAAACGAATCAAACCAATCCAAAACCTGAGCTTTAGTTTTATATCAAAAGAAAAACTTAGACAAATGTTATTAATTCGAATATGAAATATCCCTCCAACAACTGAATAGTTGGAATCTTCGAATGATGGTCCTCATTCCACTTGATTTGTGTGAATAAAATAATGTGTATTCTACCAAATATATAATATAAGTATATATATAAGTATTTTAAGTTAATTACACTAATATCTCTTACTTATCTTATTTAACATTTCCCCTCAAGCTGGAGCATATATATTGAATGTGCTCAACTTGGTACAAATGTAATTCACACGAGAACCTCTAAATGACTTGGTGAGTAAATCAGCCAACTGATCATTGGAACCCGCATATGTTGTAACCACATCTCCAGAGAGCACATTTTCTTTAACAAAGTGGCAATCAATTTCAATGTGATTGGTACTCTCATGAAACACAAGATTAGAAGCAATATGCATTGTAGCTTGATTGTCACAAATTAATTGCATAGACTTGACCTGCGTAACTCCTAACTCCTCAATTAATTGTTTTAGCCACATTAGCTCACATGTTACGGCTATTGCCCTATATTCAGCTTTTGCACTGGACCTAGCAATAACAGTTTGTTCTTACTTTTCCAAGAGACTTGGTTTCCACCTACAAATACACAGTATCTAGATGTGGATCGCTTATCACTAGGTGATCTTGCCCAATCAACATCCGTATATCCCATAATATGACTATATCCATGATTTTGATACAATATACCCCGACCGGGGGTAACCTTAATATACCAAAGAATACAAATAACCGCATCTTAGTGACTGTTATAAGATGAATCCAAGAATTGAATTTATCACACTCACAACAAATGAAATATCAGGACGTGTGACTGTGAGGTAATTAAGTTTCCCAACTAGTTGATGGTAACGCCCAGGGTTAGAAAGAGGCTCTTGTCCCAATAACAATCTGATATCTAATATTCAGATCCATAGGGGTAAGATCTTGAACCAAAGAGAACCTGGAAAAGGATTGCTTTTTAAAAACCAAGGACACCGACAAATAGAGGTCCATACCGATGTAGGTTAGGCAGGTAGCATTACAGATATAAGATATGCTTCAGGTTATTGCACCTTTGTGGGAGGTAATCTTGTCACTTGGAGGAGCAAGAAACAAAATGTAGTAGCCAGAAGTAGTGCTACAGCCGAATTCCGTTTAGTAGCCTACATGATTTGTGTGGTTATGTGGATAAAAAGATTACTAGAGGACTTGAAGGTTGCCATTGCCTTATCGACAAAGGTTTACTATAATAACAAAGCTGCGATCTCTATTGTGCAAAATCCGATCCTCCATGATAAGACGAAGCATGTAGAGGTGGATAAGCACTTTATCAAGGAAAAACTTGACAATGGGATAATCTATATGCCTTACATTCCAATAATTGATTAAGTTGCCGATGTCCTCAAAAGAATTGCACAGGAAACAGTTTCAAAATTTAGTGAGCAAGCTTGCCATGGAAGATATCTTCAAACTAGCTTGAGGGGGAGTGTGGAAATGGAAAGGAAACCAATCCCTTGATTGGTGTTCCAATCAATTGATTGATTTTTTAGAATAGGAATATTTTGTAAATAAGTTTTGTTTTTGTTTTTTTTTTTTTTTTTTAACATAAGTTTCCTAGTTTTGTTGTATCCTACCTATAAGAAGAGAAGAATCATGTATTCCTAAGTATGGTGAAACAAAATCATTTTTTTCTTAGCCTTTACTTTATATATAAAAAGCTATCTAACAGTTTTACAAAAGGGTCACCACTACTTCATAACTGTAAATAATATTCCACTACAAATAACTGCTCCTAACTGTAAATGATAATTGTAATTAAATTATAATTACTATTATATTTACTATTATATCCTTGGGGTCATGACACAAACCGAAACCTAAACCAACAACAGCAAGGAGGTGTTGCAAATCAGATGAACTAAATCCAAAGGTGTCGCAACGAGGCATCCATGGATCTTAAGGCATCACAAAGGAGGTCATTATATAAGGAGATGACATGAATTGAAACTGCTAGTCTTAAATTGTTATGAACTTAAAATCGCCAAATTTAAAGTGCTTGAGATATTGCTGGATCTAGAAGTAATCATGATCTTTGAGAGATCACATAAGGAAGAAACATCGCAAAGAAGTTATTGTTGCTTGACAGTAATGAAGGTTGCGATGATAGATGGTGGCAACAATAACAACTATTTAGGATCAAGGTTAGGGTTGGTTGTCGTTTAGGGTTATGGCTTTGATACCTATTTTGGGAGAAAGAAAAAAAGATGATTATTTTATTCATAGTTAGTTATCTATATATACAAGGTACAACTAAGAGAAACATCACACTACGTACAACACTAAGCTTTATCCTTTTAACAAAACCAAAGAACAATTGGTAGGAAATTCTTATACATAATATTATAGAATATAAAGGTTTTACATAAAATATGATCATAGATGGAAATGAATGATGAGTTAGAATTTATTTCATTGGTCCCACCTGGTAGGATTAAGTCTTGGTGTGGTGTTGTACACCTCAAAAACAATCCATCCAAATGATGAAACTAGCAAAGCATGGAAAGGCATATGCATTGAGAGATCTCTTTCCAGAAACAATACAATCATATCATATGGCTCTTGGCATCATATCAAATTTCCTCCTAATCTTATTTTTTTTTTTTAAATCTAGTTATGTTCTCTCATTTATACTTCAATGCCTGATAGGCAAACATTATGTTGCAAGTATACATTGTGTGTATGTGTGGTGGGGGGTTTTGGGGGTTGGGGGGGGGCGTGAGTGTTTTCGGGTCACTTTTATTTGAAAATTTAGGCATTCCAGAAACAAATCCCTCTTTCCCACCCCTCCCCTTGTGAAGGACCTGAGAATAAAGTCAATAACTAAGTAAAGAGTATTAAACAAAATCCATAAACACCAAGAAGATGTTTTGGTTTTGTTAGTGTCTTTCATGTTGAAATTGAAGAAATATCTGACTTTAAGATTGAACATACAGACCTATGTATTCTCCTTTTTCAAGGGACAGCAGAGGGCAGAAGGAAGCTCGGATGCTGTGTATCCGCGGGACCAGTTTTAGCGAGCAACGGAGTGTCAAATAACCTTGTATCTCCAGTGAAACACTACAAGATCCAAAATGTTACTTGTTTTTTTATTTTGATAAGACAAAATATTACTTGCTTATTAATGGATGAATAATGAACCTGAAAAAAAAGAAGAGAACTCCCAATCAGACCTAAAGAAAGATAGACTTCCATCTTGTGTAAATGTCAGCAACACAGGTCCCTGAGCTAGCAGCGAAAATGTTCTGTACTGCACAGTTGTTACTGGAGATTTGCGTTTGCTGCCAGATCGATTACGATGGGACCGAGATAATGAGCCTGTGTGAGAGTCCATAGAAACTGTGTATATACATCCCTGTAAATTTACCATTTTGGGTGTTTCTAAGATAATACTAGAATTCACCAGATAAATATGATGAGAAAATGGATATGAGAAGAAGCAAACCTGAGCATCACCACAGAAAATAAGTTGACCAGTGTGATCATGGTCCAGAGCAGTAACTTCATTTCCAAAGACTATTTTATTAATTATTCTCCCAGTGCTGAAATTGAACACCTGGAATGGAAAATTTAAAAATGAAACCCATAAGAGAAGTGGATTAAACCAATGTCAACAACATTAAAATTACAACACTATGAGACAAAGATAAAATTGAGTTAGCGACTTAATCTTATACAAGGCATGCATGCGTTTGTCAGGGCACAAGCACTGACAGAGAGGGAACTCTTGGTATTCTTCGAGAATTCAATAGAGAAAGAGAATTGACAGAGAGATAGAATTTAGAAAGAAGAAACAAAAGACTTAGAGAGAGAGAGAGAGAGAGAGAGAATTTTCAATTTGGAATCAATTCATTCATGCTTTTATCAGGTGAGATCAGCTTTTTTAAAATAATCTCCCTACAATTCAAATGAAAAGAGCTTCCCGCTCAAATGCCTCCCGCTAGCTATAACTGTCGCACCTACCTAACGCTTACATGTGCGGTTAGTTAACCCTTTTTCCCTCAATTCCCGAATTACAAAAAAAAAAATTAAAAGTAGCTCGTGACAACTACCCTCCCATTGAGGAATTTCTTGTCCTCAAGAAATAGAAAGCAAACTTGCTACTCTAGGAAATTGCTTGAGCAAATCTAGGAGGTATTCCATGTGTTGTCTTCGGTAGGCAATTGACTCCATTTCACCAACACTTGCATTAGGGAAACTCCCTGCTGATAGATCACTCTCCAGTCTAAGATAGCTTTTGGCTCTTTCCCCTTGCCCAGGGTGGGTAAGTTGGAACTTGCAGGCTGGTCTCCCACACACTTTTTAAGCAATGACACTTGAAACATCAGATGAATTAGAAAACCTTCCGGTAATTGGAGCTAGTAAACTACTTTACCCAATCTCGCTACAGTAAGGAATGGACCATAGTACCTCGGGCTTAACTTAGTTGTGGCCTCTCCTGTCACAACCCTCACTTGTGTTGGTCTAAGCTTTAAGTACACTGATTCTCCCACTGAAAACTCCCTTTCACTTCTTCCCTTGTCTGCCTGTTGCTTCATTCTGTTATGTGCCATACCTAAGTCTTTTTTTAACTGCTGAAGAATCCCTTGCCTTTGCTGAAGACATCCAGTGTTTCCACCTTAGTAAACTCCGGGGGTACTGGGAGGAAGGGGGGTTTATACCCAAAAAGAGCTTCAAATGGTGACCTTTGTATGGGAGCTATGGTGGCTGGAGTTGTACCACCATTGAGCTAAAGCTAGCCACTTGTGCCAATGTTTTGGTTGCCGAAAACTCAGGCACCTTAAGTAATTCTCTAAGCATTAGCTGACCCTCTCAGTCTATCCATTCGTTTGAGGATAGTAAGTCGATGACATGTTGAGCTTGGTCCCCATATTCTTCCATAGAATTTGCCAGAAAAGGCTAGTGAAGACCTTGTCACGGTCAGAAATGATAGTCCTAGGGACCCTATGCAGCTTTATAACTTGGTCCAAAAACACTCTCGCAACCTCTTGAGTGGAGTAGGGATGGGATAGGCTTATGAAATGGGTAAACTTTATGAAAATATCAACCACCACCAATATACAATTCCTGCCCTCTGACTTAGGGAGCCCCTCCACAAAGTCCGTGGACAAGCTTTCCTAGGCTTGTCCGGGAATGTCCAAGGGCTGTAAGAGCCCAAGTGTGGCCACCGTTTCATTTTTGCATCGTTTACAAACATCACACATCATAACAAACTTAATTACTGCTTCCTTCAATTAGGCTAGAAAAAAAGTTGCTTTACCTTGAGGTATGTGTTTTGGATCCTTGAATGTCCACCCAGAGGAGAGCTGTGTAGGGCATGGAGAATCTTCTCCTTAACCTGTAGGCAGTCTCCAACCACTATTCTTCCCTTATACCGTAGCACCCCATTCTGTAATGCGTACCCCTTCTTGCTTTTAGGGTCCAACACTAGCTGCTCCAATATCTCCTTAACTGACTCATCAGACTCATAACTGCTTGCTACTTCTTGATACCACTTTGGTATTGCCGCTGTAATGGTTGTTGTCTCTCCCTTCTCCGTATACCGAGATAGGGCATCTGCCACCACATTATCCCTTCCCTTCTCGTACTGTATTGTATAATCAAGTCCCATTAACTTTGCCATGCCTTTTTTTTGTAGTTGCGTGTGGAGTCTCTGTTGCAATAGATACTTAAGACTCTGATGGTTAGCCTTGATCACAAATTGGCCCCCCTCAAGATATTGCCTCAATTTTTCAACCGCCAATAGGACTACCACAAACTCCTTCCCATAGATACTTAACCCTTCATGTCTTGGGGCCAGTGCCTAACTGAGGAAGGCTATGGGTCTGCCCTCCTGCATCAGTATCGCTCCCACCCCATTATCACAAGCGTCTGTTTCAACTACAAACGACTTGCTGAAGTCCGACAACCCCAACATCGGAGCCTCACTCATGGCTTTCTTCAAGTCCTCAAATGCTGCCTCAGCCTCTGGTTCTCACCTAAATCCATCATTCTTCAACAATTGTGTTAGTGGCCTACTTATTACACCATACCCTTTCACAAATTGTTGGCTTTGAGGGTTGTATGCCTTGGCCACGCTTGCATGGCTGCCACCTTATTAGGGTCGGTGCTGACCCCTTACTAGAGATAACATACCCTAGATACTCAACTTGCCTTTGTGCAAATGAACACTTTGACCTTTTGATGTATAGTTGGTTGACTCTAAGGATCTCAAAAGTACCCTTTAGGGTGTAAGGTGTTGGTCAAAATCTCGACTATACACCATAATGTCATCGACAAACACAAGTATAAAGCTCCATAGGTGTGGTTTGAATATCTAGTTCATCAAGAATTGAAATGTAACTGGTGCATTTGTAAGGCCAAAGGGCATTACCAAGAATTCGTAATGGTCCTGATGGGTGTGGAAGGCAGTCTTGTGGGCATCTTTTGGGCTTATCCTAATCTGGTGATAGCTAGCTCTAAGGTCGAGTTTGGAAAAAATAATTGCCCCCCTCAATTCATCTAAAAGGTCTTCGATAAGTGGGATATGAAATTTGTCTTTGACAGTCATGGCATTCAACTGTCAGTAATCCACACAGAAGCGCCATAAACCATCATTCTTTTTAACTAATAGTATCGAGGATGCAAAGGGGTTATGGCTTGGTTGAATTAGAGAGTTTTTCAACATTTCTTTGATCATTCTCTCTATTTCAGTTTTCTAGGTTGGGGGGTAACAATAGGCTCTGGAATTACAAGGTTCAGATTGGGGTTTAAGGCTGATCGAGTGGTCATGGGCTCGAGGTGGAGGTAGGGTTTGTAGGCTCTTTGAACAGATCCTCATATTCAACCAATAGTAAGTCTAATGAGTCAAGTTGTCTTACCTCCCAAGTTGGTTGGTGCGGACTGCTTACCACAAGCAGCAACTCACTTCTTCCCTTTTCCTCCTCTTCTTCTTCTTCCACTGCTTGGATAGAGAAAAGTTGGGCCACCCTACTCATCTTCCGTTTGAGTATTTTCTGTAGCCTTTTCCCTGTGATCATTTTACACATGCCCACCTCCTTGCTTCCCACTAGTGTCAACCTTCTACCCTCCTTCTCGAAGGTCACTTCCATCCTATTGAAATCAAAACATATAGGATTTACGTGCTTCATCCAGTCTACACCCAAGACTATATCGCAGTCCCCCAAATTGAGCAACCTAAGATTTGCCTTGAAGCTCTCTCCTTGTATGGTCCAACAAAAGCCTGCACAGGCTGATTTACTTACCACTTTACTCCCATTTGCCATTGTCACCATGAGGGGTTGTGTGTTAATTAGTGAGCACTTCAACCTCTTGGTCGTTCCTCCATCTATGAAACTATGGGTGCTCCCACTGTCTATAAGAATCATAACCTTGCACTCCCCCACTCTACCTTCCACTTTAATAATCTTATTGTTAGCTAAGCCCCTTAATGCATGTAGTGAAATCTCACCATTGTCTTCCTTTCCTTCTTCGTTAGTCTCCAGTACCTCCTCCTCTTCCAAGTGATCCTCCTCACCATCCAGGAGCAATTATTTCTTAGACTAGTGCTCGAGAAAGTACTGGTCCCCACACTTGAAGCAGAGGTTGGCATGCCTCCTTTCCTCTATCAATCTCTCCCCTTGTGTCTTGTGTCTTAGGGGCCAGCAGGGGTAGACTCTGCATTCCTTGTACTCCTTTCCAATTCTCCCTTCCTTGAGCCTTTCCAACAGGAGCTAACACATTGTGTGTTCCTCCCTTGTTCATAAATCGTTGCCTTTTCATGAGCGCTTCCACCATTAGCTCATGCAATCGGGCACTATCAGTGGCATGCTTAACGGTTTGTGGCTGCAATATCTTCACCACGGGCCTTAACTCCTCATTCAACCCACTAATAAAATTGGAGACGAAATAAGCCTCCATAAGGTAGGGGTTATGGTTGAGCATCAACGCCTTTAGCCCCTTGAACCTTCTTTGATACTCTGCCATCGATCCATTCTGCCTAATTTTGTTAAACTCTTCCACCATATCTGTCATTCTTCTCTCCCCAAACCTCTCACAAAATTTTGCTGCAAACTCTGCCCATAGACATTCCTCCCTCGTCTTGACTCATCCTTGGTATCAGTCATCCCCAGCATCGTCGAGGTAGGTCACAGCCAGGGTCACCTTCTGGTGCTCAGGGATTCCAGACCACACAAAGGCCCTCTCACATCTTCTAATCCACCATCAAGGCGTACTTCCATCAGACACGGGGATATCCAATTTTGGCATTGGTATCCCCAGGTGGCTAAGGCCTCCATTCACTCCTTGCCTTTGACCGATCACATTCTCCCTCATTTCCACTGGCTCCTCCCCAATTTCAAATGCTCCCGGTCTCTTTTGACTCATTCCATGGCCGGGAAGAATTGGATCCACCCTTTCTCTAGGAGGAAAATATGGGGAGAGGCTTACCGGTTGTTATCGCGCAAACATGACCATGAATCCTTGTAGCTATTCTCGGATTTACGCTCCTACTTCTTCTCGGATCTAATTGATTGCACCATCCAATTTGCGGTCAATGGAGATGATCGCCTCGTGATTATGATTTGATCCCAATTCTAGCTGATTAACTCTCGCTTGCAAGTCCGAGACCGTGGACCCGAATTGGTGTAGTTGTGCCTCCATATTCTTCATCCTCGTGCCGTATGCCATCACCGGATCTCCCCGCAGCTTTGATTGGCCTGGATCGCTTTGATACTAAATTGTCAGGGCACAAGCTCTGACAAAGAGGAATTCTCGGTATTCTTTGAGAATTCAATAGAGAAAGGGAATTGACAGAGAAATAGAGATAGAATTTAGAAAGAAGGAACAAAAGACTTCAAGAGTGAGAGAGAGAGAGAGAGAGAATTTCCAATTTGGAATCAATTCATTCATGCCTTCATCAAGTGAGATTAGGCTTTTTATATTGATCTCCCTACAATTCAAATGAAAAGACCTTCTCGCTCAAATGCCTCTCGCCAGCTATAACTGTCGCGCCTACCTACTGTTTACATGTGTGGTTAGTTATCCCTTTTTCCCTCAATTCCCGAATTACGAAAAAAAATAAAGAATTAAAAGTAGCTTGTGACAACCTTCTAATAGAAAGTTTTATTCGGATAAATAATTTAATGGCACTAGAATTTGAGTCCATTTATTGAGGAGGATGAAAATTACAATGCTGAGATGTCTCCTAAGGGACCTTATAATGCAATGAATGTGATTGTTGAAAAGGCAACAATTATCTCGAAGACAATGTATGGTCTGCTTGCACTCCTGAAAACAGACTAAGAGATGAAGGAAAGTTAATTCTAGTTATATCATAAGAAGTTGTCAGATCCTAAGAGATCTGATGATAATTTTCTAGAATTCGCTGAAGAATTCGGGAGAACGGTAGAAACAAAGGGAGAAATTGAGGAAGAGTCGAGAGAATTTGAGAGGGAGAGAGAGAAACAAAAATGAGAGGAAAATGGTAGAATGGTTCAATTTAATATTCTCAATAGTTCCTTACATGTGCTCGGGTCCTTTATATATAGGGTCCCGCAATTACATCCCCACCACCAAGCTTATTTACATAGGTACTACCCTCTTCTAGAATTAGCTAACCGCCTTCCCTAACTGCCGCATGTGTATGCTAGCCCCCCCCCATTTTACACAGTATATTCTACTTCTACATATTAGGACCGTGACAAGTTCCCTCCAGCTTGAGACAATTCTTGTCCTTACGAATACTAAGTAAGCTGGTTGCCTGGGGAAATTGCCTTAGCAGATCAGGCCAGTATTCCCAGGTGTTGTTATATTGGGAAAGGTTCGACCACTTCACCAACACTTGAATGATAGAGGCCCCATGCTTGTACAACTCTCTTCGGTCTAGTATAGAGCTGGGCACTGTTGTGACATCTGCATCTACATATAGCTGTGGTAAACTGGAAGACACCTGTTGTGTTCCCATTGATCTCTTGCGCAAAGAGACGTGGAAAATTAGGTGAATTCTGGACCCTTCAAGTAACTGTAGTTGATATGCCACCTTTCCCACCTTGGCTTCAATCAAATAAGGTCCATAGTACCAGGGGCTTAGTTTGTTCACCTGGCCCTTAGCAATTGCTTTAGGGTGTGTTAGCCTGACCTTGAGATATACTCTTTCCCCCACGTTAAACTCCCTTTCACTCCTCTTCCTATCAACATACTGTTTCATACGATTTTGAGCCAATGTTTACTCTTTCTTGAGCTGTTGTAAAACTCTCTTACCTCTTCTCTAGGTATGCCTCTACAGTGGCTATTGTGGTGTGCTCCCCCACTACTAGTAGTAGTGGAGGCTAATATCCAAACAATGCTTTGAAGGGGGATCTCTTGATAAATGCATGGTGGCTAGTATTGTACTACCATTGGGCCAGGGAAATCCACTTATGCCACCCTTTAGGATTCAAGAAACACAAACACTTCAAGTAGCCTTCCACACATTGGTTAACCCTTTCAGTCTGACCATCTATTTGAGGATGGTAAGCTGTAGACATTTTAAGCTTCACCCCTAGGGATTTCATTAATTCCTGCCAGAATAAGCTTGTGAAGATCTTGTCCTTATCTGAAATTATTGACTTGGGAATCCCATGCAACTTCATCACCTGATCCAAGAAAGTTTTAGCTACTTCTTGGCCTGAGTAGGGGTGGGTTAGGCCAATGAAATGTGCAAACTTAGTGAATCGATCCACCACCACTAAAATGCAGTCCCTCCTTTCTGACTTAGGTAGACCCTCAATAAAATCCATGCTTATGCTCTCCCAAGCCTGTGCAGGTATAGGTTAAGGGCTACAACAAGTCTGGCTGGGCCACAATTTCGTACTTACATCTGTTGCACATGTCACAAGCCATTACATACTCGATCACACATCATTTGAGGTGAGGCTAGTAAAAGATTTGCTTCACCTTATGATATGTGTTATGAATTCTCGAGTGCCCTCCCACTGGAGACTCGTGAAGGGAACTCAGTATCTTCTTCCTTAATACCTCACTTCCACTAATTATGACTCTGCCTTTGTACCTCATTACCCCTTGATGCAATGTATACCCTGGCTTCCCATCGGGATTTAAAATCAACTGCTCCAATAACTCCTTTATTTTATCATCTCCCTCATAGCTCGCCTCAACTTCCTGGTACCAATCAGGGTGATAACAGTAAGGGCAGCTGATTCTCCTTCTTCTAGACACCTAGACAGGACATCAACAGCCACATTTTCTCTCCCCTTCTTATACTGTATGCTGTAGTCTAGGCCCATAAGCTTAGCCATTCCCTTCCTTTGGAGGTGGATATGAAGCTTTTGCTGTAGTAAGAAGTTAAGGCTCTCATGGTCAGTTCTAATTATAAACTGACCTCTTTCCAAATAATGCCGCCACCTCTCAACCGCCTCGCCATTATTACTGCCAAAAGCTCCTTTTCATATACTTAGTCCCAGATGTCTAAAGGACAAGGCCTAACTAAGATAAGCCAGTTGTCTTCCTTCTTGCATCAACACAACTCTCATCCCTGTACCACATGCGTCAATCTCCAGTATGAATGGCTTGCTGAAGTCTGGTAACCCGAGCATCGGAGCCCTGCTCATAGTCCCCTTCAATTGCCCTTCTTAGCCTCTGGACCCCAATGAAATCCTTCCTTTTTTAACAATTCAGTCAAAGACTGGCTGATGATAACATAATTCTTCACAAACCGCCTATAGTACCCTGTCAAACCCAAAAAAACTCTCAGGGCCTTAATGTTAGTAGGCATTGGCCAAGCCACCATAGAAACCACTTTTCTCGAATCTATACTCACCCCTGCCCTCAAGATAACATGCCCCAAATACTTTACTTGCTTCTGATCGAAGGCACATTTGGATCTCTTAATATACAATTGGTTGTTTCTAAGAACCTCAAATGTAGTCCTTAGGTGTTTCAAGTGTTGATTGAAGGTTAGGTTGTATATCAAAATATCATCAAAGAAAACCATAAGAAAATGGCGTAAGTAAGGTTCAAAAACTTGGTTCATGAGTGATTGAAAAGTGGTTAGGGCATTGGTGAGCCCAAATGGCATCGCCAAGAACTCATAATGGTCGTGATGGATTTTAAAGGTCGTCTTGTGGATATCATCAGAATTCATGTAGATTTGATGATATCCGGCGCGAAGGTCTAACTTGGAAAAGTATGTGGCATTCTTTAGTTCATCAAATAGGTCTTCAATTATAGGGATGGGAAATTTATCCTTTATGGTTAAGGCATTGACCTGTCGATAGTCTATACAAAAACGCCATGATCCATCATTTTTCTTGACAAGGAGGATGGGAGAGGCGTAAGGGCTTTAGCTAGGCCTGATTAGGAACTGTTGAAGCATGTCCTTAACTATTCTTTCAATCTCGATTTTCTGATGTGGAGTGTATCTATAAGATCTCACATTAATGGGTTTTGAGTTAGGTTTAAGGTTGATTGAGTGGTTAAAGGCTCTTTTGGGAGGTAGGGAGTTAGGTTCTACAAATAGGTCCTCATACTCGGCCAAAAACATATTAAGTTGGTGTAAGAATTGTACCTCCGATTTGCTCTGGTCTGGAGTGTGGGTGGCCATCTACAACTCCCTTTCTTGTTCCCTTCCATCCGCCATCTCCTCCAATGTTTGGATGGAAAATAATTGGGTTACCTGAGCCTATTTACTCCTGAACAATCTCTGAAAATTCCTCCCTATGACCATCTTGCAAGTACCATTCTCCCAACTGCCTGGAAGGATTAAAACATGTAATTCCTGTCTTCTTGAAAGTTACTAAGGGGTTGTTAGTTGTATTAAATGATCTCCAGTTTTCTATCTCCAATTTTCTATAAAATCTCTAGTTTTTCTTTTCCATAGAAAATTCGGAAGATGCATTCAAATGTTAGAAATACAAAAGCTAATTTCTAAACTAGAAAATTGGAACATATGTTTAAAAAAGAGAAAGACGTTTTAATTTCCTTTGTATAACTTGTGTTAGAAGAGATAGAGATGATTTGGGAAGTTTTTGGAAAACCATGTTTTCCAAATCTCCAAATTAATAAAGAAAACCTAGAAACCTCATTTTTAGGTGTTTTCTTGGTTTAGTTCAATTTAGGAAAGCCGTGCAACCCAAATCTCCATTTTCTATTTGAACAAGTTTTCTAATTTTGTGGCTTTTGTGGAGTAACGTTCCAGAAAACACAAACTGTTTTCTGCAACTAAATGGCCCATAAGATGCTCCAATATGGCACTTGTTTCTCCACTCTCATTGAATAATTTCGAAAAATACTTCTTCCACTTCACCTTGATTGCCCCCTCATTTACTAGTACCTTTTGGTTGTAGTCTTTTAATGCATTTCACTTGGATCAAATCCCTTGAATTTGGAAAAGTTTGATTCAAAACAAACTGGAGTTTTACGGGTTTGAAATAAACTTAAGAAGTTTTAAGGAGGAAGATTAGTAGGGTAAAAAAAATCCATCGTTTTTATTTTATATATGCTTCCAAATACCACAAAAATAAAAGAAAAACTTGCAATTTGATATATGCTTCCAAATTATTTTATTCAGACTGCAATGTTATTAACAATGGAAACGTTTGGAACTTAAATGTTCCCAACATGTCAAGTTTTCAGGAAATTCCACAAAAATAAAAGAACAACTTGGATGAGAACTTTCTTGCATTGAGGAGTTTTTGATATACTGTTTTATCTCATTCAAGATACCAACGATGAATCTTCGTAGAATTGATAAGAAAATAGAATTATTAAATTTTAAATTCTGATATTAGGATTTATATTTAGATTTTTTCTTTTATTTTTCGTAAGATTTGTTTGGAGATTTGATTGATCTTTTCAGTTTAAGACTAAAAAGTTTACTAATGTAATAAAAGATTCTTGAAATTATTTAAAGCGAATATGATTGCTGCATATTCCCTTCCTGAAAATTTTCTTCTTTCTTGAGGTCTCCTCCCCAATTCTTCTTATTCCCTTTCTCCCTCCAATTTCTTCTCTTCTTCAATCTTCTGTACATCAGGCTGTGTCACATCAAGAACTGTTTGTGCTTGCTAGATTAGGATCTTTGAAACACTTTTGCTTCAAAAAGAATATGACATGGCTAAGAAGACACGAGCTCAGAAAATTATCTTAAATTGATAATTTCTCCATTAAACCTGCATAAAACTCCCATTGTATAATAATAACAAAAAGAAAAAGCTTATCCCGGTTCATAAACAAAGTCATGTTGAAATTTATCCATATCCTACTATCCTTGGCCACTTTAATTAGATGGGTTCAACACTTAAAAGACACATTTCACATCCAACAAAAGGACTGCAGTGCAGATAAAATTGTTCTTACAGAAGTATGTAACAATCTGTTAGGGAATTTTTAGGCAATGATAGTGCATTTGTAAGTACCAATGAATTTTGTCTTCTACTGCACATATCCTGTATTCCTTCTGATTCTCTTTTCAATGGGTATATTTTATTTACAGCTTAAGCATCTTGATGGCCCATCTCATGGTAAACTCTATTATCAAGGGAGGGAATGCAGCCAAGAGGCCATCCCAAACCAACATTAGACCTACTCTATTCCAATCCTGATTCCTGAAACTAATTATTGGCCCAAGCAAGCCTCTAATCCATACTAATATTCAAATTATCATCATTATCAAATGTACCTTATCATAACTAAGTTAGGGTCAATGGCTAGACATTCATAATGTCAATTGACTTCTGAAAGTCACATTAACAATAAAAATCCATGCAAAAGAACAATATGACAATTTTACACTGCATGTCCTTCTTAATGCACCCCTCTAGCAAGCGAATGATGAGATAAAGTTCCAACACCATTTCCATATGAAAAAATTTCATGAGACGGTGAGTAAAAATAATTGATATGATGGTGTTTCGTCACATAGTTGATATTATGAAGCTAATCTATACAACATGGAAACATGACTTACCAATAGTAATATTCAAATAAACAATTTAAATAAAAATACTAAAGCTCAATAGTGGCTGACTAACTAAAATCTTCATTTTTAAGAAAGGATTAAATGGTTCCAATTCTTGCAATGATTTCAAAATGCTCAAAAGGTAAAATGAAATCAACTAAGAATTGGGTGTTAAAAATTAGCACAAGCTAGTCCTACAGGTCTAAACACTCATCCTAGGGCCTATAATAATCAGGTAAGTCAGAAAGGCCACCTAGTGTCAGGTCATTGGTCTTGGTGCCAAGATGGTATGCATAATCTAATACAGATGACATTCTCATTTTTGTGCTTTTATTGTCTCATAATCACAAGCAGGGAGAAAACATCATGCAACTTTTTACAAAGAAAGAGTGAAAACTTACAGTGATTTCATTTGCATTGCCAACAGAAAGGAAGTTGTTATTTACCTGCAAAAAGATAACAAATAGAGGGTGAAATTAATTATTTCATTCAACCAGACAGGTACAAAAAAAATAACCAATCTTAATCGAGTCATTAAGTCCAGAAATTATGTAATTTTTACTTCTCAAATAAATATAAAGTATATTTTCATAAAGAAAAGTATAAAGCCTACAAGTTAAACATGGATAAGATTTCAAAAGGAAATAACATTATAGCCTACAAGCTAATATTGATAATTTGATATTGAAGGTTTGTGGGAGGAAATAAAAAGAAAGACTGATTTTGATTTTCTAAAAGAAATCAGAGGTTTAAATATAAATCCAGTAAGATCTGGTATTAATCATCGAGATTTTGATTTTCTTTTTTCTCTTTAAAATTGTTTTCTTAGTTTCAAAGCTACAATTCGCAACACTTCACATATAATACAAACAAACAAGATATTTAAACACAAACACCATTTATTTGAATTCTTGAAGATTATTAACCCCCAGTATACTTACAGGATGAAATCGAATAGAAAATTGAGGAGAAGTTCCATATATCACCCGGATGCAAAGGCCTCTAGATACCTCCCATATTCTCACAGTTTTATCCTTTGAAGAGGATGCAATATATTGATTGTTGGAAGTGAAGTCGAAATCTGTGGGGGGGAAAAAATAAATAAATAAACTAGCATTTAGGAGACAGAATAAGAAGGAAGTATTAAAAGTTGGACTGCCAATTGAAGATTTTCTTTCATTGAATACTTAAGTTTGATATGAGTTATAAGGGTATTACAATAGAGAATGTCATAGATAGAAATGGTTAGCAAGCTAGAATTTATGTAGTCGACCCCACAGTGGGTCAAAGACTTAATATGTTGTTGAATACTTTCTACAACTTTATCTCCTTTGAGATGGGCAATAGTAGCAAATTTAGGCTTTGATTAGATGCTTGGTGCAGGCATACACCGTTGAGGGAGCCCTGCCCATAATTACCCAAAAAAAAATTATATTTACTAATAGTTCAAGTTTTCTTATATTTGTGTTTCAAGGATGGAGAAAAAGCTCTCATAAAAATTTGAGTAAGTTTTAAAACAATATTTTCAAAGCTCCAACATTTTTTTGTGCTCTGAAAACTAATTTTTGCACATTACTTATGATTGGTGTTTTAATTGATCAATAGTATATTCTGACAAATTATGAACTACTTTCAAGTTCTAAATAGATCTTTAATACATGAAATCTGCAATCCTATTGTCATAGTCCATCGACTAAGGGAGGGCATTCGGGTAATCCCAGGGGGTAGTTAAGAATAGGGCATTATTGTAATAAGAGAAGTAGAAGTAGTTATAATTCAAATGTAAACTCAAAATGAGGCGCCAAGGCTGGCTATATAAGCCAAGCCCGCGGCCAAGTTGAGTATGAACGAGAAAATACAGATTTCATTTTCCCTCCACACTTCTATTTCGATCTCTCTCTCTCTCAGTTCTCTCCCTCATCACTCAATTCTCCCGATTACATCTCAACTTTCCCGCAATTCCCCACTGAATTGTGAGAGAATTCCTTGTCAGAAATAGAGTTCTGACAATTTAGTATCAGAGCAATTCGTGGGCGTTTGGATTAGGCCATGGCAGACGGAACAAGGATGAAGCAGATGGAGGCGCATCTCCAACAGGTAACGTCCACCATTTCCGAAATGCAAAATCGAACGGAGATGCTGGAGAGTTCAATTGAACGGAGGATCGATGGGACAGTCAATGTGTGGTGCGAGGAGAGTAGAGCGCAAACCACGCGACCAGAGGATTAGATGCGAGACCAGACTTAGACTCTCTGCGATCAAATGCATTAGTTTATGCTGATGTTCTTGCAACAGACTCAGGTAAGGATCTCACCTTAGTTTCCTCCAAGAGGACGATCAAAACCAATTCTCAATGACCAGGGAGGTCATTTAAGATCGGAGGGATCTGCGGAGGTAGCAATAGAGCAACTGATGACGGAGGAAAACGAAGGGACGAGGAGACAAGGCACTGCAACCGGATCAAATCCGATCGGTTCATTGATGCCTAAGATGGAGATTCCTCTGTTTGAAGGCAACAATCCTTGATGGTGGATGAGGTGATGCGAGAAGGTTTTCAACTTATACAATGTGGTTGAACAACAGAAGGTATCGTTAGCGGTAGCTTACTTGAATGATGTGAGTGACGCTTGGTACCAGAATTAGAGAGGTGGTCGAGAGGAATGCTGGTGAGAAGAATTTGCGGAAGGTCTATGTGGTAGATTCGGGGAGAAAGGAATGATGGACATCGTAGAGGAGTTCAATAAGCTCCAGCAAGGGGGGTCAATGCAAGCATATCAACAGAGGTTCAAGGAATTGAAGGCTCTCATGTTGATCTCGAACCCCACTCTTACTGAGGGGTACTTCGTATCAAGCTTCATTAGTGGCCTGAACGAAGAGATTCGCCCCACTGTAAAAATGTTTCGACCCTTGACCGTTCAACAAGCCATGGAGTGTGCTCGGCTACAAGAAATGACAGTAGAAGCATGGGCTAGGAAGCAAAAGGGGGTGAATAGGGGATGGCAGATGATGCCTCAACAACAAAACAATCGGCAGGAGGCACCAAGGAAGGAGGAACTTGGGGACAGAGCAGCAAAGGATTGGCTCTCCCAACGCCTCCCTAATCAGTCGCAGGAAATTTGAGAGAATAGAGGAGACTGGTCGGTCTTTGCTTTCGATGTGGGGACAAGTATACGATTGGCCACCAATGTAAACAACAGTTACTGCTATTGGAGGGCGCAGAGGAAGAAGGCGAGGAGGAAGAAGAGGAAGGATGTCAAGAGGAGGAAGGAGGAGAAGAGAAGGTGGAAATCTCCTTACATGCTCTCAGGGCGTAATCACCAACAAGATCATTAAGGTGGAAGGCAGGGCAAGGGGAAACAACTTGATGATCCTCACAGATAGCATAAGCATCCATAGCTTCCTGGACGAAGCTACTGCCAAGAAACTAAAATGCAGCTTTGCAGGAACCCATCCCCTATTAGTCACCGTGGCTAACAGACAGAAGGTGTTGTGCAAATCGGCTTGTGTGGGCTTTTGTTGGCAAATGCAAGGGCGAAGAATTTGAGGCTGACCTGCGCCTTCTCAAATTAGGAGGGTGTGATATGGTATTAGGCGTTGATTGGATGAGAGAAGTCAGTCCCATTTGTTTTGATTTTAATAAGATGGAGGTCACATGTGAAAAAAGGGGTAAGAAGATGACCCTCACGGGTAATGTGGAAGCAGGGACCTACCGTATGATTATAGGCAAGAAGTTGCACAAATTGCTTAAGAACAAGTGGGGAAAGGTGGTACAACTGTTCTCCATACAGGCCTGGGAAGTGGAGGAAGACAAAGGAGGAGGAGAGCCAACATCACTACATTCCATAGAGGCAGCTCATACTTCTTGGGAGGTAACTGAACTAGACTCACTTAATTTACTCCTAGATGAGTTTGGGGACTTGTTTGAGGAACCAAAGGCTCTACCACCCCCGAGACCTATAGACCATACCATCAATTTGAAACCCAATGTTGAACCAATCAACCTTCGATCCTACAGATATCCTCCAAAACAAAAAGAAGAAATAGAACGGATGGTTAGAGAAATGCTACACTCCTCTACCATTCGACCCAGCAACAGTCCATATGCATCATCCTTGCTTTTAGTTAAGAAAAAAGATGGTAGTTGGAGATTTTGCATTGATTATCGCTAGCTAAACTCCCTTACTATTAAGAACAAATTTCCTATACCTATTATTGAAGATTTATTGGATGAATTACATAGGGCCAAGGTTTTTTCTAAACTTGACCTCAGGTTGGGATATCATCAGATTCGCATGCACCCCAACGATATTCATTAAACTACCTTTAGAACCCACTAAGGGCATTACGAATTTTTGGTAATGCCTTTCGGATTAACCAATGCCCCAACCACTTTTCAAGCCCTCATGAACCAAATATTTGAGCCATATCTCTGCCAATTCATTTTAGTATTCTTTGACGACATCCTTGTGTACAGTCCTACCATAACTCAGCATTTAGAGCACTTAAGGATCACTCTACAAGTCATCAGGCTCAACAAGTTGTACATTAAGAAGTCTAAGTGTGCATTCGCATAATGCCAAGTAGAGTACCTAGGCCATATCATCTCTGGTGCAGGAATGAGTACTGATCCTAAAAAAGTTGCAGCAATGACTGCTTGGCCACGACCTGCAGTGTTAAGGCTTTGAGGGGATTCTTGGGCTTTACAAGGTACTATAGGCTATTTGTGAAGGATTATGGTCTCATTAGCAAGTCTTTGACAGAACTACTCAAGAAAGATGGGTTTCACTGGAATGATAAAGCGGAAGAAGCCTTCGAAAAACTGAGAGTGGCTATGAGCAAGGTGCCCATGCTGGGTCTTCTGGATTTCTACCAACCTTTTGTACTAGAGACGGATGCTAGTGATTTTGGAGTGGGAGCAGTGTTGACGTAGGTAGGCAGACCCCTAGCCTTTATCAACCAAGCCTTAGCTCCTAAACATTCGGGTCTAAGCGTTTATGACAAGGAACTCTTGGTTGTCCTAATAGCAGTGGAGAAATGGAGGCACTACCTAGAAGGGGGTAGATTTATAATAAAAAAAGATCATGAAAGCCTTAAATTCTTGCTGCAACAAAAACTTCATACCCATCTCCAGAGGAAAGGTATGTCGAAGTTAATGTGGCTCGATTACATAATCCAATTCTGGAGGGGATATGAAAATAAGGTTGCAGATGCATTGTCAAGATGTTTGGAGGAAGGGGGAGCAGCAACTATTTCTACCTTAACACGTGACTGGTTCTTGGAAGTGATCTCCAGCTAAACCAAGGTGAGTGGATAAAGAAGTTGATGGAACAGCTCACCATTGACCCTAATAGTAGACCGGGTTTCACTCTTAAAAATGGAATGATCAAACATAAAGACAGGCTGGTAATTGGGGAGGATGAACCTTTAAGGAGGAGAGTGTTGAAGGCTCTCCATGACTCCCTTGTGGGTGGCCATTCAGGGGAGCTAAATACCTACAACCAGGTGAAGCAAGTGTTTTGTTGGTCGGGACTAAAGAAAACAGTAAAAGAATATGTCAAGGCATGTGACATTTGCAGTAGATGCAAACATGAAAACATACACCCTCCAGGGCTCTTGCAACCACTACCGATACCCGATCAAGCATAGACCAATATCAGCATAGACTTTGTAGAAGGGTTGCCAAGATCGAAAGGGAAAGGTTGTGTGCTAGTGGTGGTTGACAGGTTCACAAAATATGTTCACTTCATAAGCATAACCCACCCATTTACTGCTCAAGAAGTGGCCAGAGTATTCCTCGATCAGGTAGGTAAGCTATACGGTCTGCCCCAGGTGATTGTTTCTGGCCGGGATAAGATCTTCACTAGCTTGTTATGGAAGGAGCTCAGGCAGTCTTTGGGAACACATATGCATATGTTTTCCTCTTATCACCCCAAAACTGGCAGGCAAACCAAAAGAGTGAATCAATGCTTAGGAACCTATCTCAAATGTGTATGTTTAATGTATCCTACCAGGTGGCATAAATGGCTTTCTCTAGCACAATGGTGGTACAACACCAATTATCATTCCTCCCTAAGAAGGACCACATTTGAAGCACTCTTCAGGGACCAACCACCTATTCTTCCATAATCCAATGGCCACAGTGGATGATTACCTTGCCCAACGACAACAAATATTGCAAACTCTCAAGCAGGAGTTAGCCGGTGCACAAAACCAGATGAAACAATTTGCGGATAAGAACAAAAGTGAGAGGGAGTTCGAGGTGGGGGACAGAGTGTATTTGAAGCTGAGACAAGCGTAGTTGAAGACCATAGTGCCCCACAAAGTAAACAAGCTCAGCCCAAAGTTTTATGGCCCTTACGAAGTAATTGAAAAAGTGGGGAAGGCTATCTACAAGTTACAGCTTCCAAGGGAGTCTTCCATTCACTCTATATTTCATGTGTCACTTCTAAAACCCTCACACGACAACAATCGGCGAGTCCTACCCTGCCTCCAGCAGCCCAGAGTAGCCAGTAGGAGGCATAACCTACAGTTATTGTTGGAAGAAGAATTATCTACAAATAGCAAGAACCCATCACACAAGTGTTGGTGTGCTAGTCAAACCTCCATCCAGAAAATAATACATGGGAGTACTTGTCAGATCTGCTCCAGTAGTTTTCCCCGAGCAGTAGGATTACTCTAACCTACTTGAGGACAAGTAGAGTCTTTAACCGGGGGGAGTTGTCATAGTCCATCAGCTAAGGGAGGGCATTCGGGTAATAACAGGGGGTAGTTAAGAATAGGGCATTATTGTAATAAGAGAAGTAGAAGCAGTTATAATTCAAATGTAAACTCAAAATGAGGCGCCAAGGCTAGCTATATAAGCCAAGCCCGCGGCCAAGTTGAGCACGAATGAGAAAATATAGATTTCAATTTCCCTCCACACTTCTATTTCTCTCTCTCTCTCTCAGTTCTCTCCCTCATCACTCAATTCTCCCGATTACATCTCAACTTTCCCGCAATTCCCCACTGAATTGTGAGAGAATTCCTCGTCAGAAACAAAGTTCTAACAAAAACTTGATTAGATTTTATATTTAGTATGACTAGGTATCTTTAGTAAGATTTGATTAGGCTTATTTTTTAGTATGATTTATCTTTAATCTATAGGTAGGCCCTATGGATGTAATTGGAGGGCACTAATAAATTCTTCTTCTTCCCCTTTTCTCTATCTACATTCTGCAACTCTCCTTGCCGTCCAGCATCAACTTTGGTATCATAGCAAACACCAATCCACAGCCTCTTCTCAATTTCCAAACTATCACCATTACAGCAACCAGCACTCCATCCATTTCCTATCATTACATTAACCGAAAGGTTTCGAGCAACAACATGAAACAAAGAAACAAAATCTCTCTACAACTCAGAATTTTCTGCAGTCGCAGATTCTTTCAACACATGGCAACAACCATCCAAGAGAATCACAGCCATCATGAAACCAATCAGAACCTTGATCCACCTTCACTATCAAAAATCTGCCTACCTCAGTTCCCCAGCCTCTTTAAGCCTTGCTGAAGTCAAAACCTTCAGCCGCAGTGACTAACCTGCCTGGGGATTTCATCATCCAGCCAGCCAAGCATAGTGTATATGTATACTTAAGAGTTCCCAGAGCAGCTTGTAGAAGCTGGAAATAGGCACCTTCACCCAGCATCTTCAATCTACAAAAGTCTCCAGGATCCAACAGTCTCCATGGTGGAATTTTACATCAAATTGCTGAAGCTCCCAATCTAAGTAGATAGCAAGAAATAATAGGATTCTCACAGTGTTCATATTTGCCACAAGGGCAAAAGATTCTTGATAGTCCACCCCATAAGTCTATGTATAACCCTTCGCAACTAACCTTGTCTTGTATCTCTCAAGAGTTCCATCAACTTTAAACTTCACTGTGTAGACCCATTTACAACCAACTACTCTTTTTCCTTTGGGACAAGTGAATATTCCAAGTCTTGTTCTTCACTAAGGCCCTCATCTCTTCCCTCATCACATATGTCCAATTTTTGGTATTTCAATTGAATTCAAGGTACAAAGGAAACTAAGGAAACTTTTATGTTGAGGGGAAAGTCAGTGTGGGGATATGAAGTCGAATACGGGATGCTGGGTGCATTCTTGTCCCTTTTCTTAAGGCAATGGTGAGGTCAAGATAGGTTTCTGAACTTGGTTGGTTATCGCATAAAACAGACTCATTGGCATCAAATGGAGGTATATTCAGAGTGTTTTCATTACCTGCACTCAAGTTAGATTCATGACTTTGCTTTAGAACTAGTGAGGGTTGCGCTCTTCTTGAATATTGCTTCAGCCACTTCACTAAAGGAGCACCTGGAATCTGGTTTTTTGGATCTAGAGTATGTTCAAGGCTCAGCAAGGTTGCTGTTTCAGCTGGGTACACATTCTCAGAGTATGGACGTATTTTGGCCTCAATGGGATCAGCTGCTGTGGTTATGATCGGATCAGCATGAGATTATTTGGCTCTATTGGAGGTTTGAGTGGTTTGAAAGGATGATTTGTGGCGAGACTACCAAGGCTCTCAAGAAAATATGTGGAACCTAAGCACACATATTCATTGAGTAATTTCTCCCCCTGAAGATGAGTGAGGAGGGGTTTATAGAAAGGTACGACTTCATGGAAGGTGACATCAAGGAAGAAAAAAGTGTGTTGTCTGGAAGGGTCATAACATTTGTATCCCTTTTGAGTTGAAGAATAGCCAACAAAGACACATCTTTTTGATCTAGGATCTAACTTGGATTGGTGGTTTCTATGAATATGTAGGTAAGCAACTGCCATGACTCTAGGGTTTAGCTAGGGTCTTAAAAGTAATTGGAAGGAATTTGGGGAAGAAACAAAGAATAATTGAAGGGGGAGATTGAACAGAATTAGGGAAGAAGTAGGCAGAAATGAGAGGAAGAATGGAAGAGAATTGTAGAGAGAAATCAATTCTTATTTATCAATTCAAAATATAATCTTCTCCGCTTACAATTAGCCTTTTTATAGGCATAACTAGCTTCTTAACTAATTTCTAACAGCACCCATGTGCTCCTAACAAACAGCCAAATATCCATAACAAACTACTATACCCTATTACAATAATACCCCCTTACTGTAATTGTAACTCAATTACAGCTTTGCCCCTATAATAGTCAAGGGTCATGACAATTTCCCCTCCTTGAAATGTTTCTTGTTCCTAAGAAACTTATTACCACCTAGCCGTTGCTTCTTTATCCAATGCCCATCTTCACCCACTGGTTTCTTTTTTGCCTTTTCTTGTTCTTATCTCTTATTTCCCTTGTCTCTTGCTTCCTCTTTTCTTTTTCCTCAACGATAACGTCACTATGACTTGTTGCAACACCAATTTCAGCCATCCACCTCTTCCTTATTTCCGTTAAAAATGGTTCCAAATGCGCCGTCAGTCCTACAACCCCATCCTCCAACTCTTCTGGCTGCAATGTTAACTTTTCTTTGTCTTGTGTGCCCATGCCAATGACATACATGTGAGATGTTTCAAGCAAGGTGCTCGATGCAATCCTTTGTTCCTTCTCTTTAGACTCTTTATTTTGTTGTTTCAGGATCAATGGCATCAAGAGTCTTAGCACCAGTGGCAGTGCTTGAGAGGCTGGCAATTGATTGATTCCTCCTTCCCAATCTCTTCTTCCATGTACTCCTCAACCCTCTCCATAGCCAAGACCTAGGGAGCAGTATGTTTGGAGCCTTCCATATCTTCAATAGGGGACTCCTCAAGTGAAAATACTTTTATTTGCTGGTAGCTGGAGTACAACGAGGATTTACTTTCAACAAGACTGTCCTCCTTCGACTGCTCCACTTTAAGGAATTTTTCCTTGTTAAAACTTCCTCGATAATCATCGAAATATTCCACCGGGAAGTTGTAATGATACTTCTTAGTCAGTATCAACGCAAACTCTTGCAACTTCTCGTGGAACATACGACCGAATTCCTCGCACGTTTCATGAATCCCACTGCTTGCTCCCTTGTCAATTCGACTAGACACACTATCCAACTTTTCCCAAGCCTGATTCTTCTGAATAAACTACTTCTGATTCTTGTTGTTGCCAGCTGAAATTGAAGCCTTCTTCTGCTGCCATTGAGGCTCCAATTGCCTCATGTTTCCACTACTTTCTATGGATTCACGAGCAAAATTTCCCACTGAAAATGCAACATTCTTCTACTACAATTGAGACTCCAATGGTCTCATATATGCACTACTCCCCATGGCCAACTTTTCACTGATAGCATACTTCGACGACCAAGGAATGGGAGTTCTGTACATGTTTCTAAAATTAGCAGCCGAGGGTCACTTGTTGGAATTTGCTGTTGTGCTTCGGCTTGTTGACCCACACTGCCCAGCTCGGAAAATAGTCGCAAACAACCTGTTCTTCCACTTTACAACAGTTGCCCAGGACAAGCGATCGCCTCACCACAATTAGCAATCTTTAATTCTCCAACACAATGAACCACTAGGCAGCATATCTGATTACGCTTTTTGGCTCGCCTGTTGCAAAAGTCTCCTACACTCACCTCCCTTTCTTGATCGACCACAACAACTCAGAAAAAACAGCAACAATTCACCCTATTGTTCCACCTTTAATAGTCACTCCATTTCACCTTCACATTCGCTCCATTTCCGATCCAATACCTGCTGCGCCACTCTGATTTGACTTCAGATTCAACTCGATATCACCGTCGGCACTCTCCTGGCTTGTGTCGTCTTTAATTCCCAGCCAAAATTACTTTGCTCGGCTTCTCCACTTACAGCTGATTCTTAATTGACAGCCTTCCTTGCTCATCGAAGGCACTGTCGGGACAAATTAGCCTAGTCGCCCCTACAGAAATTAATGGCAGTTCTTCTCAACCCAATCACTGTCCAAGGCTCCCAACCCAATTGCAATCGCCTCTGATTCCAAAATCACCAGAACTCACTGTTAGTTCAATAGCTACACCCACTCCCGAGTCCAAATCGCAACACCCGCTGTATTGAGAAACCCTTGAGTCCAACCCACTGGATCGCAACACTCCCAAGTCCAAATCACGACCTCCTGGCTGTTCGCGTCACCCTCTGGTCACCCACTCCAATCGTCCGACCAACCCGCATCACTACTGTCGCTCCCTAAGCTTGCTGGATGGCCAAGGTCAACTCCGTTACCGTCCTTCAAAGTCGCCTTTGAAGTGAGTCTCGTCCTCGCCTTAAGCAACCTAACTCGCCACTGACACTGCTACTTGAATTCGCCAGACGATGCACAAACAGCAGGCCACGAGCTTCCAAGAATGCATTTGATGGACTCCCTCACCAATTGCAAGCATTGTCTGTTCACAACGCTCCGCCTCACCAAGAATCGCTTATCACCGTCTGGGTCGGACTTGCTTGCTCGCCTCCAGTCACCAATCGTGAACCAAGAGTTGTTTTTCTCTCTCGATTATGACCTGTCCTTTGATTCCTCAGAATCTGATCGAAATTGTTACTTGCACTCACCTATCAAAAGCCGAGAATCGTTGGCTCTGATACCAATTTGTCATGACCTTAGGGTTTAACTAGGGTCTTAGAAGTAATTGGAAGGAATTTGGGGAAGAAACAAAGAATAATTGAAGGGGGAGATTGAACAGAATTAGGGAGGAAGTAGGGAGAAATGAGAAGGAGAATGGAAGAGAATTGTAGAGAGAAATCAGTTCTTATTTATCAATTCAAAATATAATCCTCTCCTCTTAACAATTGACCTTTTTATAGGCATAGCTAGCTTCTTAACTAATTTCTAACAGCACCCATGTGCTCCTAACAAACAGCCAAATATCTATAACAAACTATTATATCCTATTACAATAATACCCCTCCTATTACAATAATACCCCCTAACTGTAATTGTAACTCAATTATAGCTTTGCCCCTATAATAGTCAAGGGTCACGATAGCAACGCAAACCAAAAACTTTTGGAGAGAAGCTTTGGATGGAAATAGAATTGGGGAAGTAATTGAACAATGTATGTAAAGGACTTTTATTTCCCAAGATTTGAGAGGGGAGTCAATTAATAAGATGGGCAGTTGCCAAGATTGCTTCACCCCAAAGAAATTTTGGAACATTTAATTGAAATAAGATAGCTTAGGTTACTTCTAAGAGGTGGCGGTTTTTTTGTTCAGCAACCCCATTTTGTTGGAGTGTGTCAACACAAGATGACTCATAGATAATACCCTTTTTTTGAAAGAAAGAAGAGAGAGTTTGATTAAAGTCGTCTGTTGCATTATTAGAATGAACTCTTTTGATTTTTTCCCCGAATTGAGCGATAATCATTTTTTGAAATTTGGGGAACAAGATACTAACTTCTGATTTTTCTTTGATGAGAAACAACCATGTGGTACAATTACAATCATCTATAAAAAGATACAAACCACCTAGCCCCATTAATATTAGGAATTTTTCAAGGCCCCTAGATGTCAAAGTGTATCAAGGGAAAAGGTTTATTGCATCTTATTGATTTTGTTTGGAAAGAAACATGATGATGTTTGGAAAATTGATAAACATCACAATGAAAGTCTGTAACAAGAACATCTTTAAACAAGGAAAGAAACATATGTTTTAACAACATGAAAGGAGGATGTCTAAGGTGAAGATGATATGCCTAGACCTTGGTTTTCTTTGATGAAGCAAAAAAGAAGGAAGGTACTCAGTTTTCCTTTATTTCACAGCCTTGCAAGTCCTCAAGGTAATACAACCCATTACATTCTCTAGCAAATCCAATCGACCTCCCCAAGGCTAGATCCTAAAAAGTATAATGGGAGTCAAAAAAGGTTATTTTGAACGAAGGTCTTTGGTGATTTTATGAATGAAAATGAGATTAATAGATAGCTTTGGGATATGCAAGACATTTTTTACGGAAAGTGAAGGGGTTATAGGCATCAAAAACAGTAGCATCGTGAGTCATGTGATCATTTGCACCCGAATCAATCCCCCACAAACTCAATGGAACAATATTTGAAAAAAACATACTAACTTGGGCAAGAGAGCAAGAACCTAAAGACTTGTCGAGTGAATCCAGGAAATGTCGTAGTTTTGGGAGAGATGTCAGTGATTCTAATAGGAAATATCAACTAGACCTATTGCAAGACATAGGCATGATGGGTGTAAAGCTAGTTGATACTCCTATGGATCTAAATGTGAAACTCACTTCTGATGATAGAGAGATGTTAATTGATCCAGATAGCTATCATCATCTAGTGGTTAGAATTGCTAGTTGTGGCAAGACTAAATATTGCTTTCTCGATCAATGGAGAGAGTCAATTCATGGTAGCCCCATGAACTACTCACTAGGAGGCAATTATGAGGATTTTGTGTTACCTCAAGAGGACTCTTGGTCGTGGTTCCTCTATTGTGATCAAGGTCAGGTTAGAATAGATGGTTTCTCAGATGTAGATTGGACAATCCCCATCAAATAGAAAGTCAACTATTGGTTTTTGTGTGTTTGTTAGAAGAAATTTGGTGTGATGGAAAAGCAAGAAGCAATAAATGGTAGCCAGGTCAACAACAGAATTAGAATATAAGTATAGCTCAATCCCCTTGCCAATTGATGTGGATTTTGCAACTAGAAGAAATTGGGTTTGGCAATTCAACTCCTATCAAGCTACAATGTGACAATCAAGAAGCTATTCACAATGCATTCAATCCAGTATTCTATGAGTGCACCAAACATGTTGATTGCCACTTCATTCAAGAGAAGCTCCAACAAAAGATTATTAAGATAGGTTACGTGAGAACACTAGATAAGTTAGCTAATGCTTTTACCAAGTCAGTGAATGTGATTAAAATGAGTAATATTTGTTCCAAGCTACACATGCATGATATTTATGCTCTAGCTTGAGGAAGAACTTGCAATAACATTCTCATGCATGCTAATATATATATTAGCTCTACTATCCTAATCGGGATACAACTTCTTGATATTTATTTCATATTATCTCTTTCAATTTTTCATCAACAGCTTGGTTGAGATGCTTCAATTTGTATCCATGATTTGGTAAGCAAAAAATTCTATCCATGAAATAGCTCTTCTAACGTGATCTAGTTCTTCATCTGAGTCATACCTATCCATGCATGCGTTGGATATATTAGTCTAGATTTTCTTAGAAGAAATGTCAAGACTCTCATTATGACTACCATTCGATAACATGCTGATAAGACCACTTTCAGAATCAAATTTATACACCATACTGTAAATGAAATTAATTTTTTGGACCGTCCAAAAAAAGAACCAAATTCCACTGCTGCATGTTGGTAGCAGGAGACTTCACTTAAAGAACATGAGAAATATATGAGACCTAGCACCCATGTGTAATAAATACATCCTACTGATCCATAAGATGCAAAGTTACTCACACTTTTTGAAAACAGCATTTAATTGATATATATCATAAACAAATTGCAGAAGGAGGAGCTGAGCTAAGAAACAGTAAAGTGGGACAAAAAACAGAAAATAGTGTTAAGAGTCTTAGACCTAATACCTTTTATCTGTGTAGTATTTCACTTCCACCAGATCACAGAAAGGTTTAAGGTTATTTTTTATTGAACACAATATCATTAGCAATTTGTATCATAAGTTTATCTGAGTGCAAACTACAGCAAAAATTTTAAAAAAGCCTATCGATTCAATACCAGTTAATCCAACCTGTGACATCTTTTGAATGCCCTACTAATTGCTTGATAACTGAATGAGGCTGGGAGACAGTGCAAACTGTCAAGGTGCCATCTGATGCCCCATATGCAAGTAGATCAGAACTCATATGACCAAACTTCACAACTGTGACTGTAAAATAAAACTACAAAATCAAGTCTGTGATAAAGAAAATGTACATTGTGGAAAATGTTGAAAGGCAGCAATGAATCAATCTAGATTGATAAAAAATGAATGTTACCCATGGCTTTGCATTGGTCAAAGACGCAATGCATCCCCACAAAGGAATACCCAGGTTCAGCTCTTTTACGTGGGTGATCAACATCACTTGCATTGGAGCCAAAGCTGGGACTATGACTCAAAGCTGCACTGTCACTTCGTGGGTCCTGTGAAGAAATAATCGTGTAACCAACTAAAATTATATAGGAAAACAGGTAAATCAATAACTATCTACAGCTGTTGGCTTTTCCAGACATGCAACTGTCTTTTCCATAGAAAAACCCTAATCCTAAAACCGGTCATGGAGTTCTCAAAACTCAGGCCCAAATTATTTAAAAAAAGAAAATGAAAGCCAAAAAGAAAAAGAAATAAGAATTAGGAGGAAAAAGACATTGTTCTTGAGATTTGAACATGCAGACAAGTAGTTTTCCATTCTGCAGATTTCAACCTTTTTGTTTTAGTAGAAGTATTTGATTGAAAACAACTTTGACATTGATACCAATATGCAATTTCCTAACATTTTATGGATCTAAAGGACTACAGCAAACTCAGGCCAGAAACAGGTTATGTAGTAACATGAGAATGACAGGGGAACCATATATACATGAATTATACTCCATAACTGGGCATCAAAAGGTAGCTATTCAAACACAACAAAGATCAAATCATAACCAGCAACTTGTGTCTTAACTCCCAAAATCAAGATGGAATAATAATTTGTGATCAATTGTGATTGCTAAGAATGATTTATATTGCATTAATAAGCATCAAGAAAACCTTGATTATCACCAAACAGTCTCAAATTATTGCAGCCAATGGAGATTTTCAATGTGCGAGCACGCACGTGCACACAACTGGACTAAAAATGAAGTTCAGAATTATTGCTACAACAAACATAGAGAATGGGAGTTGCGTGGGGGAATGAAGCCAGATAGTCAGAACCTTTCTGTGCAACCAATACATGAAATTCTTAAATAGATCAGAGGTTAATTTTGCCCCTAATGTCGCAACCTAGTTTGATAAGCCATATCATATTATGACTTTTAGGTGCACCTCCAACTTAATAGGTGAACTAGCCGACAGTTAAACCAAGACTTTTATCAACTTCCACAAAACAGATTCACACCAACAAAAAGGGATGCATGTTCCTTTATTAGCATGCTACTTGAATTTTTCTATCATGTTGCATGTATAACATATGCATGGGAAACAAAAATGGACTCCTCTTGCAAATGAATAAAACAACTCATGGATTCCTAGTGGGCAAAACATCTTCAACAGAATCCAGAAAATCAAACTTTGAACAGACAAAAAAAAGAAAAAATTATAAAATAAGGCACATACCCTGCTAGCACTCCAGCTGTCCATCTCATAAAGGGAGAGTGGACCTGGAGATGATATCCACCGCCCACTGATGCATCAACCAGTAAATTAACCTGATGTCAGAATTGTATGGAACATGAATTTAAATAGAACTAGTATCAGAAAGCTACAAGGTCACGAAAACAGAAAATGTGGTTTGAGTGCTGACAACCTAAGCAAAAGGGATGGGAGAAAAAAATAATGGACACTGTTATCAGCTTGAAATCCATTTGTGATAAAAAAAAAAACCGAAATTTCTACAAGAGCTGCCTGATTGAAGACAGTTCTACTGTCTCCGTCCTACAGTTTGTATTGGAAGATAAAATATTATCAATTGCAGCAATTTGAATGAATAATATATGATTTGAATCTATGTTACAGAGCTCACCTCTTTTTCTTTCCCCATATATTACAATTTTTCTATTACACACCAGACGTAGTGTAAATTTGGTAAACCGAGTGTATAAATCAAGCTAAATGCCTCCCCCCAAATGAAATAATCACATTGTTTTGTGTCTCAAGTTCATATATTCAAGATACATATATATATATATATACATATATCCATGTTACATGTATAATATATGTGTGTACATTCTCTTAAAAAGATCAATGAAATCTATGTGGTTTATGTGTGTCCAAAATCCATCGCTTGTGTGCTGCTGATAATCTAATTCTACAGTGAATTATACCCTCACTCATTATAGATAATAGAAATACTCTAAAAAAAAAAGGCATCCATGCAAATATATGCAAATCTCAGTAACCATGATGATGATCCATTTCAAATTACTTGTAGACATCTAGTGAAATTTCAGCAACCTATTTCCAGGACTGCTTGGGTGGCTACTTTCCCAGTTCCTTTGCCTGCTAATATAATTGCGGTAGGCCACATAACCTTTTCCATTGCATCTCCAATCCTTCAACACAAATCAGTGCATTCAAGTCATTTTTTGGTTGGTCCAAGTCAATATTAATGACACATATAACAACAAATAAATACTAGCAATAAATTTCACGTAGTTCATTAGATGCTCGATAGCTTCAGTGTAATGATGCCTCAAATCAATGGAGATTACTATAAAATTAAACTGTAATAGAAGTCCCTTGATGAATTAGTAATCATCAATATAAAGGGACAAGCCATTTGGTGTTGCCCTGATTTTGAAGCTCCATAACATTTTATTTAGACAAAATTATCCCCAAAAAAATGATTTAATTACAAACCAAGTTAACCTTATGCCTCCTTCAAGTTCAAGCGAAGAGCAAAAATGTCAAAAACAGTTCAATTTTAGTCCATATTTTTCATGTACATTCTAACTGCATTTTTTTTAATACTGAAATCCTTGGTTTTTCTTGAATAGCTGTGGACAAATATGAGGTGAAGCAGTTCTTTTTTCAAATTAAAAATATAGTCATGATGTGGCACCACATCATTTCAGTTTCTCTATTTCCAGTTTTGTCATTTGAATAACAAATGAGTTAACAAACTACTAGAGGAGCAGGTGAATACATGACCAGTGATAGGGACAACCTAAATATGAAAAACTCCATCTCACGAAGAAATGGATTTCAGGCCATATTTCCTTTACAAAAAAGGGAAGGTAACTAGCATCTTTTGTAAGATCTATAAGCTCAAAACAAGAATGCCATCCAGCCTGGTTTGCAGAGCCAGAAATTATTCAATAGTAAACCCAGCAATTACGCTATCCACAACATAAGTACCTCCAAACCAGGATGAAAGGCTCATTACGGTATGCATTTAACCAACCTAACTAGATGCAAGTTAATGATGGGAATTGGCCTAAGACACCATCCAAGCTTGAATAACAGCAATGTCATATTAGAAATCTATTTTATCTTTTAGTTAACATTTGACCTTCACCGGGAGTGAAAACGGAGTTCCTTCAAACTTAAGAGAACTTTCCCCTATTAATACTGCAATACCTCGTTTACCTATACAATTTGATTGTCACAGCGCAATTTCATGAAATTTTCAGAAGTACAATTCTGAACGCCTTGAAGTTTTCAACGATATCGGACTACCGTACTATTGGTGTAAACACAAAGCCGCAATTTTGACAATTACACTCACAATTCTACGGACATAGATCTAATCCTGTAACAGATATACAAGCATACATATTGCAGATACAAGCGTGTCCACGCATCATATGAGCAAACCTTGCGGCGAAGAGCACCAGATTGGGCCTTCCTATGGAGAAGAAGGCGACGAATTCCAATGTAATTGGGATCGGAGTTGGGAGGGGAAGGCTGAAGGATGCAGCAGAAGAAATCTGGATCCGCAACGCCCTGTTTCTCCTTCTCCTTCTTCGTCTCATCTTCGGGCGAGCTCTTATCCGCCATTCTACCGAATCTCCGGCGGATCTCTCATCAGCAACTGTTCATCGTCACGGTTCCTCAAACAATCTCCTATCTTCTTCAGTGGTGTATGCTCATTGATCACAGGCTGGTGTCTTTGATCGGAATTCAAATTTCTAGAGTACAGAAAAGATTCGCGCGATGGCCTGATGAGTTATCGAGAGGGGTGTTGGGGCATGGGCGGTGCGACGGAAAATTTGTTCGGTGACGGTGATTTATGTGCCCTGATTTAATGGAGAGAAGTCAATTTAACTTGCCAGCCAAGAGGGGAACGATGATGCATCATCATTATTAGCACCGTTGTATTATGATAATTTATTTGTATATTTTTTTAAAGAAATAATAGGGTAGGTAAATTTTAAAATTTATTAAATTCTTCAAAATGAATTCCGATACCTTATTTTACTAATAGTATTAAATAAATTAGTGATGCATTTTATCAACTTTAAGTTTTTATTCTGGACATTTTTTAAATTTTTATTTTTTTGACAAATTAGTCCTCAATTTTTTTTCCAAAAATGTACAAAACCCCTTAAACCCTATATAAAAAAAAATTAATTAAACTAATTTAAATTAGGATTATTCCTAATATTTAGAAAGGGACCAAATTGGACTATTGATTAATTGTTATCTCCACCTAATGGAATAGGTTTCAACAAATCGATAGAGAGACCAACTATGGACTATAGATTCTAATGAAGCATAGAAAATTTTGAAATTTATTTTTATTTTATTTTAAATTTAACTTAATTAAATGGATATTAAAAATAATTTTAACTTAATTTAATTTAATTAATGTAATTTTTTAGGTTGAGGTCTTACCTAGTTTAAAGACCAATTTGATAAAAATAAAGTTTAGAAGATATCTAAGGCAAAAATCCAAAGTTTTCAGAGTGTAAGGTCTATCAATTTAATATCATTAGCAACAAAAATAGGTGTGGTGACTAATTGAATAAATTTTAAAGTTAAAAAAATCTCTGTAAAATAACCAAAATTTAAGAGGTACATAGTTTAATATACCTTAATAAGGTTGTTAGTTTATTTTTTTTAACTTTTTTTAATTTTAATTATTTATTAAATAATGAATCTTATAAAATTAAAAATATTAAGAGATATTTTCTAAATTTCTTGAAAATAAATGACATTTCACTTTTTTAAATATAAAATATTAGAACATATTTAGCAGTAAAATTAGAATTAACAAATTATAAAAAATAATTTTTACAAAACAAGCCAATGTTATTTAAAAATTTTCAAAATATTTATGTTATATCCAATAATCGGAGAAAGGCCACAAAAATCCAAATAAGAGAGTTGTAAATAAGTATCCAAGTGATAGAGTTACAAATGATTAAGTGGCGTAAAATGATCGAAGATAAAAGAGTAAAAATAAAAGTCATGACTGATGACGATATGTCACATCATCACTTGAAAAAGTGTTACACAAATGAGATAATAACACATAGTCTATTTAATCTTCTTTAATAAGAAAGCGCTACATAACTGATGACACCATCATCAGTCATGACTCCTAATATTATTCGGGTAAAATAATCAGATGGGCATTTACAATGTTCTAATTAATATTGGATACATCATACACCTCCTGTGATTACATCGCCAGGCTAAATTAATATTTAACTTTTCCCCACATACAATGAGAAAGTCCAAATAAGCAAACAAATCTACGGAAAGGTAATATGATACCAACAATGAGCCCGTGCAGGGCCAGGGTTCAGCAAAGATGAGAATCAGGGTCATTCCCACAAACAATTTTGGCTGTTATGCATTAGCCGTGCAAAACGAGACCCGTCTTCTCATGACAGGGCCCAGGGGGACTACTAAACTATGATAAGAGTTAGCGCAACACAATGCAGTCACTGAATGTGATTCTTCCCCCGAGAAATTACATAGAGATGGAGAGAAAAACAACCCCACTCCCAAGAGTTGCCAAACAACAACCAGCATATGATAAAAGGTGCATATATCTAATGCGCGAATATTCAGAGAGGAAGAAACCATGGATTAAGTTCATTAATAATGGCCTCAGGACAAAATCAAGTGATTGAACCACAATAAATTGAGATTCATACCAGTAAATTATGAATTCGATTCTTTACCCTGTGCAGTGAGGCAAAACCTCCACTTATAATTTACCTTATCTGTCAAAATTGAGAACACAAACGGCGACAGACCGCACAAGGGCAGTAATCCCAAGTTCATTAATATATGCAAACAATATTCCGAGTCATGAAAAAAAAAAAAAAAAAAAAGAGGAGAAAATTTAGATTAAGATGGCAGCATACATGCTTTAACGGAAATATGAGATTTTTATTGAATGTACTATATTCATAACATTAGTGTCTAAACTGAGATTCTTATCCAGCTGACCTAGCACAAACCCACAAAAAGCAGAAAAAAAGCATGTAGGGTTACCATGGCAGAGTCTTGCATCACACAGATAAAGTCAATTAACTACAATTCATGATTTGAGAGCAGAAAAGGAAAAAGATTGAAAGGTTTTTCAGTTTGCTAAATGCTAATATTTCTAAATCTTCTTGTTCTGTCACCATGATTCCATCAAGGAAACTATTCCGGGAAACCAACCACTCTTCATATTTGTACTGAGACAGAGAAAGTTGCAGAATAATTTTTAATGTTTCCATGGGCCCAATTCAATAATGTTTCTAAAGTCGCCAATTCACTCCATAAACATAGTTCTTCTGGCGTGACGAGACAAAATGTGGCCAGATTTATGAAACCATGGTCAATATTACTTCTTACATATGTTATACACTTTTTCGAGGTGCATGAAGGACCACCAGGACACTTGTGCACAGCTGCAGGATAACCCAGACATGTCTGGTTGGACATTCACCCAACATGTGGAATAATACTTCAAGTCTACTAATACACACACGTACCTAATCTTCATTGTAATTTTGATTTTTACTTCCCCAACATAGTTGCTTTAAGATAACCAAGGAGTCCACGCTTTAACACACCATACAAATGATGCAATATACCGTAAGAGAGAAAATATGAATATTTACTGGTGTCCTAGAATCCTTGGATTCTAGAAATAGAAAAATCTGGCACACCCAACTCATGAAACCAATCCGTGTATCTAAAACAGGTCTTGCTGATAATAACTGATTATTTATCAAACAACAGCACAATAAAACCAACAAAAGGGGTATTAGATACAGCAGAATTAACAAACTAACCGTAAACCACAATCAATCACTGTAGTATTACCGCACAACTCCAGATTGAAATTCTTTCAATGATCCCTCAAGCAAGGACACGCATACACTAGTCCAGGAACATGCCTGAGAATGCAGACTGCCAGAGGTATGAGAAGCAAGATGCTTGCTCGTGGGGAATAATCAAGAGAGAAGTCTATTCAAATGAGATTTTGCAGATTGGGTAAGAGAGATATCTCCAACCAAATTACAACTTCAAAATGTTAGATGTGGATCAAGCAAAACTGACATGAAATCAGTAACCAAAGACGAATTCCTAAAGAAGAAGCAAAGATCCTTGCTATATGAACCATTCAACAGAATTATGGAATAGAACATTTGAACAATACCGTACAACATACTTTTAGGAAGTGATACTAATACACTCATGTTAAATACTTCACATTCTGTGAGCATTTTCATTTTTGATATCATGTTTTCATTCCCTTTATTATTCAAAGCCATAATGTTCATACTTACAGATAAAATCACCGTATCACTAATAACAGTTGTTCATTAATGCTATAATATTTTTCCCATTCTAGATTTAGACTCAATCCACTGACCATTGTTGTTTTTATAAAATAGTGGGGAAGAGCTCCTTCCCTGATAGAACAATATTACTCAGTCATGAAATATCAGTAAGTATCTGTCAGGATCCTATGATAAATCAAGGGTAATTTGGTCTTTTGATGTGTAGGGCTGGTAGCGGTTAGTGGTTAGAGGCTGTTGGTAGGCAGTTAAAATAGCTGTTAGTGGTAGCTATTAGTTGTTAGCTTCTGTTAGAATTGTAACAGCCCAAGATTGGCACTAAGGAGGAACTATAAAGCCTCCCGATTGAATGTGAAAGTACGAATGAATTCCATATAGAATCAGACACACACACACACTCTCTCTCTCTCTCGATTTCTCTTCCCCCCGAATCCTCTGTTCTCCCTAACCTTCTTTCCTCCTTCCTACCTTTCTTCAACCCTAGTTCTTCTCTCGCAAGGAGAGATTCCACTGTCAAGACATGAGGTCTTGACAATCTGGTATCAGAGCATCAAACCTTGGGCTACGACAATAATCATATACAAGAGACGATGGCAGATGGCACAAGAATGAAACAGATGGAGGCACAACTTCAACAGGTGTTTGCGGCCATATCAGACATACAAGAGCGGATAGGAGCTATTGATGAGGTGATCAATCGTAAGCTAGATCAAGAATTTTCTCAGATGTGCAAAGAGGTGGTGAGTCAAATGCATGAGGTTCGCGATCAAGTGCAAAGCTTCATGTTGATGTTCACAGGACAAAATCAAGTGTGATTGTCTTCTGATTTTCTTTCAAAAGAACAAACTGAACTGGTTTTGTCTAGGCTAGGACCACGCCCTAGGTTGGCAGAATCTTTGGATCTGGAGGCTGAGCCAGCGGGGGCAGGGGAGATAATTGAGGATCAAGTGACAGTTAGGAGGCCGGGACTCCAGGTGATCCAGTCTCATCCTCAATTCCCTATGCCGAAATTGGATTTGCCAATGTTTGAAGGTCAAAATCCAGTGGTGGATCCATTGTCGTGAAAAACTGTTTGCTCTGTATCAAATTCCAGAGCATCAGAAGATCACTTTGGCGTCAACTTACCTAATCATTGATGTGGCTATTCCTGGTTCCAAGGGTGGCATGGATCACAAGAAGGCAACAGCTGGTTAGATTTCGTTGAGGAGTTTTGTGCCAGGTTTGGAGATCGCAATTTAGTAGATGTAGTGGAGGAATTTAATAAGCTGAAACAGGGAGGAACTGTTCAGCAATATCAAGAGAAATTTGAGGAACGTAAGTCCCTTATGCACACTTTAAATCCTGCTTCGAGTGAGGGTTATTTCGTTTTGAGTTTTATTAGCGGCTTGAACAATGAACTCAGGCTGCGGAAAGTGCTCTGCTGCAAGAAATGTTGGTGGAAACCCTATTAAAGAAGCAGAAATTTTCCTTTCAAAGCGGTCGGGTGGTCCTCAACCGTTGGGGAAGTAAAGAGTTGGTGAAATTCGGCCAAGGAAAGAAAGGTAATGTGATCCCACATGCAACAGTGGCGAATCAGCTGATGGAAGGCCGATCTGGAACTTTTGAACAGCGAAGGCAGGCTGGTCAATGTTACAAGTGTGGAGATCAGTATGTACCGGGGCACCAATGTTGAAAACAATTGCTAATGTTGGAAGGAGGCAAGGAGATAGTAACGTTAGAAGAAGATCCGGAAGAGGAAGAGATTGTGGGGGAAGAAGTAGGAGATGGCGAGATTTCCTTACATGCATTGCGTGAGTTAGTGAACAGTAAGACTATCAAGGTGGAAGAGAAGGTTAGGAACCACAAGTTGATGGTCCTGATTGACAGCGGTAGCACGCATAGTTTCTTAGATAAAACGGCCAAGAAGCTGGGATGTACAACCACCAATACGCAGCCATTGACAATAAGACTATCAAGGTGATGGCGAGATTGTGGGGGAAGAAGCAGGAGATGGCGAGATTTCCTTACATGCATTGCGCGAGTTGGTGAACAGTAAGACCATCAAGGTGGAAGAGAAGGTTGTTACGACCCTAGAGTTTGGTTAGGATTTAGGAAGTAAATTGGTAAGAATTAGAGGAAGAAAGAGCAGAAAAGGAGGGAAAGAGAGAAGAGAACAGAAAGAATGGTGGGAGAAGGGAGAAAACCGAGGGAAAACTAGGAGAATTGAAAGAGGGAAAATGGAATTCAATTGTTATTCAAATCATGCCTTTCTCTAACTATGTCAGCCTCTTTATAGGCTTACAATTGAAAGAAATAACAGAAAATACCACCAACTAACTACTATAACAGCCTTGCTAACTATTTATACAAGAGTTGGTGATTTTCGCATAACCTCTAGACTTCTACAATTAGGTCTACAACTTATACACCATAGATTTTCCTCCAATTACAATCATATCCTCAGGGTCATGACAATCCCCACCCCTTCAAACAATTCTTGTCCCCAAGAATTGACAGTTGTTAACTTGTTCTTCATCCAATACCGACCTTAACAATCTGATTTCTTCTTCGCCTTCCAATCTGTGTTCAATTCTGCCTTGCAGTAGTCGTTGGGTTGGAGTGCCTAGCCCGCCCAATTTTGATTCATCTCTTCTACCTTCGAGTCGACTTCCTTCTCGTTGGATTCGGTGCCTTCTTCTCTAACCCGATCACCGTCCAAGGCCTGGAGAACCACTAGCTTTGCTGCGTAACTCCTCCTTACCTGATTTGACTTCGTCACTGAGAGCAATAGCCTATGGTCGCATGCCGATCACGATCCTCCTGTTCTGGGTCCGATTCATAGCGGATTCGAGATTGCTCGGACTCAATCGCAATCGCTATAGCCTCCAATCGCTCCAATTTGCTTCTCTCTGATGCCTTAGTCTACTTCAGTCGTGCCTTCCTTCTCGCCTTGGTCACTTGCAACGACCAGATCTGGGACGCGATCAAGGACACTTGAGTTTATCGCCAATTCCAGATTGCAGCTAGGATTAGGATCGGATGCCTAGATCTCCTTGCTGAGGAGCGTCGCCTTCCACATTTAAGTCCGATCACTGTCGGAACTATCTTGGCCAATGTCGCCTTCAATACCGAGCCGATGTTTGCTTTGCACGACTTCGCCTCTCGATTCCGATTCAATTCCAAGCCAAATTGTATTTGCCTGAAGCAACGAAAATCGCCTAGCCCGTCGGAATTAAATGCCTGAATCGCCCTAGCTAACTGCCAAGAACTTCCTGATCACCGCCTTTTAAGAATCGAATCTGAATTCAGCTATTAAAGTCTCCATAATCATAGCCGAGGAATGATTGGCTCTGATATCAAATGTTACGACCCTAGGGTTTGGTTAGGATTTAGGAAGTAAATTGGTAAGAATTAGAGGAAGAAAGAGCAGAAAATGAGGGAAAGAGAGAAGAGAATAGAAAGAATGGTGGGAGAAGGGAGAAAACCGAGGGAGAACTAGGAGAATTGAGTGAGAGAAAATGGAATTCAATTGTTATTCAAATCATGCCTTTCTCTAACTATGCCAGCCTCTAGGCTTACAATTGAAAGAAATACCAAAAAATATCACCAACTAACTACTATAACAGCCTTGCTAACTATTTATACAAGAGTTGGTTATTTTCGCATAACCTCTAGACTTCTACAATTAGGTCTACAACTTATACACCATGGATTTTTCTCCAATTACAATCATATCCTCGGGGTCATGACAAAGGTTAGGAACCACAAGTTGATGGTCCTGATTGACAGCGGCAACACGCATAGTTTCTTAGATAAAATGGCCAAGAAGCTGGGATGTACAACCACCAATACGCAGCCACTGACAGTGACAGTGGCCAATGGAGAAAAAATGATAAGCAAATTGGCTAGTGTGAATTTTCGTTGGGAGATGCAAGGGGAAATGTTTGTGATGGACCTGAGATTGTTGAGGCTTGGAGGCTGCGATGTGGTATTGGGAGTTGATTAAATGAAAACCATCAGTCCCATCAGCTTCGATTTCAACAAGCTGGAGGTGACTATTACTAAAGAAGGAAGGGCGGGCAGTGACATTGGTGGGAAGTACAGACACGGGGACGTACAAGATAATAATGGGAAAGAGGCTGCGGAGGTTGCTAAAATTGAAGCTGAAACAAGTGGCACAATTCTTCTCGCTGCAGGCCACTAAGGAGGAGGAGGAGATTCAGTCGTTAGGGGATTAGCTGTTGGTGACTTCGTGGCAGGTACATGAATCTGATTCCTTGCATAATCTATTGGAAGAGTTTAAGGATCTCTTTGTGGAACCCTTATCTTTGCCTCCCCAAGGTGCGTTTGATCATGCTATTCCACTGAACCCTAATTCAGAACCTGTCAATATCCAGTTTATGGATATCTGCCTAAACAAAAGACTGAAATTGAAAACCTTGTCAAAGATATGTTGCAGCATTCTATTATCCAACCTTACCATGGTCCATTCCCTTCTCCCATCCTGGTCAAAAAGAAAGACAGATCATGGCGATTTTGCATAAACTATTACCAATTGAACGCCATAACCGTCAAAGATAAATTTCCTATACCAATAATTGAAGACCTCCTAGATGAGCTTAAACATGCAACCATTTTCTCCAAACTTGACCTTAGGGCTGGTTACCATCAAATCCAAATGAGACCGGATGACATTCACAAAACAACCTTCCGGGCACACCAAGGGCACCATGAGTTCAACATCATGCCCTTCGGTTTAACAAAAGCCCCCCCCCCCCCCCAAAACCTTCCAATCCTTGATGAACCAAGTCTTTGAGCCTTTTCTACGTAAATTCATCTTGGTCTTCTTTGATGACATCCTAATTTATAACCCAACCTTTGGCCAACACCTCAACTATCTTCGGACTGCATTTGAGATCCTTCGACTCAACTAGTTGTATGTGAAGAAGTTGAAGTGTGCTTTTGCCCAAAGGCAGATTGAGTACTTGGGACACATCATTTCATCCCAAGAAGTGAGTACAAACCACAAAAAGGTGGTTGCTATGCTAAATTGGCCTAGGCCAGCCAATGTGAAAGCAGTGCAGGGATTCCTAGGGTTAACGGGGTACTATCGGTGTTTTGTATGGAATTATGGGATTATTAGTAGACCCTTAACCGAATTGTTGAAAAAGGATAATTTCCAATGGAACTCGCATGCAGAGGAAGCATTTGAGAAGTTGAAGAAAGCAATGATGAGGCCCCTGTTTTAGCATTTGAGAAGTTGGAGACTGATGCGAGCAATGTGGGTGTGGGGGCTATACGCAAGGGGGCTGACCTATAACTTATCTCTGCCAAGCCTCAGCTCCCAAGCATGTGGGACTAAGCATCTAAGATAAGGAATTACTGGAGGTATTGATAGTTGTGGAGAAATGGCTGCATTATTTGGAGAGTAGGACCTTTGTGATATGTATTGATCATGAGAGTTTGAAATTTCTCCTATAGCATAAACTACAAACCTAGCTGCGGAGGGAAGGAATGAGAAATTGATGGGATTGGACTATACAATTCAATACAGAAGGGCAGGGGTTGATTAAGGAATCTATGTGGATTAAGGAATCTATGTTGAGGGAGGTTGAAATTTTAAAAAGCTAATGTAACAAAATTCTTATGTAATCAAAAAGTCAGTACAACAAATTTTCACTAAACTTGTGCTTGACGAGATTTTGAAACAAAAAATTCATCTACAACGGAAACTACATCTATTATGAGAGCAAGTTTTCTTTCGATGTAAAGTGTCATACAATTAGCAAGGAATTCATCCTCCATTTTGTTACGAAGTGTCGTCTTCAAAAGTTTCATTGCTGAAAATGCTCACTCAGTAGTTGCAATAGAAACAGGTAATGTCAATATATGATAAATCAATCTAGTTATCATAATGTATGTATCTAACCACCTCCTCTCGATCAACTCCTGGCATAATTCAGCAAGTGCAGATACTTGAAACCTTTGTTTAGGAATCACATCATGAACATAATACCGCAACTCATATTCCAAAGCACGAATATCTTGACAGCTAAAATCTTTAGGATAGAACAACTTTGCAAGCGTACAAATATCATCACCATTGAATGATTCAAATAAATTTTTGGGATCCAAAGCCACATTGAGAGAAAGGAGTTCTACTGATTTATCATTAAATCGCGTACTTAACTCAATCAGTACAAAATCTATTGCTTCATTTAAAACATCGAAATGATAATGGTGCTCAACTATAGTCTCATCACTACAACAACCAATCAGATATAAAGAATCTAGGTTCAGTATATGAATGTTGTGTGTTAAACAAAACCTTTTTACTTCCTGAAGAAACTATTCCCAACCTTTTTTGCTTAGTTCTTGAAAGATAAGTTTCGCAGTAAAAATGTATCTCATAGCAACCAAAATGTCTAGAGATTTTTTCTGAAGGGCTTGACAAATAACATCAATTATTCTAATAATTTTGTGCATTAAAAGCAAGTTAAACACAAATTCAAAACATGCAAAGTGTCTGTAAGCGCCACAAATTTTAGCTCGAAAGCTTGCTTTTGGACAATGGATTTTAAGATATTCAAGCACCTTGCAAATTGCAAAGTACATGTCTATCATCCTTTTTACGGAATCATAATGAGAACTCCAACGTGCTACTCCAGTGCATGGTAAATTACTTATTTGATTGGCTCCACTTCCAGACTCACGCTCTCCAATACTCAACATATGCTCAACTTCTTTATTTTTTTAGCATCTTGCAACTCACTAATGCGCTGAGAAGAAGAATTAATAATATTGATAACATTGCCCAAATGAGAAAATAATTCCCAAATAACGCTAACATCCTTAGCTACAGAAACCAATACCAGTTATAACATGTGAGCAAAACAGTGAACATAGTATGCATATGGATAATTTCTAAGAAATAATACTTGAAGTCCATTCCAAGTACTGCGCATATTATTAGTACTGTCATATCCTTGACCTCTCATTTTGCTAACTTGAAGATCATGCCAAACAAGAAAATCGAATATCTCATTTTTTAGGTTTAATGACGTGGTATTACTAACGCTTTTGATTACAAAAAAATGTTATATCAAAATACCACGATTGTTCACAAACCTCAAAATAATGCTCAATTGCTCTCAGTTAGATTCATCTTTTACTTCATCTACAAGAATACAGAAGTGTTCATCTCCAACATCCTCATGAACCATCTGTCGTACTCTGTTGACTATAATGTGCAAGATATCCTTTTGAATATTTGGAGCAATGTACTGAGCATTTTTCGGAGCATTACCTAGTATAACTTTATCAACTTCTATACTTAATTATGCAAAAGCCTTCAGCATTTGAATAAAACTCCCACGGTTCAATAAAAATGAAGATTCGTCGTGACCTCTGAAGGCACAACCTTAAAGTGCTAGCAACCACTATAGCTATAACTGAAGCCTTTAGATGCAAACGATTTTTTTAAGATTCATTTTTTGTTTGTGCATGAATAGAGATATCAAAAGGGTAGGGCCGGCCCAGCCCGACCTGACCCAGCCTGAGTCGGCCCACAGGCTTTTTAAACAGGCCAGGCCGGCCCTTTTACTAAAAGGGCCGGGCCAACCCGTGGGCTAGAGGGTCAAGCCGGGCCCTTAGCCCACAGGGCCTAGCGGGCCTGGCCCTTTTTTTTTTTTAAATAATGCATATAATATATACATATATAAATATCAAAATAATACATTTATAAAAATCAATTTTTTTCTTTTTAAAATATTTTATATCTTAATTCTTAAGTTTTAAATATTATTTCATCATTTTATATTTCAAAATTCTATATGCCTTATAAATTTTCTTGTGAATTGATATAAAAAATAATGTACATATAAAAAGGAGAATGTTTATTTATAATTTAAATATATAAAAAATTTAACTTAAAAATTTTAAATAAATTGATGGTTATTATTTATATATATTACGAAATATAAATTTTTTAGTATCTAATATCAATAATTACTAAAGAATAACATAATTAAAAAAAAAAAAATGAGTAAGGGCCTAACTAATTGGCCCATAAGGGCCTCATGGGCCCAACCCATAAGGGCCCAACGGGCTGGGCCTAGTGGGCCACGGGCTGGGCTGTGGGCCTAATTTCTTTGGCCCAGCCCGTTTGAACAGTAACGGATCGAGCCAAAGCTCGGCCCATCCCAGGCTGGGCCGGGCGGCCTGCAGGCCGCCCGGCCCTTTTGACACCTCTATGTATGAATTACCCTATCAATATGTTGAGAGGGATTTATTAAATCTTCAATCATTCTCACACAATTCAAGTGGGGTGAAGAAGGTGTAGAACCAACATGAGTAAGAAAAGCACATTTATTTCCTTGGTTAACCCTTTTCCAATTATCAAATCCCATAGTAACCATCGTCGAAATATTTAATGAATTACTATCGTTCAGAAATACAAAACAATAGAAATAATGTCTTATCTTCTTAAGGTGAATATTCCAACCACCTAAATCGATTGGACCAATTTTTTTAAAAACTGCAATGTTGATTTCCAAAAGTGGTCTTTTTGTAATTCAAAAGTGATGGCTGATATAGCCCAGCTAGTAGATATGCTCGTCTAATCTCATCTCGTGTATTAACGGGATATTCACAAATTTTCTTTCTTTTCCCCAAATCTCGCTCAATACAAGAAGACCATTGAAATTCAAGATTTGAAGATGGAGAAGCTTGAATTTCAAGAGATGAAATTAAAGGAAGTTGCACAATAGCAATTGATGTAAATTCACTAGATTGATTTTGCCCACTAAGAATTAAAATACTTTCACTAGTTTGATTCTCTCTTTCTAAAAAATGATAACAATATTATTCTTCTTTTGCAAAAGGTTGTTGTTCCATTCTAAATTCTAAGACACACAAACAAAAAAATAGCACAATTCAATAATCGAACAATTGAAATATTCAACTCAAGATTAATACAAGTGCTTTTTAATATAAAATAAGGTTAACTTGTGAAAAACATTCTTACATAACTTTCATTCCTAAATTACAAATTGAAATCCTCAAATAACTAAAAAATATAACTCACAAACATATTGAAATTCAAAACAGCAAGCAGGCACCCTATGTCCAATTCCAATTGACCAAAAAAGAAACCAAAGGAATCCTATAATCTATTAAACACAATTCCCTTAAGATCACTAAAGGCTTCACAAATATTGAAAAATACACAAAATCAATTGATAATTTGGGGAAACACAAGAAAAATAGAGGTTGTTTCCAAAAAATATAATAATAACAGAGTGATCACAAATATTGAAATATATACACAAAATCAATTGATAATTTAGGGGAAAACAAGAAAAATCAAGAGTTACCATTCACCAATCATTCATTCATACAGAAAATTAAAAAAAAAAAATGTATGAGAAAAACGTGAGACATACCTCTTAGGTCACACAAACTGAATTTGAAAACTAGAAAGAGAAGGGCAACGATTCTAAGGGAGGATGCAAGATTAATATTGGGGAGATGATTTGGGTTCAATTTCTAGGGTTCAAACTTCAAACTAGAAACTCAACCATATCTTCTGACTCCAAAAATATTAAATCAAGAATCTCCTTGTATTACTATGAAACTTACCTACTACTCCGCCTCTTTCTCTTTCTTTATATTTGTATAGGTTCTGAATAGGTTTGGGCAATTGGGTTCCAGAAATGTCGCTGGCGGCTCCGATCGAGGGGACAATGATGGGAACATGGTCATTGTGACGCCTAAGCCTCACTACCGGGTGCCACCACAATACACATTACAACCTAGGCCCGCTCCGAAGGACGACTATGCCCCTGCCAATATAAAGTATTAAAATAATACGGAAGCCCTAGGTGGAGTCCAGGCTTCGCCGCCTTTGATTGGTCTAGAACACAGGAGTGAAATGCATAAGCAGCGAAAACTCACCCAAGTCCCGTACCTGAGCAGGCCTTAGGAGAAAATTCCATTTCAATTTCAAATAGGCAAATACCAACATGCACAATAAATTACCCCAACCACCAAACATATCTCAAATTCCGGCCGTAGCCGACCGGTACAAGTTCCCTATACCTACTGGTTTTATTCATAGTTGGAACCTTAACTTGATTCCAATTTACTTCTAGTTAAACCATAACCGTCACTCATAATTAACACACAACAGATATATTATATTATTAATATTTGGGATTAACCCACACCCTCACTGTTAACGGTCACTGCCAACTGGCGGCTCATCTATCAGCACCGCCTTTCCCTTCTCGGATCCCGAGCCACCTACTGGGTTAGAGGAAAAATATAGGGGTGAGTTCGGAGACTCAGTAAGGGCAATATGAGTTGTAGTAAATTAAAATGCATGACAATTATAGAATAATGAGAAGTGTATCATGCATGCAGGCCTATCCACCTCACCCTGATCCAGATTTTGGTGGCCTCATTTATTTCATTTAGGACCCCATCTCGAGACTCACACGGCCCAAATCTATAGCCCCATGCCTAGACACTTCTCCCACAGTCTAATATAAGCCATACCAAAATAAATTTACTCACAAATCATAATAAACCTTACCGCGCGTTAATCACTTGCTTCGTGTCGGTTTCACGTCCCAATTCCTAAACAATTATAAAGTAAAATAATTTAATTAAATGCACAATTAATTTTAATTATCGCCGTTACATTGCTAAATAATATAGCTAAACATGTTATTAATTTTTAATTAGCACTATTAAATAAATTTAAAACATTTTTATACCTCACGTATACACACGGGCAGAGTTTCTGTACTTCTCAAAATTTATCGCGTTGCAGCAGTGGAAACACTGCTATTTATAGGCGAGGGAAAGGGAGAATTCGGTAGGAGGTGAAGAATTTGGGTTGTAAAGAGCCCCCCAGATGCTGCCACGTGGTAGCAAGAAAGGAGGGATGGGTGGCTGGGGTAAACCCCCAGCAACGCCGTGTGGCGCAGCCTGCGCGGCTACATGGCCATGCGCATGGCGTGCGCTCAGTCTGCCGGGCGCACCCCCGCGGCATGGGCGCCATCTAGCGCGCCTTGGAACGACGTCGTTTGGCACTTGGAGTTACCTGGAATTCAATTTTAGCCAAAAATTATTCCCCCCCCCCCCCCAACAGTTCGATCTCGCGCCAGCCAGGCGGCCGTCCTCGCGCGCAACCACCCGCGCTGCCTCCTACCTTAATTATATATTGCCCCCCACTAAATTTAAACCAACTCTCAGCCCATTTCTAGAATTTCCACTTTAACCCCCATATCTTTCAAAAATTAACGCACATGCCCAACACTTCATTTCTCCTTATTTCACTTATGTCCCAAATTTCTTCCAAAAATCCATCTAATCAACTCATGATACTCTTTCATTATTTTCATAAATATTCTCACATAAAATAGTTAATTATCCTAATTGCTCTTTTTTTTTCAAAACCACTCACACAACTTGATAAATCTTCCTGAAATCCATAAATTAATTATTTCCAAAATCAGGGATGTAATAGTCTCCCCTCCTTATGAAATTTCGTCCTCGAAATTTTGTACACTTTATTCTATCATACATAGATCCTCAACATTAACTGTGATTATCAAACCGGTAAGGATATTTATCACGCATTTCTTCTTCCATTTCCCAGGTCGCCTCCCCTCCGAATGTTGGCTCCATTGCGCCTTTACCATAGGCAGACTTCTACGTCTTAATTGGCGGTCCAGCACTACCTTCTGACAACAGCTTGCCGAAACGTCTTATTTTGAAACATCTTAGCATTCTATTTCGAAACCCGATTCCCAAAAATTTCATTTCGAACCCTACGTTGTTCCATGATTCGAAACATAGAGTCGGGAATATAAATATCAGAAAAGCCTCGAACTCGACATTCGTGTGTCCAGATAAATTTTTTTTTCTTCTTGCCAAAATCTCCAAAATGATAAAACACGTTTTTTTTTCCATAAAATTTTACTTTTCTTTTCTTCTTCTTTTTTTTCATTTCTTTCTCTTTTTTTCTTCCTTATTTCTTCCTCTTTCTTCTCCTTCTTCTTCTTCTCCCTTCCTTCCTCAGCAAACCTTGCACGTGAACAGCCACAGGCCGCCGCTGCCTTCCAGCGTCGTCACCACCTCCGACGACCGCCGCTGCCCCCTCTGCAACCGCCTCCAGCGCCTGCTCCGCCATCGGTCGCGAGCCACCGTGCGGCTTCTCTGCGCCCCCAGTAGCCGATCGCCATCTCTGACGACCCAAACGACCCTCCGTCAGCCAGATCCGACCATCGCCACCGCTGCCAGCTACCTCGCGCAGCCACCGGCCACCGCCAAGCTTCCCTCGACCGCCACCGCAACCGTCGTTGTCCCTGTCGCCAGATTTGGGTCGATCTGACCCGACTCGATCCAGGTTCGACCCATTAGATCTAATTCATATCTGATTTGACCCATCCATTTAGATCCGACCTATATCTGATTTGTTTAGATTTAGCCAAATCTAGATCTATCATGACAAGGCGCAACATACCAAGACCCCGATCTCGATGCGGTGCTTGCGTAGTCTTGAATAGATGATGCAATCCATAGTGCATCTTTACTCCTCACTTCCGTCGTGAGGATGGTGTTACTCACTTTGTCGCCATCCGTGATGTTTTTACTATCAGAAATGTCGTCAGCCTCCTAGCTTCGCTTCCGGTCAGTGACCGATTTTGGGCTTCCGATACACTCTTCTTTGAAGCTCAAGCCCGGCTTCAGGATCCCGTCTATGGTTGTGTATCTCACATTCTAGCCCTTCAACAGTAGATTAGTGATTTGCAAACTTATCAAGCTTATTTGCAAGATTCACTATTCGCATATTGTTATTCACATCCCCAACCTGCTCCCCAACCTGATCAATACACAAGCTGGAATTTCGATCTTCCCATCATCCCAGAAGACGTCCCTCATCCTAGTTTCTCAGAGGCCACTCTTCCACCTTACCATGGCGAAACCAGCAACAGCCAGATGCCACTCCCAGATGACATCAATGAGCTGGGACCTGTCGTGTTTAGCAACCATCGTCGTCCTTGAGCATCGAACACGTTATCAATTTTATGGTTTGCCTTTTTCTTTTGAATAATTGTATGGCTTGATCTCCTGTAACTATTTTGAACATATGGAATGAATATTATGCTTTGGTACTTTTAACGTTTCATTCCCTTGTTTTACCCTCGATTATATATTGATCATCAAATGTCTCAACCTCTTGCAGTTTTTTTAATAATTCATCAAATCGAGGTAAAAATATCAACTCTTAATTATCACCTGATAATTCATGCCCTCAATCAAGTTACACATAACTGAGCATCCAAGCTATTATTGGCAATTTCATCATTGAGAAATAATCCCGTTAATTTTTCCGAGCATATATCCTGGTATTTTCTATTTTTCTTACGACTTTTCACTAACCGCAAGTACTTATACCTCACATTAATAGGCTCCTTATAACTTGCTGACATTATTTTAATGATTGTCTAACTATACATCTCTCAATTTGCCTACAAGGGCTACCTAGACTAACCGTCTAGCCATATGAAAGTTTCATTCTCCGAAATTTAAAAATCCTAAATCTCTTAATTGATTTAGGTCAACTAAAAATATGGTTTCCCCTATCGTATTTGGACACTCCGACACCATCCATTGCGAACAAAACCTAGTTCCCATTGTGCATGGTTCGGGTCAATGCTCAAGGATGACGATGGTTGCCAAACACGACAGGTCCCAGCTCATCGATGTCATCTGGGAGTGGCATCTGGCTGCTGCTGGTTTCGCTACGGTAAGGTGGAAGAGTGGCCTCTGAGAAACTAGGATGAGCGACGTCCTCTTGGATGATGGGAAGATCGGAATTCCAGCTTGGGTATTGATCAGGTTGGGGAGCAAGTTGGGGATGTGAAGAACAATATGCGAATAGTGAATCTTGCAAATAAGCTCGATAAGCTTGCAAATCACTAACTTGCTGTTGAAGTGCTAGAATGTGGGATACACAACCATAGACAGGATCTTGAAGCCGGGCTTGAGCTTCAAAGAGGAGTGTATCGGAAGCCCAAAATCGGTCACTGACCGGAAGCGGAGCTAGGAGGCTGACGACATTTCTGATAGTAAAAACATCATAGATGGCGACAAAACGAGTAATACTATCCTCACGACGGAAGTAAGGATCAAAGATGCACTATGGATTGCATCCTCTATTCAAGACTACGCAAGCACCCATCGAGATCGGGGTCTTGGAATGTTGCGCCTTGGCATGATAGATCTAGATCTAGCTAAATCTAAACAAATCAGATATGGGTCGGATCTAAATGGATGGGTCAAATCTAATGGGTCGAATCAAGGATGGGTCGAACTTGAATCGAGTCAAATCAGATCGACCCAGATCTGGCAACAGCGACAGGGACGACGACGGTCGCGGTAGCGGCCGAGGGATGCTAGCCGGTGGCTGCGCGAGGTAGCTGGCAGCGGTGGTGGCAGTCGAATCTGGCCGACGGAGGGTCGTTTGGGCCGTCGGAGATGGCGATCGGCGACTGGGGGCGCAAAGAAGCTGCACGGTGGCTTGCGACCAATGGCGGAACAGGCGCTAAAGGCGGTTGCAAAGGGGGCAGCAGCGACCGTCGGAGGTGGTGGCGACGTTGGAAGGCAACGGCGACCGATGGCTGTTCGTGCGCAGGGTTTGCTGAGGAATGAAGGGAGAAGAAGAAGAAGAAGAAGAAGAGAGAAGAAGAAGAAGAAGAAAGAGGAAGAAATAAGGAAGAAAAAAAAAAGGAAAAAAAAAAGAGAGAAAAGAAATGAAAAAAAAAAAGAAGAAAAGAAAAGTAAAATTTTATGGAAAAAAAACGCGTTTTATCATTTTGGAGATTTTGGCAAGAAAAAAAAAAATGTATCCAGACACACGAATGTTGAGTTCGAGGTTTTTCTAATATTTATAATCCCGACTCTATGTTTCGAATCATAGAACAACGTAGGGTTCGAAATGAAATTTTTGGGAATTAGGTTTCGAAATAGAATGCTAAGATGTTTCAAAATAAGATGTTTCGGCAAGCTGTTGTCAAAAGGTAGTGTTGGAACGCCAAGACCGCCAATTAAGACGTAGAACTCTACCTATGGTCGTAGCCGACCGGTACAAGTTCCCTACACCTACTAGTTTTACTCATTAAACGCTTCCCTAAACTATTCCCAACTTATCAGTTGTGCTTGCTCCTCAGCCGTCACCAACCCAGCATTCTGTTCTCGTAGCGTCTCAGCTGCTGACCGCCACTACACCCTAGTCTGTTCGGTGAATACAAAGGTAGCGCATCTCACCCATTGATCCTTAGGACACTCCATGTATTCCAACAATTGATAAACATCTTCTACCCAATACTTCGCTATGCTCGGATCAACCTCCAGCTGTCCTTTAAATGTTGGAGGGTGCAAATCCATGAATGCTTTCATCCAGTTGGCCGCTTCGGTATCCACTTGGCGACCACCAACTGGTTCTCGTCCCATTAAATGACTTTGGATCTCTTTGGAACATTCAGGCCCCCTCTTACGGCCCACTGGCTAACATTTCCTAATTAGGAATTACGGATAGTTTCTCGTGTCACTGGTGCCATCTGCACACCACAATCATTTCTCATTAAACACATATTATCAAAATGCAACAGCGAAGATTTATTAACCGCAAAGAAATTACAATCTATTTGTTATAAGCTCCCAAATTTACAATCTATTAACACACTCTTAGCTAGACTAGTACATTGCTAACCAAGCCAATTACCCATGTACAACATTAGCACCCCATCCACATTTCTAGTATCATACACAAAATTGATGGTATTCCAACCATCCATTCCCTAAAACCAGTTAGGTGTCCCCAACTAGGTAGCACTCATAGCATCTCCTACAACTCGGGAAGTCGCTTCATCAGCCAGCTGTGATAGGTCCCCATTGCTCGATACACTAGAAGGAGGGTCCAGGGGCAACGCTTCACGGTCTCCGTGGCTCCCCACATCTCAGCCTCCATCGGAAGTGCGGTGGGAAATACCCCGATCCCCGCCGGATCGTCAGGCCCCACGCACGGTTCCCAATCCATAGCTTGGCACTCGATCGCGCGAATGAAGTTACCATAATTGAATTGTAAGGTCATATCTCACATTAAGGCATCCGTACACTCTTTCCAGATGTCGTTCATATGCTTTCTTGCGAATAACACCTGCTTCTCTAGCAGACCCCACAACTCCGCACATATGGTGTTTCGGAACACCTGGTTAACTCTACATAGGAAGCTTAAAATTCCCTCATTGATATGTTGACTACCTCCCATCAGAAAGGACAATTTCTGCTCCCACTGCCACCATAATAGATCCACGAGTGGAAGGTTCGGGGGCGCGCGGCCATGTGGCCGTGCAGCCTTGTTGCGCCACGCGACGCTACTGGGGCTTTACCCCAGCCACCCAACCCTCATCTCTTGCTGCCATGTGGCAGCATCTGGGGGGCTCTTTGCAGCCTAAATTCTTCACCTCCTGCCGAATTCTCCCTTTCCCTCGCCTATAAATAGCAGTGTTTCCACTGCTGCAACGCGATAAATTTTGGGAAGTACAGAAACTCTGCCAGTGTGTATACGTGAGGTATAAAAATGTTTTAAATTTATTTAATAGTGCTAATTAAAAATTAATAACATGTTTAGCTATATTATTTAGCAATGTAACGGCGATAATTAAAATTAATTGTGCATTTAATTAAATTATTTTACTTTATAATTGTTTAGGAATTGGAACGTGAAACCGACGCGAAGCAAGTGATTAACGCGTGATAAGGTTTATTATGATTTGCGAGTAAATTTATTTTGGCATGGCTTGTATTAGACTATGGGAGAAGTGTCTATGCATGGGGCTATAGATTTGGGCCGTATGAGTCTCGAGATGGGGTCCTAAATGAAATCAATGGGGCCACCAAAATCTGGATCAGGGTGAGGTGGACAGGCCTGCATGCATGATACACTTCTCATTATTCTATAATTGTCATGCATTTTAATTTACTGCAACTCATATTGCCCTTACTGAGTCTCCGAACTCACCCCTATATTTTCTCACTAACCCAGTAGGTGACTCGGGATCTGAGAAGGGAAAGGCAATGCTGATAGATAAGCCGCCAGTTGGCAGTGACCATTAACAGTGAGGGTGTGGGTTAATCCCAAATGTTAATAATGTAATATATCTGTTGTGTATTAATTATGAGTGACGGTTATGGTTTAACTAGAAGTATATTGGAATCAAGTTAAGGTTCCCACTATGAGTAAAACTAGTAGGTGTAGGGAACTTGTACCGGTCGGCTACGACCGGAATCTGAGATATGTTTAAATATGTTTGGTAGTTGGGGTAATTTATTGTGCATGTTGGTATTTGCCTATTTAAATTGAAATGAAATTTTCTCCAAAGGCCTAATCAGGTACGGAACTCAGGTGAGTTTTCGCTGCCTATGCATTTTGCTCCCGTGTTCCAGACCGCCAGTGGCTGCGCGAGGTAGCTGGCAGCGGTGGCGGCGGTCGGATCTGGTCGACGAAGGGTCGTTTGGGTCGTCGGAGATGGCGATCGACGACTGGGAGCGCGGAGAAACCGCACGGTGGCTCACGACAGATGGTGGAGTAGGCGCTGGAGGCGGTTGCAGAAAGGGCAGTGGCGACCGTTGGAGGTGGTGGCGACGCTAGAAGGCAGTGGCGGCCGGTGGCTGTTCGCGCGCAGGGTTTGCTGAGGAAGGAAAGGAGAAGAAGAAAGAAGAAGAAATAAGGAAGAACAAAAAAAATGAAAGAAAAAAAAAGGAAAAAAAGAGAGAGAAAGAAATGAAAAAAAAAGAAAAAGAAAAGAAAAGTAAAACTTTATGGAAAAAAAAACGTGTTTTATCATTCCGGAGATTTTGGCAAGAAGAAAACAAATTTATCCAGACACACGAATGTCGAGTTCGAGGCTTTTCTGATATTTATAGTCCCGACTCTATGTTTCGAATCATGGAACAACGTAGGGTTTGAAATGAAATTTTTGGGAATCAAGTTTCGAAATAGAATACTAAAATGTTTCAAAATAAGACGTTTCGACAAGCTATTGTCAGAAGGTAGTGCTGGAACGCCAGGACCGCCAATTAAGACGTAGAACTCTACCTATGGTAAAGGCGCAGTGGAGCCAACATTCGGAGCAGCTGGTTGGAATTTTTTCCAACCAGCTGAGGCGCTAAACAACGCCGTTTTGAGACGCCAGACGACGCCAGCCGTGCGCCCCAGGCAGCGTCGTGTGGGTGGGCATGCGCCACCCACCCCCTCTCCACTGCTGCCACGTGGCAGCTTCTGGGGCCTCTTTAGGCCCCAGCACTTTTCCCCCCCGGTCGAATTTCTCTCCCTCTCTGCTTATAAATAGCAGTCTTCTCACTATTGTTAAACACTGAAAATTTTAACACACTGAAACTCTGCCCGTGTGTATACGTGAGGTATAAAAATATTTTAAATTTATTTAATAGTGCTAATTATAAATTAATGACATGTTTAACTAAATTAATTAGCAATGTAACGGCGATAATTAAAATTAACTGCGCGTTTAATTAAATTATTTTTATTTTACAATTGTATAGGAAATTGGGACGTGAAACCGACGCGAAGCAAGTGATTAACGGGTGATAAGGTTTATTATGATTTGTGAGTAAATTTATTTTAGCATGGCTTGTATTAGACTGTGGGAGAAGTGTCTAGACATGGGGCTGTAGATTTGGGCCGTGTGAGTCTCGAGATGGGGTCCTAAATGAAATCTGTGGGGCCACCAAAATCGGATCAGGGTGAGGTGGATAGGCCTGCATGCATGATACACTTCACATTATGCTATAATTGTCATGCATTTTAATTTACTGCAACTCATATTACCCTTACTGCCTTACTGGGTCCCTGGGACTCACCCTTATATTTTTCCCCCTAACCCAACAGGTGGTTCGGAATCCGAGAAGGGAAAGGCGGTGTTATTGGATGAGCCACCAATTGGCGGTGACTGTTGATAGTGAGGGTGTGGGTTAACCTCAAATGTTAATAATGTAATATATTTTCTGTGTGTTAGTCACGAGTCACAGTTATGGTTTAACCAGATGTAAACTGGAATCAAGTTAAGGTTCCCACTATGAGTAAACCCAGTAGGTGTAGGGAACTTGTACCTATCGACTACGGCCAAAAACTGAGATATGTTTAAAAATGTTTAGTGGTTGAAGTAATTTATTGGGCTTGTTGGTATTTGTTTATTTGAAATTGGATTTATACTCCAAGGGCCTAATCAGGTACGAGACTCGAGACCAGTTGTAAGGTCGCATGACGAGGACGTCATGTGCTTAAAAGGGGGAGAATGTAATATCCCAAGAGCTCAAAGAATGATAGTATATATCGAGGATAAGTAAGGAATGAAACAACACCAGCTGGATACCTTTTGGGCTGAATGTAGGCAAAGAACTCCCGAGTTAAGTATGCTTGAGCTGGGGAAGATCAATGATGGGTGACCCCCTGGGAAGTTCGTGTAGGCCCATCAGGGTAAGTTGTTTTGATCCTTCCTATCGCTCGATACGGGATGTTACAATCGTCCTCCTGTAGAAAAAGAAGGGCAACAATTCTAACGGAGGAAGCTATTATTTGGGCTTGTTTGAAATTAATGCTAGGATTTGGATGGATTTGGTCTTGTACTTACAATTTTTTACTTATAAATGGGTTATGGTCAGGAGTGGAGAGCTGCACATCACAGATTTTGGAGTGGACTATAATTTTTTTTTAGGCTGGGCTGTTATTAATTTTTTTTTTTATACTAAAAAATTGGATCTGGTAGTGGGCTGCCCTACGCAGCTCACTAGTAGATCTGCCCCTAGATGAGTTTCCAGTTTGTTTGAACCCTAGAAATTGAACCCAAATCATCTCCCTAATATTAATCTTGTATCCTCCCTTAGAATCGTCGCCCTTCTCTTTCTAGTTTTCAATTTTAATTTGTGTGACCTAAGAGGGTACGTCTCATGTTTTTCTCATACAATTTTTTTTTTTTTTTATTTTCTCTATGAATGAATGATTGGTGAATAGTGGCTCTTGATTTTTCTTGTTTTCCCCTAAATTATCAATTAATTTTGTGTATATATTTCAATATTTGTGATCCATCTATTATTATTATTATTATTGGAAACAACCTTTGTTTTTCTTGTGTTTCCCCAAATTATCAATTGATTTTGTGTATATTTCAATATTTGTGAAGTCTTTGGTGATCTTAAGAGAATTGTGTTTAACAAGTTATGGGATTCCTTTGGTTTCTTTTTTTTGTCAATTGGAATTGGATATAGGGTGCTTACTTATTGTTTTGAATTACAATGCGTGAGAGTTATGTTTTTCAGTTACTTGAGGATTTCAATCTATAATTTAGAAATGAAAATTATGTAAGAATGTTTTTCACAAATTAACCTTAATTTATATTAAAAAAACATTTGTCTTAATCTTAAGTTGAATATTTCAATTGTTCGATTATTGAATTGTGCTATTTTTTTGTTTGTTTATCTTAGAAATTAGAATGGAACAACAACCTTCTACGAAGAAAGAAATAACATTGTTATCCTTGTTCAGAAAGAAAGAATCAAACTAGTGAAAGTACTTCAATTCCTAGTGGGCAAAATCAATCTAATGAATCTACATCAATTGCTACTATGCCATTTCCTTCAATTTCATCTTCTGGAATTCAAACTTCTCCATCTTCAAATTCTGAATTTCAATAGTCTTCTTGTATTGAGCGGGATCTGGGGAAAAGAAAGCAAATGTGTGAATATTCCGTTAATGCACGGGATGAGATTAGACGAGCATATCTACTAGTTGGGCAATATCAACCATCACTTTTGAATTACAAAAAGACCACTTTTGGAAATCAACGTCGCTATTTTTAGAAAAATAGGTTCAATCAATTTAGGTGGTTGGAATATTCATCTTTAGAAGATAAGGCAAATTGTTTCTACTGTTTTGTACTTCTGAACGATGGTAATTCACTAAATATTTCAACGCTGGCTACTGTAGGATTTGACAATTGGAAGAGGGTTAACCAAGGAAATAAATGTGTTTTTCTAACTCATGTTGGTTTTGCACCTTCGTCACCCCACTTGAATTGTGTGAGAATGGTTGAAGATTTAATAAATCTCTCTCAACATATTGATAGGGTAATTCATGCACAAACAAAAGAGGAATCTCAAAAAAATCATTTTCCCCTAAAGACTTCAATTATAGCTATCTGGTTGCTAGCACTTCAAGGTTGTGCCTTCAGAGGTCACGATGAATCTTCATCTTCATTGAACCGTGGCAATTTTATTCAAATGCTAAAGGCTTTTGCACAATTGAGTATAAAAGTTGATAAAGTTGTACTAGGTAATGCTCCAAAAAATGCTCAATCCATTGCTCCAAATATTTCAAATGATATTTTTCACATTATGGCCAACAGAGTATGACAAATGGTTCGTGAAGATGTTAGAGATGAACACTTATGTATTCTTGTAGATGAAGCAAAAGATGAATCTAACTGAGAGCAATTGGCCATTATTTTGAAGTTTGTGAACAATCATGGTATTTTGATAGAATGTTTTTTTGCAATCAAAAGCATTAGTAACACCACGTCATTGAACCTAAAAAATGAGATATCCGATGTTCTTGTTCAACACAACCTTTAGGTTAGCAAAATGAGAGGTCAAGGATATGATGGTGCTAATAATATACACGGTACTTGGAATGGACTTCAAGCATTATTTCTTAGAGATTATCCACATGCATACTATGTTCACTACTTTGCTCACTGGTTACAACTGGCATTGGTTTCTACAGCTAAGGATGTCACGTTATTTGGGAATTCTTTTCCCATTTGAACAATATTATCAATATTATTAATTCTTCTTCTCAACGCATTAGTGAATTGCAAAGTGCTAAAGAAAAGAAGTTGAGCATATGTTAAGTATTAGAGAGTGTGAGTCTGAAAGTTGAATCAATCAAATAGGTAATTTGCATCGCACTGGAGTAACACGTTGGAGTTCTCATTATGATTCTGTAAAAAGAATGATAGACATGTACCCTACAACCTGCAACTTGCAAGGTGCTTGAATATCTTAAAAGTCCATTGTCCAAAAGCACATTCTCGAGCTGAAGTTTGTGGCACTTACAAACACTTTGCATGTTTTGAATTTGTGCACAACTTGTTTTTAATGCATAGAATTATGAGAATAACTTATGTTCTTTGTTAAGCCCTTCAGAAAAAAATCCCTAAACAATTTGGCTACTATGAGATATGTTTCTGTTGTGAAACTTATCCTTCAAGAATTGAGAGTAAAAGGTTGGGAAGAGCCTTTTTAGGAAGTAAAAAGGTTTTGTTCAACACACAACATTCACATATCGGACCTAGATTCTCCGTATCTAATTGGTTGTTGTAGTGATGAGACTACAGTTGAGTACCATTATCACTTCGATGTTTTCAATGAAGCAATAGATTTTATACTGATGGAGTTAAGTACGCGATTTAATGATAAATCAGTAGAACTCTTTTCTCTCAATGTGGCTTTGGATCCCAAAAATTCATTCGAATCATTCAATAATGATGATATTTGTACGCTTGCAAAGAAGTTATATCATGAAGATTTTAGCAGTTAAGATATTCGTGCTTTGGAATATGAGTTGCGGTATTATGTTCATGATGTGATTCCTGAACAACGGTTCAAATATCTACACTTGTTGAATTGTGCCAAGGAGTTGATCGAGGGTAGAAGGTCAGATACATACATTATGATAACTAGATTGATTCATCTTGTATTGACATTACATGTTTCTACTGCAACTACTGAGTGGGCATTTTCAGCAATGAAACTTTTGAAGACACTTCGTAACAAAATGGAGGGTGAATTCCTTGTTGATTGTATGACACTCTGCATCGAAAGAGAACTTGCTCTCACAATAGATTTAGTTTCCATTGTAGATGAATTTTTTGTTTCAAAATCTCATCGAGCACAAGTTTAGTGAAATTTTATTGTATTAACTTTTTGGTTACATAAGAATTTTATTACATTAGCTTTTTGAAATTTCAGCCTCTCCCAACATAGATTCCTGGATCAACCCTTGAACTCATCCATATCTTCCAACTCCAAAAACATTAAATTCATAATCTCCTTGTATTACTCTGAAACTTACCTACTACTCTGCCTCTTTCTCTTCCTCTATATTTGTACAGATTCTGAATAGGTTTGGGCAATTGGGTTCCAAAGATGTCGCCAGGGACTCCAATCAAGGGGACAATGGTGGGAACTTGGTCGTCCTCCTATAGAAAGAAAAGGGCAACGATTCTAAGGGAGGAAGCTATTATTTGGGCTTGTTTGAAATTAATTATAGGATTTAGGTGGGTTTGGTCTTGAACTTACAATTTTTACTTATAAATGGGTTATGCCCAGGAGTGGAGAGCTGCACATCATAGATTTTGGGGTGGGTCGTAATTTTTTTTGAACTGGGTTGTTATTATTATTATATTTTTTTTTTTACACTAAAAAATTGGATCTGGTAGTGGGTTGTGCTGGGCTTCAGCCCAAGGTAGCTCACTAGTAGATCCTCCCCTGTAGAAGGGGGAAAGACAATGCAACATCAAATGTGTTGCCCCAATGTTTGGAGGAAGGAATCATTGCAGCCATTACAATAGTAGTGTCGGACTAGATGCAGGTGGTAACAGCAAGTTATTCCTTGGCGGAATGGACTAAGAAGTTGCAAGAACAGCTACATCGACCTTGCTAGTAAACCGAGGTATTCTATGTCTAACAGGCTAATTAGATTTTGTGGCAGATTGGTTTTTGGGGATTGCAGACAACTTAAATCCAAAATTTTGCAAGCCTTACATGGGTCACCGGTAGGGGGCCATTCAGGTATAAGGAATACATACCACAAAGTCAAACAGCTATTCTACTGGCCCGATCTTACAAGGAGTGTACAAGAGTATGTAATGTCGTGTGATGTGTGCCAGCATTGTAAACACAAGTCTGTGGCGACACTAGGGTTGTTGCAGCCTTTAGAAAAACCGGATCAAGCCTGGGTTTGTCTTTCCATGGATTTTGTAGAGGGGTTGCCAAAATCGAAGGGTATAGATTGTGTATTGGTGGTGGTGGTCGATCAGTTCACTAAATTTGCTCACTTTATAGGTCTTTCTCATCCGTTCACGGCACAGGAAGTGGCAACAGTTTTTTGGACCAGGTAATCAGCTTGCATGGTGTGCCGCGAACCATAGCATCGGAGAGGATAAAGTTTTCACTAGCCTTACGTGGCAGGACCTATTCAAGTCATTGGGAGTTCGTTTGCACATGTCCACAGCTTACCATCTAGAAACAGACGGCCAGATGGAGCCGGTTAACCAGTGTCTGGAGGCCTATTTGCATTGTCTTTGTGTTGCTCAGCCCGAGGCCTAGCACAAGTGGCTTTCCCTTGGACAATGGTGGTACAATTTGTGCTACCATAGTTCTATTCGGATGTCTCCTTTTCAGGCCCTATATGGCTATAAGCCTCCCCACCTTCCAGCCACACTACCGTCTTCCTCGATGGCTTCTGTTGATGATTACTTACAGCAGCAACAGGAAGTGTTGCAGGTGCTGCAAAGGGAGTTGGCTACAGCCCAGCATAAGATGAAGCAATTTGCTGACCGCAGGCGTAGTGAACGGGAGTTTTCAATAGGGGATATGGTTTACTTGAAGCTAAGACACTCCTATCAACAAGCTCTTACTCACAGTCAAGTATCCAAGCTCAGCCCTAAGTTTTTGGGCCTTTTCCCATCATGGCAAAGTTTGGGATTGTTGTTTATAAGCTGCAGCTCCTGGCCTCGTCCCACATCCACCCAGTGTTCCACGTCTCTTTGCTCAAAAAGTCGGTGGGCGCGCAGCTGGTACTCTGTCGGATCTTATTTCAGAAGCTCCTCCTCCAGCTGAACTGGCCTTGATATTGGATAAGCGGGTGATCTATAAGCAAGGGGCTCCTCTTACGCAGGTGCTGGTTCAATGGACCCTTCTCCATCCCGACAACATGTGGGAATATCTCCCTGATCTACTACAGCAGTTTCCGCAGGCGGCCAAGCTTCTTTCCCTTTCTTGAGGACAAGAAAGTTCTCAACTGGGGGTAATTGTCAGGACCCTATGATAAATCAAGGGTAATTTGGTCTTTCGATGTGTAGGACTGGTAGCAGTTAGTGGTTAGAGGCTGTTGGTAGGCGGTTAAAATAGCTGTTAGTTGTTAGCTTCTGTTAGAATTGTAACAGCCCAAGATTAGCGCTAAGGAGGAACTATAAAAGCCTCCCAATTGAATGTGAAAACACGAATGAATTCCATAATAGAATCAGACACACACACACACTCTCTCTCTCTCTCTTTCAACTTCTCTTCCCCCCCGAATCCTCTGTTCTCCCTAACCTTCTTTCCTCCTTCCTACCTTTCTTCAACCCTAAATCTTCTCTCGCAAGGAGAAATTCCGCTGTCAGGACATGAGGTCCTGACAGTATCCATTGGATTAGATTGCTTCATGCACAAGGGCCTTTTTCTATCTATTCACTTATATTGGCTTAATCCTTGCCACCATAAAAGAAAAGTACTACATTTGGTAGCAAGCAAAAGGTTGGGGTCTCAACATAATCCAGCACGAAAATTAATCAAATAAAAGTGGCACTTTTCTGTTCTACTCTTAAGATAAAACAATATTAGAAAAGTGAGTTTTTGCATAGCAACAACTGCAGCTAATGCTGCAGGGATTGAAGTTGTCTGCTCGTACAATAAACATTGTCTCAGAAGTGTTGTAAACATATCAACCACGAAGTAATGCTACTTTGGGTCATGGCAAGAGCTCCTCCAATACCAGCCATATCAAGCTCTTATAATATGAAGAAGCTCAGGGCCTGTTCAGTTGTAGAAAATTTTTTCTGTTTTCTAACTCTAATTTTCTATTGAATGATTGAATCTCTAATTAGACAATAGAAAACTCAATTTTCTAATTTTTTAACTTTATACTATAAATTGGAAAACATAAGAAAAGACATTTTCAAAACTTTCTGTAAATGAATGGATGACTTTTTAAAGCATAAAATGTTAGGATATGTTTAGTTGTAAATTTGGAGTTGAAAACTAAAAGAAGTTTTCTAAAACTGAACGAGGCTTCAAAGTTTATACATTCTGATGATGAAGGAAATCAAGCTCATATTGGCTTGTGAATACAGGTTCTACAAACTAATTTTTAAGCAGTCTAGTTTCTTTGACACATTATCAAGTTCTACAATCCAAAAAAATGTGGAAATAAGAACCACCAGATCACACCAAAATGACATCAAGAAAATTTAATGTATTCCAAGGAGACACCCACCTCCTAAAAGACACAACGCAATTTTCCCCAAACCTTTTTTGTGTTTGTGTGTGTGTGTTTGGGCAAGTAAATAGAAATAATGTTAAAGATAAAGGTTAGCTTACCCATTACATGTGTGTGTGTGAGAGAGAGAGAGAGAGAGAACACAATTTTCCCTAAACCTTTTTCTTTTTTGGTGTGTGTGTTTAGGCAAGAGAGAGAGAGAGAAATAAGAAAAAAAGTGAATGCCATCCTTGGACAGGCAGCCAACAGCCTGACTAGCCCCTAGCCTTCTATTATCACTGTCCAACTAGTCTTTTGTGTAGCTTACATATTTGCTATAATGTCTGACTAGGGTTCCACATATATTGACTTTTATTAGTGTATAGAGACCACAAATTTAGAGATGACATGGGATCTACTGGCCTTACAAAACATATGGTCATAGATAAAAATGATTGGAGAGCTCAAATTCATGTAGTCCCACTTAATGGAATTAAGGCTTGTATTAATGTTGTTATACAAGCCACAAATACCAACACAAATGGGTCTATAAATTAACAAAGTAGCCCCTCCCATTATATTGAAGAACTTTATATGCATCCACATAGTGATCAAGTTTGACTAAGCCACAAACCTGGTCAATATATTATTGAAAGAAGATTGACTAATGGCTTGTAAAGCAATTATGTTTCCAAGTATTTCCAATGAAGAACAACATATAAATTTCTTCACTTTCCCCCCTAAGTTTAGGAATTTCTCTGTGGAATGGTCTAAACACCACCCATGCAAAGCTTCTTGCCACAGAATCTATCTAAATAGTTCATATAATCTCTATTAAGTGAGCACCACTGTAGAACCACAAACTCTACTTCCTCAACCATTTCAAGTATGGAACAAAATTGCACAAACAACAATGCTTTATTAACAATAGACCAAGACACCATTTCATGGTTCATGCAACATCTCATGATGTAAAGAATTGTTGCAGAATAATGTTAAATCTAGCCAACATATATCCTTTTTCGGACAATCTTTGATATTCTTTTGGAAATTTGCTGTAAATTGGTGAAACCATCTCAAATACAATATGGAACAACTTCTTTGACTTTATAGCATATCCCCATATAATATAAGAATCCCATTAAGCTACCATGAAATTATTTGTATTGCATATGCAAACACAGGCCATCAATACTCAAAATCAACTAAGCATGACAAATCATAGGATGCAGAAACTAAAAAATGCACAATAATCTGCCCAATATATAATTTTTCAAATTTCCCACTGAACCACATATGTTAACTTGGACACATTTTCCTAGCATGATGAACACGTCCACTATCCATAGCCTCTGGTGCTCCTATTGTCCTACAGGTAAACAAAAACCATTCAAGGGTTTTCTTCAATTTGCTACTAAATGGCCTGCCTAGCCCATGACTGTGGTGTAATCCTACTGAGAAAATTTAGAGAAATCTTAAAACTTACCATGCTAAAGGACCATTATACCCTTCCAAGCACAAAAATGTTCTTCAGTTTCAACCATCTTATATAAAAACAATTTAAATAAGTAAAAAAACAAACAAACAATCAATTCAGCGAGAGCAATACCTAACACCGGCATTGCCAACATCCCAATTGCCATTCCAGCAGAAAGCCCAGCGAGGCCACAGGTGAGACCAGAGGAAAGATGCGCATAGCCATCAAATAGGTAATACAAATTGGCTTTAGGGTTAATCCCGGTACTGATGATAACAGCAATAATCAAGCCATAAATACCCAAAACACCAGCCATAACCATTGGAACAATCGACTTCATCACAAGCTCTGGCCTCATCACGCCCATCGACGCCACCCCAATGCCGCTGTTCACCGTCCCATATGCAGCTCCCATACCTCAAACACTCGCAACATGATCTTCAAGACCCGTAGAAAAACACATACAAAAAAGATGCACACTATGTGTTTCTCAAGCAGCGTTTATTAAAATGAGTAAGATAAGATTGTATCAAAATAATATTGGAATATTTTTCAAACCAAGATATAAAATGGTCAAGATAAGGATAGGAAGTATTTTAAGATTTTTATCAAACTATTTGTTAAGTTTTTTGCAATGCATTGGAGGACGTATATATCGTTTTTTTTTTTTTTTTATCTATAAAGTCTAAAATATGCTTATTCAAAGGGAGGAGAGAGAAGCATATATGGAAAATATCAGAGAATAAGTCACGTGACTTATTTTTCAAGAGTTGCCAAATAAGTTTAACAAATACATTGAAAAAGACAAAAGTCTGAAATATTTTCTATATTTTATTTTTTTTAATCTATATCTTGATTAACAAACATTACCTTAATGTATAATCGAAGATAGAGTTTGAGTGCAAGAGAAGACAAGGGCAGTCGCGGCACCGAGAAAGCCGAAGAAAGGAGTGGTTTCATCTCCACTGAACGTTGACGACATTGTGATTTCTTTGAGACGAAATGCTGATTGGATCTCTAGAAAATTCGAACCAAAGAGAGGGCTTGGAAAATTGGATTAGATCTCAACCCTCACCAAACTCTTAGAATCCTGGATGGATGTCGGAGTAAATTATTGGAATGGTTGTTATATAATAATCACACACGTGGCAACGTGAGATTCGCTATGTTCTAACATTTGGTTTAGGAAAATCTCACTTCTATCCCCTCGTTTGATAATATATTCAGTTTTACCCTTGCATAAAGAGATCCAGCATTTTCGCCCTAAGGGTGTTAACGGTTCGGATTGGTCCGGTTCTATAAAAATCCAGTAACCGAACCATTTTTAATGGTTCCGAAAAAATAAGAACCGTAACCGAACCATTACATATATAAAACCAAACCATGACCAATCCGTCGCATCGGACCGGTTTCAATTCGGTTTCGGCTCTATCCAATTAACATTTAGCTTCTAAATATTTTTGCAAAATATGAAATTACAAACAAATTTATTAATTAAAATAAACCCATAACTTCATTAATGCTTCAAATCTTGAAGTAAAAGTAGAGCAAAATAATTCATAAACTACCTCATCAAATTAGATTACATCGACTATTTAGTATAGCAATAGCGCATAAAAGTCTAAAAATAAAAGAGTTCATGAATAACAATAAGCAACAACAAAAAAGAAATAAACAAAAACTAGCATATTAAAATTGCAAGTAATAATATATTTATGCGTATGTATATATATACCCAAAAAATTATAATATATATACAAGTATAATATCGGTTCCGGTTCAGTTCGAACCACGGTTTAAAAAGAAAAACCAGTAACCAAACCAAATATATCGGTTCTTAATTTTTTAGAACCAGAACCTAACCGTTGAACCATAGAACCAATCCAAAAGGCACGGTTTGGTTCGGTTCACCGGTTTTCGGATATTTTTTGACACCCCTATTTCGCCCAATGTTATTTCTAAATCTAGGAATAACAATAGACGGAATACATCTCAATATTTGTACTTTTACTTGTTTTATACTATACTTATTCATTCTTATAAATTAATCAGTTTAAATTAAAAAATAATAATTTATTCATTTCTTTTATCAATTTCTCAGTTAAATTTTGAAATTATTACATTCTCAAGGTTCTTATAAATATTAGTATTGTATTTGACTACGTGATATTTCAGTGTGCCTTGCCAGTTGCCACTGCCAGTTCCCAATAAGCAGCAATCAGGCATTGACTTAGGCAGATCACTTGTGCCCTACCTTATACATAATATAATGTATCATCACCATGCTAAGCAAAAATAGAATATATATATATACACACACACACACATGTAGATTAATACGATATAGTGTGAAAGCCTTGTACAATATATATGTTTTTTTACCTTATAGATAATATAATGAATCATGTAAAATTTGACGTCCTTATTTAAATATAATTAATTTTTATTTTTTATTGGTAGTAAGTAATCCTCTATTAGACAGACATGATATTCAATAAATCATTAATTTTTTTAATCTAATGCATTACTTTGTCCAAAATATAAAATAAAAAAAGTAAAATTTAAACACATTTAACGTGATTTTACCCTTTTAATATATTTTAAAATTAGCTCTAAAAATTCAAGTGCTTTAAATTATTTACAAACACAACCCCTCAAATAACTTTAAAGTTGACGTCATCTACTTTTATGTCAAAACAACAGTTTTTAATTGAAAAATAAATTTAGTTAAAATAAAAAGGTAAAAATGAACATAAAAAATTAAGGGGGGGGGAGCTACTACATTGAAGCCATCGCCGAAAACTGATGGCCACAACTGTCATACCAATTATTGCTTCCCACCTACCTTCCTCTTCCTCTTCACCATCCATGTCTTTGCGCAGCATTGCTCTGTCAGGCTTTCGCTCCTTGTGGCTAATCATCCTGTCACCCCAGCTATTGATCATCACCTTAGTAAGCTATTGCCTTACCAAGTAGCTAATTAGACACGATGTCACCCTAGTTATTGATCATCACCTTGGTAAGCTATTGCCTTCACCAAGTAGCTAATTAGACATGAGCCCACCAAGGCGAATTCGTCCTTTTGATCCTTGGCCTGTTGGTAGCCATTGTTCCCCTCCTTGCCATTTAACCAGGATTCCAGAAAAAACATCAATTAATATGATTACTTGTCTCTTCACCAAATTAGCTTTGCTCACTGCAAAGTTAGAGAGTAGGTTGATGTTGTCTTAGGTCAAGGCTACATCCTAACCTTAGAAGGGTAGAAGAGAATAAAATGGTCATATGATATTGCAGAAGACTTGGTTCTCAGCATCTATGGCTTTCTTCTTTCCATGTTCCAAAATGTACCCTCTGGAAGAGACCTAGTTTTAGCATTAGCATCCTTCTTCCACCCAGTCTTTCTAGCTATTTGGATTTGTAGCATTCCCTTTCAAACTTGGGCTTTGAAATTTCTTACGAACCAAAATACAAACAAGCTTCTCCAACTTGAACACAAACTGATTGACAACCATGCCAAACAATTCAATATGTCTAAACCTTAGCCGATACTGTGTACAAAAAACACTAATAAACAAAAGGAATGATAGCAAACCGGTCTCGAGGGTAATTGTCAAATTTATGTAGATACCACCTCTGTGTCTCTGCTGCTGCAAAAACAAGATTTGCCACCTGCCACACCAATACAAACTTATCTCACTATAAGAATAAAAGCACCTTTTTATTTTTCCTTTTCTGTTTTTTTGGGTGGGGTGTGTGGGGAAGTAGAGGGTGTCATGTTGGAACTAAGAGAAAGATTTTCATTTAGTAAAGCTTTTGAGCAAATACCACAAAGAGAAAGAGTAGCCAGATTGTCAAGTCTGAACCACCATTGGCAACTACAAGACCAGCATAAATAACCTACAGCAGAAAACAGAGCAAGCAACAGAATGAGCCAGTATGTATGAAGCTTTATCTTTTTGACTGGGAACCTTGTTTTTCCCAGCTCATGTGCCAGAAATATTCAACTACTACTCCTGGCTAGTCAGATCTAGAGGGTTTTTTTTTTTTTTTTTTTTTTTTTTGGGGGGGGGGGGGAGGCCGTAGGGCATGTGTGACTTACAATCTCAGCCAGGTAGTGTGGAGATGAAACATAGTCAAACCAATCACCATGAGGAATTACATAAGCATCCACTTGTTCTGGGTCATCCCTCAATGAGCCCTGATCAAAAACTAGAAGATTCAGTCAATAATGACAGCATTAGAGTGCAATATGCCCAAATGGGCCTCCCAAATGTACAATGAAGATTGCCATTCCAGTTCCCCAGCTACATAAAGTGCCATAAAAGGGGACGGCTTCAATGGACTATCGAAATGAAATATCATTCATTTGACATCTGACATGAGCTCTATTATGCATTTGAGATGTGATTGTCACCATATCATACATTACATCAATTTAACACTTCCATGAAATAAAACCCATACATGCAGAGACCTTTAAGACTTCAAAATAAGTAAGACATATCAATATACGATAGGGTACACAAAAATAATAGCATTTTAAGAACATAATCTAATGAAGTTGCTAGACAAGAAGATTTGAATGAAATGTCCATCTTTTTTGTACTTTCAGAGTTTAGTTTTTGTATTTGCATTCCCCAAACTAACGCTACCGAAAAGGTTGTAATTCATTTCATACTCTTGAACGATATGCTGCACTGTAACATTTAGAGCATATAACACATGTTAATGTGCATCACACATCATGATTCATGAAGCAGGGATCTGACAGCGTGGACTCCCTCTAGAACCAACAAATTCATGAGGAAAACATCTCTGCTGGAGCATTGCACTGTCATAACTTAGTTTGTTGATTGCCTTTGTTTCTCCCTAAATATTTTTTAGATCTGAGAACGATCTTTCCTACATACTGGCCAATTTCTAAAAATATTTTCTTCCTTAAAAAATTGATCTGTAGTTATTTTCAGTATTTTGTTAAATGCAACAAGAAGCACGTACACTGCTGTAGCAGCCTCCATTTATGAACAACTTTATTGGCAGTTATCTACCAATTTATTGGGATGGTAACATTTTTCTGTAATGCTGTCTGACAAGACAAACAAAGACTTGAGTGAACTAGAAATAAATGAGGAACATAAGGCCAGCAAATTATTGATAAAACACAGAATTGCAAACCTAAGAGTAACAATTAAATGAAATATTTGAGAAGAATAAAGCTTACAAGAATTGCATGACAATTCCATTGATGTATCCAACCCCAAAAAAATATAGCCATCCCACTCCATGAGTACCATTTAAGTTTCAGGAGAGGGTTCACAAATCCCCACCAATCAAATTCTGTGACTGGAATCTGAGTCTTCCCTTTAATAAGAAAGTCAGCCATCTGATTCATGGCAAGTACAAAGGCCTCTGGTAAAAATGCACAGCAAAGGGAAAGTGGCGCAGCTATATAGAAACTAAAGTCAAAAAGATACCAAAGATCAGAAAAATCTTTGCAAAACTTATATGAGTATAATATTATCAATGATAAAAGAAAATCCTATCCATAACTACTCATTCACATTAATCCTTTAGAAATAAAGTTTCAGACTTATCAAATCAGAATTGATAAACAAATACTGAATTTGCTATAACAAAAGAAGTGGCCTTCCCATTCTAAAAAGAGACATAATGTTAGAAACTAGCCTGATGGTGTTGTCTTTGATCCATAAACTAACAAAAACCTGCAACAAGGTGCAGATAACACAACAGATTTCCAATAAAATATAATTTGTGTATCAAATGGTAAAAACAGTAAAACAAAATGCAGAAAAATACCAGCCAACAGAAAACACCATAACAACCAGAGATAAACACAATTGCATTAACGAGGCAAAGAAACCACATGAACACAAACTGAGGGGAACATCATGAGATGAAAAGAAAAATCTCAAGTTCAACCAAGGCAAGACCTAGAAATAACTTAATAGCTGCAATGAGCCTTAAAAGGGAGCATCACATGAGTAATGGGCATAATCAAAACCTGTCCACAAACCTTCATAAAGGCAATGCAACTAGTCGTCTAATCCTATTGGTTTTGCCAATATATAGAAAGCAAATAACCAATGAGTTAGTTGGTAAAGCTAAGTCTATTTGAAAAATTAATTAAGAAAAATTAAAAAAAAAAAAGTGTACGTTGCAACTTATAACGTATCTACTAGAGATGCATCCATATTAACAGATAAAAACAAAAAGCATTAAAAAACAAATAAAGTGAAAAGGAGCCTACTGATCCAATAGAATTGACGAAGCAATGTGACACCATCAAGCAAGCACCAAAACAATCCAACACTGGTAGGCATACTAACTACCAGTGGGGGTGTTCAATTTGCAGTCTAGACCAGAAGGCTGGACCAAAGTGTCTTCAGACTGGTCTTTGGTTCAAGTATTTAGAAAAAATCAGGCCGGTCCAATCCCAATCTTGGACTGAAGACCAAATTAACTAAAAAGTAAAAAAATAAAAACCCAGTTAGCAAAAAACCCACATACCCACTGTTCTTCTCTGTTCAGTCATGGTCTAAAGGGATAAAAACTCTTCAGTTTTCTATTCTTCCTATGTAGTATCACTGTTATGAGTTTTTATTAACACAGAAACGGGAACAAGAGAGTTAAAAATGCTTCATCGATCGATTTATTCATTTAGATCTCAGCCTTATATAATAACCAAAACCTATTGACTAATTTACAGAAATGCCATTGATTAAAACAACAGCAACAAGTAATAAAACTAACTAACAAGTCCAACATAACAAAAATACACCATTGTCACAAAATACAATAGATGCTAATAGTTTTCTTTTGTGTTTTTTTTTTTTTTCCGCCAGTTCAGATTACAACAAACAAGAAGAAAATAAGGCAAAGAAAGCAGAAACTCAGAATACTACAGTAGACAAACCAAAGGAAATGCTATGCTATTGTTTAGTTCTCCTTGATTGGTCCTGTCTTTACTCTTGAGATTTTGCAAAAATTTGGCCTGGTCTGATCCAGACAAAATGAGCACCCCTAACTACCAGGCATGACTTTTTAGATGCATTTATGTGTAATTCTAGATTCCTAAAGACATAAAAGTTGACTCTGCCTGTTGATTGATTAATTCCTTCACGACTTGATGGTGATGAAAATATTCCTCCTTTCCACAACCCGCCCGGATAGAGGAACAGAGAAGGGAGTTGCATTAGATAACCAACCACTAGCGTTTAAAATTGTCAAACCTTTTCAACATGGGTTCTACAAAAAAAAAATTGTTGGGGTCAACCCTTTTAGAAACACTGTATCGGCCAAATGCAATAAAAAATGAGCTGCGGCCACTGCAACAGTGCCTGAATCAGTTCTAAATTCACAATGGCTTTTTTCATTTTGACGGACAAAGATGATAAAAAAAGTTTATCCAAAACTAAATGAGGATTAGATAGTGGAATATTGGAACATTGATAGGAAATATATGTAGATGGTAGATGCAAAGATCAAGATGTATTAATCCAGGTAAAAAATCAACTAGAACAAGTAGAAAAGAAAAAATGTACTGATACAATTTAACATAATATGATAAGGTTCCCGTGAAACTTACAATAGCCCAGTAATGTAGCCAAAAATATGCATCTGAGCTGAAGGGTTGTACTTAAACACATATATCGACTCAGTAAGGCGTCTCAACACTTGAAATTCCATTAACGAAAGAAGAAACACAGAGCTCCACACCCTGTATCTCTGCTTCACTGCAGGCGGACTAGATTCATGAAAGAATAATATATGTGAACTCCCAGCCAAGTAGCTTGTCAGAGTAGAATATTGCAATGGCTTGGAGATTAGTGGGGCCATTTTATACGCATAAAACCAAGTGACTGCAAGCAAGAATGTTGTCCACACCACAGCCAAAGCATAGAAGTGGCAGAAGAATTTCTGGGGTAAAGTGAATTTCTGCAACCCGACAATTCAATTCAACATACAGTTGTTTCAGTGGGAAAAAAAAAATGATGCAATCATGAGAAGTTTTAATGTAATAAATCTGCTCAAAGCTTCAACACAAGGAAAAATAACAATAAAAATGGTTCACAAAATGCCAACTTTTCAGAGTAACCCATCTCTTAGTTCCATTAATTTGTCCAAAAACAACCTAAAAAATCACTTACATGTGCAGATGATTGCATTGTCTTGCCTCTTTTGGCAAACCCTAACAAAAATTGATGGAAATAATTAAGCTGCGAAAAGGGTATGGAGGCGATGAGTATAGGCAAGGTCCCAGCGATCCATGCCACTATCAACAATTCGGCAAGCCCAATCTCCATTATCACACGTCACAAAGCAGAACAACGCCCTGTAAGAATCCCCGGAACCCCTCTTTTGACTTCAACTCTCTGTTACGCTTCAAGTGTTAGGTGAAAAGATTGTTGGAAGTGACTGAACCATAAAAATTTTACTGCTAATTCGGAGTTCAAGCATGAAGGATGTCAAGCCTTAGGTGTGAGGAAAGAGAGGAGAATCCACAAATTCCAATTGTCAGGCGCTCAATGAATCAATCCTTACCAGCAAAAGGCAAGACAGGAGGCGAACTGGAGGAAGTAAGGAATTTTTTTTAAATATTATAATTTTTTAAATATTTTAACAAAATAATATTTTTTTCAAACTATTTAATAAATTATTATATTTCTTCCTATTAAAAGAGAAATGGTACTTTATTCAAGAGGCATATCGAGAGGCTCTAAAATAACAAAAATACCTTCTATAATTGTTTTTCCCTCTTTTTCATGTCCATCGCCTCTGACAAAAATGTTACTTTGTATTTGCCGTGATAGATGCACCGATGGTCGACAGCCAAGAAGGGAGACAAAGGAGATGACGGCTATGGGAAGAGGCAGAGATGAGAGAGGCAGCTGCCATGAAAAAAAAAGGGAACTAATTACAGAGGGTATGGCTAGATTGAGGGTTGGGAGCTAGCAATTTCCAGTAGATCTGGGCGTAGGAGATGGAAGGTTATGGCTAGATTGAAATGAGAGTGGACATATCCCTTTAACTGTCACTAGACAAATTTCACTTCCAAATTAATAAAATCAACAACATTCAATTTGTAATAATTCTGAATGAGTTTATTTGATCAAATAGCGGTAGTCTTAAAATTAGGGTGACAATAATCAACAACCCTAGCAAAAAAAGGTTCCATCACCCTAAAAAACTATAACAACACAATTAGATTATCACAATGAAAGTAAAATCATTAGCTGATAGACAAGAATCAAACCCCTTCGAGTCAAAATAAAGCAATACGAGATTCATAAGAAATAAGACCATGAAATAGAAAAAAAAAGAAAAATAAAAGAAATCATAGGCTTTCAAATTGAATCGACAGTGACACTGAGCAATCGAAGTTTGTGTTTGTGAATCGATGGCTGCAAAAGGTAGCAACAATTCTTGTTGCATGTAAATGGTGACACTGAACAGGAAATGTCAATTCGTGTTTGTAAATCAACAGTGACTTAGTCCAATTTTTGTTTGTGAATCAACAGTGAAATAGAGCAATCGGAGTTGTAAATCAACAACAACACTGAGGATAGAGCAATTGGGCGGCAAGGGAGAAAGAAGATATGGGACAGTCAAAGAAATAGAGAGTAGTTATAAGCTATGAAGCCATCTCCAACGCAAGCAGGAATTGCTCGCTAAGCCAAAATTTGGAGAGTAATCTCCAAGGAAACTGCTCCAACGCTGCTCTTTATTTGTTTTGTCACTAATCAAATATTTGTTGAGTTTTAAATTTCTCAATAAAGTTGGAGAACAGAAATTGTTCAACTATCACTTTCTCCCACCCAACGATAGCAAACGCAAATTCAAAACAAGGAGAAGACGCCTGGCGATAAACAACAGCATGTGGCGACGAGCAAAACAGAGAAAACGATTTGCAGGCATTGAACGACTACCAACGGATGAGGAGGCAAACGAGTAGAATGGCAACATGTGGAGGCGGAGGTGGCAAGCAAAACGATGGCAAGGTGAGGAATAGATCGAGTAGTAAGTGGATTTGTGAGATTTTGGAGAGTATTTTTATTTATTTTTGTATTGAATGATTGATATTATGTATTTGGTTGTTGATTTGTATATTTAATTATTAATTTTATATATGTGTACTTGATTGTTTTGTGTATTTAATTATTATTTTTGCTTATGTGTGTATCTGATTATTTTGTATATTTGATTATTAATTTATGTATTTAATTATTGATTTTGCATATATGTGAAAATTAGAAAAAATGTAAAATAAATAGAATTGAAGTTTGTTAAAATAAATAAATGAAATAAGAAGTGAAATAGAAAAGAAAATAGGAAGTGTGGTTAAAAAACATACTATTTTTGAAACAAAATTAGAATATGAAATGAATTATTTATAATATAATAAAAAGTTAAGTAAGGAGATGGGTCGAAGATGGCTTGAGAGAGAGAGGGGTTCTTAGAGCGTCACGAGATAACCTTGAATCGAAAAAAATATTATGCTAGTTAGAGACGGAATAATATTTTTCTCTAACTTCTCCCAACAATAACTATGAAGAGAACTTCAAAATGTTCTATGCAGCCTCTAGTCTAGAAATCTTCTAAAAGTTCCAAATATATTTAATAATTTTAAATTCTTCTTCTTCTTATTATTATTATTATAGAGAAAAGATTAACACAATCTTTTCTTTCTAACGTATTTTGCAATCGCTCATCTTATTTTTGTTTATTTTAAAATATATTTATCACTTTTCTCATGTTCATTTTAAATTTTTATCTTTTCAGTTCGAGATTATGACTTTACCTTTAAAGTTTGTACGACATGATAAGTGCACAGACTCTATTTTGAAATTCAGATAATTTAACCAATGATTTATGCTGGGACGATCTTTCTTTTTAACAAATGATTTTCAGCACCAAAGTTCAACTGTTTGACTATCGAATGCTTTATGTTTCGGAAATTCTTTAAACCATGCCAAAAGCCAATAGACAGCATACACTAGCAATTGTGCAGCAGAAACCATAGCGTAAGGGGCTTTTGCTCAGCAGGCTTTTCCAGACAAACAAGGAGAAGCATCAACAGACAAGAACGAAGAGTTTTTGCATCTTTATTCACTTTCAATAGAAATCTATTACAGGGTGGGGTCCACAGCAACAGGCAACATCAGATCATCTAACTCGTCTCTTTCTTTCCCTCTTATTTGTTTTTTTATGTGTTTTGCTCTGTTCTTCTTCTCTTCTTGTTGTTTCCAGGACTTGGTGTCATCAGCATTGCATGCTTTTAGAATCATCAACTGGGTGCCAATATCTGTTGGAAAACCACAAAGAATCAGCTTCCACAGCATACCCATCTTGGTTGCGGTGCCAACCATAGTAAGCATGGGTCCGGTTCTTAATATCGAAAATGGCATGGCCAAAGCTGGCCTCGCGAAAAGCCGAGTACCCTGGCTGTGGCTCTGTCATGCTGCACCACAAAGGAGAATGTATTTAGTTTTCCTAGGCCGAGAAATGAAGGAATGCATGTCGATGGAAAGCAATTCTATGGTAGAAACAAAGCATTACTTGGTGGCTAAGCCTTCCAGATTACCACCATCGCCGATGGTTATGTACACAGGGGCAAATTGGTCTTTTACAGGAGAGCAGATGCCATTTACAACGTTGTAGGCAATATTGGATACACGCTCCTGCGATTACATTGCCAGGCTAAATTAATATTTAATTTTTTTCCACATACAATGAGAAAGTCCAAATAAGCAAAGAAATCTGCGGAAAGGTAACGACATGGATAGTAAAATGCTCTTACCGAACGTTCATAGGCATGAACATGACCGGCAAACACGACATCAACCTTGTACTTCACAAACCAACCCTCATACATCACTCTCATAGTTTCCCCTTCCATGTAGTGGTAGTTGTAGCTATTATACCATGGGGAATGCATAAGAACAATCAACCATGGGGTCTCGCTCCTGTTTACTTTTGGTAGCTCTTCCTCAAGCCATCTGTACTGGGGCGTGTATTTTCCTAAAAGTCATCAATAATTGAACAAAATGGTGAAACATAGAAGCATTGCGTGGAATAGAACAAATCACAATCCTATTTTCCCGTAGCAGAGTCCCTCAAATAGAAATTATTAAACATCAAGCAACATTAATGCGTGGAACTTAAAGATTTTAACACAATGAGCAATTATGTTTAGGCATTACTTACATAATGTACAAAACTACAAATAGCCTCAGTCCTTACCGTATGCCGAATATGAAGCCAGGACGATGATGTATGTTGGGCCTCTCTTGATTGAGTACCAAAAGGGCTCAGTGCTTTGTGATGCCTTATACGGGACAGGGTAACGATGAGTATAAGGCTTAAAGGGTTTTGTCTCGCCCTGCAAAAACACGCAGCTCCTTCTTAACAGATCACTTTTGGAAAGATTTAAATGGAAACCCAAGTACAAGATTCCTATTCACAATGCATCATCATATTTAGCATAATCTATTCAAATTTCAAGCTCTGCCATGCTGAAACAAAACTAGATTATTGCCAAAACATAATAACATGGTTTGAACAAGGATAATAAGTAGCATAATCTTTCTTTTCTTAATTCGGTGCTTCAAAATTGCCTTTGGCAGTTAAGAGGATCGAGGGAAAAAAATCATAATTGATGCAGTAGAATAGTGCGCCTTGACAAGCATGTGAAGATAGAATTGTCATTGAGGGCATTGGAGATATCTCAAAATTAAACACCTTTAAACGGAGATAGTCCACCTACGAGTCAACACTCCATAAAATTTTCAATTGCACAGAATATGCAGACTGCAAGCTCTCATTGGATGAATAAGAAATGGCTGTGACACGACTAAGAAAGGATGAGAGAGAATAATAATTTCTCTACCAAGTACAAACACTGCGGGGAGTGCTTACAAGTTCAGGGGCAAAATCAATCTCATGATTTCCTGCCGTCCATATCCAAGGTTGATAGGCTGCACTTCTCTCAATAAATCTTCCCCATGTATCCCACCTTACATTATCATGGGCCGGATAGTTATCCGCATAAGAAAGATCCCCCACGAAGAGCACTGTGTGGCCTCTCGTTGGGTTCAACTCATAGTGAGTGAGAGTAATGTTTGAGTCATAGCTCTGACCAAGATCCCCTGCAAAAGTTAGTCCAGAGTCGACAAAAGTTAAATATAGAACAACATACCGACGCACAGCAACACAAATAAGAACAATGGACAGAAACCTAGCATTGCCCTAAAACAGTTAGCAGACAAGTTGAACAAATATGGGGCCATTTAGTTGTGGAAAATGTTTTCCAGAATTGTATCTCCAATTTTTCTACAAAATATCCAGTTCTCATTCTCCAAAGAAAATTTAGAAAACAAGTTCAAATGTTGAGTACATAAAACCATTTTGCAATCTAGAAAACTGGAAGCGAGTGGTACAAAGACTCCCCTAGCTAGACCGAGGATGCTCGAAACAGATACCCAACATAAAGCACTAGGTTAAATCGTTAACAAAATATAAAACAGCAGTAGAACAGAAATTAAGGAAGTTTACCTATGAGGCCAAATGTATATGGAACATCCGGGCCAACCTCAGGGGGAGTCGTGAACCAGAAAGTTCTTGTGGTGTGTCCAATCCCAACTTCATAATAATATTTAGTGTTGAACTGCCATACCGACACAACAACAAAATTAAATCATTTCCATAATTGACCCAACACGCAACACAACTATGCTTGAAATTGGAGCGATACACAGAAAACAAGGGAATAAAAAGGGTTTAAAAGAGACCTTCAATTTCTTGATAGTGCAGTGATGAATGTAACCCGAAGTATAGTTGGAGAATTTGTAGGTAACAACAGAGCCCTTGGCCTCGCTTTTCCCCTTGCAATTTTCACACCAATAATGGACTAAATTTGAACCAGGTTCATCCACGGTCACCCATGAAACTATCACCCCCTTCCCCTCGTGGTCTCCTTGTGTTATATGAACCTTATCACAGAGTGAAAACACAAGAATCAAGCTTCGGAACCAGAAACAACACAAACCTATTAAATTTCATCCAGAACAAAGAACAAACACCTGCTGGGGAGCGTTGTAGCCGTGAGGCACGCGGAAGACGTCGCTGTCAAGAGGCATATCGATGGTTTTCTCCGTTTGCCTCACGAAGGCACTCGTGGTTCCGCCATTACAGAGAACCGCTGCATTCAGCAACAAAGCGAGCAAAACAAGAACGTGAAACCCAGAAAAACCCATCTCGACGATCTCGTTTGCCACCCGCCAGGCTCGGCCTAGCCTACTGAAATCCAATCTCCTTCACTAATCACTCGCATATATATTCTTTACGCATACACACATGTACAGATCATCTGTGGAGATACAATTAGAAAAATTGGGCTAAATATACGGGGAATATCCACAAACTGGTACGACTATACACGAGAAGAGTCAACGAATTGACTCAGAGGTCACATGCAGGAATGGGGCTCTGCGGTTCCGACAAGTTGAAGGTTTGAGATTATACAATGGGTTTGAAAATTATTTCCCAATAAAAGCCAAGATTTCGCATTGCTAAGCGAAGCTGGTAGATTCGGGAGATTGTGCAATGGGAAAAAGCTGCAGAAGAAGCTCGCATCTTTTGACCACGAAGAAAACGATGGACAAGGCGGCAAGCAGTCGATAACTTGGGCAGCCAGGAATGGAACCTTATTGCGCGCGCGCGTGCAAGGTATGGTATAATTACTGAGTAATGAAATTTATTTTTGGTAGAGATGAATAGTAATAAAGTGATAATTTGTGCAGAAAAAAATATTTATTTAGAGAAGATAAAATGATGTCTAATAATCAAAATTTAAATAATAATACTATATATTTTCTCTCAGTTATTACATTACCATTTTTCATCTCTATTAAAAACTAATAACACTATTCATAGGAGTTTTCTAAAGGTTTTGGAATTGGTATCCAATAGTATCATTCTTAATTTTTCATTATCTAATTAAGTCAACCATCGAGTGAGCATTTATTATCTTTCATTTTATATAAAATATATTTATTACATAATGGATCGCCCCGGGCCAATCTTGGCCGATCTCATGGCTCAATCTGGCCCATCCCTCATTGTCCAATCTCGGCCTCATCTTAGCTCTGCGTCAGCCTATAACAATATAATTGCAGTCCCTATTGATTTTTCGTGCATTTATACCAGATCTTATCCTCATTAATGGCATATCTTATCCACATTAATGAGGGTCTTGTCGATACTATACTATCACCTAAGAACTCCCACCGAAGCCAGATACTCAGTTCTATCACCTGCAAACACACGACACATGCATGTAGGAGAATGTCTCATCTTCCTATATCAACCAGCTCTTTTCAAAACAAATGTATGTTCTACTCTCTGATCTACTGATACACTGTTATTTTTTTACTTTCTCACTCACTCAAACGTTGGAGTATTTGCAAGTGTCAACCGCCCCAGGACGGACTCGTTGCCGAAGCTCACTCATTGCCGTTGCGATCTCGTCTCCGATCGCTCCCTTTGGTCAAGAAGGAACATCTGGCACTCACCGTGGGGCTCGATAAAACTTACCTACCCCATAATCTCACTAGAGCCTCTCAAACCAACCCCATCATCTTTCCATGGTGCAAACTAGAAGCCCCCCTACCCAGGAGCCAAATGACACTGACTGTCTCCCACAAAACCTAGCTGTCGTAGAAGTCCTTCTCCAGACTGTCTAACAACTCTTGAACCAAGTTGTTGAGTTGACCCAAAACCAATAGTGCGACCAACCCAACGAACGGGTTGACTACAAAATAGAAAGTAATCATCACCAACACCATCAAGCCACCCACACCACTATTCCCCCGCCTTTCGTGTCCTTATATTCCTCAAGTCATCATTTCTCAAAGTTCATCATGGTCGCCCCTTTACCCAACGGTTTTTGCCTCCCTAACATTTTGGAGTCTTACAACAGCACCACCGACACTTAGGAACATCTCACCATATTCAGCACCACAATGCTACTGAGCGGAAGCTCGGACCCAATTATGTGCCGGCTCTTTCCTAGCACGTTGAAGAAGTCGACCATGTTATGGTTCTCGTCCCTAGAGCCAAACTTCATTCATGACTTCCCCGAGCTAGCCACTCACTTTCTCACTCATTTCTCCACCAGCCGAGCTCATCATAAGACGTTGGCCAGTCTCATCAACTTGAAGCAAGGAGAACACGAACCATTTCGGGCATGAATATGTTTTTTCAGGAGGCCCTTCATATCAGAGACCTTAACTCGATAGTCTCCTTACATGCGATCATGATCGGGTTGAGAGCAGGTCCCTTCGCCAACTCGTTGGCTTGAAAAGCCTCTCACCGTCCTAGACGATCTCCGGACACACGCAGCGGGAAACATAAACATGGAGGATGCGTCAGCCGCCCGACACAATGAAGCCGAACTACAAGCACGACCAAAACCGATCCCCTAGCCGAGTCCTCCTTTCGGACATCAACACAATCTCGAGAAGGACTCTGATCGAAAATAGGAAAATCGAGATCACAACAAAGGGAGGAGGGAGTCAGCTCGGGCCCCTTAGCCGCCTCGGTTAAGCTACAACGCCAGCAAATTACCCAGACTTCCTTTTTTCTACCTCGAATGATTGCTTCTCCAGCATCCGACTTGGGGGCCTGTGGATCGTCCGGGCTCAATCTCGACCCATCTCATGGCCAAATTTGACCCATCCCTCTTGGTCCAATCTCGACCTCATCATGGCCTTACGCCAACTTGCAGTAACATCATTGCAGCCTCTACTGGGTATCTACGCGTTCGCCCTAGATCCCATTCTTATTAATGGCAAATCCCATCGACATTAATGAGGTTCCCGTTGACACCATGCTATCACCTGGAAACTTCCATCGACGCCGGATACTCAGTCCCATCACTTGCAAACGCACAACGCATGTATGTAGGATGACGTCTCCTCCTCCTATATCAATCAGCTTTTTTCAGAACTTAGGTATGTTATGTTCTCTGACCTACCGATACATTGTCATTTCTTTACTTTTTCACTCACTCGAGCGTCGGAGTGTTTGCAAGTGTCAGTCTTCCCCGGATGAACCTGTCGCCAGAGTTCGTTCCCTGTCGTTGCAATCTCGTCTATAATCGCTCCCTTTGATTTAAAAAGAACACATAAAAATATTTGACCATGTTTGATTGTATTTATTGTTAAAAGTGTATGTATTTAATAGTAATTAATAAAAACGAATACTGATCATTTTTGTTGTTGCATTTTATTTATAGATAATGTGTATTTATTATACTTTACTTTTAATAATAAAATAATTTTATGAGTAATGCTATTTATCTCTAATAGAGATAAACAATAGTAATGTGGCAACTCATGTAAACTATATTTATTAGACATCTTTCTACACATTAAGTGTTCGTCTGTGACACAAGAAAGCGCACACAATAAATACAGTTCATATGGGTTGTCACATCATTGTTATGAATATTATTACTTTAATTTTATTGGCGGATGTAAATGCATTATGTTTTATAATATTTTATCTAATAATTTTAGATTGACACTTAGTTTTGATACATACAGGATTAAAAATAATTATTTAAGAAATTAATAATATTTCTTTTTAAATTATTAACTACTGGTTAAAAATTATAAATATTTTTTGCTATGTATAAAAAGTGTTTTTTTGTTTTTTGAAAATATTTATGTAAAAGTAGTCATAACTTTTAAAAACTATAAACATTTTTAATCTTTAAATTGTTTATAACTTTTGAAAAATAATTGATTGTGAAAAAAATTGTTAATTTGTTGAAAAAGTATTATTAATTCTATAAGTATCAAAATTGAGCGTCAACTAAGTAATGCTTGGTATTATTAGGGATGTGTAAATGGTTAATTCGGTGATCGAAATTCACTAATCGATTAAATTGAATCGATGAGTACAATCGAATCGAACTAACCGATTAATTTGAAAAATCTAACTAACTAATAATTGAAAAAGTCGAATTCAAACTATATAAACTAAATGGAATCGATTAAATTGAAGATATGCAAAAAAATTAAAAAAAAATTAAATTAAACGTTAATAAATACATAGAATTAAATAAAACGACGTTATTTTATAAATATTAAAATAATATTATTTTAAAATTCAATCGATTTAATTAGTTCGATTATTCTAACTCAAAAATTGTATTAAAAATTAAAAATTGAACTTTTAAAAAAAATTAACCAAACTAAATTGATACAAAAATAATAACCAACAAATTGAATCAATTTAATTATATTAATTGGAGTAAATTGAATTTTAGTGTCGCCTAGATATAACTTTAGAACATGAATAATATTAAAATTCGAATATTAATTTCATAATCTCGCTTCGTTGAGCGAAGTGAAAGATATTCAGCGCGCGCTCTCTCCCACACCGTACTTGGTAGTTGGTATTGAATGACACAAATTAAAAACAAAAATAAAGGTAGACAGCTGGTGCGGAGCCCCCTCGCGTATGGATCCATATTTGTCTGCGGAAGGTTGTCAACGATTGACCATAGATGCTAAATTAAGTATTAAGTGATCATTCCTATCAGATTATGTTACCGAGATGAAATATTTTATTTTTCTGTAAATAAAATATAGAATCTGGCGTCCCCTTTGTCGAATATCTTCTTCAAAGTTGCACGGAGGAGTCGTTTTTTTATTTTTAATTGTTTTTGAAATGTTTTTTTTTTATTTTTTTCAGACTTCATTTATGTATTTTTTTTTTTTTAAAAAATGTCCATTTTTGCATTTTCGTTTCGTATCAGAAACATTTTTCATTTTTATTTTCATGTAACCTAAATTTTCTTAATGTTTGAAATATTTATTTCAGTATTTTTTTAAAAAAATTTATTATTATAATTAACAAACTCCTTAGATGACTCTCTTTCTCTCGACGCTCAATTCTTTAATTTTATTGAAGGAGGTAAATCACAAAATATATCTCAAAAAGTTCAGAATTTAAACTCATGATCTATTAAAATAACATCAACATATTACGATCGGTTCTTTACTATTCGAATTTTGGCAAGAGAGGCAATAACCTCCTTGAATATATAAGAGTTAGACGAAGGCATGAGTCCTATCTTGTTTTTTGCTTTTATTTTGGCCCCTGTGAAAGAAACTCATTTTTGTTTGAATGCTTTTTCTTTCATCCGCTTCTATCTTTTTACTGTATTTTGAGATGACTTTTAACAGTTTTATTTGACCCAATTTACGTGTAAGGTTTGTCCTTCTCTAATATAAATTACAAATATCAACATTAAATTACTTAAATTTTATAAAAAAATAATTAAAAAATGCAGAATAATTTTTCACAAATATTCTAATACTCAAGTTAAACATTAAATTTCATTAAAGGATTGAATGCATTATTAAAATTACTATAAAAAAATATATTTTTTTATATAAGAATTTATCTATTTATAGAGAAATATGATTCCTTCATCTTTCTAATGAGTATCCCTAATACTTCAAAATTTACTAGAATTAAAATTTTAATAGATAATGTCAATCTTTTTTGAAAATTTTTTGAAGAAATATTTAAATTTTAAAATTATCATGTTGATGCTTTATTTGTGATCTTTTATTCAAGAGAAAATTTACAAGACAAGTTTTAGGCCAAAGCTTAATTACGGTTTCTAAAAGACAGTAATAATCCCTCGTTATAGGTCTATAAAAGATCGTAGTGGTCTTCTAGTCTTCTAATACGACGGTTTCTCGGTCTTTGGAAAAATTTACACATTTTGCATGATATCACTTTTAGTCCAGAAAATTATTTTAGGATTTTAAACTGTTTTAGTCTCTTAATGGGTTTTTATCTATAGCACATCAATATTTTTATTTATTTATTTTATCTGCATTGTTTTTAAGTTATGACAAATGAATTTATATAGTTCATTTCTTAAAACAGAGATCATCAATTAATTTTCGCAATAGGCTTCAGAGTGTTGTTAAAAAGTATTTGACCATATAATCAACTCTTATAAAATATAAAGCCTATGCCCCCCTAAGATTCCATTTATATTACTTTCTAAATTCTATTTGGTCAAATTTGTTTGCTTTAGGTAGGCGGTTGTTCCATGTGCAAATACATCAATTTTAAGGCCAAGTATTAATGTATTTTGGCTTATATTTTTAAATATTAAGTCATCTCAATTATTATGATTGACATCATTAGATAACAGGGTCAAATTAATAATTATATTTTATAAATATTTAAATAAATAAATTATTATATTTTTAAATTTAAAATCACATTAGCTATTGTTGTAATGAAAATGCTATTTGTACACGTTACACTATACACAAACACAAATAATCAAAATTCCTCGTCTAATTACAAATTGACTCCTCTTTCCTGTGGTCATTTTTTCTCTCATCTCTATCCTCTTTTTAAGGTAGCGGCATTTGACTCGTCGCCTTATGCTGTCTTGTCTTTGACGCGTCGATTGTCATTATATCTTTCCTTCCATAGAGAAAGAAAATGTAGTGATGGTTGACGAATGAGAGATGAGACGACGAGAGAAAAGCGATGACAAATGGTCGTTGGAGGTGATCGTGGAAAAGGCGAGAGAGGGGGTGGTTAGGAGAATAAATTTATAATTGAGTGAGAGGTATTTTGATTACATGTAATCCAAGATAAAATGCTCTACTTACGAGTATCAAAAATATAATGTATACGAGAACATTCGAAATGATTCAATCGTTGGGATGGTACTTAGGCATTTTGAAGCAATTAAGAAAATTTTGTTAGGTGTGAACTGTGAAATGAACCACACTCATAATTTAGTTGACGCTCGATTAAATTGAGGTGATTGGATTATTATTATTATTATTCATTAATAATAATCTCTTTTTGGCCAATCGCGCATGCGAACGTGACTCTGAATGTGAAAGTGAAAGAGAGGGCGCCTCCACTTCCAGAATGCCACGTGCCATGCAGGGCCTAGCCACACGCTCCAAAGTCTCCCGGCACCACGTGATGTCGTGATCTTGTCGCCTCCTTTGCCGAGTGCAATTTTGTGCACCCTGGGCTGGGTGACTTACGCAGGGCGGCAAAATTGGTCATTTGGGGGGCCTATTTTCCAAGGGGAGAGAGAAGGGAGATTCTATTTACAATTATAAATTTTGTTTTTTTTAACCATTACACATAAAATATTAAATTTTACTATTCGTAATCATATTTATTACTTTGTCCAACCATTTATATACCAAATATACCCTCTAAACATTCATCCCTCAAAAAACACACCCCACGCGCATTCAAATTATTCTTCTTCACATCAAACCCTGGTCTTCTTCCTGTTCTCCTTCTTCGCGCATCAAACCATGTTCTTCTTCTTCTTTAGACCACTCTCACAGACCACTGCCGACCTTTCGTCGTCGCCCACTTCGCTTGCCTCACTCACATTTTTCATTGGAGTTCCCTGAAATCTCAGAACTAGGTAATGCTCTTCCTTCGGGGGGTTAAGGATTCCCTGAACCATAAGGTTCGGGGAACCCCTCACCCCTCGAATCTCGCTATTCGGGGGGTGAGGGCTTCCCCGAAAGGCGAGATTCGAGGAACCCCATATCCCCTGAATCTCGTTGTTCTGGGGGTTAGGGGTTTCCCAAACAGTAAGGTTCGGGAAACCCCTCACCCCTAGAATCTCGCTGTTCGGGAGGTGAGGGCTTTCCCGGAGGGCAAGATTCGGGGAACCCCATACCCCCCGAATCTCGTTGTTCGGGGGTTAGGGGTTCCCCGAATCTCACCCTTCGGGGCTAAGGAGTTTCTTTAAAAATATGAAAATAATGATATTAATGATATAAAATATGAAAGTAAATGATATACAAAATTGAAATCGAACTTACTGAATTTTGCACAGTGAAATTTGGATCAGATTAGGTTGATTTATTGGTATCAAAAATTAAAATTAACTCAAAAACAAAATTAAAATTAAAGCAACATTAATTTAAAAAAAATATATAATATTAATCCAAAGATTTGGAAGACAATGATTCGAAGTAATTTATACACAAAATTATTATATATATATGTATGTATATAATTATAATATATATAATAATATAATATACATATAATATATAATAATATAATATATATATATAATAGTATCCATTCTCCCGAACCCATGAGTTCGGGAGAATGGATACAATTGCATTCTATATATTTATAATAGTATAATATTATATAATAAATTATATAATTGAATTAGGGAGAATTGATTTATGATTTCGAGAAAAATAGTTTTTCCCGAACTCATGAGTTCGGGAGAATTGGTTTTTCTCGAACGTTGGGGTTCGGGCGGTTAAGGGTTTCCCGAAACTTGGAGTTCGGGGAATCCCAAATCGCCCGAATTTCGGGATTCGGGACATCCCCTCGCCTCCAAAGCAGTGTATTTTTTATTTTTTAATTCATTTGTCCTGTATGTATATATAAATTATGTGATTAAACTAGTGATAGATGTTATAAATTGTGTTTTTTCTCACCAAAACATGAATACTCATTATCTTCTTTGTCAAACTTTGCGTAAACATTTACAGATAATAATCATCCATCGCTGATAATAATGGCTATGGCGATGAGAACTCGGCTGAGCAATGTTTGATGTTCAATAATAGTGGCTGTTGCTCGGTGTTGAATAATAATGGTTGCGTGATATTTAGTTGTGCGTGAGAAAGTGACTGTGGCGATGGTGGTCGAGAAAGTAAGTGCACGCGCTTGAAAAGTAATGATGGGTGGTTGAGCGTTAAATATTTAAATAAAGGGTAAATATGAGTTTTCATCTCAGGGTATTTTAGGAATATTAAAAGTGGGTTACAGAGATCAAAACTTATGGTTGCAAATAGAATTTCCGGAGAGAGAAAGAGAGAGAAATGGGGTCCACCCCCAAAATAACTGTTTTGCCCCTGGAGTAAAGTCGCCCCAGCCTGAAGTGATAGGTAAAGCTATTTTAATGCTGTGAGGAATTCCGGGGAGTCGGGGACCACTTCCGCCAGTGTAATTTCACCTTCAATAAATAATTAGTCAATTAAATTAGGATGATGTCCTTTCAGATGGAAGTATCACTGTGCATTGAATGAATGCAAGACCGTTAAGAGTAAAACGAATAATAATAATAATAATAATAATATTGGGAGAGTAGAATTGTAGATTGATGAGTCATTTGATCAGTTTACAAAAAAAAGACAGATAAATCATTTTTAATGTGGTGATACCTTATAAAGCGTTAGGATTTAAATAAAGTTTAATTGAGAAAGTCTAAACCAAGATTAAGACCTAATTTATTTGAAGAAGATCCAAACTAAACTTATAAATATAATCAGATTTATTCTAAAGTCTATTAAACTTTTCTCTAATTTGTCATCGTCAATTTGAAAGTTGGGGATGCAACCTTTAAAATCATAATAGGCGCCGCCTATGACAGCCAATTGCACCCAAGAGAAAATTTGAATCGGCGCAAGGTCATGGGCTATTATAATCTCAATTTCTAATTGAACTTTGCCACAAGGAGCTGGGCATCGAGGACGATGATGATGGTGACTGGTGGTGATGGTTGAAAATGATGGAGAGAGAAAGGATGCATGGAGAGCGCTGGGAAGCATGCAATGCAACTATAATGAATTTAACCCAAAAGATTGATATTTTTTATAGTGATATTAACCTTCTAACCTACCGTTTGAGTAAAATAAATTTATATTAAAATATGAAAGAGGGAATATAAGATTAAAAAATATTTTAATTTTTTTTATTAAAGTGGTTATTATATTTTTTAAAATATATTAAAAGATATATGCATATTTTTTTATTTATAAAATTTAAGATAAATTTATTTAAAGAAAAAAGAAATAAATTTATTTAAAAAAGATAAATAAAAAATTATGTGATTTTTTTTAGGCGTGGTCAAATAAATTTAATAAATATAATAAAAAATATTTTTATCTAAAAATATTTTTATTTTTTATTTTTTTAATTTATATTTTAATTAACAAATATTACTTAAATAAATTAAGTCTAAATATTAATGGCCTTTTACGCAACCTTGTGCAAATCCATTTACCCTAAACCCATTTATACTTTATTTGGGGTGGGCAGGAAGCCAGGATTGGCATGGTTTGGTGCCATCTCTAATTTAAGTTTATAAAATATTGATCAATAGTAAAGGGAGATGTCCCAATCATGAATTGAGGTGAAAGCAATAGCTAGCCATTAAAGGGTATTGATATAAAGAGCTCCACTGTAGAGTCGGGAAGTTCATAGAGAGATTTACCAAAACAAAAGCAAAAAGTCAAAATTATCCCGTTCACTTTGTAAATTTAAATTTACAAAGTGGGCCACTGCGTCCGACCTTGCTTCTCTCCTCTCCGCTTCCATAGCTGTTGCCCTAACCTCGCATTGCCTTGTTGTTGTGCCTTAGTTGCCTCACTGCCATCGTCGCCTCGCCTCGCCTATTGTCGCTAGGTGACGATGGCAGCAAGGTGATGAAGGCGAGGGCAGCGAGGCAACGGAGGTATAGCGACAAGGTAAGGTGAGGGCGGCGGCGAGACTAGGGCAGCGACCATGGGATGGGAAGGGAGAGGAGAGAAGTAGGGCAATTACAATCTATGAGAGGGGAAAGGAGAAAACAGGGCGTGAGGGCAAAATCGTCTTTTTGTCCCCTTTCGATAAACTCGTCGGTAAGCCCTTTGGGCTTTTTAACATTTTCCAGATATAAAAGTGGATTCTTAATTAATTTTATTTAATATTAAAATTAATATAAAAATATAAGTATAAGTTTTTTTTATTAAAAAATAAGAATGTGAATAAAATTAATTAAGAGTGTTTATATCTCTATTAAGTAGTGTTTGTTAAAATGAATAAAATAAAATTATATTAAAATAAGATTAAAATATTTTTCAGATCAAGATATAAAATCATCAAAATCAAGTTGAAAAGTATTTCAAAATTTTTATCAAATTTTTTGTTAAATTTTTTGAAATGTACTAAAGGACACGTGTCATTTTTTTTTTATCTGTAAGAATCAAGATAAATTTATCGACAAAAAGAGAGATAAATTTATCTAAAAAAAATCAAATAAAAAGTTAGGTGACTTTTTTTTCAAAGATTGTCAAATAAATTTAACAAATACAATAGAAAATACTTTTATTTGAAATGCGTTTTATATTCTACTTTTTCAATCTATATCTTGGTTAACAAACACTACCTAAAGCAAATAAAAAAAAAAAGAATAAGTAGATGAAACATAAGTTAAAAATTACAAATTAAATTTAAGTTTTTATTTATGTCAAAAAATGCGAGAGTAACGAATAATATTTGTATAAGGAGTGTGTTTTCTATCCAATTATTGCTCGAGAAATCTTAACCCCAAATTATCCTAATTTCAATAATTTATTTCTCCTTTCCTTTGGTTATAATCCAAAATCCAAGCACCCCTTTATTCCAAAAGCCAAATCAATTTGTTTGTTACACAGCAATAGAATTTATGTCTAGAGATTTATCTTCAAACTTTTATTACTTTATGAGAAAGAAATTATCAGAACTTACAGAATATTTCATGTTTATCAGAATTTACAGAATATTTCATTTATAAACATATTTAATGCTTAAGTTAAATTCAACGGATTGTGGAAGGAATTAAAGAGATCTTAAAAGTGACTTAACAACAACAACAACAACATATACAGCCTTTATCCCACTATGTGGGGTCGGCTACATGAATTTTAGACTTCCATATATTTCTATCTTTTGTCGTATCTTTATTGAGATCCATACATTTCATATCAAACTTTAATGTCTCCCTCAAAATCTTCTTAGGTCTGCCTCTACCTCTTTTTTTGATTAATTATTCCATTTCATCAACTCTCTTCACAGGAGCGTCTCTTGGTCTCCTTCTTACATGACCAAACCATCATAGTCTAGTCTCTCTCATCTTCTCTTCTATTGGCACTACTCCTATCTTATTACGAATAACTTCATTTCTAATTTTATCTTTTCTTGTATGGTCGCACATCCATCTTAACATTCTCATTTCTGCTACACTCGTCTTTTGCTCATGTTGGTATTTGACTGCCCAACAAAACAAACCAGTTTTAAATAAGTAATATCATAATCGGGAATGTATATTAGTATTAGAAACCTTCATTATTGAAGAGCCAAAAACTATGATGTCAAGGGAGTGAGCAGTTTCCAATCTAATAAAAAAAATCACGTAAGACCCCTAAGGTTTTGTTTAGAAGGCACCGAGCACCTCTGTATTTTTTAAAAATACCACCAACCTCCCGACTTTAAAAATTGTGCAATGCCCTATGTGATTAAGAAAGGGGAATTCTATATGCAGCCACCACTTTTGTTCTCCAGAGGCAATTTCTGCAATTGCTCTTCACAACAACCCTCAATTGCTCTTTACAACTAAAGGGGCTCACTTATTTATAGTTGAGTTGAGAAATTTGTAATAATTATCCTGAAATTGACTTGCATTGAGTTTTTTTTTCTTATTCGTTACACAAATTTTGGATAAGATTTTGAAGGAGGTAGTTGTTTGCACGGAAGGCTTATAGGCTTTCTCGGAGATTCTTTAGCAGTCCCTTGTGGGTCTTCTGGGCCCTTTGAGGCTTTATCTACTTTTACCCTTATGTTTTATTCTTAACTTTAAGATTTAATCTTAGTGGGCTCTTGTGAATGGGCCAATATTAGTATGCATACCAATTGGGTGGAATGCATACTAATATTGGTAAGATGTTTAATCTCTCAAACATCTCCGAAGACTCCTTCAGCCATTCATAGACTTCCTCGACCAGGCTTTCGTCTTCCATAGAATTCCTCGTTTCTTCAAACCCTTTTTGTAAGTTTCATTTAAAATGTTAAGAATAACGTACCAAAATATATAATTGATTCTAGAGTAATACTATTCATTTAAACTGGAGATTGAGTGGTACTTTTTCATTTGATAATAAAAATGTGCATAATAAATATTGACATTTATACTTTTTTATTATCCAATACAAATATATCACATTTTTAATCTAAATAAATAACATTATTCTTAATTTTAGGCAATAGGTATTATTTTTTCGATAATTGGCCTGGGAAAGATTTGTTTATTATATCGTTTCCTTAAAGACTATGTACCCAGAGGCGGATCTAGAGATGGATCTGGGGAGGGCTAGCTCTAGATCCATCATTCATTATAGCCCTCTCTTCTCCCAAATAATTCAAATTTCAGGAAAAATTTGCTAGGAGAGCTGAGATTGACATGAGTTGCAGCCCGTGCCTCCCCCTAGATCCGCTCCTGTATGTACCTGGTGTCCCTAGGGGATGAATACTTGTGTTGCTAACGTGGATGAGGGTTGTATGGGAGTCCACGAAGCCTCTTTGGTTTGCTAATCTTAGGTTCCCTCTGACTGAGTTTGGGATGGACTTCCTTAGGGAAAACTGCATGCTTTAGTTCCTGCCCAATTTCATCCCAGTGGAGGGGTCCAGGTGGTGGTCTTCTTTGATTTTGTGCCTTCAAGGAGAAGTGGTGTCCACTTTGGACCAACGCCTGAGCTCTATTATCTTTTAGGACTTGCCGAGAACTAGCGAACTTTTTGCTAACCTCTCTTATACCATCTCCAATCCAAAATTTTAAAATGGTGCAACTTTTTCACTAAAATGGTACAATTTTTACACTATCTAATCAAGTCATCTCTAACCTATTACACCAAATGAATAGTGTTATTTCTATTTTCTTATTTTTTTATTTTTAAAAAATTATTTAATTATTTACGTAATCATAGTTTAAATATGTAAAAAAATACTTACATGTATTTACATAAAATATTGTTCTCAACTTTTGAGCTCTTGCCTAGTCTTCCATACTTCTGGTGGAGATTCCTCTCAGCCTGGTTGAGTAGTAAACTTTAGGGCTTTTTTGATTTTTCTTTTGAATGCAATAAAATGACTTTTTTCTTCATCTCATTGCTTCTTTTTTCTTACCATACCGTTTCATATTGTTTCTGTTTGCTTTTCTGCATATCATGGTAGCAACACTTAGAGCATAATAAAATTTTAAGTGTTTAATTTTCAAACACGATAATAAAACTTCAAGTGTTTGACTTAGAAACATAGTTTAGCATTTGAATCATAAACCGTTTATGGTTTAGTTGCCTTGACACTTACTCTTCACTTTCTCTTTCTCTCGAGAGGGGTATTGTGTTTGCTCCCTAATCCTTTGAGAGAACTTGTTTGGTTGAAGGATTTTTTGAGTTGCTGGATAACTGCATGCTTTCATAGTTAGTCCTTGGTACCTATATTCCATTGGTTCAATAGGAACTTGAGTTTTTATGATTCCAGTATATCATAACAGTTCTTTGTGTTTGAGACCAAAGCAATCTTGAGTCATGTTAAATTGAATAGAGGTTTTTCATACCAAGCCTTTGAAGTTCCTCGGGTTTCTAAGTAAGACCAAAGCGATCTTGAGTTGGGTTGAACGGAGCTAGGGTTTAACCACTAGCTACAAGGTTTTTCACACCAAGTCTTGTAGCCATTCTAGTTTTATACTATGTGCATTCCAATGTGCTTGTAGCTCACTGAATGTCTTAACAGCCTTCGACGTCTCGGATGATGGTCCCCAAATTCTTCTTGTACCTTTTGTGCTTTTGATGCTAGGTTTATCTTGGATCATTCTTGCATTTTTTGCGTTTTTATTATAGATCATTCTCACGCATTTTGTATTTTTGATTCTAGGTTTGTCCCATATCACTCTCATGTTTTTTTGCTTTTTTGATTCTAGATCATTTTTACGCATTTTGCACTTTTGATTCTAGGTTTGTCTTAGACCATCCTCATGCTTTTGGTGTTTGTGATTCTAGATCATTCTTACCTATTTTGCACTTCTAATTCTAGGTTTTGCGGTTGATAGACTCTAGATCATTTTCATGTTTTTTTGCACTTCTGATGCTAGTTTTGTCCATCCATCCTTTATTCTTCTTGGTAAACCCTAGACCGTTCTTGCATGTTTTGCTCTTTTGATGCTAGGTTGGTTTGCTTTCCGAGATTTTGGTCTTTTTCATGCATTCATTGTCCTTAAAAATATAATACACAAAAAAAAGATTGTAACAAAGTTAAGGTTTTTTATTCAGGCATTATATATTGAAAAACGAATACAATTATTAGTGTTTCAAGTTTTGCTTATGGTACTTCCTTGAAGCATCTCTAATATTCAAGTGTTCCCCATCAATTCCTTTATGAGCCTTTGCTATTCTTGGGTTCTTGAGGACTTGGATATTTGAGTGGTGAATTGTGCTCCCCAAACCTGCATTTGTTTTGCCTTTGCTGAATCAGTTGGAATTGCTCCTATCACCATGAACATCTGTTTTCTTGTTGGCTAACTCATTCTTTTCACCTATCGAAGTTTTCTTCCTACCCTGGATTGTTTTTTTCCTATCTTAGGGGTAATCTATCTGTTCCCCTTTCTAGATCTCGATATGCATAATAAATCTTCTTAGTTTTCCTTCTCTGATCAAAGCCTTTATTTGATCATCAATTCGAGGCATTTGTAAGTGAAGTGGACATGAGTACCATGGAATTAGTAGAAAGCATCCATTTTTCTCCCCAAAGGTCTATTACTCTTCTTGGGGAATTTGATAAGGTCCAATCATTCAATAGCTGCCAGAATGGCTGATCTCGGATCTGTAAGCTAAATGTATTATTCAAATTTGAGTTTTGGAGAGCCATCAACATCCATTTCTTTCCTTTTCTTGTCATTTTCTTTGTTTCGTATGTCTATCCCATTACTTCAACCTGCAAAATGTACTTATTGACTCAGGTGAATAAATCTACCAAAGAAGCAGGTTGATCCAAAGTGAGAAATTCATGTAATGGGATTGTTTTTGTCCTTTGAAGGATTGCAATGATTACGACACCTACCTCCAAGTCTTGAGTCTCGAAGCTCACATTTCTAAATTGATTTACGTATTCCTTGAGAGTTTCCTTGCCACTCTATCGTTGCAAAGCAAATACATGGATGGTTGTTGATTATGAAGGCCTTAATAAATTCTCTTCTGCATTGATTAAAAGATGAAATAGATTGTTCTTCCAATCCATTGAACCATGTACATGCATAATCGGTCAAGGTCAAAGAAAAGGCCTGACACACGATAGCATCCTCCTAGCCATGTAACAACACCATTGATTCGTAGTTCTGAATATAATTATGAGGATTATTTTTTCCAGAATAAGTACTGAGCTAAGGCATCTTGAATTTAGGGGCAAGGGGTTTTTCTATGATTTCAAGAATAAATGGGAATTTTTCTCCTATGTTGGTATTCTTCAATGGGTATCAATTTCTTTTGCTCTAGTACCAGTTTAATCATCTTTTTCACGTCTACAATCTCATGGGCACTAAAGATAGATTGATTTACCCCTTCTTGTTTCTTTCTAGGCTAAGGCCTGGGTAGAATTCTAGCTTTTCTTACTATTGTACTTTCCAGGATTTTTGGGTGTTTTTCCTTATGGGGTTGAGCAACCCCAACTTCTTTTTAGACTAGGGCTACGCCCCGTCTCTCTTGTTATCTTGTGAGTGTCTCTCGTACCTTTTTCTCCTAGAAAGTCTCTAGGAGAGATGGATGTTCCTACGGGAGGCTCTCTCACATGGTCCCTGGATGGTTCTCAAGCAGTTGTTCATTATGCCTATTTTTTACATAGTTTTGTAAAGGAGGAAACAGATGGAGCTTGAGGCACGACATTCTATAGCAAGATCACCATCTCCCAAGAGGCCTAGTGTTTTCTTCATGTTGTCATTGTAATGTTTCATACTCACTCAAAGGGATAGTTTGAGGGGTTGTCCCAAGGGCTTTAAGTGCCTTTACTAGTAGAGTCTCTCACTGTCTCTAGGGATTAGGAATGTCGTCCATGTCATAGCCCTATTCACTTTGTCTATTTCTAGTTTCTTGGGATCTTGTGTGAACCAACTCATATATATTATGTGTTTAGCTTTTTCATTGATTTTTTTATATATGACGTCAATTGTTGTTGCTTAAACACAACAATAGAATTTATATCTAGAGGTCTATCTTCAAGCTTTTAGGACTCTATAAGAAAGAAATTGTCATAGGGTGTAAGGCATTTATCGCGTAAATATTATGAAGCTTAAATTAGATTCTTGGATATTACAGAGATCTTGAATGAGTAAAAATAATTTCTTTTTATAGAATAAGAGTTTACTTAAATGTTGAGACAAGGGATTTGTGATAATCATCCCTATTATTTCAAGATCAACTTGGATTGCATTTTTTCTTATTTATTACATAATTTTTAAATAAAATTTTAAAAATATCTATTTGCACATCTATCACGAGAATATCCAACGGGAGGCATCTCTAGGAGGCCTCATGGACTCTCCTAGAGATTCTTTGGTCATCCCTTCCTAGAGTTTGCCCAAAGCATCTCTCAAGCCCTTTGTGGCCTTTTCAACTTTGACTTTTATGCTTTATTCTTAACTTTTACATTTAATGTTGGTGAGCTTTCGTGATCAGGCCAATGTTAGTATGCATATCAATTGGGTGGTTCCTTCCCCTCGAGACTTTCCCTCAGGATTTCCTTGGAAGTCTTCCTCTAAGTCTCCCTCCGAGTCTAGTTAACGAGGCTTTGGTTCATATATGCATCACAATTAGCTCTCTATTTGCGGCTGCCATGACTTTCCTAATTTAGTTTGCAACTACGCAAAAATTATTATGTTAGAGACATCGAACAAAGTTTGTAGGTTACTATTTTCAATTTTAATTTTTTTATTTAAAAATCAAAATTTAACATATTATTTTATAATTTTGATACTTCGTTTTTATGAATTTAGAAAATAAAAATGTAAAAGTACATTTTATTATTCTATTTTTTAAATATTTCAAGATTATTTAAAATGAAAATAATATCTTCTATTTTTGTTTTCAAATGAATAAAATAGAAATAGAAAATTAGATTATTTGAATGTTGAATATGGAACATTGACTTGTTGGAGTTGAAGAAAACGCAAACACTTGCATATATTCTATTAGGATTTATGATTCAAAATGTATTTTTCATATAATTGATATATGCTATTTGTATGTATTTTGTTATATATTTAGGTTTATCTTATGTTCATTTAACTAACATTTAAATATATATACATGATTGATTTGCTGATTATTTTGTGGGCATTAGCCATTTGGGCCGAGATCAGTTTTGTGAGGCAAGCCCATTTTTCATGTGGCCCATGCGCTTTGCCTAAGCCCACCCGATTGCCTGCAGCTATATAAGGGCAGTTTCTTGCCCTAATTTGTCCAGACCTGCTATTACTCTCTCATTTTTGAAACCCTAAGATCGACGCTCTTGAAGTGAGACTCTCTCTCGCTTGTGAATCCTTCTCTCGTTCGATTGGCTTCGATTTTGTTGGTAAGATCACACAGTAAGGTTGTATTGCTTTAATCTCTGTTATTGAATCGCCTGAGGTGTGAGAGATTTGGTGTAACTGATAGATCAGATTCTTGACACGATCTTGAGATCGGTAGAACAGATTCTATACTTGTTCTTGTATTTTGTTTCTGATTTCAGTTGATGTATTTGCAATACGTTTTTATTCTTGTTGTGATCTTGTAATCCGGTTGTAATCGAAAGCTATTAGTGGATTGACTAGAGGCGAAGCCTCTACCGTGAGTAGGATCTATTGATCCGAACACGTATATTCTTGTGTTCTTTACTTTTCTCGGTTTTATGCTTGTTCTTGGTTGGTTTGGCCGATTGTACAGGTTACAATACATTAACAAGTGGTATCAGAGCCCTAGGGATTAAAGATCCGGGCCAAACCATGTCAAATCCAGAAAGGTAAACACGAAGATCTTTTTCGGATCTTCGATTGGGTAAGAAATTTCTCATTTGCCCTAATTTTGCGATCTATTTTGTTTTGCCCTAATTTCATAATCATTACTGTTTTTCAATAATTATGTATGTGTGATTTCTGATTTGCCTAAATTCCTTGTCTCGAGTTATTTAAAGCATGCTCAAATCTACTTGATTCCTATATCTTTTCTTTCCCTAACTCTTTCTGAAGTTCTTGATTCTGTTTATCATCTAATAAGTCTTTCGTTCTGTTTTGGCTAAATATTGTATTGAATTCTTGTTTTTGTTTTAAATCCAAAATTATTTTCTTTAAAATCAGTGTTTAAAATCTGATTTGTCTAAAAGGTTTAGAGCTTGTCTGTTTGGACTACTTAACTTGTTCGATTCTTGATTAACCTGTTTTTAGCCTGCTTATATTTTTTCTATATGGCTCCATCTAAATTGGAAGTAGATAAATTTGATGGCCATGGTGATTTTAGCATGTGGCAGAAAAAGATGAAAGCAGTGCTTGTCCAACATCGGTGTGCTAAGGTTCTGTTGGAAATAAAGGAGGAGAAGGATAAGCAACTCTCCATGACCGTCCAAGAAAGGCAGGACATGGATGAGATGGCTTATTCCTTGATCATCCTTAGCCTAGCAGACAATGTCCTGCGCCAGGTAAATGAAGAAGAATCAACTGCAAAGGTATGATCTAAGTTGGAATCCTTGTATATGGCTAAGTCTCTAACTAATAAAATATTTTTGAAAGAACAGTTGTTTGGATTTAAAATGAACCCTGCAAAAACCCTAGAGGAAAATCTAGATGAATTTAAAGTGATTACAATAGAATTAGCCAATGCTGATGAAAAAATTTCTGATGAGAATCAAGCTATTATTTTGTTAAACTCTTTGCCAGAAGCTTGTAAAGATCTTAAAACAGCAATTAAATATGGTAGATCTTCTTTGACCTTAGAAGATGTGTTGTCAGCTCTTAGATTTAGGGATCTTGAGGTTAAGAGGGATAATAGGTCAAGTTCTGCAGAGAGTCTGCAGGTTAGTGGTCAAGTGGATAGAAATGCCACTAGGGATAAACCTATGATCGGGGGGTCAAGAAAGGGATACTCAACAACCAAGACTTGCTGGTACTGTAAGAAAGAAGGTCACTTAAGAAAAAAGTGTTTAAAAAAAAAGAAGGATCTTGAGAAAAATAAAGCTAGAGAAGAATCAGCCAACCTAATTGATGGTTATGAGAGTATAGAAGCTCTGTAGGCTTGGAGTCTAGGCATTAAAAGACTAGGACACATTGGTCATAAGAGAGCTGTTAGAGTTAAGCATGTTAGGCATGAATGGATTTGTTTAGGTTTGTAACCTAGAGGGCTGTATAAATCCTGTTTTATGGTATGGGGTAGAGTTTCCCATAGATGCCTGTGTTTTTTGATTCCCATGGGTAGTAAGTTGCTTTCTTTGTCTCTTTATTGGGAGTTGTTATGAGTTCCTGGTTTCTGTCTAGGATCTGTTTCTAGATGTTGATGTGTGCCTGGTCTTGTAGTATTTGATGGCCTTGTAGAATTATACTTACCTGAACAAACTGATAAGGTACAGTTTGAGGTGGAAATTTGTCAGTCTTAAGGTGGAACCTTAGGAAATTTCTGTGTCTAATGGAAGGTTGAATGTTAGCCCTGATGTCTTGTTTATAGAACTCTTGATAGAGGTTTCTGTTGTTTTAAATAAGGCATGTATTAGTCGTGTTGGTCTCATTTTTTTAAGTTTGAGCAAGCTGTGTTGTTGCTCAATGTGCTCCTATTGTAGGTGGGAGAGTTTGTAGAGGTCTCTGGTCAAGTCCACTATTAAATCCATTCTTGAATCAAGGTGGAATTTGTTAGGATTTATGATTTAAAATGTATTTTTCATATAATTGATATATGCTGTTTGTATGCATTTTGTTATATATTTAGGTTTCATCTTATGTTCATTTAACTAACATTTAAATATATATACATGATTGATTTGCTGATTATTTTTTGGGCATTAGCCATTTGGGCCGAGATCAGTTTTGTGAGGCAAGCCCATTTTTCATGTGGCCCATGCGCTTTGCCTAAGCCCACCCGATTGCCTGCAGCTATATAAGGGCAGTTTCTTGCCCTAATTTGTCCAAACCTGCTATTACTCTCTCATTTTTTAAACCCTAAGATCGGCGCTCTTGAAGTGAGACTCTCTCTCGCTTGTGAATCCTTCTCTCGTTCGATTGGCTTCGATTTTATTGGTAAGATCACAGGGTAAGGTTGTATTGCTTTAATCTCTGTTATTGAATCGCCTGAGGTGTGAGAGATTTGGTGTAACTGATAGATCAGATTCTTGACACGATCTTGAGATCGGTAGAACAGATTCTATACTTGTTCTTGTATTTTGTTTCTGATTTCAGTTGATGTATTTGCAATACGTTTTTATTCTTGTTGTGATCTTGTAATCCGGTTGTAATCGAAAGCTATTAGTGGATTGACTAGAGGCGAAGCCTCTACCGTGAGTAGGATCTATTGATCCGAACACGTATATTCTTGTGTTCTTTACTTTTCTCGGTTTTATGCTTGTTCTTGGTTGGTTTGGCCGATTGTACAGGTTACAATACATTAACAAGTGGTATCAGAGCCCTAGGGATTAAAGATCCGGGCCAAACCATGTCAAATCCAGAAAGGTAAACACGAAGATCTTTTTCGGATCTTCGATTGGGTAAGAAATTTCTCATTTGCCCTAATTTTGCGATCTATTTTGTTTTGCCCTAATTTCATAATCATTACTGTTTTTCAATAATTATGTATGTGTGATTTCTGATTTGCCTAAATTCCTTGTCTCGAGTTATTTAAAGCATGCTCAAATCTACTTGATTCCTATATCTTTTCTTTCCCTAACTCTTTCTGAAGTTCTTGATTCTGTTTATCATCTAATAAGTCTTTCGTTCTGTTTTGGCTAAATATTGTATTGAATTCTTGTTTTTGTTTTAAATCCAAAATTATTTTCTTTAAAATCAGTGTTTAAAATCTGATTTGTCTAAAAGGTTTAGAGCTTGTCTGTTTGGACTACTTAACTTGTTCGATTCTTGATTAACCTGTTTTTAGCCTGCTTATATTTTTTCTATATGGCTCCATCTAAATTGGAAGTAGATAAATTTGATGGCCATGGTGATTTTAGCATGTGGCAGAAAAAGATGAAAGCAGTGCTTGTCCAACATCGGTGTGCTAAGGTTCTGTTGGAAATAAAGGAGGAGAAGGATAAGCAACTCTCCATGACCGTCCAAGAAAGGCAGGACATGGATGAGATGGCTTATTCCTTGATCATCCTTAGCCTAGCAGACAATGTCCTGCGCCAGGTAAATGAAGAAGAATCAACTGCAAAGGTATGATCTAAGTTGGAATCCTTGTATATGGCTAAGTCTCTAACTAATAAAATATTTTTGAAAGAACAGTTGTTTGGATTTAAAATGAACCCTGCAAAAACCCTAGAGGAAAATCTAGATGAATTTAAAGTGATTACAATAGAATTAGCCAATGCTGATGAAAAAATTTCTGATGAGAATCAAGCTATTATTTTGTTAAACTCTTTGCCAGAAGCTTGTAAAGATCTTAAAACAGCAATTAAATATGGTAGATCTTCTTTGACCTTAGAAGATGTGTTGTCAGCTCTTAGATTTAGGGATCTTGAGGTTAAGAGGGATAATAGGTCAAGTTCTGCAGAGAGTCTGCAGGTTAGTGGTCAAGTGGATAGAAATGCCACTAGGGATAAACCTATGATCGGGGGGTCAAGAAAGGGATACTCAACAACCAAGACTTGCTGGTACTGTAAGAAAGAAGGTCACTTAAGAAAAAAGTGTTTAAAAAAAAAGAAGGATCTTGAGAAAAATAAAGCTAGAGAAGAATCAGCCAACCTAATTGATGGTTATGAGAGTATAGAAGCTCTGTAGGCTTGGAGTCTAGGCATTAAAAGACTAGGACACATTGGTCATAAGAGAGCTGTTAGAGTTAAGCATGTTAGGCATGAATGGATTTGTTTAGGTTTGTAACCTAGAGGGCTGTATAAATCCTGTTTTATGGTATGGGGTAGAGTTTCCCATAGATGCCTGTGTTTTTTGATTCCCATGGGTAGTAAGTTGCTTTCTTTGTCTCTTTATTGGGAGTTGTTATGAGTTCCTGGTTTCTGTCTAGGATCTGTTTCTAGATGTTGATGTGTGCCTGGTCTTGTAGTATTTGATGGCCTTGTAGAATTATACTTACCTGAACAAACTGATAAGGTACAGTTTGAGGTGGAAATTTGTCAGTCTTAAGGTGGAACCTTAGGAAATTTCTGTGTCTAATGGAAGGTTGAATGTTAGCCCTGATGTCTTGTTTATAGAACTCTTGATAGAGGTTTCTGTTGTTTTAAATAAGGCATGTATTAGTCGTGTTGGTCTCATTTTTTTAAGTTTGAGCAAGCTGTGTTGTTGCTCAATGTGCTCCTATTGTAGGTGGGAGAGTTTGTAGAGGTCTCTGGTCAAGTCCACTATTAAATCCATTCTTGAATCAAGGTGGAATTTGTTAGGATTTATGATTCAAAATGTATTTTTCATATAATTGATATATGCTGTTTGTATGCATTTTGTTATATATTTAGGTTTCATCTTATGTTCATTTAACTAACATTTAAATATATATACATGATTGATTTGCTGATTATTTTTTGGGCATTAGCCATTTGGGCCGAGATCAGTTTTGTGAGGCAAGCCCATTTTTCATGTGGCCCATGCGCTTTGCCTAAGCCCACCCGATTGCCTGCAGCTATATAAGGGCAGTTTCTTGCCCTAATTTGTCCAAACCTGCTATTACTCTCTCATTTTTTAAACCCTAAGATCGGCGCTCTTGAAGTGAGACTCTCTCTCGCTTGTGAATCCTTCTCTCGTTCGATTGGCTTCGATTTTATTGGTAAGATCACAGGGTAAGGTTGTATTGCTTTAATCTCTGTTATTGAATCGCCTGAGGTGTGAGAGATTTGGTGTAACTGATAGATCAGATTCTTGACACGATCTTGAGATCGGTAGAACAGATTCTATACTTGTTCTTGTATTTTGTTTCTGATTTCAGTTGATGTATTTGCAATACGTTTTTATTCTTGTTGTGATCTTGTAATCCGGTTGTAATCGAAAGCTATTAGTGGATTGACTAGAGGCGAAGCCTCTACCGTGAGTAGGATCTATTGATCCGAACACGTATATTCTTGTGTTCTTTACTTTTCTCGGTTTTATGCTTGTTCTTGGTTGGTTTGGCCGATTGTACAGGTTACAATACATTAACAAGTGGTATCAGAGCCCTAGGGATTAAAGATCCGGGCCAAACCATGTCAAATCCAGAAAGGTAAACACGAAGATCTTTTTCGGATCTTCGATTGGGTAAGAAATTTCTCATTTGCCCTAATTTTGCGATCTATTTTGTTTTGCCCTAATTTCATAATCATTACTGTTTTTCAATAATTATGTATGTGTGATTTCTGATTTGCCTAAATTCCTTGTCTCGAGTTATTTAAAGCATGCTCAAATCTACTTGATTCCTATATCTTTTCTTTCCCTAACTCTTTCTGAAGTTCTTGATTCTGTTTATCATCTAATAAGTCTTTCGTTCTGTTTTGGCTAAATATTGTATTGAATTCTTGTTTTTGTTTTAAATCCAAAATTATTTTCTTTAAAATCAGTGTTTAAAATCTGATTTGTCTAAAAGGTTTAGAGCTTGTCTGTTTGGACTACTTAACTTGTTCGATTCTTGATTAACCTGTTTTTAGCCTGCTTATATTTTTTCTATATGGCTCCATCTAAATTGGAAGTAGATAAATTTGATGGCCATGGTGATTTTAGCATGTGGCAGAAAAAGATGAAAGCAGTGCTTGTCCAACATCGGTGTGCTAAGGTTCTGTTGGAAATAAAGGAGGAGAAGGATAAGCAACTCTCCATGACCGTCCAAGAAAGGCAGGACATGGATGAGATGGCTTATTCCTTGATCATCCTTAGCCTAGCAGACAATGTCCTGCGCCAGGTAAATGAAGAAGAATCAACTGCAAAGGTATGATCTAAGTTGGAATCCTTGTATATGGCTAAGTCTCTAACTAATAAAATATTTTTGAAAGAACAGTTGTTTGGATTTAAAATGAACCCTGCAAAAACCCTAGAGGAAAATCTAGATGAATTTAAAGTGATTACAATAGAATTAGCCAATGCTGATGAAAAAATTTCTGATGAGAATCAAGCTATTATTTTGTTAAACTCTTTGCCAGAAGCTTGTAAAGATCTTAAAACAGCAATTAAATATGGTAGATCTTCTTTGACCTTAGAAGATGTGTTGTCAGCTCTTAGATTTAGGGATCTTGAGGTTAAGAGGGATAATAGGTCAAGTTCTGCAGAGAGTCTGCAGGTTAGTGGTCAAGTGGATAGAAATGCCACTAGGGATAAACCTATGATCGGGGGGTCAAGAAAGGGATACTCAACAACCAAGACTTGCTGGTACTGTAAGAAAGAAGGTCACTTAAGAAAAAAGTGTTTAAAAAAAAAGAAGGATCTTGAGAAAAATAAAGCTAGAGAAGAATCAGCCAACCTAATTGATGGTTATGAGAGTATAGAAGCTCTGTAGGCTTGGAGTCTAGGCATTAAAAGACTAGGACACATTGGTCATAAGAGAGCTGTTAGAGTTAAGCATGTTAGGCATGAATGGATTTGTTTAGGTTTGTAACCTAGAGGGCTGTATAAATCCTGTTTTATGGTATGGGGTAGAGTTTCCCATAGATGCCTGTGTTTTTTGATTCCCATGGGTAGTAAGTTGCTTTCTTTGTCTCTTTATTGGGAGTTGTTATGAGTTCCTGGTTTCTGTCTAGGATCTGTTTCTAGATGTTGATGTGTGCCTGGTCTTGTAGTATTTGATGGCCTTGTAGAATTATACTTACCTGAACAAACTGATAAGGTACAGTTTGAGGTGGAAATTTGTCAGTCTTAAGGTGGAACCTTAGGAAATTTCTGTGTCTAATGGAAGGTTGAATGTTAGCCCTGATGTCTTGTTTATAGAACTCTTGATAGAGGTTTCTGTTGTTTTAAATAAGGCATGTATTAGTCGTGTTGGTCTCATTTTTTTAAGTTTGAGCAAGCTGTGTTGTTGCTCAATGTGCTCCTATTGTAGGTGGGAGAGTTTGTAGAGGTCTCTGGTCAAGTCCACTATTAAATCCATTCTTGAATCAAGGTGGAATTTGTTAGGATTTATGATTCAAAATGTATTTTTCATATAATTGATATATGCTGTTTGTATGCATTTTGTTATATATTTAGGTTTCATCTTATGTTCATTTAACTAACATTTAAATATATATACATGATTGATTTGCTGATTATTTTTTGGGCATTAGCCATTTGGGCCGAGATCAGTTTTGTGAGGCAAGCCCATTTTTCATGTGGCCCATGCGCTTTGCCTAAGCCCACCCGATTGCCTGCAGCTATATAAGGGCAGTTTCTTGCCCTAATTTGTCCAAACCTGCTATTACTCTCTCATTTTTTAAACCCTAAGATCGGCGCTCTTGAAGTGAGACTCTCTCTCGCTTGTGAATCCTTCTCTCGTTCGATTGGCTTCGATTTTATTGGTAAGATCACAGGGTAAGGTTGTATTGCTTTAATCTCTGTTATTGAATCGCCTGAGGTGTGAGAGATTTGGTGTAACTGATAGATTAGATTCTTGACACGATCTTGAGATCGGTAGAACAGATTCTATACTTGTTCTTGTATTTTGTTTCTGATTTCAGTTGATGTATTTGCAATACGTTTTTATTCTTGTTGTGATCTTGTAATCCGGTTGTAATCGAAAGCTATTAGTGGATTGACTAGAGGCGGAGCCTCTACCGTGAGTAGGATCTATTGATTCGAACACGTATATTTTTGTGTTCTTTACTTTTCTCGATTTTATGCTTGTTCTTGGTTGGTTTGGCCGATTGTACAGGTTACAATACATTAACATATTCATATACTCTTACATTTAGAGTTGGAAAATGGGCCGCTTGGCCCACCCATTTCATGAGCCGAGTTGAATTTGGCTCGTAAAGGAGGTGGGTCGGGTTCGACAATGGAAAATAGGGGACTAGCATAGCCTTATGGCCCTTAATAAATAGGCCAAGGTGAACCGAGCCAGGTCGAGCCATTTTGGTGGGCCACCTCCATTTTAGTAGACAATTTTGATGGGTCACCCTTATTTTGATTACCACCCCCATTTTGGTGGGGCGAGTTGGGCCAGATCATTTTGGTGGGCCAAGTCAGGCCGCGAGCCACAAAGTATTAGCCTGACACGACCCATTTGCTACAGTACCAGCTCGACTCAGCCTATTTGCTACAATATTGGGTTGGGCTGGATTGGGAGGCGGGCCGCCTGATCAGGTCCATGGGCCGCTTGGCTTATTTGCCAACTCTAATTACATTATAATAAATTTAATCGTAATGCGAAAGATCTTATTACCTTTTGGCTTTTGATTTGCACTTATAACAATTCCTTTGATCCAAGTTTAATTCTATTATTTTTTTATATATATTTATAATAGTTGGTGTGCATTGGGTCAATTAGGCATATTTTCAAACAAATAATGTTAAGAATTATGATGGTATCATCAGTCATGTATTAGTCTCCTAATTATGTTAGGTAAAGAAAACAATGACACGTAGTCTTCTTAACCTCCTCTAATAAGGAGACGTCACATAATTGATGACACTGACATCACTTGTAACTCCTAACATTATTCTTTCTCAATTGCATTTGATTTGTTAAAAGGTTAACTTCTTGCAACATGCAATACCATAATGAGAAATGACAATTCTATTAGAAACAACTCATCGTTTTCTATATCGTTCACTTGTGGGTAGTAGAATCATCCATCGGATACCAGTATCTGTTAAAAAGCCACTGCGAATCGGCTTCCACAGCATACCCATCTTCGTTTCGGTGCCAACCCACGTAGGCGTGAGTCCGGTTCTTAATGTCCAAAATGGCATGCCCGAAACTGGCCTCGCGAAACGCCGAGTACTTTGGCTGTGGCTCAGTGAAGCTGCCCACAAAGCAAAAAAGGTCCATTATTCCTCACGCAAATATTACAAGCACTGGCTCTAATTTAACTATAGATTACATACACATATATAGTTTGAATCAAAAATTGGAATATAGAGATTAGGACAGAGGTGGAGAACGGACAGTAAAGGAAGATTTTTGATGAATCTATATTTTTCACTGTTGTTACACCTTGATTTACACAGCTCTATAATTGTAGAAACAATCTTTCCTATAATTGCTCCTATTACTATAATCATGAATACAAATCACTCCTATAACGTAGGACCCTAATTATATGCATCCTAATTATAAATAAATAAATAAGAAAAGCCAACACTCCCCCTCAAGTTGATGAGTAGATGTCGTACATTCCCAATTGGACAAGAACCTTTCAAACACATGCCTTGATACTGCTTTTGTCAGGATATCAGCAATTTGACTTTCTGTCCTGATATACGGTATTTCAATAATCCTACCGTCTATCTTTTCTTTAATGAAGAACCAATCAATTTCAACGTGCTTTGTTCTATCATGCTAAACTAGATTGTGTGCAATAGCACGCGTAGCTTGATTGTCACAAAATAGCTTCATTGGCTGACAATTGATATAACCAAGGTCTTTTAACAAATATCTGATCCATAACATTTCACAAATTCCAAGCGCCATCCCTCGATATTCTGCTTCTGCACTAGATCGAGCAATTACATGTTGTTTTTTACTTTTCCATGTAACCAGATTTCCGCCAACAAATGTAAAGTAGCCTGATGTTGATCTTCGATCGTCTATTGATCTTGCCCAATCTGCATCCGTATAGCCTTCAATCTTATGATGCCCATTTTTTCTAAACAGTATACCTTTCCCGGGACTCCCTTTGAGATATCTTAGTATCCTCGTGATTGCATTCATATGTTGCTCTCTAGGATTGTGCATGAACTGACTTACAACTCCAAGAACATGTGCCAAGTCTGGTCGAGTATGTGCCAAATACAACAATCGGCCAACTAAGCGTTGATATCTTCCTTTATCCACAGGTACTTGGTTTGGTTCTACTCCAAGTTTCAACCCTTCCTCTAAAGGTGTATCAACTGGTTGGCAAGCCTCCATCCTTGTATCTTTCAATAAATCAAGTGTATATTTTCTTTGAGACAAGAAAATACCATCTTTACTCCTGGATACTTCAATCCCCAAGAAATACTTGAGGGAGCCAAGGTCTTTCATTTCAAACTCTGTAGACAAATATTGTTAGAGAGCCACTCTCTCAGTTTCATCATTTCCTGTAATTATCATATCATCAACATATACTACGAGAACTGTTAGTTTACCTCCTCTCCGTTTAATGAACAAAGTATGGTCAGCATTGCTCTGCTTGTAGCCAAACTGTCTCATTGCTTGAGTAAGTCTTCCAAACCACATTCTAGGCGATTGTTTGAGACCATATAATGACTTTTGTAATCGACACACTTTGGTTCTTCTTGTATCTAGAATCTGGTATCCTGGTGGGAGATCCATATAAACTTCTTCCTTTAGTGCTCCATGCAAGAACGCATTCTTCACATCCAATTGATGTAACGACCATCCAAGATTTGTTGCTAAGGATAGTAACACACGGACAATATTGATCTTTGCCACTGGTGTAAATGTATCTGTATAATCAATGCCATATTTTTGTGTGTATCCCTTTGCCACCAACTTCGCTTTGTATCTATCAATCGAGCTATCTGCCAAGTACTTGATAGTAAAGACCCATTTGCATCCCACTGGTTTCTTCCCAGTTGGTAAGTCAATTATTCTCCAAGTATTATTTGTTTTTAAAGAATGCAATTCCTCATTCATGGCTGCTTGCCACTTGGGATTGGCCATAGCTTCCTGCACATTGTTGGGAATAGATACACTAGATAATTGACACACAAATGACTTATTTGATTCCGACAACTGTTTAGTAGACACATAATTAGTTAAAGGATACAAAAGTTTGCATTTTGGATCGGGTTCATATGTAAGTTTAGGAATACCTCGATTGATTCGTGGTGGAAGGTGTCGCGGAGGTACCAAATCAGGGAAATTCAGAGCTGGAGTTGATTGGTTAGACACTATTAGAGGTGGCACTAGGTTGCTGGACCTGTCATCACTGCATGGGAAACCACTGGACTCGATCTGGGCCTGCTCACCTGAATCATCATCCGCCAAATGATCATTTATGGTCTCGGCTTGTATATCACCCAACACCTGCTCTCCTCCAACCATGGGCGGTTCATCTGACACCTGCTCTTCTCCAACCATGGGCGGTTGTTCCCCTCTAACCACGGGCGATTCTAGGGCCTAATCATTCATTCTATCATGATAGACCATATCGGGAAGAGCTATATCATTATAATCAAGATTATGAATTTCTATACGACTGCTCTCCCCCAGAAATTCATCCTTTGAAAAATACATGGAGGATTCATGAAAATGAACATCCATGGTGGTAAACATGTGTTGAGTCGAAGGATGATAACAGCGATACCCCTTTTGGTGAGGACCATAGCTAACAAACATACATCGTATGGCATGGGGTTCTAACTTACTACGCTGGTGTTTATAGAGATGGACGTATGCCACACATCCAAAAACTCGAGGAGGCAAATTTGTGGTGGATGGGGCTACAATCAAGGTGGATAAGGTCTGGTACGGGGTTTGAAAATTGACAATACGGGAAGGCACGCGGTTAATCAAATAGGTAGCAGATAAAAGAGCCTCACCCCAATATGATGCCGGTGCATGAGCTTCGAAGAGAGAAGCTCGGACAACATTAAGCAAGTGATGATTCTTCCGCTCTGCCACGCCATTCTGTTGGGGAGTGTACGGACAGGTGGTGTAATACCCCGAGAGCACAAAGAAGTTAGTATATATCGAGGATAGTGTAAGAAAGGAAATAACACCAGCTGGATACCTTTTGGGCTGAATGTTGGCAAAGAACTCCCAAATTAAGCGTGCTTAACCTGGGGTAATCTAGGGATGGGTGACCCCCTGGGAAGTTCGCGTAGGCCTATCAGGGTAAGTTGTTCCGGTCCTTCCTATCACTCGATCGGGTCGTTACAGGTGGTATCAGAGTCGACCCCCGAGCCTCTGAGCGCGGTGGTGGGGCAAACCTCAGCGAGGAGGTTGAGTCCCGAGAGGGGTGTGTGTAGGCCTCTATGGGGGGTGCGTGTAAGCACCTTAGGCGAATCCCACATCGGCCATACAAGGGGGGAGATCTGGGACCGGTTGTAAGGTCACATGACGAGGACGTCATGTGCTTAAGGGGGGGAGAATGTAATACCCCGAGAGCCTAGAGAAGTTAGTATATATCAAGGATAGTGTAAGAAAGGAAACAACACCAGCTGGATACCTTTTGGGCTGAATGTTGGCAAAGAACTCCCAAGTTAAGCGTGCTTAACCTAGGGTAATCCAGGGATGGGTGACCCCCCTAGGAAGTTCGCGTAGGCCCATCAGGGTAAATTGTTCCGGTCCTTCCTATCGCTCGAACGGGCCGAGAGCCCAAAGAAGTTAGTATATATCGAGGATAGTGTAAGAAAGGAAACAACACCAGCTGGATACCTTTTGGGCTGAATGTTGGCAAAGAACTCCCAAGTTAAGCGTGCTTAAACTGGGGTAATCTAGGGATGGGTGACCCCCCTAGGAAGTTCGCGTAGGCCCATCAAGGTAAGTTGTTCCGGTCCTTCCTATCACTCAATCGGGTCGTTACAGGTGGTATCAGAGCCGACTCTCGAGCCTCTGAGCGCGGTGGTAGGGCAAACCTCAGCGAGGAGGTTGAGTCCCGAGAGGGGTATGTGTAGGCCCCTATGGGGGGTGCGTGTAGGCACCTTAGGCGAATCCCACATCGACCATGCGAGGGGGGAGATCTGGGACCGGTTGTAAGGTCACATGACGAGGACGTCATATGCTTAAGGGGGGGGAGAATGTAATACCCCGAGAGCCCAGAGAAGTTAGTATATATCGAGGATAGTGTAAGAAATAAAACAACACTAGTTGAATACCTTTTGGGCTGAATGTTGGGAAAGAACTCCCAAGTTAAGCGTGCTTAACCTGGGGTAATCCAGGGATGGGTGACCCTCCTAGGAAGTTCGCGTAGGCCTATCAGGGTAAGTTGTTCCGATCCTTCCTATCGCTCGAACGGGATATTACAGGTGGTCTGGTAAACAATCCCATGAGTATCCAAGAAAGATGTTAGAGCAACATTCACATACTCACGACCATTATCACTTTGAAGGACCTTGATATGAGCACCATACTGTATGGTAACCATCTTATGGAATTTTTGAAAAACTGAGCATACTTCACTCTTTGTTTTCATAAGAGTAACCCAGGTCATACGAGTACAATCATCAATAAAAATAACGAACCAATGAGCGCTACCAAGGGTAGAAGCTTTTGAGGGTCTCCAAACATCAGAATGGATTGTCATAAAAGGCACAGAACTTTTATTCAAACTAGGGGGGAAAGAAATTCAATGGCTATGGGCCAGTTCACAAATTTCACACTTAAATAAAGAAACATCAACTGTAGCAAATAACTTAGGAAATAACTTTGTCAAATAACCAAATGATGCGTGACCTAAACGTCGGTGCCAAAGCCAAATATCACCTACAAACTTGGACTTCTTCATCTGAGGCCCATCAAACAACATAGCTCTAGTAAGTTGACAAGAACTTTCCGATGACAAGTCCAGATAGTACAGCCTTCCTTGTCTAGTGCCAGAGCCAATCATCCTCCCGATCCGAACATCCTGAAAAATACATGAGTTTGGGCCAAAAATAACAAGACAAGATAAAGCAGCAGTTATTTGAGCAATCGAGAGGAGATTATAGTCGAGTGATGGCACAACAAGGACAGTATCTAGGTGAAGATTATTCGGAAGATCAATAGTACTTGCCCCAATGATTGGGGCAGTACCACCATCTATAGTAGTGATATCTGTTTGAGAGGATGTATATATGGTTTTAAGCAATTTGGAATCATTAGTCATATGAGAGGTAGCTCCCGAGTCAATTACCCAAGCACTATTCGAAACAGAAGTACAAGTTGATAAGGCCTTACCTTCGTGACTAACAGCCGTAATCAAGGCAACACTACAATCATCAGTGGCAGATTCTGCTACAAGGTTCGGCTTCTCCTCTTTAGACAAAACATACGGGTCATTTGTTCCCGCAATGGATGCTCGTGGTTTGCCATGGCGTGAGTCCCTGGTTTTATCCCATCCTTTCGGATATCCAATGAGCTCATAACATTTTTGTTTTGAATGCCCAGGACGCCCACAGTGGGCACACTTACTTCGTGACACTCAATCACCTTTTGATTGATCTCCATGTATATGGCGCTGAGATATATGATTCCGAGCAACCATGGCTTCAACCTGGTCTACTTCACTTTTCATAGCAATTTTTCGGTCATATTCTCGACGAACATAAGCATAAGATGCTTGGAGACCAGGGAGAGGATCTCTTCGAAGAATTTCGCCATGAACTTGTTCGAACTCATCATCGAGACCACCAAGGAAAATGTATACACGCTGCTGCTCTTGAAGCTCCTGGTATATTTTGATATCCTTCTCACAAGTCATAGCTATTTTATTATAGTGGTCTAATTCTTGGAAAATTTCATAAAATTCCCCAAAGTAAACAGATATGGGCCATCCACTCTGGCGAATGCGAAATGCCTTCTAGTTAAGAGTGTAAATTTTGACTTCATTTTTCTCATCCACGAATACAGTTTTCAACGCACGCCATATTTCCGCTGCAATCGGCAAACGAATGTGGCGCTTCATCAACTCTGGCTTCATAGCAGAGAGCAACCAGCTTTTAACTCGCTAATCCTTAGAGAACCAGTCATCATACTTCGAATCATCTTCCTTAGGAGCCTTCAATGACCCACGTCGGTAACCTGTCTTTCTCCTACTAGCAATATGCATCTCAACAAGAGGTGCCCAAAGATCATAATTGTTCTCATCTAGAACCACTCCAATGTTAAAGTTGGAGGTCTCGGACTGAACAACTATGGGTGCAGCGGTGTTCGTCTTCTCAGCCACGTGGCTTTGATACCAAATCAGAAATTGGAATATAGAGATTAGGACAGAGGTGGAGAACGGACACTAAAGGAAGATTTTTGATGAATTTATATTTTTCACTGTTGTTACACCTTGATTTATACAGCTCTATAATTGTAGAAACAATCTTTCCTATAATTGCTCATATTACTATAATCATGGATACAAATCCCTCCTATAACGTAGGACCCTAATTACATGCATCCTAATTATAAATAAATAAATAAGGAAAGCCAACAGTTTGCTCTGATCTTACTTGTTTGCTAAGCCTTCGATGTTTCCTCCATCGCCGATGGTTATGTATACAGGAGCAGATTGGTCTTTTACAGGCGAGCAGATGCCATTTACAATGTTGTAAGCAATATTAGATACGCGTTCCTGCAACATATCCATATGCATTGGCTGTCCATCAAACTTCATAAATCTTGGCCATTAACACAAAGAGAATTACATTTTGACTTAATTATGTACAGAACAATGTGACGGTGATATTTATGTAAAACAATGTGAATGGGTTTATATTTAGAAGAAAAACACTATGAAAATAGTTTATACTTGTAAAAATGTCTTCAACACATTATTCATGATAAAGAAATTCTACCAAGGATATTAATTTTATTATGAGAAATAGGTACTGCCAGCACGAGGAGAATTGTGGACTTACAGATCGTTCATAAGCATGAACATGGCCCGAAAACACAACATCGACTTTGTGCTGCACAAACCATTGCTCGAACATCACTCTCATGGTTTCCCCCTCCATATAATGGTAATTGTTGCTATTGTACCATGGAGAATGCATGAGAACTATCAGCCATGGCGTCTCGCTCCTATTGATTTTTGGTAGCTCCTCTGCGAGCCATTGGTATTGAGGGGTATACTTACCTGAAACAGATGAACATGTGAATCTTACTATAAAATCACTATAGCAGTTTATATTTGTTCTTTTTTTTTTTTTTGTTGAATAAAAGGGGAAACTACGGGGACAAGAGATAGCAATAAGCTGTCAAGGGACTTAGAACAGCCTGCTTTCCCTTTGGGTTTGCATGCAATGCCTGCACCAAGAGACTCTTCTTAGGGATGAAACCCCCTAGTAGGGACCTTCTTGGTAGTATCAGTAAGTATCCCACCCTATTAAATCTATGGTCTGAATGGTTAACCAACCAAGCCACAATGGACACACTGAGGGTGCTCAAAGGGGGACTCCAACTTGAGACCTTTCCCTGGGTCCATCAACCCCGACCTAGTGGGTTACTACCTGGTAGCATGGGCTTGCCTTTTTATTTATTTATTTCTTTTGTTGGTTTCGAAACCGACAACATTAACACCCCGTTTGGTATGAAAAAAGAAACATGGATTTCAATTCTAGGTATTCTAACTCCATGGAACTGAACATAACTAAACCAAATTCTGAATTCCAAACTTTAAGCTGCATCACACCAAACAAGATAATTCATTTATTCCAAACATAGCATAGAACTTTGAAAGAAACAATTGTTTTTATACAATTTTCCCACAAAGACAAGTGCCTTACCATAGGCTGAATAGGAAGACAGAACAATGATGTAAGCTGAAGCCCTCTTGATTGAGTACCAAAAGGGAGTGGTACTATTGGAGGCCCTGTAAGGGACGTGATACCGACAAGTGTAAGGCTTAAATGGCTTGGTTTCACCCTGCAAACAAATCACAACACTCCTGATAAAAGCTTTCAATTCTACTAGGCATATTTTCAAACAGATATAGATTGCATGTATTAGATATGCTAAAAGAATAGAAACCATTTCCCTTGAAAGAACGAGAAAATCCATCTGGGGATTGCACCCCTGATATAAGCTTTCAATTATCCTAGGCGTACTTTCAAACAGATTGTACACATAGAAATGCCAAGAAAATCCATATATATGGTGCTCACACTCCTGATACAAGCATTCACTTTCTCCTAGGCATGTTTTCAAACAGATTATATGCAAAGAGAACGGGGCCCATTTCCCTTGAAAGAAGGAGAAAAAAATCCAAATGGTGCTTACGAGTTCAGGGGCAAAATCAATCTCGTGGTTGCCTGCAGTCCAAATCCAAGGTTGAAAAGCAGCACTTCTCTCGATGAATCTTCCCCACGTATCCCATCTAACATTGTCGTGAAATGGATAGTCATCCGCATAAGAGAGGTCTCCCACGAACAAGACGGCTTTGGCCTTTGCGGGGTTCAACTCGTAGTGGGTAAGCGTCCTGTTTGAATCAAATGTCTGCCCCAGATCCCCTGCACCGATTACCAAAAATGCTCGTCGCTCGTCACAATATAATTGGACAAATAATTGCAAGCTTCTCTATCAGCTAAAGGACGCAAAGCAATCATTTATGTACAATGAAGCCCTCTAAAGTCCTTTTTATTATAAGATCAACATAAACTTTTAGAGTGAGTAGATGATCAAAGTTCCTTCCATCCAGCCCCCATAAAATGAAAGGAACACAACAAAGACAAATATAAAACTGTACCAATGAGGCCAAGAGTATATGGAACATCTGGACCAACTTGAGGAGGAGTCATGAACCAGAAAGTCCTCGTTGTGTTCCCATTCCCAACCTCATAGTAGTATTTTGTGTCCACCTCCAAGTTGTTAATGGTGCAATGATGGATGAAACCAGAGGTGTAATTGTAGAACTTGTATGTGACGTACATGCCCTCGGCCTGTATCTTGTCCTGGCCATTTTCTCTCCAGTAGAGAACCGAACTCGATCCGGGTTCATCCCGGGTCACCCACGACACTGTCACTGCTCTTCCCACGTGGTCTCCCTGTGTTATATGAACCTTCGTATAGAAAAAACAGCAAAATCATTAAGGTGGTGTTCTCTTTGTGTTTGAGTTTTGTGTTTTGAGTTTTGAATTCATTTTGAGTTTTGTGTTTTGAGTGTCTGTTTTGAAATTTTTAAAAATGCATTCTTTTTGTCATTCTGAAAAATTATTTCTCAAAACAAAAAACTAGAAAACGCGTTTACTTTGAAATTTTAAAAACGATTTTTTTTTTGTTATTATGATATTTTATTTAATAAATTATAAATTTGATTCAAAATTTTAAACTATAAAATAAAAAAAATCAACAACCTTAGAAATATCATTTAAAAAAATTAATACAAATAAAATATATCACATATTCAGTTTAATAAATAAATAAAATAAAAAAAATTAAATAACAAAACAAAAAATCAAATTAGCCGCAACTCATCTCATCTTCTTCGTTCTAGGGTTTTCTGGGAGGGGGGGCGGCGGGTGGTCGCGGTGGCTATGGCAGTGAGGGGCGCTAGTCGCGATACTGTTGCGGTGGCGATGGGGGGCTGGTCGCGATGGCGTTGGTCGCGGTGGCGTTGGCTATGGGGTTGAAGGTGACGGAGGGGGGTGCTGGTCGCGGTGGCGACTATGGGGTTGAAGGTCGATGATGGTGGTTGCGGTACTGATTGCAGTGGCGTTGAGGGGCGCTGGTTGTGGTGGCGGTGGAGTTGAAGGTCGGCGGCGGCGGTGGCTATGGCTGTCGATGGCCAGAAGAGGAGAGCGAGAACAGAGAGAAGATGGGGGGAGAGGGAGAGAGAGAGGGAGGGAAGTGGGTCTGCGTGTGCCCGCGGGGGGGGGGGGGGTTGGGGGCTGTTTTCCGCGTTTTCAAAATATTTTGTGTTTTCAGTGTATTTTCACTGAAAACGCCCAAAACAACATTTTGTTGTTTTGAGTTTCCTTAACAAAATTTTTAGTTGTTTTTAAAAACGCGTTTTGAAAAATGATAAAGAGAACACATTTTCAATGTTTTCAAAAACTGAAAATAGAAAACGGCCCGAAAACGGGAAAGAGAACAGGCCCTAAGTTTTCCATAGAAAGCGCAAAGGACATCACCGTTCAAGACATGGGGAAGATCTCACCGACAATAAATTGTATTTCAAATGGTTTTCAATCTCACATTGCTAGTTTACAAATTTTCCTTTTGTTTTTATATTAATTATGGGTTTATTGACAAGTTTTAAGTTAGATTAATAGTCAAAAGTTTTACTTAGAAATAAAATATTAATTATTTAGATACATTTGCTTATGTGACTAAAATTTCATCTATGCGTGTTTTAATTGACCTAGTTTCAATTCACAAACTTTTTATTCACCAAATAGATGTCAAAATTACATTTTTAAATGATAATTTAAAACAAGAGATTTACATAATGCAACCTAAAGGTTGTGTCGTTCCGATCAAATAAATAAAGTTTGTAAATTTTTTAAATCCTCATATGAACTAAAGCAATTAGTTAAGTAATGGCATGAAAAATTTGATCAAGTTTTGCTAAGTAATGATTTTTCTTTTGTTGAGGTAGATAAATGAGTGTATACAAAAATCATTGCTAATGAATGTGTGATTATAAATTTGTATATTATTTTTTGTACTTATCTTAAGAGTGCATGGTACTAATAGTTTTTATCATCTAAATTTGATATGAAAGACATAATTGAAGCTAGTGTCATTTTGGGTGTTAAGATCAAAATGAGTAAAATGATGGTATTATGTTGTCACAAGAACATTATATTGACAAACTTGTTAAAAATTTTAGAAATTTTAATGTGACACTAGTAGGTATTTCCTATAATGCTAACACTCAACGGAAGAAAAATTGAGGTGATCATGTTGCCTGGTTTGAGTATGCACAGGTTATTAGGAGTCTGATACATTTAATGAATTTTTCTTGATTTGAGATAACTTATGTTGTGCGTAGACTAAACACGTATACACAAAATCTCAATCGAGATCATTAGACTTCATTAATCAAAATTATGAGACATTTAA